>NC_073303.1:334137245-334858495 GCF_027595985.1 Sorex araneus | reverse complement strand
AGAGAACCTGGGGACACTGGTGCTGGGAAATGTACACTGGTGGAGGGATGGGTGTTGGAATACTGTATGTCTGAAATCCAACCATGTACAGCTTTATGTAAAGGTATATTTCACAGTGATTCAATAAAAGAAAAAAAATTTTTTTAAAAAGATAGCACAGCAAGTAAGATGTTATCTTGCACACACCTCATATGGGTGCTACCACATACAGTCCCCCCTTGTCTTGACAGGAGTAAGCTCTGAACACAGCCTGGTACAGGTCAAAACAAAGAAAGAAAAGCAAAAAGGCTGAATTCTTTGAAACAGGAATGGTGGTTTCCAGGAACCAGTGGGGAGGTGGAGAGTGGGGGGAGGGCAAAGAAAGAAATAGGAGATACGATCAAAGGATCTAAATGTTCAGCTATAATATAAATATGTTCTTAAAATCAAACACATCAAGAGGATTACTGTTAATAATGCTACTGTATATATCTGAAATTTACTAAAAGAGTGGAAAATTGAGCACTCTCACTACACAACACACACACTCATACACACAAGGTAACTATATATTGATTAACCTGATCATAGCAATCATTTCATAAAGTGTACATATATCATATCATCTCATTGTAGAAATATAGATAATATTCTTTATCAATTTCAACTCAATAAAATTGGAGAAGAAAGAGAGAAAGGGAAGAAGGGAGGAAAGAAGTGGGGAAGAGGGGAAGGAAAGAAGGAAGGAATCCAGGAAGGAAGAAAAGAAGAAAAGAAGGAAGGAAAGAATAAAGGAAGGAAGAAAGAAAGGAAGGAGGAAAGGAAGGAAGGAAGGAAGGAAGGAAGGAAGGAAGGAAGGAAGGAAGGAAGGAAGGAAGGAAGGAAGGAGGAAAGGAAGGAAGGAAGGGAGGAAGGAAGGAAGGGAGGAAGGAAGGAAGGAAGGAAGGGAGGAAGGAAGGAAGGAAGGAGGAAAGGAAGGAAGGAAGGGAGGAAGGAAGGAAGGAAGGAGGAAAGGAAGGAAGGAGGAAGGAAGGAAGGAAGGAAGGAAGGAAGGAAGGAAGGAAGGAAGGAAGGAAGGAAGGAAGGAAGGAAGGAAGGAAGGAAGAAGGAAAGGAAGGAGGAAAGGAAGGAGGAAAAGAAGGAAAACTGAATATTTCTTAATAACAGGTAAAAACCTACAGATTCAAGAAGCTAAAGAATCCCAAAGAGGATTAATAACAATCCACAACAAGCTTCCACCTCCAGCACTGAACACATTCCAGCTCCTATCTCCAAGTGCCTACTCACATCTCCACTTAGACCAAATAAAATTTGTCCAAACAATATTTCCCTTTTAGCAAGTCCCAAGTAATTCCTCCCACACTCTCCCTTGAGCCTGCTCTTCCCACAGTCTTTAGCATCTTCGCAAATAGCTGCCCCCGCTCTTCAGACCAAAACTCTTGGGAGCCCTCGCAGGGTCCTCTTTTCCCACAGGCCACATTCAGTTCACAAGGAAATGACAGCAGCTCTCCTTTTCTTTTTAGCTCTAGCTTTTTTAAATGTAACCAGAACCCAATCGCTCACCTCCACTGGCACCACCAGCATCTTGTGAATTAGTGTAATAATCTCCTCATTGACTTCTACCCTTGGTGCCTCAATAATCCCAAATTTAAAAGCATAAAATGTTCTTTAACTTGAAATTAGGGGCTGAAAATATGGTATCGTACTTGCTTGGCACACAGCTGACCCATGTTCAATCCCCCACACCACTTATGGTTCGCTGAACCCTGCCAGGAGTGGTCCCTAAGCGCAGAACCAGAAGTAAGACCTGAGCACCACCAGTTATGTCCCAAAATACAAATAAGTCTAAATCAGAAGATAGTGATCAATTACATTCCTCCACCAGTGCCCATTCTGCTCCACCAATGTTCCCAGTATCCCTCCCACCACCCCCACCCCAACCCCCACCACCCCATCCTGCCTCTGTGGCAGGGCATTCCCTTTTGTTCTCTCTCCTGTTTGGTGTTGTAGTTTGCAATAGAGGTATTGAGTGGCCATCGTGTTCAGTCTATAGTCTACTTTCGGCATGTAGCTTTCAACCCGAGTGGGTCCTCCCAACATCCTCTACTAGGTGTTCCCTTCTCTATCTCAGCTGCCTTTTCCCCCAGCTAACTGAAATGCAAACATGAAAGTTCATAAGTTTGTAACTGTACCTCACAGTGATTCACCAATAAAAAATAAAATATAAATCAGAAGACAGAATCCCTTAGTCTGAAATTTTGTAATGGCTTTTATCTCCCTTACAAGCCAAAGTCCTCACCCTGGCGTGTGGACACTCCATGACCTGACCCCATCTGTCTCACTCTCATCTGCACTTTCAGCACTGTCCCTTCCCCCTCCCTCTATTCCAGTCACCGGGGCCTCGATGCTATTTCCAGAAGGTACTTTCCAGACAAGTCCCCGCTCAGGGCCTTTTCAGGGCTATTCCCTCTGTCTGGGTGACAGACATTGCACTGTCTGCCCCTAGTCAGTGAGCCTGCTCTGACCATACTAAATGAAACTGCGGACACCCTGCTGGGTGGAACTCATACTCCTCTTACCCTGATCTGCCTTTTCATTTTCTTGGGGTGGGGCTTGGGGGAGGTGGGGGGGAGGTAGAGATTCTTAAGCAGTGGTCAAGACATTCAAGGGTCCCTCCCAGCAATTTTTGTCCTTTAAGAAAAGTGGTTCAATGGGGCAGTCTAAGGACCCAGGGCTGTTTGAGTCTGACCATGCTGTGGATTAACAGAGCCTTCCCTCAGAACCCAGACATTATAGATGTGCACCCCGAAATGCTCAGGAGGACATGTGGTGCCCTGGATCTGACTAGGGTCACTTGCATGCAGGGCATGTGCCTTAATCCTTTTACTGTCTTTCTGAGCCAACACTAGTTTTCTCCTATGACTCCAATCTGCTTTTAACATACAATATTTTATATATATACATATGTAAATATATAAAGATATATAGTGGCAATTGGGTTATGGAGATTTTTGGCTGCTGGGGCTCTGTGTGGGTGCCCCAGGTGATATATATACATACATATATATGTGTGTATATATGTATATATATATATATATATATAGAGAGAGAGAGAGAGAGAGAGAGAGAGAGCACTGTAGCACTTGTGTCCCATTGTTCATAGGTTTGCTGGTTTGGGCACCGGTAACGTCTCCACTGTGAGACTTGTTGTCACTGTTTTTGGCATATTGAATATGCCACGGGTAGCTTGCCAGGCTCTTCCATGCAGGATACTTTCAGTAGCTTGCCGGCTCTCTGAGAGGGATGGAAGAATCGAACTCGGGTCGGCTTCGTGCAAGGCAAACGCCCTACCCGCTGTTCTATCGCTCCAGGGTTAAGTGTAGTAAAACAAAAATGGATGCTGGCAGATTCCAATGGCATAACATTTCTAGATCTACAGCAGCATTTTCTCTCCCAGGCTTGCCACCAGACTCTCAACTGGACAAGAAAGTTCCACAAGGTGACAGCTTTCCGTAAATTGTTCACCAGCTCCACTGCATGGTCGGACTGGCTGTGGAGCATGGCTGCTTAAGGACTTTAGAGCAATCTTCCAACACTCTCTTCTTTAACTTGCACTTCCCTTGTTTCCCCCTCAACTGTGGAAAGTATTATTCCTGTGATTAATATATTATATATATATTGCTTTCTGTCTCCTGCACTGAAATATAAGTGACATGAGAGAAGGAATTTCCAACTTTTTTGTTCTCGTGTGCATGCCAAATGCCTAGGACAGTGCCTAGCACATAAAAAGTACATAATAAATATTTGTTGAAGAAATGGGATGCAACAGATGGGAAGTACTTACAGGTCTAAAGTGCATTTATCTTATATTGCTGCTTATCAAATTGTTACTTAGAGGCTTAAAACTCAACATCTCTGCCTTGAAGTTCTGTAGGTCAAGGCTGCAGTACAAGTGTTCACTGGATACCTATAAAGACCTGCTTATAACTGCAGGAAGTGTTGGAGGAATGCAATCCTGCGGTTGGAGACCTGAGGTTCCTGCTTCCTTCACTGACTGTTGGCTGGGGCTGCTCCCATGCCCTAGAAGCAGTTCTTAGGCCCTTGCCATGTGGCCATCTGCAGAACAGTTTACAAACACGGCAGCTTTCCCCTTCAAAGTCAACAGAACACTGATCACATTTTAAATCTCTTCCTTGTGTAGGCCCCAGCCCCTTTTAAGAGACGCCTAATTAAAACAAGTGCCCTCGAATGCCAGGGGAGAGCACAGCAGTTAGGGAGCACACCAGCACACCTGGTGTCCTACCAGGCTCCATCACTGCTGTCACATGGTGCCGCCAGCACCGCCGGTGTGGCCCAGGGAATCCCCAGCATGTCAGGCCCTGAATAGCACCATCTCCTCAGGCCTCTGCATCAAATGCTGGACTGGTTAGCCAAGAGTCACTGCTAAGCACCTCTTGGGAGTCTTCTCCCGCCCCCCATTAATACATTTAATAAGTAAAAGGAGAGACTTGTAAATAAATCTCAAAGGAGATCAATAAGCTGCAGAGATGCCTCTAGACCCCACACCAGGCTGAATCTCATCCGGGGCACCCCAGAGGAGGGCGGGTGAGCCCACCACCCATGCAAACAGAGCCCTGGCAGTTGAAAACCTCCAGAACCCAGTCGCCACCAGGCTCACAGCCAGACTCCATAGACTCAGCATGAGCTTCATCTAGGAATGAATCTGTTGAAAAACTCAGGAATCAGGTGCAGGTTTTGTGACCAAAATCTCCAGGCTCTCCCATCCCCCTGTTCTTCCAGGAGCCTGGCAGTTACACCCATGAACTGCTTCTAGTGCCATGTAAGTTCATTAGCCAGCCATGATCCAGAGACTCCTAATTCTTGAAGGAAATCAACAAGCTGCAGAAATGCTTCCAGACCCCAAAATCAACATCCAGTTAAAACTTCAACCCCAGCTGTATCATCCCATTCAAAATTTTAGAATTCCTGGAGCGACATCTCAAACTCTACATCACTGATATGCCAGGAGTAGCACACCACATTGAATAGAATCTAAAGTAGAAAGCAACCAATCTGGATTAAGAAAATATTAACACAAGGCTTAACCTATCACAACATGTTAATAATCTCTTATACAAGGGGTCAGTTGCTCCAGGGTGAGATAAACAATCTTCACACACTTTCTTCTAGGAAATTTTTTTAATCATTTTTAGAGAATTATTCATAACAAGCAATACAAAATAAATTATTTAGGGCCTGCTATTGTGGCCGACTTGGGTGGTGGTTTGGAAACCAGGAAATACTGGTGGTGGAAAGTTGTCATGGTGGTGGGATTGTTGTTGGAATGTTGAATGTAATAAATCATCGTGAACAACTTTATAAAAATCAAATAATTTTAAAAATTAAAAAAAATAAAGAGTGTCCTGGAATAGTCTTCCTTTGTACCAACTGAATTGTCACCTTAGCCAACATACCTGCAAAATCCTTTCACCTTGATTGTATGATGCCACCAATCATAGGAGTGACTCGACATACCCTCAGTGTTGTCCACAGGGGTGGTTACACAGTATATGCACTCCAGGAAGCAGGCGCTCTCAGGGCCATCTCAGCCAGACCCGGGAGGCTCAGGCCAAGGTCAGCCTCCACAGTGGATGAACTGCCCCCCAAATGGACACAGACTATGGATGTCAGTGTTCATGCAGCCAGGATTTCCAGGAAAGAGATGTTATCAAAGCACCTTTGAGGAGCAAAAGGTAAATAGGGAAAACGCCAAGACTGTGCCTGACCCGGGGCTTGGTTCCCGGCACCTCGTGTTTTCCCAAGCATTGTCAGGTGCAGTGTGGAGGAGGCCAGCAGTACTGCCAGGTGACCTCACATCCCTGGCACCAGAGACCAAGCAGCACAGCATCCTGGGCCCTTTCATGGGGCTGATAGCCCAGTTGGCTGAGAATCATGGGTGTGGGTTCCCCACCACAAACTCCTGAGCATTGTTTGGCTCTGGGGCATTGGGGGAGGGGCTTAACAGGGGTTTAACCACCAAGAAAAATACCTTTGCCATTTCCACGCATATTCATAATAGCATTATTCACAAGAGCAAGAAAAAGAAAAAGGTGGAAGCAACCTGTGTCAACTGACATGTGCTCAGACTCATAAAATGTGGCCCAGACATATAACGGAATACTGTTCAGCCTTAACAGGGAAGGAAACAGACACCTGCAACAACATGAATTAGACACGTACTAAGTGAATATCACAAATATTGCTCCATCCACTGATATGGGGACCCAGAGCCACCAAATTCATTCAGGCAGAGGCAGAAAGGTGGCTGCAAGGGGTGTGGAGTAGAGGAGCTGGCGCTAGATCTCAGTGGGGACACTATAAGTTTTGCAGGATCCCAATTTAGGGCTGGACATGAATGCCCAACCATGAGAATGTTCCTAACACCACTCAACCTGACACTTCACTAAGATAGTAAGTAACGCTATGCCAGGTGTGGTTTACCGCAATTAGAAATAATTGCTGAGGAATGTCTTTGCCAGTGAGATTGTTTTCCAACTATTTCAAAGTCATTGAGTAGGCAAATTTGGACACACTTGTTAGGTGTGTGAAGGGTACACGTATTAGTATAATAAGATGCATAGTAATTAGTGAATTAAAATTGTAGTTGGTCTTCTCAAAAAAAATAATTGCTGCTATATCAGAAGTTAAAACAGACCCATTCCAGGGTGTGACTTACCTGCCCGAGGTCCAAGGTGACATTGACTTGGTTGTACATTGCGCCTGAGGACAGAGGAGGACTCTGCCACCAACTTTCAGAGCCATCGATTGCATTGCTGGCTGGATGCGCTTTCCTGGGGTCCTCCGAATTGCAGTAGTCACAGAACTGGCCCTGGTGGAGGGACAGGTTGTTATTTTTCCATTTTCAGATAACTTTTTTCTTGGCAATTTTATAAAAGATGTAACCAAAGAACAGTGCCATGCAGCATAGAGGTGGCAGCTGTTGACATTGATTCTAATGGAGTCTTCAGGCAGTAGTAAGATGGTTTCCTGTTTTAATTTCATCTTAAACCATGTCACTATTTACATCTCTGCTCATCATGTCACCATTCTAGGACACAGAGTCTACTTGTCTTCCACTTTTTCTCTGTTATCTTGTCCTACTTAACACAAGATGAGCCTGTGGTTGTTAGTAGGGGACGTGGCTCAGCGTGGCAGGGGTTTTGAACTTTCACATATGTGAGGCCCTGGGGTCAATCTAAGGCATAACAAAAAAATAAAGGGCACAGAGTGGGGAACATGGGGTGGCGGGGGGGGGGGTGCTTGGCTCAGCAGTAAAGTCCTGTCTTAGGTTCACGGGCAATGAGTGCTGCCCTATGCCACAACCTGCCAAGTGCCATCTCGGGCTCTGCCACTGAAACCCAGGGAACCACCACAATGAAGGGAAGGGTAAGAAGAAGCCACCTACTAAAGCGGGCTGCTGAAGTTTTTTTTTCTTTATTTTTGGGTCACAACTGGCGATGCACAGGGGTTACTTCTGGCTCATGCACTCAGTAATTACTCCTGGCGGTGCTCAGGGGACCATATGGGATGCTGGGAATCAAACCCAGGCTGGCCGCGTGCAAGGCAAACGCCTTCCCCACTGGCCTACCGCTCCAACCCCCCTGAAGTACACTTTTTACAAGAATCTTACTGAACATGCAAAGCTATCTTTCTTCCACATTCCTTTTTACTCTCCTATGCTTCTCTGGGAAAATTCTGTGCCAGGATTGGGGTCCGAGCAGGCTCTCTGCCCATATCCCAGTGGAGGCGTTGAGGGTTTAAAGCCCCATAATGGAAGTGGGGTAGGATCGAGGTACAGAGCCCATCACAGGTGTGCTCAGAAAAATCCGGGAGAGCGGGGCAAGCTCCCCGTGGCGTATTCATATCCCAAATACAGTAACATATACATACCTCTCGGAAAGCCCAGAAAGCTACCGAGAGTATCTCACCCGCATGGCAGAGCCTGGCAAGTTACCTGTGGCATATTCAATATGCCAAAAACAGTAACAGGTCTCATTCCCCTGACCCTGAAAGAGCCTCCAATCGTTGGGAAAGATGAGTAAGGAGAGGTTGCTAATATCTCAGTCTGTGTGTAATAGAGATGTTACTGATGCCTGAGCAAGTAAATCGACGAACAACAGGATAACAGTGACACAGTTTATATATATATATATATATATATATATATATATATACATATATAATGAGGAGCCTAGCACAGTAG
Organism: Sorex araneus; assembly: GCF_027595985.1. Taxonomy (NCBI): domain Eukaryota; kingdom Metazoa; phylum Chordata; class Mammalia; order Eulipotyphla; family Soricidae; genus Sorex; species Sorex araneus. The sequence continues at coordinate 334,850,253 of NC_073303.1, read as the reverse complement.
GTAGGGCATTTGCCTTGCACACGGCCAACCTGGGTTCTATTCTTCTGTTCCTCTCAGAGAGCCCGGCTACCAAGAATATTCCGCCTGCATGGCAGAGCTTGGCAAGCTATCCATGGCGTATTGGATATGCCAAAACCAGTAACAATAAGTCTCACAATGGAGATGTTACTGGTGCCCACTCGAGCAAATTGATGAACAAGGGGATGACAGTGCTAATTTCTTACTCAATTACTTTTTTGTGGGATGCAGATTCTTATGATTTTTTAATGCAGCACTTTCTCGCCATCACCATCTGAAAAACCACACACAGATCTTTCTTAAGTACTGAATGTATTTTAAGTGGAGCAAAGGATCTTACTGAGCCAGCAGTGGACTTCACATACATAATTACACTGCTCCCAAATTTAATTATCTGAGGCACAACCATGGCATTGGAGGGTGACCAGAACAAGCAAACCCATTCTCACAATCTCCCCTAAAAGGCTCTGACAAAGGGCAGTTCTGTGGCCCACAGTTTCAGAACTTATCTTGAAAATTAAGTCTTCGATGTTAAAAGATAAATGTGATTCTGGTGGGTAACCAAAGGCATGACCAAATATTTCCATCTCTACAGCGTTTCACAAAGTGGATGATACAGCATACCCTCTTCTCCCTGGCCCTGGGGGACAGTTAACAGTTACCTTTCTTGGAAATAACCAGGGAGGGTAAGAATAGCCTCAAGTGTAATTGGGGACACATTCTATTTGTTCACTTACAGAAGGTTTCAGAAGGGTGCTCTGCAATTTTCTTTTTCTGAAAATGGGGCCTTAGGCCAAATGAGTTGGAGGACTTCTGACTCAAACTAAAGTAACTACAGGTTCTTTCACATGCAGTCATCTTTTTACCTACAATTGACTCTTTTGGCATTACAGATGGAAATTTATGTAACTTGAGAGCAGCACCGTGGGGGTCAGAAACTCTCCTGTCTGTTCTTCACTGCACTACTCATAATTCTTTAGCCCAGCATGCCACTAACAACATCATAAAGGCTCAAGAAGGGAATAATCCCATTTGCAATTTTTCAGAAATGTTGGGTTCTTTTTATAAAATGCTGCTGCTACAAGGAGGAGTATAATTGGTATGGATTTAACTAGTACATCTAAACATTTATGAGTACTTTGGCCATTTGCCTGTGATCTTTACTTTCCCTATTGTTTTCCTAGAGAACATTTAACCAGTTTAATTATTGGGTAGGGAAGCTTAACTTAGTATGCCTCGAAGTTTAGAATATTTATGCTTGGTTAGAAACAAAGGTCTTCCAAGACTGCAGACATTAGGACTTATATTTCTCTCCATCTCCCTGGTGTTGATGTGAGAATACAAATAATGTTTTGAATGGTGCTATAGTGATTTTAAGTTTTAATGTAACAATATTAATGATTAGAGCAAATATTATAGAGCATCCATTATGCACTGGGCACCATGCACTTTACATTTGTACAACATATAGTTCCCTCAGTTCCACCAGAAGTGATTCCCGAGCACAGAGCCAGGAGTAAGCCCTGAGCACCACTGGCGTGGCATCAAGATAAAAATAAATAAGTAAATAAATAAATAATAAAATATAATAAGCAAAAGAGAATAATCTTAAGGAGCAGACAGTGTCACAGTTACCCAGATTAGTGTCAACACTGGTATTTAGAAGGTTTGCTGATATAATAAGTTAAAGATACATTCCTTTTGGTGAACTTTGCCCAAGTAATGAAAAGTAAACCAAACCTCCTGCTCATGTCATGAGAGGAAAAAAAATACTTACCAGCAATGAGTCTGTCACTGTCACTGTCATCCCGTTACTCATGGATTTGCTCGAGCGGGCACCAGTAACATCTCCATTGTGAGACTTGTTGTTACTGTTTTTGGCATATCCAATACGCCACGGGTAGCTTGCCAGGCTCTGCCGTGTGGGCAAGATACTCTCGGTAGCTTGCCGGGCTCTCCGAGAGGGACAGAGGAATCGACCACGTGCCAACCACGTGCAAGGCGAACGCCCTACCCGCTGCGCTACCGCCCGCTCCACAATGAGTCTATGGAGAGTAAATTAACAAATCAATAGTGGCAGACGTTACGGCTTTTTATGTTTTGGAGTTACTTTCTTTTATTACATAAAACAAGTTCTAACAGAGTCCATAGCTTAAGTTAATAAAATATACAATAAACATATATTTTCTATTTCAAAAATAAATAAAAATTTTATTCTAGAAATTTAGATATTTTTTCTCATAATTTTTCTATTTTTCATAACATTTTTATTACAGTCTGGTGACATGGTCTTCATAGTTTTAAAGCATATGGTATTGACAGGCAAAGTTACTGCACACCAACAATACCAAAGATGCCAAGACCTCAGTCACTGTTCTTACATCACCTCTGACTTCTTGAAGTTATTCTTAAATGGCCAGCATGAGAATTTTTATTCATAGATTTTTATTAAAATTTTTATTCATAGATTTTTATTAAAACTTTCCTTTTATTTATTTTCTGGAATTTTCAGTGATTTTTATACTACCTCTCAAAGACCATTTTTACTGTTGATGTAACTTAAATGATGAAGAATTCAGTCATATCGTGAAAAATAGACTATGGGTTTGGATGTAAAAAAAAAAATCACAGGGAACCAAGACGGTTGTTCAAAAGGCCTGGGCACATGCTTTGCAAGCAGGAGTCCTGGATTCTATCCCAACACGCATGATTCCGGGAACACCACACACACTTAGGGAGGAGTCCTACACACCCACAAAAAGCATCAGAAATGTGTTTAATGTCAAAAATTCTATTCAGAGGACAGGAAAGTCTTGACTTGCATGCAGCCAATTCTGATTCATTCCCTTGCACCACACTGGTTCCCAGGCATCACCAGTGGTCACTCCTGGGCACAGTGATAAGAATGCCCCTGAAAGCCCCAAGATGTGGTTCCAATCTCCCATCCTAAAATTCTATTCATTTTTTCCTGAAGTATTTCTGCAGATTCAAATGGACATGGCTGTGTTACTATGGATTAGTAGATGTGGTGTTAAAGAACCTTCTCAGAGAAGCTAAGCATAGGTTAGTTTCTGAAAGCATAGTGTTGCCATTAAGAAATAGGGCCTTATCTTCAAAGATGAAACACCACTGACCAAGCAAGTGGAAGCAAAGATTAACAGATGGGACAACATTAAACTAAGAAGTTTCTGCACCTCAAAGAAAACAGTGACCATTACACAAAGACAGCCCACAAAATGGGAAAATTTAGTTATCCAATACCCACTTGATAAGGGATTAATATCAAAGATATATAAGGCACTGGTAGAACTCTAACAAAAAAATATCCAACCCAGCATCCCATATGGTCCCCTGAGCACCGGCAGGAGTAATTCCTGAGTGCAGAGCCAGGAGGAACCCCTGTGCAACACCAGGCGTGACCCAAAAAGCAAAAAAAAAAACCTCCAACCCCATCAAAAAGTTGGGAGAAGACATGAACAGAAAGTTCCTTAAAGCAGAGATATAAATGGCCAAAAAGGGACATAAAAAATGTTCTGCATTCCTGATAATCAGGGAGATTAAAATCAAAACAACAATGAGATATCATTTCACATCACCAAGACTGGCACACCTCAAATAAGAACAAGAACAACCAGTGCTGACACGAATGCAGAGAGAAAGGGACTCTCATTCACTGCAGGTGGGAATGCTGTCTGGTCCAGCCTTTTTGGAAAATAATATGGGCATTCTTGAAAAAACTAGAAGTTGAGTTTCCATCTGACCCAGTAATATCACTTCTGTGAATATATCCAGGGGCCCCAAAACACACAAGAAACACTGTCTGCACTTCTACGTTTCATTAAAGCATTATTCACAACAGCCAGAATCTAGAAACAACTTGAATGCCCAAGAAGAGATGACAGTGCCCATAAGCCACCTCTGGCTGGCGCCAGATAATCTCGTCATTGGCCACCACTCAGAGTCGCATGTCCTTCTCTCCCAGAAGGGGGCGTAACATGAGATTCACCGTAACCGGACCTCATGCCAGGTTATTTCATCCAGGGCGCTCCAGAGGGAGGCGGGTGAGACCCCTCCCTGTCCCAAGGCACCCAGCCCCCGTAGCTGAAAACCTCCAGAACTCAACTGCTGCCATGCTCATAGCAGCTCTCCACATGCTCGGACCGAGACTCACCCATGAATGAACTGATTTCTGGACCGCGCAGCCGCATTCACGGCCCTGTGACAACTCATAACTCACATCACCCATGCTCCAAGAGTACAGCACCACATTTGATAGGGTTCAAAGTAGGAGGCAATCAATCTCAGAGGTAATTTTTTTTTTACACACACACATATATATATAAAAGCACACAAGACTCAACCTTTAACAGCATGTTAGTGATCTCTTATAGAAGGGCTTAATGGTCCCACAGCAAAATACAGCAATCTTCACACTCTTTCCTTTAAGAAAATGCTTTTTGTAGCATTTTCAGCAGTGTTTCATAACAAACAATACAAAATAAATTATTTCTGTTCTGCTTTGGGGCAGGGGCTGGAGTTCCAGATGGAAACATCCGAAATATGGTGGTGGGAAGGTGTAAGGTGGTAAGGTGTAAGGAAAGGGCCTGCCATAGAAGCAGATTTGAGGAGTGGGGTAGTGGAAAGGAAACTGGGGACACTGGTGGTGGGAAATTTACACTGGTAAAGGGAAGGGTGTTGAAACATTATATGACTGAAACCCAATCATGAACAACTTTGTAACTGTGTATCTCACAATGATCCAATTAAAATAAAACGAGGGCTGGAGCGATAGCACAGTGGTTGGGCTTTCGCTTTTCATGTGGCCAACCCATGTTTGATTCCTCCGCCCCTCTCGGAGAGCCTGGCAAGCTACCTGTGCGTATTGGATATGCTAAAAACAGTAACAATATGTCTCTCAATGAGAGACATTACTGGTGCCTGCTCGAACAAATCGATGAGCAACAGCATGACAGTGACTGTGACAAATAAAATAACAAAAAAGGGGCCTTGAGAGATGACAACCTCATGCTATGATTTTTAATGCAATAAAAAATATAATTCAGGGGCTGGAGTGATAGCACAGCGGGTAGGGCGTTTGCCTTGCACGCGGCCGACCCGGGTTCGAATCCCAGCATCCCATATGGTCCCCTGAGCACCGCCAGGGGTGATTCCTGAGTGCATGAGCCAGGAGTGACCCCTGTGCATCGCCAGGTGTGACCCAAAAAGCAAAAAATATATATATATAATTCAATAAAAAAGATTTTAATGAAATGACTGGTACCAGTTTTCAAAATATGATTTGTGATGCAGAAGAGAAAATAATCCATGGGTCTTCCCAGACCACAGCTCATTGGGACAACTTTTTCTTTCTCCTGAGTATCTTCCAAAGAATTCAACACTCATTTTTCTGTAACAACAGCTTCCTATAGATGTTGTTCTGTGTGGATGCACAAAAATGGGAAGAAGGGGCTTATCTCTAAAAATTTCAGTCACTTCTGCTTCACCTATGTCTTTGATAAAAACTGAAAATGAAAGCTAGGTAGGAAACAAAAAGTATTTTTATTAAGTAGGACAAAAAACAAGCATGAAACTTGGACTGGAGAAAATAAAACTGACAACATTCATAGACAAAAAGATGATATTAAGAGCTCAAATGAGTCTACTGGGAAAAGTTAGAAATACTAGGGGAGTTTGGCAAGATGTCTAAATAGAAGATTAAAGTACGTCATTGCACTTCTGTTCAAAAGTAACTAACAACTAGCAAAGGAAAACAGAAAAATCCATTTTTATTTGTTTCAGAGGACGTCAAGTACATCTGAAGAAATTGACAAATAAAAATACTATTGGAGAGATTTTTTTTAATCCAAATAAATGGAGAGATACCATTCTCTTGGACAGAAAATATTATAAAAATTGTGCCCCTCTTCCCCCAGGTTGATCTATAAAGTTAACAGAGCTCCAATAAAAATCTTAATGAAAGTTCTCTTCGAACATAAGTTAATTCCATTACTTATACTAAATAATAAAGGACCAAGAAAATATAGGACATTGCTAAAGAAGACTAGAGAGAAGAGAACTTTCCCTTTACAGTGTCCAAATTTATTATGGGGCTATTATAACCAAGACAGAGCAAGATCAGACAAACAAACCTGTGAGGCAGAGAACTCAGAAAGAAACCCATGCACCTTGGGAAGCTAGTTTATAACAGAGGTGGAATGTCAGTGCAGCGGGAATGAGAGGGGTTCGATCCCCGGCATCCCATATGGTCCCCCAAGCACCGCCAGGAGTAATTCCTCAGTGAAAAGCCAGGAATAACCCCTGAGCATCGCTGGGTGTGACCCAAAAAACAAAAACAAAAACAAAAAACTCATAAATAATTTTTTTTTAGAATCTGGAGTAATGAAGGCTTATTAAGCACGATTCATAAAATAATAGATTTGGCTATATTTAAAATAATGTTGGTTCATCAAAGGCATCTTATGCAGGAAGAAAAGTTACAAATGAAAAATATTCAGGAGCTTCCCATGGCAGCTGCCATTGATTCCTTTTATCTCTGTGTGCACTTCACCATCGAGAGGTGGAGGCTATTTGTCTTGGAAGCTAGTCTCTCTCCTTGAATTCAGACAGACTTATTTGCTTTGCTGTAACACAAGTGCCATTCGGGGATGGCAAAGACCTCAAGAGGAGGGAAAATATGTTGTTTTAAACCACTAAGTTTGGTGGTGTTTTGTTTACACAAAAATCAACTTTGAACAAAGAACAAAATCAACTAAAAATTCTCATCAGAAATACATACTTAACTCCTATAAATTGATATGTATAAGTAGTTCAATAGAAGAATATTGACCAAAGCAGGAGCAGGCATTCTACAGAAGAGGAAATACACATGGCATATAGTTAGCTTTGGAAGAAATGTTCGAGGACAACCTGATTAAAAACAAAGGTAAAGCACAGCGCTGCGGCTTGATGCCTACTCGAGTTTAGAGTTTCAAGATGATAAGCATCAGCATCGGAGGGAAGTGGTACAAATATGAACTGGTGCAAAACCTTCAGAACTTAATTTTGTATCTCCTCCTAAAGTAAAAAAAAAAAGAAATCTGCAATTTATGACCCTTAAGTTCAAAAAAGAAAGCCCTATAAGACTTGATGGCATTAAGTTCAAGAATGCTTGTAGCTACACTGTTTGCAAGAGAAAAATCCTGGGAACAAAGTTAATACCCAACCACAGGAATATGACTGAATGAACACACATACCATACAACAAATGAATATATAAACATCAATGAATAAATGAATATCTACAACAACATGGACTGCTGTGGGCATTTCTGGGAAATATAAAATGAGAAAAAGCAGGCTATTTATATAAAGTTAAGACAGTCAAATTGAAAAGCATTTACATTTTAAGAATATTAAATATAATAAAATTACTTTTAAAGGAAAATAAATGAATAATCCATGGAAAATTATGTATGATAGTTACCCCAGAGAGTGGAAAACAGGAATGGGGAGGGTGGAAACTATATGGTTAGGCATGTAATTATCAGGGCTCTGACTTTTTTGACTTCAGTAACAAGTTCACAGATGCTTGCTATACTAGTTAAAACATATCCATTCCTATACACATTTAAATAGACCCAGCAAGAACCAATGATAAAAGCATGTCATAAACCTAAGGCTATGAATAATCTATAACCCGCTCTGTGCCTGAAGTCTCATTTTCTAAGTAATCATAAAAATTTTAAAACAGTATGATGACGCTCTCTGACTCCTGATCGAGTTGCTGAACGGTCATGATCCTAGAGACTGAGAAACAAATCTCGGAACCCAGCGACTATTGGCAGAAATGCGTCTGGACTCCAAATTAGGTTTTTGGCCCTGGGCCACCCCAGGCGGGAAAAGTTGCCAATCCACCGCCTTTTCCCCCTGGCGGAACGGGGGCCACCATCTTCCAGAGGTCAGTGGACAAACAGGTTTGGGCTCGCAGTGAGAAGGCACATGGGGCCACACGGGATAAGGATGGATGTGGGGCCGGCCCTTTCCTCCCCCGCCCTAACAAGACCCTTACTTGCCCATGAAAGACCTCTCTGACTCTTGATCGAGTTGCTGAACAGCCATGATCCTAGAGACTCAGAAACAAATCTCGGAACCCAGTGGCTTTTAACAGAAATCTCTCCAGATTTAATTATTAAAATTCTAGAATTCCAAAATCACATGGCTGCTACTGCGGCTGCATGACATCATATGCTATTCATAATCAGCAATAGAAAACAAAGTGTCTAATGTGGCTTTTTTGGCAGATCTAGGGGGAAAATATGAACTGGTACAAACTTAATTTTGCATCTCCCCCAAAAAGTTGAGGGAAAATCTCAAATAACAATGGTGGAGCCAGTGTCGAAATAGTGAATATAATCAAAGTAGAGAGAGAGTTATGTGGACATCATCTGCCACACAGATGGGGGAGGGTGTGGGATGGGGCATATACTGGGGCTTTTGGTGGTGGGAAATGTGCACTGGTGAAGGGACGGGTGTTTCATCATTGTATGGCCAAGTCTTAAACCCGAAAGCTTTGTAACTGCTCTCATAGTGATTCAATAAATAAATTAGAAAAAGAAAAACAGTATGATGAAGTCAAAGAGCACAGAAAGAAAATAAGTATCCTTATATCGGCTTTTAATTATTCATTCATCTGTGCAAAAGACTAACGCGGATCCTTTCTATCACATGCTATTGCTGCCAGAGATGAGACACTGAAAGACTTCCAGGACAGGCCCTGTGGAGTGAGAGAGGCAGTTAAAAAGAATGTTTCGACCCAGGTTCTAGCCCTAGCAGCACTATCATCTTCTGAGCACTACCAGGAGTGAGTAGCCCTGAAGGCCCCTGAGTACCTCAGGATAACCCTGGTGATTCAGGGCAAGGCGGGACCGAAGTAGCTCCACATCCTCACACCATCACAATGAGCCACCCAGTTTGGTTGGCCAAGTATTACTGGAAGTGATCCCTGAGACCTCTGAGCACTGCTAGGGAGGCAAGCCCCCAAAAGACAAACACAGGCCAGGGGCCAGGAGATAGTACCACATTGATCCATGTTCAATACCCTGCACCACATGCTCCCCTGTGCACTGCCGGATGCAGCTGGAGGCCCCAGCACTGCTGCGTGGTCCAGGGATCCTGGCACGATAAGACTCGAGCAGCATCAGATCCACCCTCAGGCTATTGCACTGAACTGATGACCCAGTTGGCTGAGAATCACCAGTGGGGCCCCTGGATCTCTTAAGCACATTTGGGAGGCAACCCCTGAAAAATAAATAAATAAATAAATAAATAAATAAATAAATAAATAAATAAAAGATATACAGGACAAGGGACTCAAGCCCTGAATTGTGTCCAGGCTATCAGTCTAATCATATGGGAACCAGCGAGTATAAGAAGATGCTAGAAGGAAAGGAGCGGAGAGAGTCCCAGGGCAAGACAGTATTAACCACAGAGTTCCAGAGCAACCGCCACTTTCTCAGAAGGACGGAAACAGAGTCTCTCCAAGGTCCTAATGTTTGTTTTTTTTTTTTCTTTTTGGGTCAGAACCCAGCGATGCTCAGGGGTTACTCCTGGCTTTACACTCAGGAATTACTCCTGGCGGTGCTTGGGGGACCATATGGGATGCCGGGGATCGAACCCGGGTTGGCCGCGTGCAAGGCAAACGCCCTACCCGCTGGGTCCTAATGTTTTGATGATTCTCCATGACTCCTCCCCTGCTTTCTCAGCAAGTGAATTCAGATTTCCCCTCAATGGCAGCAGCACTTAGTGACATCCTAGCCCTGAGGCGGTTCTAGGCTTATACACCTCAGGCTTCTGAGTCCTGGGAACATCTTTTCCTCTTGTGCTTGAATTCAAGTCATGCTACTTTATTTACCATGGCCCATCAGCATGCAAAAATCTACTAATGTGTCACTGCTGTACTCGGACAAAGAGGAAATCACTAACCTAGCATTTGTCAGAATGGATCCCGTCGTCTTAGTTTTATGGGCCCCAAAAATAATGTTCAGAGGGCCGAGGGGCCACTCCTGGCAATGCTGAGCCCAAGTTATGCTTGGTGGCCTCCAGGACCATACCTGGTGGTGCTGGGCAGCAGATAGTTGAGGGGTGGGGTTGGGGCTACAGATCTGCGTGGTGCTGGAGTTGGATTGGGGCCTTGCACTGCTGGACCACCTCCTCTATATCTCCATCTTCACACCTTGGGGCTCTATTAGAAGTTGATATGATGTGCTCTAACATAATTCATCTTTTACTATTTGAATGGACTGGAGCAATAGCCAGTGGGTAGGGCGTTTGCCTTGCACGCAGATGACCCGGGTTCGATTCCTCTGTCCCTCTGAGAGTCCAGCAAGCTACCGAGAGTATCTCGTCTGGACAGCAGAGCCTGGCAAGCTACCCGTGGCATGTTCTATATGCCAAAAACAGTAACAAGTCTCAAAATGAAGAAGTTACTGGTGCTTGCTCGAGCAAATAGATGAGCAATGGGATGACAGTGACAGTGACAGAGACTATTTGAATATGCACACATTGATTCAGCATCATCTGGGTTGCCTCCAACATGGAGAGCCCCACAGAGGGTGCTGGGATCAAAGATGCTTGGTGGAGGGAGCAGGTGTGCTAACAAGAGAGGCACACCTCACACGCCTTAATTTTCTCAGCACTCTTGGGTTTTTTATCAAAGGATTCAAAAACTTAATGACAGAGAAGGGGACACTCAAAGAGGCGAAGTGTCTTGCTATGAAGCACACATAGCCAGGACATGCAGGAAGCGAAGGCTGTGTGTGAATCTGGGGATGCTACTCAGGGCCCAGATCACTTTCCAGCTTGGTCCTGCTGCTCTTTGAGCTGCATCCAAGAGCCCTGTCTCGATCTGGACAGAGCATGAGGTTGCACTGAAATAATACCTATGTGATTTTCCAAACACCCACCCTCAACCAGATGTGCAAAGTGACCCAGTGCAAAGGGTAGGCTGCCTGCCAGAAACTAAGACTGAAACTGAGCAAGATGAGCCAGACAGCTCACCCGTCAACAGCCCGTTATCACCACGTTCCTGCTGCCAGGAACCCTCCTCCTGGCTTGAGGAAGGTGCTTGAGGTTATGTGACTACAGGCATAGTCTCAAGTGCCCGAGACCAAGCCAGCTGGAGCCTGAGGGGAAGGCGCTGCACAGTGCCCAGTGCACACCAGGAGCTGCCCCTTTGCAGAGGCAGTGCTGAAGCAAGCACTCTTCTCAGAGGCACAGAGCACGAAAATGGGTTGGTTAGGACAGGAGCTCTGATACCCGACTACCCAATCCAGGCACCTCCCGCATCTACGCCCACCACCTGCCTTGGTTCCCGAGGCTATGAACAAGTCCATTACATTCCAAATGCATACACACACACACACACACACACACACACACACACACACATAATGAAGTCTATGCTTGAACCTGCTTGGAGGTTCTGAATGTACCATTTCATCCCTAACATACGTTCCCCTGGATCTCCCTCATTCCCACTGGAGCTTTATTTTCATTTTTTAAAAATTAAAAAAATATATATTTTTTGTTTACAATACCATTAATAATGGTTTCTCATAGACACAATCCCAATACCACATCCATCACCATCTCACACCTGTGAGAACAGCACATATTAAAAAATCTGAAAATAGCCAGCATTGGCGGGGTAGTAATGAGAAAGGAACCCTCATCCACTGTCGGTGGGATGGCATCTGCCTCTATGGAGTGCAATATGGTGATGTCTCAAAAAATAGAAGTAAGGAGTCCCTCCCATATGACACGATGATACCGCTCCTTGGAATCTATCCCTACAACACTTCTCTGGATCTTAGCTTGTCCCTGACTGGCCCAAGCCCTTGAAGGGATATACAGCTCCACATTCCCTCTCACCCTCTGCTGATTCCCACCCCTACTACGTCCCTGCCTCAAGCCCTTCCCTCTTGCGGCTCCCTCTCCTAAGAGCACATGCTTCCCAGACCTAAGTCCCTTTTCCTGGGGTCCTCTCCAGCCATTTCATCTCAGTAGCGCAGCACTCTACCATCTCTTAATTCCAAGCAGGAATTGCTTTTCTCCACTTTATTTCATCTCTAGTGTTGCAAATGTCATGAGGGCAAGGACAGCATCTTGTTCTCTAGTTAGAAATGTCTCTGGCTGGAGTAGTCACTGAATATTAGCTCATTTAGCTAATAAACTAAAATGCTACTAAATTAAAAATTAAATTAAAAATAGTTACTCACTTCAGAAAACAAACTACAAAGTACTAAGTTCATTTGAAAAAGGGAAGAAGGGTTATCCCGGAGATGTACCCAGAGAAAGAAGTGTGTGTGTGTGTGTGTGTGTGTGTGTGTGTGTGTGTGTAAAAAGATCTACCCAGAGAAAGAAGTGTGTGTGTGTGTGTATGTGTAAAATTTTCTCTATGATGTCATAGGTTGAACTCATGAACAGCAGAAAATTGTAGACTGATACTTTTGTCTTTAAGCTCACTAGAAAACACTTGCTTCTTCCACATGAGATGAAAAACACTTGTTTTTTTTAATGAATCACCATGAGATACAGTTAGACTTACAAACGTTTGTGATTATGTTTCAGTCATACAATGATTGAGTACCCATCCCCCCACCAGTGCCCACTCTCCACCACCAATGTTTCCAGTATCCCTCCTGCCATCCCCGCCCCCCACTCCCCACCTCTGTGGGCAGGCACATTCCCTTTTACTCTCCTTCTCTCCTTTGGGATTTTATGGTTTACAATACGGGTATTAAGTGGCCATCAGCTGTTAGAAAAGATGAAAACCACTTGTTCTAGTCCTCAAGATTGCTTCAGAATCCGTTCTCTACTCCCAACACGAGATCATTTGCCTTCTCTGGCCAGGAAGAACCACCCAGGATTCTCTCAGGTCTTCCACCACTGAAGGGAGGAGAACGTGCCCCACTATAAAACCATCTCACTAACTAACTGCCCCTCCCTTTCATGGTCAAGTCACAGGAGAGAAAGTGAGGGTCATTTTTTTAGCCACCACGTGCTTCTTCACTCTTACTTTAATTCATCCAAATAGGTTTCCCAAGCAACTATGCCTCTTTTTCTTGTCTAGGTGCCCCATAGATTATATCCCATCTCACCCTATCCCATCCAGCCACTTTTGTCAATAGGTTTCCTAATTTGGGGTTAACATTTTATTCAATACAATATTCCAGGTATATGTGGTTTACTACATGTTCTCTTCAGAATAACCCTATAAATTAAAAGGTTCTGGTATTCCCCAGATGACAGGCAATGAAGCCAAGGCACAGAGAAGTTAAATTGCTCACTCAAGGCCACAGCCTCAGAAAAGAACCCTTTCAAAGAAAGCCTCGTTGATTCCGGAGCCCATACTTTTAATTATGACACCACATAACCTCATTTGGGATTCTAGTACCAACTGGCGCCTTCTTGAAAGAACCCAAGAAATTTCTTCTGGATGTTTTAAAATATATTTTTAAAATAATATGTACTTTATTTTATTTTTTCCCATTTGTATTAAGGTGCCATTGTTTATAATACTGAGAATGATAGTTCCATGCTTACTTATATCAATACACCCACCTATCTACCACCATACTGTCTGCTTCCTTCAAAAGACATTGTAGCGTATGGACACAATGGAATACTATGTAGCTATAAAAAAAAAAGTGAAATCACACAGTTTGCCACTAATGAATGGAACTAGAGGGCATCATTCTAGGTAAAGTTAGTGAGAAGAAAAGAGACTGATACAAGATTTTCTCTCTCATGTGTTAAATATACAAAACAGATTTGTAATAGTTTCTGTACAGTCCTCTTCCTTCACCAGCCCCCTATTTTCTTGCTTCCTGCATACAGTGCTGCCTCTCACTGGTTATCCTGAGTTATGTGGTGCTGAAATTCCACATGAGTGGTCTGCTTTAAAGTAAACTCAGGTTTATCGATCACACTTAGGCCTGTCCACTCAAGAGCCCAGGCCCAAAATACCTCCTTTTGAGAACTGTATCACAAAACCAACCAAGATTCACAAAGAGGTTTTCTCTGATTCATTCAGCTATCAGCATCAACATGCTAAGAGCCAGATCCTGTCTTCATGGAGATCAGCCAAGCTTAACCTTATCGCACCCTCAGACCAAGCTTTTCCCTCTCAGTTCCCTTTAAGTGATTTTTTCATCTCCAAGTTAATCTCTAAACCTTGGGGCTGGAGAGATAGTACAGTGGGTAGGTGGTTTCCTTGCATGCAACTGATCCAGGTTCGATCCCCAGCTTCCGTATGGTACCCCAGGTGCCACCAAAAGTGATCCCTAAGTGCAGAGTCAGAAGAGACCACTGAGCATTGCTGAGAGTGGCTCCAAAACCAAAGAAATAAATAATCAGATATTCCAATGTTTTGCTTCCCCATTGTCCCAATTCCTGCCTTTCTAAAGTGTACCAGTCACCCACATTCCTTCAAGGGCCAAGAAGATCCAAATGCATACAAAAATAAGTAGAAAATTAAAGGAAGTGTTTCTGAACTCTGGAGAGGACAGAGAGCTCTCATTCAAGGGCAGCCTTCAAACTATGTAGCATCCAGAGTGCTAGGGATCTTTTCCCACCCCAGGGTCCCTCGACCTGCAACACCCATGGCACCATCTTGCTATTCATCCAATCACACTTCCACCTTAGAGAAACCTTTCCAGCTACTCAACCTCTAGAAGCTTTCTTCATTTATCTCTATCACCCAATCCTCTGCTTTCAGTGGCCATCTACATTGAGGTTACATGTTTCCTGGTTGGTCCCAGTGTCCCCACAGAAGTTTAACGCCATGTGGGCAGGGACTTTCTCTGCTTTATTCAGCACCCTACTCCCAGCCCTTTTTAATTCCCCATCCCCTATGCCTGGGACCCAGTGGATGTCTTTAACTATTGGTTAAACAGAGAAGGGGAGACTATTACATACAAACATGTGTCTGAACATACTCAGGCATGTTCTTTTCTCAGGTGATATGAATCTAAATGCAGGATCATCCACAGAAGATATTCTCCCAGCCCCTCCAAGCTTTCAGGTGTGGCAGGTCAATGACAACAACAAACCCCATTGAAAGCAATTACCCAGACTCGACTCATGGACTGGAATGCGGCAGGCAAGAGACAGAAGGAACAAGTCTGAGTTCTACTCCCTGCATGGAACAACACCAGGCAAAGTAGAGACAGAGGAGAATGATCTCACTCCCAGAGATCCCCAATAAAAGCCTCCCACCTTTTTTATGAGCCAGAGGATTATGGGCAAGAACAGTGACAGTAAAAAAGTACTGAGTCAGAGGAAGAGAGTCAGCTCTAGCAGCCCAGTTAGAAGTCTCTGTGGAGTCTCCACTGGAGACCTAATGCAATTTCAAGAGCTGGGGGTGCAGACACACCATGAGCATGGTGGGGGTGAGGACGTGGCTCCGTGAATGCAACTCCCCTCCCGGGAAACAACCACAGACTCATGGAGGCATGCAAGGCCGTCGACAGGGAATGGTGTGGGCAGGCAGCCTGGCCCTGCAGACCTGCCCACCAAAAGCCCTGTCCTTGCCTGATTGGACCTAAACAGTCACACACAGGACCAACCTCCCATCCCCTCTTGATAAACTGTTGCACAGCACCCCACACTTTAACAGACAGTTCTCTTCCAGGGCCAATCGCAAGTCTTGAGCTCAACATTTTACAGAAGCCTTTTGTCTTGTCTGTAGTGAAGATGGAGAACTGCTGGTCACGAACATGTCTAAGGATTCTGGCACCCCTCATCCCCATCTTCCTGGTGGTTGATGAAGCAGCTCTACTGAGATTTGTTGGGGCTACGTTTGTCTAAGCTACAGCAATAGTTGCCATATGTAAGCACCAGAGGAAACCAATATGCCAGAACAGAGGCAAGCAAGTGGGATGGAGCAAGATGAGAGTGACCATGACACCAGGGGTGGGGTGAAAAGAGTTATTTCAAAACCAACTTGGGGCTCAGGGAGACTAACTGATTAGTTTTGTTATTATTTGTTGTTTAAGGTTATAGAATTCCATCTCTCTCCTCTCTCTGTCTCTCTGTCTCTCTGTCTCTGTCTCTGTGTCTCTCCCCCTCTCTCTCTGTATTTTTTTATAAAAATAGTGAAATAATTCTCTTATTTCCCTTTGTATTATTAATCTTAGAACAAAAGAGAAAGTAATATAGGAACAGCGAGACAAATTCTACTCAGAAAAGCATTCTATAAGAAATGAGTTATTAAAATATTTTTGTCATTATTTAATGTAAAATTTAACAGCAAAGATTGTGTATCCCTGTTATAATAGCCTGGGTCTCATTATCTTATATTCCAAGCATGAGGTAAGGATGAAGTTGACACTGAAGAGAAATGTGTAGAGAATGAACGGATGAAGATCACTAATTTCTCGAACATAAGTTTCTACTGTCTCTCTCTGTATTTTGAACCTCACCTTGTGGTGACAAGGCTTAGCCCTGGCTCTGCACTTAGGAATCACTTTTGGTGTTGCTTGGGGATCAAGCCCAAGTCAGTCCCAAGCAAGGTAAGCAAGTTAGCACCTATTCTATCTCTCTCCATTCCTTTCCCTACCTCCAAATAATAGTGTCTGCTAAGTTGACCTAAAATATTTTTTAAAAACTCGCTAATTTATACTAATCTTCATTAGGATTTTCTTCCAAGGCTGCCCAGGGGCCAGGGAGAGAGCTGGAGCACATGCCATGATTACCAAGGCCCCAAGTTCAGTGTTCAACCACACACTTCTCCAAGCATGGCCAAGGGGGCACTAAAGTCAAGTCTAAAGCCAAGGTCTGTTTGTGGGTGTGGCGGGGTGGGGGGCAGGCACACTTCCTATGAAGGCGTGTGAGGGAAAGGTCACCCCTGTCTGCTGCAGTTTCTGATACCCAGTCCTGGGTGGCGCCTTCACCACTGCCTCAGACACCTCTTCTTTGAAATTCCCCTCCTCGGGGCCACACCTGACTGCTGAGGCAGCTGTTGAAAGGCAGGTATTTATTTGGTCAAATAGCACTTCCAGCAGGGTGTTGCTTGAGGGGGAAACTCTGTGATGGTGTGGCCCTTTGAACAGTTCTTCAGAAAGCTGCCAGAGTGTCTGCACCCAGCTGCCTCGGGGAGACAGCCGGGAGCAGGAAAGCTGGCCTGCCCCCGGGCACAAAGGCCTCAGGATGAGTGGGGTGTGGAGGTGCTGAGACCAAAATCTGCAGCCAGAGGACCTAGTCTCCCCACACACTTGTGCCGGGTTCTTAGGCAAATCACATGCTGTCTTAGTGCTTTGGTGGCTTCATCTGTACAGTCCAGTCTCTCCCGAGAGATCTTCCCAGACCGCTGTGAGGACTGAAAAGTTGGTCTGTTGAGGTGCCTTTGGATTGCACCAAGCATTGTCACATGAGCAAGGTAGCAAGGTGGCAAGGTCAAGCCATCTTACTCATCATTCTGACCCCTGATCCCCTTATTTGGTGCCACGGCTGGACACACCCCCCTGTACCCAGCATGCACAGGTCAGGGTGGAGATGGAAAACAATGGAGAGTGATTTCTTTCCTCACTTCTCACCATCAGGAAATGCAAAGATAACTGAATTCAAACCCAGATGCGAGGACCGTTGGCCCCACTTGTTTTTTGAGCATCTGCGGGGAAGCCACTGATGACAGAGCGTTTTTTTGGGGGGTCACACCCAGCGATGCTCAGGGGTTACTCCTGGCTTTGCACTCAGGAATTACTCCTGGCAGTGCTTGGGGGACCATATGGGATGCCGGGGATCGAACCCGGGTTGGCTACATGCAAGGCAAATGCCCTACCCGCTGTGCTATCGCTCCAGCACCCAGAACGTTTTTTTAAAAAATCTGAAATCAGGGAGGACACAAGGTGTTGCCTTTCCCAGGGGACAGGTTCCACCTTGTTGGCATGGGGTGAGCCACTCACAGCCCTGCCTGCTCATCCAGCTCTTTTTCGTGCAGGAGAAATGGGCTCCCTGCCTCTGCCCAAGCTGGATTTCAACCCCACCGTGCCAGGAGCCCACCCATAGGGAAGTCCTAGGACGATGTAACGTTTCTACCAAATTAACCTGAAACTCACATCTCCCCACCAAAGTTTCATGAAAGCTGATTAAAAGTGTGATCCGACAGAAACAAATAACATCTAAACTGGTTGTTGACGTAGTGCTCAGACAATCTAATACAGCTGTACTATAAAAGACGATATGAAAGACAAATTCTTTATGTCAGAGAGCTTTTTAGCCTGAAATGTGCTCCACATGCGGCTGCATTCGCAACTGTGCGACATCTCATACTCTACATCACTGATGTACCAAGAGTAGCACACCACATTTGATGGAATATAAAGTCGAAGGCAACCAATCTTGATAAACACACACACACACACACACACACACACACACACATATGCACTCAAGGCTCAACTTTAACAACAGGTTAGTAATCTCTTATATAAGGGCTTAATGGCTCTAGGGTGAGGTTCAACAATCTTCACATATTTTCCTCAAAGAAAACTTTTTTGGATCATTTTTAGTGGACTATTCATAACAAGCAATACAAATACATTATTTAGGTCCTGCTTTGGGGGCAGGCTTTGAGAGTTGGTGGAAAACTTAGAAATATGGTGGTGGGAAGGTATAATGGTGGTGGGAAGGTATAATGGTGGTGGGATTGGTGTTGGAATATTGAATATAATAAATTATTGTGAAAAAGTTTATAAAAATTAAATTAAATTTTAAAATAATTTTAAAAACCAAATATGCTCCAAACATAATATATTGTACATTCACTAATAGAAGTTTTACTTAGGGTTCAGGAAGCAAAATCAAAGGGTTGGAAATCATGCCTTGCATAATCCCAAACCCAATCCTCAGCATACTGTGGCTCCCCAAACACTGCTGGGTCACTGAGCACTGCCCTGGGGTTGAGGGGGTGGGGCTGATGGAACCCAGGTAAGAGCCTTGGGATTGAAAGTGATGGCAAGATTGGCTCCCATGAAGAAGAAGTGGGAGGAAGAGGAGAAGAAAGAGAAGGAGAAGGAGAGGAGGCAAAGGAGATTATTTTTGCTTATATATTTTAAATTCGAAGGAGGGATTCGACTAGCCTCCCACATCATCCATACAACTGACTGCAATTCATTTCTAACGCTATCACTAGCAGTAGCGGTAGCTAGGTAGGTAGCTAGCGCTAGCTAGCTGCTAGCTGCAGCAGGAAGAGGGCACTGAATCCCAGAGGACAGGCCACTGCAGGGGGCTGAAGGGGAGGGAGCACGGCCCATGGCCACTCGTCGTTCTGCAGGGAAGTTGAGAGGGTTCCTGCCCCTCCTGTGCGGCTGGCACAGAGGGCTGTCAGGAAGGCTGCCAGGTTCGTGCCCAGGGCAGGAAGGAGGAAGGCCTGCTCGCTATCTCTTGCTGCTCCTCGTGTTTCTTTGCCGTTACTGACAGGGTTGCTGGAGGGGTGTGTGTAATCCCATCAACAGCCAACAGCCAGAGACTTAAAAGCAAGCTCCCAGAAGCGCGCAGCCGCAAAGTGGTTACGAGATATCTTATAACCTACTTCTCCCTGTGGGAGAAACTGACAAGCTTCTCATAGTTTCCTGCCCATGTGGGAGAGCCTTGCAAGCTTCCCATAGTGTATTCATATGCTAAATCCAGTAACAAACTGGATCTCATTCTCCTGACCCTGAAAGAGCCTCCAATGCAGCATCATTGGGAAGGTCAAGTAGAGAGAGGCTTCTAAAATCTCAGGGATAGGACGAATGAAGAGGTTACTGAGCCTGCTCGAGAAATCGATGATCAATGGGATTTTGTGATTCGTGATTCATGGTATTTTAAATGACCATTGAGACAAAACACTTTTGTAGCTTACCACTTTAGGACTCTGACTTTACAGTGTCTATGCCCCATTAAACAAGTTTAATGGCCAGAGCACTAGTATAGTGGGTAAGGTGTTTGGCTTATACACAGTTGACCGGGGTTTGATTCCCAGCACCATATATGACCCCCCCCCCAATCATTGCCAGGAATGATCTCTGAGCACAGAGCACAGAGTAAGTCCAGGTCGAGCTATATGTGAATATTCCCAGTTCTAACAATTTACCAATAGCCAGAAAATCCATGAGATTTATCCCTCTGTGATTGCTAAGGAACAGATTAAAATTACTGAGATTCTGTTGTGTGGAAGCTTATCTCTTAGCTGGCGAGAAGTTTGACTCTCGCCAACACTTCAGGTTTCACAGAAATGAAAACATGTTCCGTGTCTTCAAACACAGAACAGCTATGAGGAAAATCACGATGAAATAAGACTCATTCGACCTGAAATTGTTGACCTACGGTCATTTGTCTGAGGTTTCAAAATTATTCTTCTCATTAGTATGTCAATGGACACAGTAAATGTCTATAATTTCCCAGCCCTCATTCAACATTTCATTCCAGTTTCACAAAGGAAAAGACCCTTGTTAAGGTGAACAAATGGTTCCCTTTCACAATAGTTCTATAAACAGAGTCTTAGCAAAACTGAGTTTCCTGTTTGTGGTCATTCATCCAAGTCACACACAGTGAGAATTGCTCTGTGACCTGTTGGAATCAACTCCCTCTCAGCCACAGACCACTTGTGATCGTGCAGTTCCCTACTGGTATCACTTAGGGCAGCGCACAATCCTAGGAACATATCAAAGTGCAGTGAAAGAACATAGAAAAATGTAAAACAATAAATAAATAAATAATTTTTAAAAAGAACATAGAAAAATGTGTTGAACCCCACAAACAAAATTAAAATCCTGTCTCACAATGGAGACGTTACTGGTGACTGCTCGAGCAAATCGATGACCAACGGGATGGCAGTGACAGTGATAGTGTTTGATAAGTACAAGTTTCCTCACTGTCCTCATCTGAGGAAGGTAGTTCATAAGCTGAGTTCCTGTGAGGTGGCTCAGAAGCAGAAATGATGTAAAGCAAGGAGCCAGTAGAACATTTACTCAGCATTTCCAGAACCAAAAACATAAGCTACCAAATCACACATCATGACTAAATATTGGCACTAGTATATAGTGAAATGAAAACTAAGAGTGCCCTCGGTGCACTGCCCGGATTGAGCAGTTCCTGGGTAAGTAGCACTCTCCTCACAGTGCTCTCACTCTTCAGGGTGAACTCTGAATATTACTTTCACTCTAACCCTTTGTCAGATAGCAAAAAATCTCTTTGAGAGGTTCACACTTTGAAGACAGAAGCAGGGCAGAGGGAGAGTTACATTCCCAACCTGAAAACCCCGCTTGGATTTATGTAAATAATCAAAATCAGCTTCTGATGTCAGTAAAGGGAAAGTGGCCTAGGAGAGAGAGCCCAGGGTTTGGGGTGCTTGCCTTGCATGTAGCTGATCCCTGTTTGATCCCAGGCCCTGCACATGGTCCTGCAAGCACTGCCAGAAGTCAGCCTAAGTATGATGTAGGCAGGTAGGCAGATAGGAAAGGCCCTCTCCCAAGGAAATGATGAGAGCCAACCTTGTGAAAAATAGAAAAAAAAAAAAAAAAAAACAGGAACTAAGCCTCACAGCAACAGACCCACAGAAGCTCCTGCAGAAACAAAAGGCCAGGAAAGGAATTTCAAAGAAGACCATCACCAACCCAGCCCTACCCACCTTGGTAACCTCCTTAGCAATGGACTATTACCTAGATAGAAGCCCCACGGGGGGGGGGGGGGGGGCAGGTTGGAAAACTCCCTATAAAAGCCACCTTGAACAAAGAAAGGGCACGTGGCAGAGCACATGTGGTGCTCGACCATATGTGATGCTCACATCTCCCCTCTTGATATGTGTACTTCCAAGCTTTCATGTCTAATGATGGAATGTGTGTAGGGGCTCTACCCACCCTTGGAGAAGCCCGGGTTCTCTCTTCAGCACGTTACTCTCCACTCTCCCACTTTATCTTCCTCTTCCATTCAAAACCTCCAAATAAAAGCTGTTTTACTTCACTGTTTTTCTGCTCCTGAAATGCTTTTCTGAGAGGTGAGTCAAGAACCCAATAACTCTGGGTCCTGGGTGGCAGAGGTGGATGGGGAGAAAGTGACTGTCTTTCCTCCCTGCTTCACAAAGTCACCACCGATATCAAGTACAGCTACAAATTGCCCCAAAACAACAACATTAACAACAGCAACACATGAAGCAAAGTGATCTACTGTAAACTTTCAAAAAGCCCAGATACCTGAATGCATTTTCCATTCCTTGAGATTACACAGACAACAAACTAAAACCAAATACAAAGCTTAACTTTTGACACTGTCCTGCACTTTTATTTTGTCATCATTTCTATCAGATGTCTCAGGAAGAAATAATACCTATAGGGGCAGCAGAGATAGTACAGAGTGTGGTTGTTTGCTTTCCACATGACTAACCCAGGTTTGATCCTCAACATCCCATAAGGTGTCCTGAGCTGGATCAGGAATGACCCCTGAACACAGAGCCAGGAGTAAGCCTTGGGGGAAGGAAAGAAGGAAGGAAGGAAGGAAGAAGGAAGGAAGGAAGGAAGGAAGGAAGGAAGGAAGGAAGGAAGGAAGGAAGGAAGGAAGGAAGGGAGGGAGGGAGGGAGGGAGGGAGGGAGGGAGGGAGGGAGGGAGGGAGGGAGGGAGGGAGGGAGGGAGGGAGGGAGGAAGGAAGGAAGGAAGGAAGGAAGGAAGGAAGGAAGGAAGGAAGGAAGGAAGGAAGGAAGGAAGGAAGGAGGAGAAATTATTTAGAGTCCATAGGTGAGTAAACATTTAAAATTAAAGGACAAAGTGTGACACACTTTAGTTGATATAACTTTCACATGTCCAAATTTGCATATCTTACTTGTGGGGGAAATGTATACATTTTTAATTTACAAAAAAATACATTTATACATTTATCTTTACATTAACTTCTTTATAGCCTTTAATTGCTATCTTCATTCCACTCTCCTTTCACTGAGTATTTTCCTAGTTCCTGTACTGTCCCAGACTCTCTGGTAAAGTACCAGGCCAGAGCTGCCAACCAGCCCCTCAGGACCCCTCAATCATAGCTCTCAGACACCCAAAACTTAATGACTGAGGAGTAGAAACAAGTATATAAAAATCTGGCTTAATGGGGTCCAGAGAAACCACAGTCAACATTTTCACACAACAAACAAAATTCCAACTTTTTAAACACTAAGCCTGTTGGCACATGCTATACTTCAAAAGTATCAGTACTCTCCTTCTACAATCACCACCAGAAACCCAAGTTTTATTCTAAGACAGGACATTTATTCACTTTTGTAGATTTGTTTTGTTCTGTTTTGCAAAATCCTTTTGGCCTGAAATTTTAAACTCTGGCTGGCCCCAGAAACTTGATTTTAGAAAGCTGGAACAGAGCTATTTTTGTGCACTCCCCCAGTTCCTGTCTTTAGTTGAACATGAAGAGAGTAGAGATGGTCAAGGGTGAGATACAATCAATTGGTGAATCATGATCTCTCCTTCTCCTGCTCCCTCCCCCACCCCCCTTCACTTTTCTGCAAGGCAAGTCCAGACACTGTAGTCTACTCCTGGTCTTTCTGAAGGTCTTGTCCAGCCTCTAGGACTCACCCCCTCTCTCCTGACTCCTATACACTTCATGTAGGTGACAGCTGACAAGATGGCTATCAGCACCTTCCCCCCACTGACTGTGCTGGCAGAAAGCGCTACACCGCAGAGCTTTTGCTTACCTTTTATTTTCAGCGGAAGAATAAAATCTAACCCTAGATAACATTTTGTTTCCTACACGCTATTACCTGGTCAAGAAGAAACCCTGGGTTTTCAACCTCAGAAGCTCACCACTTTCTACTCAGACTGGGACCAGGACTCCAGGCTTACTGACCTTTTTTGGACTAAGTTAGAAGGGGAAACATGACATTGGGGCGGGGGCGAAGGGACGGAGGGACTCCAAAACAGTGTATCCACCTGTGAACACATAATGAAAATATACCAGTTGAGAATGAGGGTTGCCCCATTCCTCAGCAAATCTGGGAGCAAGGAGGCAACTGGAAATTTCTTTGATACCTTCCTTCTCCTTTCATCTGCTCTCCCCATTAGAACAGCTCTAAGATTTGAAGGCTGAGCAATCCAGCTTCCAGATACACAATAAGAGAAAAGAATAACAAAATGTTGGCTTATACTTACGTGACTTAAAAGTGAAAAAAATTCGGGGCCGGAGCGATAGCACAGCAGGTAGGGCGTTTGCCTTGCACGTGGCCGACCTGGATTCGATCCCCAGCATCCCATATGGTCCCCAAGCACTACAAGGAGTAATTCCTGAGTGCTGAGCCAGGAGTAACCCCTGAGCATCGCTGGGTGTGACCCAAAAAGAAAAAAAAAAGTGAAAAAATCCACTTTACTAATCTGAACACCAATTGCTTGGGGGTCTCCAACCAGTTGGCCAGTCAGTGGTCATAAGTCCAGAGTTCCACTGGCTCATGAAGCCAGCATGTGCCATGCTGAGCAGACACCTGTCTCTATTCTCCCAAAGAGTAGACCAGCCACAACCTTGTACTGAGATGAAGAGCAGCCGTGACATTCCTTTTGTTGGTTTGTTAGTCAGTTGATTTTTCATATTGGGGCCACAAGCCAATACAAACTTTGCTGGGTGGCACTCAGGGCTTACTCCTAGCTTTGTGCTCAGGGATCACTCTGGACGGTGCTCCAAGGACCATATGTGGTCCCAAAATTGAATCCAGGCTGCTTGCATGCAAGGCAAGCACCTTACCCTCTGGATTCTTTTCTCAGCTCCATGAAATTCTTTCAATTATACAAGATAATCAATTCTTTGGATTATCACAAGTGCTTATGATAAAAAAAAAACTAACAGAACTTTCAAATTAAAGAATGAGTTAGGTTTTTTTTTTTCTCAAAAAAGTTTCAAGCTTTCTGAGTTTTTCTTGGGTGGGAAGAAGCTACCAGTAATATGCTACTGGATAGATTGTCACTGTCACCCGTTGCTCATCGATTTGTTCATCAATTTGTTCGAGCAGGCACCAGTAACATCTCTCATTGAGAGACTTATTGTTACTGTTTTTGGCATGGGTGGAGGAATCGAACATGGGTCGGCCACGTGAAAGGCGAAAGCCCAACCAATGTGCTATCGCTCCAGCCCTGGATAGATTGTGACAAAGCTATTTACTCTCCATCAAAGCAAAGTTTTTTTTTTTCTTTTGGGGTCACACCCGGCAATGCACAGGGGTTACTCCTGGCTCATGCACTCAGGAATAACTCCTGGCGGTACTCAGAGGACCATATGGGATGCTGGGAATCAAACCCGGGTCAGCCACGTGCAAGGCAAATGCCCTACCCGCTGTGCTATGGTTCCAGCCCCCAAAGGTGTTGTTTTAACACTGTGTGAAAACATAAATACTACCCTTAAAAAATATATTCCTTGGAAAGAAAAATTTTCCTTTTGAAAAATCAGAGTATGCAAATGTTTCTTCCACTGCTGCTGAGAAGATGGTACTGTGTTACTCTAAAACCTGTGGTAATTGCATAGTTTTAAAATATGGAAACAGACTTTTAATTTTAATATTCCAAAAGAAGACTTGTAGTAGGTTTTGAATCTATTGTTTAAAACATCCAAATGCAACACCTTTCTACCAGGAACGTGACTAAATGCCACTTAAAAGGCAAACACTTTCTGGCCAAATTACTTCTTTAAAAAATGTTAGACTAACTAAAGAATGGAACAGAAATTTGAGTCCCAGGATTGTAAAACCTCAAGCAGCATGAGACCTCAGTTTAATGCTCTGCATATCCAGCTTAAAGCTCTTACTAATTTTTTATCAAGGGAGACCCCTGTTTTCATTTTGTACTTGAGTCATTAAATTACAGAACTGGCTCTGGAACTCAATAGTTATTTCCATTTTCCCATTGAATCTATATATTTTATAGAGCTTATATTCAGCGATGACAACCACTAAATTCCACTGTTAACATGGAACCAATTTTAATTGTAATGTAAGTGCCAAACTAAGCTTATCAAAAATATGCAAGTAATCACAGTGATATTTTTTGTGTATTTATAAGTAGTTATCACAATCACAAATAAAATAGAGAAAGCACAATTATTTGGGATGGTTCAAGAACAATTAAACATACTTTCTTGTTCTTATTATATCTTGTCCATTTTACTTTTGTGTTTAATAGTACACCGTATATTAAGTAAAACATGTGTATCATATTTATGTGCTACATACATTTACATGATTTAGAAATAAAGAAGCATATATTTGCACTGTATGCTCAACAGTTGGTCACTTATGGAAGTACACAGTCAAAAAGATTTCTAAGAGACTGACCTAGACTCCCAATAAAATGTTTTCCCTTGAGAAGACAACAAAAACTAAGAACTTGAGAATAAGTCTTGAGTCAGAAGTGGTAACTCTGGAGGAGGAGATGGTGCTACAAGTTGGTAAAGTGTGATGGATGAAACTCTACTAGTAACAGTACTGCAAACCACAAAGCTAATAATAATAATAATAATAAATAAGTAGCTTCATGAAGAGGAAGGGAAAGGAGAAACTGAGGACATTGATGGTAGGAAGCTGACACTGGTGATAGGATTGGTGTTGGAATATTGTATGTCTGAAACTCAATCATGAACAATTTTGTAAATCCTGGTACCTTAAAAAAAAATTTTTTTAATCTTTCCCTTCAGAGCCCAAACTCCAAAATTACTCCCTCTCCTGGCAACACTCTCCTAATCTTCCCAATATTTCCAGTAGAGAGAGGGAGGGTTCCTGTAAAGAGGACCTGGGTTCTTCTGGTTTTGGTTTGGCTTTTGAAAAGTTTTTTTTTTCTTTTTGGGTTTGGATTTTGAGTGGTGTCCAGGGGCTACTTCTGGCTTAGTGCTTAGGGGTCGCCCCTAGCAGGATCCCTGGAGACCAGACGTTGCGCGGGGGCGGGGGGGAGAGGGGGAGGTGGTGTTGCTGCCGCAAGCCCTGCCTCCCCTCTGCAAAGATGCGCACCAGTAGCCCTTTGCGCTCTATCCCACTCAGGTAAGTGGGTCTGAAGTCAGGACTCAGTTCAAATGCAGCTGCCACTTCATGAAGTGGACACACCTTGTCACCACCTGCTGCCCTGATCCACGTCCCCACGCGGTACACCTGCAGGTGCTGAGGCCGCACCAGGGACACCAGCACTTAAACCAGGCGCTTCTCTGCTGGACCGAGCGCCTGGTCCGACTCTGTCTCTATTCGTATCAGGTCTCACTGCGCCAAAGACTGGTGGGCCCTGGCACTTAAGACACTGGGCAAAGGGCAGCTCTGGAAGGGGACGGGGGAACCTCAGAGTGATAGCACTTACAAGAGCTCCCTCTCAAAAGACGATGCGGAACTGCTGCCACTGCTCCGAATCCCCTACAAAGAGGCTTCAAAGGACGCCTGGGGTGCTCAAAGCCTGGCCAGGGTCCCGAGGCCGGACGGGACTCGACCTCCACCACCGCCACCCGCAGCTGACTACTTTCTCCCCTGCTGGCCCACGCCTCGCCCCGGCCTTCACCGCCGTGCCGGGTAACCCGTGGCCACTCCCTCCGGGGGCCCCCCGCACGGGAGCCAGCAGGGGGTCCCCTCCCGAGCCCCGGCGACCTGTCGGCGCAGACGGAGCCCGCCACGCCCCCCTGTCCCCTCGGGGACCTCACCTGGATGGCTTGGCCGCTGCCCGGCGCCGTGGGGCCCCCGACCAGCTTGCAGAAGAGCTCGGGCCGGGGCCGCGCGCCGCCCGACTCCCGCTCCCCGCAGGTGGCGGTGGCCCAAATCCGGGCGGCCTGGGCCAGGTTGAAGTAGGGCGGCAGCAGGCTGCGCGGGGCCGCGGCCGGGCACACGACGGGCGGCGGCAGCAGCAGCAGCAGCAGTGGCGGCGGCAGCAGCGGGACTCGCCGCCGTGCCCGGCCCCGAGCGCGCGAGGCCGTCTCCATCCCGCGGCGCGCGGCTTCGGGGCGTCGGCGCCCCCCGAGGGATCCCACACCCCACACCCCAGCGCCCCGCGTCCGGCCCGCGCGACCCTCGGCAGCGCCCGGCTGCCAGCCCGACTCTCCGCCCCCACGTGCCCGGGAAGTCCCGGCGGCCGGAGCGGGCAGCGGCCGAGCAGGAACTGACAGCGCCCGGCCGACGGGCAGCAGGCGTGGACGCGGCGGGCCCGCGGGGAAGGCGTGCTGCTGGGTTCCCACCCTCCCGGTCGCGGCTAGGGGCCCGCCCCCGTCCCCACCCACTCCCCACCGGCGCCACGGGAGTCAGGTCCTTGCAGCCCTGCAGATCCCGTCCCGGACTAGCAGCCCGCGCTGCAGCTCGGAACAGCGGGCGGGACGGCGAGGAGACTGCTGCTTGGCGTGCCTCCGGGACCCTAGGGTTTTCCAGACCAGTCTCGGGGGTCACAAAACGGGTCCCGACGGCTCTCAAGCAGGGCGCGAGACGGCCCAGCGCTGCAGCCACGGACGGGTCGGGCTCTCCCGGGAGCTCCCGGGGCGCGCGCGCGGGGGCAGCCCGTGGTGCAGGGTGAAGGGAACCGGAGCAAACGCTTTGGACTCCCGGTTGTGTCCAGTTTGCAGGCTGAGTGGGGCAGATTAGTTGAGCCTTCCCAGGAACCTCAGGTCAGAGGATTCTCTCGCTCCCCCGGGGTCGGGGTGCTGACGATGGATCCTTGTATTATGAAGGACCCCTCCTTGCTTAAACCGAATCCACCTGGGGGTGACGACCAAGAAGAGAAGTGCCACAAGGAAGTCGGACCGCAGCTTTGAGGACTGGAGAAGGCGAAGGGCAGGAGGGTGCCAGAACCACCGTTCTTGGGCCCAGACTGAGCTGGGGACAAAAATGGTAGCGTTGGAAGGACAGAGAACTGTCCCTTGCGTTTATTAAATTCTGGAATATGTTGTAGAAGAAAGTGTAGCTATCTAATCATCTCTTTGATTTAAAAAAAAACATTTCAAAAAAGATATATATATATATATATAGCATATATTGCTTTCAAAGAAGATAGATAATGGCCAAAAGTCATATGGAAACATCGCCATTATTAGTCATCAGAGAAATGCAAATCACAAGACCAATGAGACATCACTTCACACCGATTAGGATAACTATAATTTTAAAAAGACATACTAGCACGTGCTGGTGAAGGTGTAAGGAGAAATGAAACATGTATACATTGTTGGAAAAACACTAGCACGGTGCAGACTTTTGAAAACATTTTGGCAGTTCCTCAAAAATTTAAGCATGATGTTATTACATGATCCAGCAATTGCAATCTTAAATATGTATTTGAAACTTGAATACATGTATCCACACAACAATTTATTCGTTAATGTTAGTAGCATGGTTCATGATAGACAAAAGAAAACGAGCCAATGCTCACCAACAGCTGAGTGGGTTTATAAAATGTGGTACATCATGGAAAATCATTTAGTCATTCAAGAGAATTAGGTTCTGAACATGCTACAACATATATGAACATCAGAAACATTATACTTGGCAAAGAAATCAGATGCAAAGGCCGCATACTGTAAGGTGTGAAACTATAAATGAGTTGAGAGATATTTTTCAGAATTCTTTTTAGATACTTGAATTCAATATTTGTGATAGTTGAATTATTTTGTAATTGAGCCAGAGTCAGAGAGATAGTACAATAGATGAAGCACTTGCCATACGTGTGATCGGTCAGAGTTTGATTCCTGGAATCACATATGACCCCCCCTGAGTACCACCAGGAGTGATTCCAGAGCACAGAGCCAAGAGTAACCTCTGAGCATCACCAGGTGCGGCCCCCAAACCAAATATATATATATATAATATATATATTATATATATACACTACATATATAGTAATCATGCTAAAACATATTAGCTTGGGCACATTAAAAATGAACTTATGGTGTGTTCATTATATCTTAATGTAGCTTTTATTAGAAAACAATTCAGAATAAAAATGTGTAAGTACAAAAATTATATCTGAATGTGTGTGCGTATGTGTGCAAGTAGATGCAGATTTTTAGAACTATACACAGAGTACTCAAGAGTGGATTGATGAGATATAAAGAGGGGACTTCTTGTTTATTACTTCTTTTTTGTGTGATTCTATAACTTAATTTTTTCTACTAAGAAACCCATATTGCTTTGCCCTAATAAGACTTTCACATTTTAATACAATTGAATAAATTTCCAGTACCTTCATAATTTTGCCTGAGGTAGCGAGGTTCTAGCCAAGTAAATCAAAGAAGCCTGGGAGAAAGAAAGATTTTTCAAAAGTTCAAAAGTGCTTTTAGACACACAACTATTTGAAGGATAAATATAACAAGCAATTCTAAAATTTATATGAATATCCAAAGATCACAAAGAGTCAAAACTATTCTGAGACAAAAGAAAGAAATTCATCAAACTCTCTGACCTCAAACGATATTACAAAGCAATAGTAATTAACACAGTACCACCTTGGAACAAAACAAGCCCAGAGAGCTGTGAAATAGAATAGAGAATTCAGAAGTAAATCCATATATATGTACATATATATATATATATGAACATCTAGTGTATGACAAAGAAGCTAAGACCATTAATGGGGAAAATGAACATTTCAACAAATGGTGCTGGAAACACTGGACAACACATATAAATATATATACATATATATATAATTAGATCACTATTTAGCACCAGACACAAAAATTAACTCAAGGTGAATTAAAGACCTGAAAATTAAACCTCAATTCACAAAATATTTAGAAAGTATAGGTGGTACACAGGACCTCAGAGAAGTTTTTGAGGACTCAACCCCATTAGCAAGGAAAACAAAAGCAAGAATAAATAAAATTACATCAATTTTTTAAACGTTTTTATTGAGATAATAATAGGCATAGGCATAAATGCTTATGTTTTGAGGTTACAATGTTACCACCAACTTAAAAAGCTTTAACACTGCAAGAGAAACTACCACATAAAACCAAAAAGTAACATACCAATTTAAATGTAGTTTTTTGCACATAAGACACTAATAAAGGACTGATGTCCTATAGATAACTCACACAATCCAACAACAGTGTGATGTTAGATGTTAGAATGTTAGATATTAGAAT
The DNA here is from genome assembly GCF_027595985.1 of Sorex araneus. Taxonomy (NCBI): domain Eukaryota; kingdom Metazoa; phylum Chordata; class Mammalia; order Eulipotyphla; family Soricidae; genus Sorex; species Sorex araneus. The sequence goes on along the minus strand of NC_073303.1, from coordinate 334,819,133 downwards.
ATTGAGGTCACGAAACTCTATAGTTAGCCATAGGTGCTTCGAATGAAAAAAACAATATTTCTTTTTTCTTTTTTGGCTTTTTGGGTCATACCTGGTGATGCTCAGGACTGATTCCTGGCTCTGCACTCAGGAATCCTCTTGGCGGTGCTCGGGGGACCATATGGGATGCTGGGAATCAAACCCGGGTCGGCCGCGTGCCAGGCCCTAAAAGTTGTACTATCACTCCAGCCCCTCGAATGGAAAAATTTTAAAGTTTAAAAATGACTTTATAGAGAGGAAGAAAGAATAAAAGGAGGCACAGGATGGGCAGCATTAATGCTACTATGAAATAAATAAATATTAAAATCACTTTGTGGTGCCAAAATCTAATACACGTGCTTCCCACGGAGAATAGCTCGAAAGGTAATCAAATACAACACATAACTAAAGCTAAAGTTTGCTGGTAAAGTTGTATCTGCAGAGACTATGTATCAGGGGCCAGAGAAGGAGGTTTAGGGACTGAGCACATGCTGCCTATGCAGGAGGTCCAGGGTCCACCCCAACCCAGAGCACCGCCAGGAGTGACCTCCAAGCACAGAGGTGGAGTGGCCCCTGAGCACTGATGAATATGGTCCCTAAGCAAACAAACAGGAAGTTTATGTATAAGTAGAAAATACCCAGACAGCATCTATCCTCCAGAGTTCTAGATTTCAGAGATGGCATAAGAACAAGGATGAGATGAGAATGGAAATATGTGGGGGGAAAGAAAGTCGGCTCTGGAGTCAAAGAAAGGAATATATGAGCAAGTCTTTAAACACTAAAGAACCCAGTATAAGGAACATTTGTGCTTTTAAGGCAAAATTGGACTGTTTTACTGTAGAAAAAAAGATAATGATGGAAAAAATTTTAATGATCTTCCCATATTATTCATGTAGAAATAATGATCCAGGACTTATGATTCTCAGCTCATGAACTTAAAATGCCTCTGAAAGGTCAGAGAAGGCCTTTCCAGGGAAGTCCATCTAAGGTGTGAAGCCTGAAGAATTTTCCTGAGCGCAAGAGGAAAAAGGAGCTATTAACTCAGACTGTGGGGTGGGCAGGGGTGTGCAATAGGCACACATAGTTGGGTATAAACAAACCCAAATGGACACAGGTGGATTTAGTGTTTGGCTGGACTCCCAATGCTTCAGAAGTGATTCATGCATAGCTATGTCCTTGAAACCTTAAGATGGAAATGTAACTTGTCATGTCATTGTTGAAAAGAATTTTGTGAGTCAAGGGCCTAGGTAATAAACTCACTAGGTCTCCCAAGGGTAGAATCAAAGGTCATAATGTCCCTTTCGCACAGAGATTAGCAAACCGTAAATACAAGATGGATGCACCTTTAAGTTCAAGCACAGGTTCAATACACCTTTAATTTCAAATACAGGTTTACTCCTTCAGCCTTTTCTATTCCCTCCCTTAAAAGGCAGTTTCAAAAAAAAATCTGTCCTCCCAAATCTTCCTAAGAATATAAACTAGAATCAGAAATCCTAGAACCTGCTTATTCTTCCATAAAGTATGCGGTTAAAATAAATTTCTCAGAAGAGAGCAATACAGAGCGATGTTCCATAAAGATGCCCCCAGATTCCACAACAGGCTATCTCATCCCAGGCAACCTGGAGGGGGGCATGTGAGATCCCCTTCCCTGACTCAACAGAGCCCCAGCAGCTGAAAACCTCCAGAACTCAATTGCCACCATGTTCACAGCCAAACCACAAGTTTGGAAGAACCTCATCCATGAGTGAATCTGCTGAAAAACCCAGGTATGAGGGACTTGCAACTGCAATCTCCAGACTTGCACCGAGTTGGGAATGGGCGACCTCCCCCCATCTTCCTGTGTTTCTAGTAGCCTGGCAGTCATGCCCACAAACTGCTTCTGGCACCACATAAGCTCATTAATGGCCATGATCCAGAGACGTACAAATAAATCTCAGAAGAGAGTAACACAGAGTGACAGGCCACAGAGATGCCTCCAGACCCCAAAGCCACCATCCAGTTAAAAAAAGATAAATTTAAGTAACCTCAGCCTCTATAACCATTTTTAAAATTTAAGAATGACTGGAGCAACATCCCATACTCCTGATGTACCAAGAGTAGCACACCACATTTGATTGGGTATAAAGTAGAAGGCAACCAATCTCGGGAGGATAGATAGATAGATAGATAGATAGATAGATAGATAGATAGATAGATAGATAGATAGATAGATATACATACACACAAGGATCAACCTTTTACACTACATTAGTTATCTCTTATACAAGGGCTAAATGGCCCTGGGGTGAAATACATTAATATTCACACATTTTCATTTAAGAAACTTTTTGTATCATTTTTATTAGATTATTCATAACCAGCAATACAAAATAATAATTTTTATTAGTGAATTATTGAAAGGTACAGTTATAGACTTACCAACTTTCATGCTTGCTTTTCAGTCATACAACGTTCAAGTACCCATCCCTCCACCAGTGCCTATTTTCCACCACCAATGGTCCTAACATCCCTCCCCCCGACCCTACCCCACCCCCTCCACCCCATCCCACCTCTCCTTTTGAGTGTTGTGGTTTGCAATAGAGGCATTGAGTGGCTATCATGTTCGGTCTATAGTCTACTTTTGGCATGCATCTTTTAATCCTAATGGGTCCTCCCAACATCCTTTACTTGTTGTTCCCTTCTCTATCTGAACTGCCTTTTCCTCCAGCATGTGAGGCTGGTTTCCAAGCTGTGGAGCAATTCTCCTGGTCTTTATCTCTGCTACCCTTGGGTTCAAGTCTAATTCTGTTACTTTTTATTCCACAGATGAGTGCAATCTTTCTATGCCTGTCCCTCTCTTTCTGATTCATTTCATTTAACATGATACTTTCCATGTTGATCCACTTATATGTAAATTTCATGACTTCATCTTTTCTAACAGCTGCATGGTATTCCATAGTGTAGAATGGAATTCTTTAACCAATCATCTGTTCTCGGGCACTCTGGTTTTTTCCAGATTTTGACTATTATAAACAGTGCAGCAATGAACATACAAGTGCAGATGTCATTTTGACTCTTTTGCCTCTCCGGAACATATTCCCAGGAGTGGTGTTGCTGGTTCAAATGAGAGCTCACTTTCTAATTTTTTGAGAAGCGTCCATACTGTTTTCCAAAAGGGCTGAACCAGTTGGCATTTCCACCAGCAGCAGAAGAGAGTCCTAAAATAAATTATTTAAGTCCTGCTTGGAGGCAGGGTTTTGGGGTCGGGGTGGAAACATTCAAATTATGGTGGTGAGAAGGTGTAATGATGGTGGAATTGGTGTTTGAATATTAAATGTAATAAATTTTTGTGAACAAAAAATAAAATAAAAAATTTGTTAAAGTATATTGTTAAATAACAACTTGACAGTGGCAAGTTGTCACTTAAGGAGTAAGTTACACTTTTCCTCCTCAAAGTCACTCACAGAGAAAACAATGTTGCCATTCTACACCAAAGGCAGTATATTGGTCACCAATGGTAATGAAAAGAATACAAACAGGTGTGTGTTGGGGTGTGTGTGCAGAAATTGGGGGAGGAAATATTTCCACTCTCATCAACAGGTAATACCACCTACTTGAAGACCAAAAGGAAGTAGACAATGTATAAAGTGATATTGGTCAACAGGTTAGTTTCACTGCAAATCTAAAACCCAACCATACTATGACATTATAACGGCAATTTCATACAACTGATTATCATTAAAATGTTTTAATTAAAAATGATGTGCATTTTACTACTTTTTAACTCTGAAAGGATTTGCTAATTATATTTTTAATATTCCCCATGTTATATAGAAGGCTTAAATATGAAATTATTAACACTGTGTTTTACATCAGTCTGAAGTAAAGCAGTATTTTCTGTTGGCATATATTGTGAACTCTAAATCAAGGCAATGTTTCTAGTGAGGGAGTAACAAATAACCAAAAGCAACAGAGCATGAGAACTGGTCTTACTATGGCAGGAGGCTGGGGAGGTGGAGGGCAGACACAATACAACTGTAACTACAGAGGAAGCAGATACTCCATTGAAGAATGCCATGGTGGGACATTGCAGGCATGAAACCCTATGGCTAGCAATGTTACTATTAGTTTTTGAAAAGCTGAAACTTGCTCCTAGCCTTCTGAGCATTGGAAAATACAAGTCTAATACCACCTACTTGTATTCATAAATCACAAGTCAAGATGAAAGGACTTGCCAAGTCCTCATGATCATGAAACAACATCCAAAAGCCAGCTTTGTGCCCTCAGGGATGACAGCAGATTTACTTCCCCTGCCTTAAGGTATGGACAGCCCTGCCCCAACCCCTAGATCCAATGGCTCCTTGTAAAGAAAAGTGATACTCCGTGGTCAGACATATCCTGAGTCTGGTTCATCTTCTCAGTTTCTAATCCCCAGTGGTTGCCAAGCCAGTGCAGAATTTTTCTGAACCCAGTATTTTTTTATTCACCACAAGCAGCTTCCAGCTTTGGTTGGAAGCTGGAAATTTAGCACTTCCCATTTGGGCACTCCCTGGTCATTTTGCCAAAGACCCTAGAAAGAATTCACATTCCAATTGCATGACTTTCCCTTCCAGCTCTTGTTTTACACACTCCAGTTTGGCTTTTATGTAAAATATGCAGAATGGTAGAGCAGTTAATTTTATACATTTGCTATTAAAAAGGAATCCTCCCCTCCCCCGCCCCCACCCCAGGTATGTGTGTTAACAAAAGCAATCACACTAGGAGAAAAGAAAACTGCCACCTAGATAACAGTACCTTCCTCTGTAATAAACATTGTTTTATCAGCCCAGAGCTGTCCTGAGAGATAAGTGGACAGAGACATTATTCTCACTTCATGGATGAGTGAAATAAAATAAGTTATGAGTAATTGGATCACCATGCTCAAGGATACAGGAGATGAAATGGAGTCATTATTCTCTTGACATGAAGGTTAATCATTGACTTTGAGTGAACACTTAAAAGCAGCCTCTAAGATGTCTTCTTGTCTAGTTTTTCACGCTTTCCCCTTTTGGCTATCTTATATTTTAGAATTTGAATCCTGACTCCGAGGCTCTAAAACTATGAGGCATTACTATTGGTAGGGTTAAAAATATGTAACTAGTAGGGCTGGAGAAATAGTACGGCGGGCAGGGTGCTTGCAGCCAACCCAGGATTGATCTCAGCACCCCATATGTTCTCCCAAATCTTGCCAGAGTGATCTCTGAACGTCAAACTAGGAGTAAGCCCTGAACACCACTGAGTGTGGCTCAAAAACTACTAATGTTCACCCATGCTACTCTTTGTTTCCAGATCCAAAAGAGGTCATTTCAGAGACATATATTTTGGTAAGAATTTGTCAATCAAGTCTGAAAATGGGCTCTTTATCAAGAAAGGCTGCAGATTATTTGAGGTCAAGGGTTAAGGAGATAAACTTTTATCCTTTGTATCCTTTAAGACTTCTACAGAAGTGCCTTATATGCAGCAGGTTTATAAATGTCAATTGAAATTCAGGTTGAACTAACTTCACTGGAGAACCCATTGACAATTTTGCAAACCACAGAGTCACTGAAGCCTCTCATCACATCATGACCTTTATTTTGTGTTTTTACATTTTTAATTTTGGGGCCACACCCGACAATACTCAGGGGTTACTACTCCAGGTTCTGCACTCAGGTATCACTCCTGGTACTGTTGGGGAAACCATATGGAATTGCCAAGGAACCAAGGTCAAGTGCATGCAAGGCAAGAGCCCTACCCACAATATCATCTCTCCAGCCCCCAGCTTCATGATCTTTAATTACCCTTTTAATATTGAACAGTTCACAGAATAAATGGGAGGAGCAGGGAGACTAAGTTCAATGCTTTCTTCCTAAAAAGCCAATGTCGATCAACTTTTTACTCATCTTTATCTAAATGTAGAGAGTGACTATTTATGCTTATGGGTAGTTATCAGTGTGTTTTTCATAGTTGTAAATTCCAAAGGGGATTTTTCAGGGTGGCTGGTTAAAGGCAGACTTATAAAACAACTGAGAATATATGAGTAAATTATAGAGTTCCAAGGAGGTGGGAGAGAATGAGAGAAAGATAAAGTCAACGGTATGTGAAAAATATGAAGGGATGAGAAAAAAGAAATACCAGAGAGACAGCAGAACACTTGACACTGCATGATGGAGCTGTCTGGCTGACTGCCAAAAACTAGACCTCCATTGCCAGAATACAGGGTTGTCCTTAGAAGCGGCTGCCTGTCCTGGGAACATATTCCCCACTGTACTTGCATCTGAGTGGGTCATAGGGCTGATTTTGAGTTAATAATAAGACGTTGTCTGGAAAAACTTCTTGTATGATTCTTCCTGTTTTATCTCTTTTCTTGCCTGGAGGCAAAGGACTCCATGGCCCTCGAGGATGGTGATCCACAGATGGGCAAAGTTCAGGTGCCATGTGGAGATAACCCCACACAGAATGCACTGTACTGTTATGGAAATGAAAAATATACTTACATTGAATTAAGTGACCGAGGTTTGGAGGATTATCTGTTAAAGCAGTTAGTGTCACCTTAACTCACATGGCAGATGGAGTTAATATTATTATTGTTGCTGTTGTTGTAGCATTCTGATGTATATGAGAGCAGAAAGAAAAGTCTTATAATCAAACACTCAATGGCAAACAAGAAGTTAAACATGCTAACTATCGTTCTAAAACAAAGCTAGCATTGGGTCATCGATCCTGACAGACAGCTTCCATCTCAAAATCTAAGTATGTTTGTGATTTTATTTTTAGATTCTGTTAGAATATTTTATTGGATTTACTTGGGCTGAGGTGAACTAATAACATCAAACACTTGTTTGGTTAAACTTGTGTCTACAGTGAGCACTCTTTTATGCTTAGAATTCTTAAAAGTATTTTCCCATTGCTCTTGAAGGACAAAGTTCTTTGACTATTTATGTGGGTAGGCAAAAAACTAATAATACCAAGTCTACTACTTTGAAACTGTCCCTAATAAAAGAAATTTCTTAATATTGTTCATCAACATTCAAATAAATGATGTAAGCAGGGTTTTTTCCCTTTTAATACTACTGCCTGTGCACCCTTAATTTGTTTTCCGCACTCCATCCATCAAAAATACACAAAAAAAATTAATCTTATTTGGATTTTATTTTAAATTGATGTTGAAACTCTACAGTACATAGGCCCTTTTCTTGGCCAATTCGTTAAAATTGGTTATAATACCAATTGATCTAGTATCCCCAAGGTAATATTTTTTGTGCAAATATCTATCTTAACACTTAATTCACAGGTGCTTAATAATCATCAATTCTCTTTTCCTCTTCCTTCCCTCTAGTAGGGTCAACAGATGAATTCTCTTCCCACAATTTCTTATGTTTAAATATCATTGATTACTATTTGCATAAATTTGTCCACAAATCTACCATGTTGGTATTTTTATCTTTGTACAGATCACCCTCCACCATGTCAAGAGCTGCATCCCTTGATGCTTTGTGCCTCCTTTACAATCTATCTCATCCATGAAGAGGTGAGCAGCATGATATACCACATCAAATGTTACACAATTCCCCATGGCCTTCTATTTCAGTTTACACTTGATTGCCCCAAAGTCCCTAGATTTGTGTTCTTCTCCTAAGTGTACTACTTGTCCCTACTTGTGAGTACCTGTCTGCTTCTTATGCTCAGGACAACCCTCTTATATCAAAGAAGAAACCAAATCCTGTGCATTTCACTTCCTAAGTAGCTCTCATGTTCATGCCTCAACTGCATTCTCACAGACCTAGTCTTAATTTAAAACAACATATTTCCTACTTAAATTGTTACAAGTCTACTAAAAACCCTCCAGTCTTCTACTTCTTCAATCCATCCTCCACACTGATGCCAGAGGAATTTTTCTAGAGCTGAGCTGTACAATACAGTAGCCAAGAAGCACATGGCCATCTAAATTTAAGTTTAAAAATAAAAGTCTCATTCCTCGGCCACATTGGCTACATTTCAAATATTCAAGAGGCAGAAGTGGTTAGCGGTTATCATACTGAACAGAGACTGCTACATCACATTTTCATAACTACCGTAAACTACGTTGGGGTGTCACTAAAACATATATTTAGTCATGTCTCTATTCTGTTTAACACTATTTAATATACTTTACTACTTGGAATAAAATATAAATTCTTTTTTTTTTTGCTTTTGAAAAACTGCTTTTATAACAGCTCAAATCTCGGGCCAGAGAGACAGTTCAGTGGACAGGGTGTTTGTTTTGCAGGAAGCTGTCCTAATTTCAGACCCCAGAACTTCATATGGTCCTGAGCTCTGCCAGGATTGGCCCTTGAGCACAGAGCTAGAAGTAAGTCATGAGAACCTCCTGGTGGGACCCAAAACACACACAAACATACACATGAAAGAACAAACCATTTCATGTCCAATTCTACCAAGCAACATAATCGGCTGCAATCTCAGTGATGCCTGTAGTCTCTGGAAGTGGGGATTCCCCAATCCCGGGAGTGCCAGGATCCTTGATACCCATGGGATTTATCATTGCTCCTACTCCTACTCCTACGACCATGCCATTCAGAACGCTCGTTGTTCCAGCCAACGTCAGTATCTGAGCTTTGGTTTCTGTCCCTATCCCTGTTCTCTTCTTCCCTTTCCTCCCTCCTACTTAAGGACCTGTGTTCCTGTTTGGGCTTCTCCTTCTTTGGCTCCTTAACTCGGGCCTCTGCTCCAGAGTGGTAGGTTGTCCTGACCTCAGGGGAGCTGTGGTTCTGCTTCAGCCCCTCCCTGGACTCTGACTTCAGAACCTTTCCAGAATTCTTGCTGTTGAACATATTATAGTCAGGGGAATTGTTTTCCTTTAGCATCTTGCTTCTGGGTGATGAAGAGGAGACTGGTGGTTCTGGCTGTACCTCTCGCTTGTCTTTCTTCGTTTTTTTTCCTTTTTGCCTTACATGCAGCTGACCCGGGTTCAATTCCCAGAATCCCATATGTTCCCCCAAGCATTGCCAGGAGTAATTACTGAGAGCAGAGCCAGGAGTAAACCCCCTTTTTTTTTGGTTTGTCATCTTCAGAGTCCTCAGCTGAACTGTTTGAAGGCATGTGAGCCCCAGAGCCCTTCTCTTGAAGCAATCTGGTCATATCATCCAATTCATCTGAGTCTTTAGACCCCGATAGTTAGACACATGATACACTCGAATAGTTCATCCTCTGATCTTGATGCCATTAAAATTGTCAACAGCCAGGATTGTGCTCTGCTGGTCTTCATAGCAAAGGAAACAGAATCGCTTGAATTTCCCAGTCTTCTTATCCGATACCAGATTTATGTTAACAATCTCACCATATCTATTTATTTACCAAAAAAGACATGGGAGAAAACACAGATAACATCCCCTTTGGCCAATTCATAAGGAAGTCCTCCCAAGAAGATCCAGGTGCTGTCCTTGTACTCGGAGTGCCAGGACACCTTCTCCACCACCCCCAGCTGGACCTCATGCTCGTTGAGCTCGTTGATTAACTTCACTTTTGTTAACGGGTTCATCCTCCACCAGCTCCTGCTGCAAAATGCCCTAAAATCTAAATTCTTTAATAGAGTGGTTCATAAGTTGACTCGAGCCTTCCTTTCTACCCTATGCCTTCACTTGCTTAGATCTAGACTTATCTCATGATTCCCCCTTTTCCCTGGGTAACTCCATGATCTTGCACCTGGCTCTGTCCTCTGCCATATGTGCCCTTCTCTACCTTAACTCCAAGTCTAACCCCGATTTATTCTTCCAAATTTCCTTGGCATCTCCTCGTCAAGCTTTCTTCAAAGTTGGCCCCTGTCACTGTGCTGGCACAGTCTAGTAGTTTTGCTTCTCTTGTAGAATGTATATCTACCTACTTATTAGTTTGAGAGTTCTTTTTGGTTTGTGCATCAAGTTTAATTCATTTTTATTCCCAGAGTCTAGAAAAGTGATGAATAAGCATAAGGGCTAGAGCTGAATTAGTATTCTTTCTTCCTTGCTCTTCAGTTCTTATATATGGGGGAATTTGATTCTGCAAATGCCATCACACCCTCCATTATTAATGAAATTATTCAGTTGGCATCTCCTCCAAGACCAGTTAAATACAGCCTGGTGAACACATCTATAGTAATCTATTTTATTACTTACTAAAGATAAGGAGAGCCAGGCAGATGTTGGCAAATTGACTTCCAATGTACCTGCTTTCCAAAGACAAAGAATCAGGTTTGAGAAATCCCCTTTCTCTAAGTGACTGATCTCCCTGCTTCTCTTGATTCATGAATCCAGTGTTTCCTACCATGATAAAACTCATGCAACTATTCAGGAGTAGTTAAATCTACATGCTCAAACTTGGATTATTAGTGGGTTTTTCCAACTTTTTCCAACCACACGAATTCTTACAATATATGTTTAAAGCTTCTTCAGGGCAAAGCAAGATTAAAAGTTTTGGGGCTTACCTGGCAATGCTCAGGGGTCGCTCCAAGTAGTGCCGGGGGTAAGAGGGAAGACCCTGAAATGCTGGGAATTGAACCTGGGGCTCCCACATATAAAGTATTTACTCCTGGTCTTTGATCTATTTACTCAGCTCACTACTTTATATATTGTATGTTTAACTTGTCACTGTTATATTCCATTGGAAGAAGCCAACACACATTGAGAGGAACGTTAACAATATTTTTACTATATATGTTTTCCAACCCTATGTACCTGAATGCCAGAATAATATGGTTCTATATGACTTCACACAATGACTTCCTAGGGCTCATCAATATTTATGGATTGATCAGTTGGCTTAGTCAGTCCAATCAGGTGAGTTTTTATAGCTCCACAAACTATCCAGAATACCCTCAAATACTGATGTTCTCAAAGCGCTCAAAGATAAACTGGATTTTCCACATAATCTAATTCCACTTTACTCACAAAAATAGAATTTTCACTTATATCACTTTTAATATTTATTTTAAATGTATTTATTTATTTAAATATTTTTTAAATTTCCCCTGGGCACTGCTGGGATGATCCTTGTGGTCCCCTTAACTGCTAGGTCTGATCAGCAGCGCATCTTTAGGCCCTTATTCAACCATCTAACCCAGTTGGCTAAGAATTGCCAGGAGAGTCCCTGCTTACCTGAGCACCGTTTGGAAGTAGCTCCCTAAAAAGACCACAAGGTTTGTTCTATAATGAAAACTGTTACACTGGAGGCTCTTAATAGTATTGCTCTTCAAAATCCCTGCCCCTGTCTAACGCCTTTCCACATAGTTCAAGTTTGATCACGTGACTTGCTTTGGCAAATAAGACTTCAGCAAGTAAGATATGAGCAAAATTTGAGAAGCACTTATCTTAGAATTCTCCCTCTAGGCAACCAGGTTCCATGCTATAAGGAAACCCTGCTGCAGAAATAAGATATATAAATATATACAATATAGATAGCATATATGTACTATAGATTACCTACGTATACATATATGGTTTATGCACAAAGCGAGAGCATATATGGGATGCAGTGTTGGTCAGATTCATTGATGCAGGACCTACATTTGGCAGTGCTGAGGGCCCTCGAGGACTATACCCATCAAGTTGGGGGTGGGGGGAAGTGGAAGGCAGGGCATCAAACTGGGATTTTGAATATGCAAAGAAGGCCCCTTGCCATCTTTCCAATACCAAGAAAGAATTTACAAAGAATCTTAGAATATAGATATGTGAGTGAAATAGTTTGCTCTTTTCTGTTTGTTTTGGGGCCCCTACTTCCAGCTCTGTTGAGAGGTTACTCCTAGCAGTGCTCAGGGACCCATGTGGTATAGAAGGTCAGACTGGGCCTCCTGCATGCAATAAACAAAGCAGGCACAGTAGCCCTTTGCGCTCTCTCCATCGCTGCAGTTGTGGGTGCTTTACAGTCCACTAATGTCCTCAGAGGAGAGACTTTGCATGAGGCCTCAAGCTAACGCCAGCAGAACTGCCCAGCTGGTCCTATTTCAGTTTACTCAGTCACAAATGGTGCTGTTTTAAATCACTGACTTTGAAGTTATCATGGTGTAACTCTAACACTCAGTCTTCTCTCTTCTTATTCATCTCAACACTGTCTTTTCTCTTCTTATTCATCTGTATTAGCTGAGAAATGTTAACTACCATAGACAGCCTCTAAATGCCTTGAGTTATTAGCATTATAAGTCAAATATACATATGCTTTCTAAGGAATGTAGTACATCATTACTTCTAGATACTTCTCAAATTGAATTTGACTTTTGCATCTAGAACATTTTACTGTGCGCTTAATGTCATTAACACAAATTAAGTTTATCTTTTCTTATGTTTTCTTTTTCTTTTCTGGCTTTTAATCCTGGGTAAGTGTCTGGGGAAAAGAAAAATTTGATCCCATGAGTGTTATGCCCTGGTTTTTTGCTCTTGTCAAATGCGCTACTAACTTCATTCCAAGTTAAAGAAAAGCAAAAATTCATGTGAATGTGTTTTCTGCCACAGCACCAAGAACAGTGCCAAAGGACAATTCTATAAAAATAGATTTCCTCATTCAATCTATGTGAATACCAGATAGAGACTCATCTGCAGCTTTCTTGAAAGTCATAGCTTCTCTCTGAAAGTAGGTTTTAGACCGTTTGTGCTCTGACCTTTCTAGCACAATCTTGGTCCGTTTGCCCTCAGCTCAAGGTTGTATTTTATATTTCTTTCTTCTGTTCTTTATGCATTAGTCTTTGAAGGAAGCATTCCTCCTCGATCTCTTGGATGGGAAAAGTGTGGCTCACCCTGGGGTTGGGAGACAGTTCAAGAAGCAGAAGTCCATGTCTTGTCTTCACTAGGGCTTGAATTCAGTCCCTAACACCACAGACCCCCTCCAGTACCACCAGGTACGGTACGGCTCAAGTGAGTCCCAGAACCACTGGACCCAAGGGGTGGAATAAGCAGCATCTCATTGCACTGATTCATCTGGCTCACACAGCAAGCCAAGTGCTATTGGGATGGCACCCGGGACTCCAGATCATTTCTTAGGAGGCCCCCTATCAAAACAATCATGAGAAAGTCCACCAACATGTAAGTAAAAATAAATGGGGGTGAGGGGATGGGTCATACCAGACAGTCCAGACAGTGCTCAAGGGTTATTCAGGGCTTAGGGCTTACTCCTGGCTCTGCACTCAGGGATCACTTCTGGTGGGGCTCAGGGAACCATATGGAATGTCAGGGATCAAACCCAGGTCAGCCATGCACAATTGCCTGGTGAGGCAATTGCATATATATATATATATATATATATTATATATATTATATATACACACACATATACACTGTAGCACTGTCTGTAGCACTGCCATCCTGTTGTTCATCGATTTGTTTGAGCAGGCACCAGTAACGTCTCCATTGTGAGAATTGTTGTTACTGTTTTTGGCATATCAAATACACCACAGGGAGCTTGCCAGGTATATGCATATACATACAATTATATGTATATGTATGTGTGTGTATGTTTTGGGCCACACCTCACGATGCTTATGGTCATCTGCATGTAAGGCAAGCACCCTGCATGCTAAACTATCATTCAGGTCCCATAAATACAATTTTAAAATAAAATAAATATCACTGGGACTGGGAAGATAACCCAAAGAGTTGTAGTGCTTGCTTTCCACACAGGAGCTCCAGTTTTGATCTCTGGCACTGTGTGGTCCCTTGAGCAGCACTGGGAATGACTCCCAGCACCAAACTAGGAATCGCCCCAAGAACCATGGGGTGTGACCAAAAGATAAAGAATAAAAATGAAAACATAAAAGTAAAAGCATCATGGAGCCAGGGATGTGACTCCATGCCTTGTATAAATGTGAGTTTGATCCCTGGTACCTCTTAACAGTCAGAAAGTAACATTCTGACTGTTCACTCCTCACCCTTTCCTTTCCCAATGAAATAAAAGTAAGGAAAGGAGGAAGACACCGAGGGAGGGAGGGTGGGAGGGAGGACAGATGAAAGGAAGAAGGAATGAGAGAGGGAGAGAGAAAGAAAGGGAAAGGTAAAATGAAAGCAAGAAAACTGATCAAAAGCTAGATTTTCAGTTGTGAGATGGTTTTAGAGGGTCCTGCTGTATTTAAATCAGTCCTACTCAAGCTGTACTCCTGTGGCCCTTGCCAACTCATGAGCCGTTGCTATAGTGAGAAAACTATGAAAATTCAATGTTTATAAACTTTCTTAGCCACTTAATATTGCCATGACATTCAATTGTTTACTCCTTTTACTCATAACCTAGTTTTGATATACATCACAAAATATTTGCCAACAAGTTAAGTTTTTATTCACAGTTAAAGAAGCACTGGTCCAAATGATTTTCAGCCTCCGGAATGGACTGTATGAGACCCAGAGTGGGCATTCAATGATTGATCGATATTTGATATCACCTAATCCTACAATGCTCTAATATTACACTAATCTGCACCATTCAGCCAACTGTACATACAACAAATAGAATGTCAACTTTTACAAGCTTTTTTGAAAAGGACATGAAAGAACCTGCCTAATTCTCTTGACTGGTATGAATAATTATACCCAAGTTTGGAGCTCTCAAAAGAAATGACACAGATGCTGGGGTTAAAATTAGCTTTCTCGGGGCTGGAGAGATAGCACAGCGGGTAGGGCGTTTGCCTTGCACGCGGCCGACCCGGGTTCAAATCCCAGCATCCCATATGGTCCCCTGAGCACGGCCAGGGGTAATTCCTGAGTGCAAAGCCAGGAGTAACCCCTGTGCATCGCCAGGTGTGACCCAAAAAGCAAAAAAAAAAAAAAAAAAAAAAATTAGCTTTCTCTCTCTCTCCAGAATAGCACCTATTGACTCAGCTGCCTTTGAGTAGAAATATGGGGGGAAGGTGTTGAACCCAATGCAAGGACTAAATCCATGACTCATGAGTTGAGAAGAACATATGCACCCTGGGTTATATCAGGTGAAAGCCACGCCACTCCTTACACTTTGGATAGGAAGTCAAACTTTTTGAATTGAGTATCTTCAGAATTGCTCTCTATCCTAGAGGCCCTTTACTAACTCACACTTCGGATCAAGGAGGTCTGACAGGTGTCACATTCTCAATGTCCCATTCCTTCCCTGTGGCACATCCATTTCAGACAGGCTTGCTGATTATTTTGCTCTGGTCAGTCCCAATAGTTGGGCTGTTGCCTCCTTCCTATGTGATTGTAATAAGTCACTTAGACTCTCTAAGCTTCAGATCCCTTAACTGGGAAAAGAAAACTAGAGGACAGAGCTGGACAACCCTCCTTGGTGCTCGCCAATATTTTTCCTTCCTTGCACTCAGGTTCGCTGCCCCTGCAGTCAGGTTAAGCTCCTCCCATGCAGCATCTATATAGTATCTCCGTGCACTAAGAGTATATAAGCCCACAGAATATAGAGTTACAAATGTGGGTTCAAGTCCTGATTTTCCATCTCCTAGCTTCTTAGCTTCTATAAACTTACAACTTCGGACAAGCAATTTACTCACTGAAGTCTCAGTCCCTTCATCTAAAAAGCATTACCCATAGGATCAGATTTGTGATTATAGAATAAAACTATCATTAAGAATCTAACAAAGTGCCAGCCCAGAGAATCCTTCCAATTGTGAATCAGCTCTAGGCCTATTATGTCTGCATTTCTGCCACAGGCTGCCTACGACCCTGGTTTCTCAAGTCTAGGTGCTTCCTTTACCCTGCCATCAAATACCAGTCCTTAGGGGCTAGAGGGATAAGGTAGAGGTGAAAACATTTGCCTTGCCTATGACCAATCCATTTTAATCCCTGGCACAGCCTATAACCCCTGGGTACAGAGCCAGGAATAAACAGAGTGCTGGCTTTACTATTTTATTCAATTAAAATGAAAGCTAAATAAATATCAGTTTTTACTGATTATATCTCAGTCTCTCCCTACTAACTTCTTCTATTGACTGTAGCCCACTTTTGGGGTACAGATGAAAAAGCAGACTACGTACCTTTGACCCCAGCATTTCACAGGTCCTGCTCTGAGTCCTAGAGAAGCATTAGTGTCCAAACCCCTTTAGTGGGTGGATCTGCCCCACCCATCAACCTCTATTCATCCCAGGGCCTGGGCAGGCCCATCCTCCAGGCTTTCTCACTCTCTATTGACAACTATCTGGATCTACCATCCCCCCACCACCACCTGGCCACTGTTCCCTGCAGGACTAGACTAGAATGATTGGACCCCAGATGCCTGCATCTCAGTTCTGACCAGACTTGCATAGGCAAGAACTGAGGACAGGGCCCAAGCCTGAGATTGGTACTTCCCCATGTACCATGGTATCAGAATACCAATGCCAGATTGCAGACAGGTGTCATAAAAACCATTTTATCTAGAAGTTGTGCTTGATGGTGCCTCCGCTGGAAGCTCCTGTTGACATTTCCCTTCCCAGCCAAATTACGTGTATTTCTCCCCATTCTTTCCTCCAATCCCATTCCACTTGCAGGAGCAACTAGAATCTCAGCCCCACATAAAAGCCAATAAAATCAGCAGTGCCCTGAGCAGATCCAAACTTGGTTTTAGTCACACCAATCAGGAAGTGGGAAATCTAGGGAATGCCTCCTACAAGCCAACTTCTAGTGGCCTGCCTCCCTCACACCCATGGTTTTTCCAGCACCACCCCCCTCCCCAGGTACCAGCCAGCCAAGTCAGGACTAATTATGAGAGATCTTTGCGGGAAGTAGGGGTGGGCAGTGTTTTATTTTAGTAAAATCATGGAGATTTTTCTACAGGCCTTCATGCAAAAGCAGGATAATGTTCTTTAGCATTGTCTGCCCCCTTAGCCACCCTTCCAAATGAATAGGCACCCGGCTTGGATTCTTGAGAAAGAGAAGCAATCAATCTGCAATCAGACTCCAAATCTCTAACATCAGAGACTGAGTTCCTATTTAAGAAGTTTATGGATCCTCAACTCATCTGTGAGCATTCACTGATTCAGACAAAAATATTCACTGTGCACCTACAATACACTGGGCTGGGCTTAGCACTCATGCTGAGAAAAGAACGAGGGTGACATGATTTCTGACTTCATGGGCTTGGTATCTATCACTATCTTTCCTCTGTGCCCAACCCTGTGCCTCCCTCTTACCCATCAGCTGTTAGAAGCCCATCAAGGACCTTTCAGAATTCACACAGACTCATGGAAACAATGAGGCTTCTGGGTCAGAGAGAATACATGTGGCTAACTTAGGTTTAATTCCTGGCACCAATTATGATTCCCCAGGAGTGGCCGCTGAATGCAGAGCCAGGAGCAATCCCCCCAAGCCCACAGTGTGTGGCCCCAACACCCTCCACCAAAAAAAAAAAAAAAGAAAGAAAGAAGAAAAGAATGAGGCTCCTGTCAAATGTCGGACTTCACAGTTTTTAAATCATGATTTGGTGACATTACTCTATAATTTCAAGGAAGAGCCCTGAAAGCCAAACTTAATTCATCTTTCAATTATGTTCTACATTTCCAATGGAGGGAAATGCAGAACATAATTGGTTTGTCCTTGTTTTTTCCACAAGGACAATTCAATTTCTAATCCACTCTTACTCCCATGTAAGGCTGTGAGAGAATTCCCTTGCAAGGCAATCTCCTAGACAAAGTTCCCTAAGGACTGAACTCATTTTTTTTCCCTCTTCTCTTAAATGGTTACAAGTAAAGATTAAGTGGAACAAGTTCCAACTTTGCAAATAGTTTGGCACTAGAAAGACCAACTAAGTCTGTGTGTACGTGTTGGCTCCATTTTTGCTTCTTATGGATTTAGCAACTGCCTAATAAAATAAGGTTTTCACATTCAGGGGCCTCCGCGTTTCATAAAAGATAGCTCTTGCCTGAGTCTCTTAAGTCCGTGTCATGCTGCAGGCAGCTTCTGTCGGGATTCACCTCCTTAGGAACCGTCCAGAAGAGATGCTTTAATTCCCAAAGGGCAGATCAGTGAGAGGGTACTTTCCAATCGCTAACCCAGACTCTACTTAAACAAATGTTGGAAGCCGAGGAAGCCAAGAGAGTTATAAAGGAATGCCAGCCACGCAGTGAGAATAAAGTGCTGTAGGCAAATCTAAGCATCTGACTAGGGGATGATAGTTCCTAAGACTGAAATTTCTACCCAGAGCATGGCTCCTGGGTTACAGGCTATTTTAAGAGAGGAGTCCTTATTCCCAGGCTTATCGATTGTTCAGATGGCTGAACTCCACATGTAAGTCAACTGGGCTCCAAATACCAGTAAGAAAACAGTAAAACCAGAGCCATAGAAAGCCTGTTTTGTTTTAATTGTTTTAAGCTGTCTTTTGACATAGCTGCCATAAGCTATCAGCTTGACATTATAAGCTATCTTTTGTTTTCTAATGGTAGTTTGCCAGGTTGCTGTATATTTAGATTCCAGAACTATTTGTAAGATGAATACTTGGGTTTCTGGTGGGGAGGAGTTGTTTGATTTGTTTTGGGGCCACAGCCTCCTGTGAGAGGTCACTCCTAGCAGTGCTTAGGGGTTCATTTATGGCTCCAGTATTTTAACCAGTGCTATCTCCTCGGCCTGAATATGTTGTTTCTAATGTACATCATTTAAAAGTTCTAAGTGAACAGCCCAGAAAGATAGTATGGGAGTTAAGGCATTTACCTTACATCCCATCAACCCTAGTTTCATTCTGTGACCTTAAACATAGTTCCCCAAGCACCCTCAGGAGTAAGCCCAGAGCAGAGTTATATGTGCCCCTGCCAAAAAATGTTCTATATGAAGCTGTCAACTTTATTAAGAAATATTGTTTTGTATCTGCCATCAAGTATAAAATAGACCACAGAATACATATACACAAAAAATATTCATTTTGCAACTTATTCTGATTTCCAGACACATAGAAACATACTCTAGACTTTCAGCCTGAAAAAAAACCATGAAGCTGAGCCATGCTCTGACTGAGAGATGCCACAGTTAAGAAGAACACCAAAGGATCAACAGTGCCCTTTCCCCCAGGAGTCAGCCCAGCACATGCCATACCTAAATGGCACTGCTTTTGAGTTTCCTTAAATTCTCTGGGTGTTAGGTTGTTGTCCACCAGCATGAAGGACTGTTCTCAGCCCTGTGAAATCCACTGATGTGCTTGCCTTAAAGATATTTCTGGGATTACAGAAATAGTGCAGTGGTGCTTCTACCGCATGTCTTCCACATGTCTTGCATGTTGGCCCCATACATCTCCCGATGTGGTCCCAAAAGCAGGGGCTGTAGCGATAGCACAGTGGGTAGGGCATTTGCCTTGCACACTGCCGACCCAGGTTCGATTTCCTCCACCCCTCTCGGAGAGCCCAGCAAGCTACTGAGAGTATCTAGCCCACATGGCAGAGCCAGCGAGCTACCTGTGGCATATTCGATATGCCAAAAACAGTAACAACAAGTCTCACAATGGAGATATTACTGGTGCCTGCTCGAGCAAATCGATGAGCAATGGGATGACAGTGACAGATTTATTAAAAGGGGCTTCCAAGCAGTGCTCAGGGGTTACTCCCCTGTGATATTCGACCAAATGAACAAGATGATTCAATGCTAGAGCCCAGGCGTGCTGGAGGTCACGGGGGTGTAGGGGATTCAAACTCAAGTGCATGTGTCCCTGGCTACTGAGCTAACTACCTGACAACCCCTCCCCATTTTAATATAAAGGTGACTCCTCAAATTAATTGGGATAAGTCTAAAACAAAATATACACTTTACATGAAGTTATTGCTACATGCCTTAAAATAAAGATAATTTTCCCTCATAGGCAAAGGCAAAATCTAAAGAAACAAAGCAAACGATTAGTCAATCCTTCATCCAAACAGACCCTGAGCCCTGATCAATAGAACTGTGAACTGAGATGCAAGGAGAGAGCAGTGGTGGGCCTGAAGTAGCAGCCCTGCAAGCATAGAACAATAGTACAGGACTATGTAAGCTAGGAGGCCTTGGTAAAAAGCAATTAATAAATAACTGCAATGGCTTCAAACTAAGAGTCAGAGCTCTAATGAGTACGAAGGGCTAATCCATTATACCTAGGTGTAACTGCACAGATTGGCTGACCACAGGCTGGTGCTGGTCTTGAAAAACATCCCTGTCCTATTCCTGGCACTGGGCACTCCCGCAGCATCTGAAGACACATGCAGCATAACAGAGCTGCCAGCAGGTCTGCCTCTGCTGCTGGGCTCTCGCTGCTGCCAGCCCACCCTGTGCTCACTGCACTCTCCGTGCTCCCGTGCACTCCTCCAGAAATCTATTTATGTCCTAGGTGACTTCTTTTACCCCCATCCCTACCTCAGCATGAGTCAACCCACTCCAATTAGTAGTAGGGAAATCTGCAAAATTGCACTGTCAGTGTTTTTAGATATGTTCTTTTTTTCTCTTTTTGTTATGTCCTGAATACCACCAAATTATTTATGCTGTTCTTTTCTACACATACATATGATAACTTCTAAATTATCAATTAGGCATAGAAAAAGATAGAAGATAATAACAAGGGGATGGGAGCGATAGTACAGAGGTTATGGAACATTCCTTGCTTGCAGCCAACCCCAGTTAGATCCCCAGCATCACATGGTCCCTGAGCAGAGCACCACTGGGTGTGGCCTAGAGGTCTACAGACCCCTTCAAGGTGACCTGGGTAACTCCAGGCAACTCAGGGCCAAGTAGCACTGCATCCTTAGGAGCTGGCATTGAACCACTGAATCAGCTGACCAAGAACCACAGGGAGGGGAGGGGACCTCTGGCCTCCTCTCATTTTACAGACCAAATAATAATAATAATAAAACAATCATAATCTCAAAGTGGGGTGGAGCAATAACACAGCAGTTGGGTATTCACTTTTCACATGTCCGACCCATGTTCGATTCCTCCGCCCCTCTCGGAGAGCTCAGCAAGCTACCGAGAGTATCACACCCGTAGAGCAGAGCCTGGCAAGCTACCCGAGGCGTATTGGATATGCCAAAAACAGTAACAGTAAGTCCCACAATGAGAGACGTTACTGGTGCCTGCTCAAACAAATCGATGAGCAACGGGATGACAGTGACAGTGAATCTCAAAGTGGCCTATTGTTTAAAATACTGATTATGGATCACATTTTTGGTTTGCTTTGGGTGGGGAGGGGCACACTTGACCGGCTGTACTATCTCTCTTGGGTTCCACTTATGGATCACACTTGACCATTGGGTAACAGAAACTGCAGTGAGGAAAAGCACAGATAAGGGGGCAACAGTCAAATCAATGACTGTCATGTGGATGGAGTGCTTCCTATTTGGTTATTCTTTTAGCACCATGTCAGCAATTATTTGTCCTGAGGAGTATTATTTGTAACCCTAAGATCACAAGTTACAGGACAGAAAATATCATTCTGAAGCATACTAGGCAAATACACACATGCAAGCCTTGTCAGGTGACTGGGGAAAGAGGAGTTTTGCCCTCACATTTGCCTGGGTTCACACACCACTCTCTTTCAGTCTCTGTGATTACAAGCTAGTTCCCCTCTCATGCGAGTCTCAGCTCCATGATCAAGAATAGAGGGTTGAAATGAGAATATAATTCAGCCAAGCATTATAAATGCCAGAACATCATGAATATTCATCAAATGGTGTTATTTCCTGACCCTCTGGTCCCCCAACTTTTGTTACTCTATATCAAATATGTTCAACTGAACCTAAAAGAAAGACCATGAAGACTGAGAGTCAAAGAGTAGAGCAGCACCAGTTGACACCATCTGTTTGCACTGCTGCCCTCCAAGAAAAACTTTCCTCATGGTCCCAAGACAATTGCAGCAGTTCCAGGCATCACATCCCTGCAGGAGAGTGTCCTAAGAAGGACCATCTCCTCCTGTGGAGGGTGGAATGGGGAGAGTACTTATCTTAGAAGCAAGGAAGCCCTTCTCAGAAGCCCCCAGCATTTCTCCTTCCAATGACTCACAGGTCATCATTTGTCAAACTCCCACACCTAATGCAGACATCAGTCTAGGTCAGAGGGCCTGGAAAAAGGGTCTGCACTTTCAAAAAACAAAACAAAACAAAAAACAGTCCAAAGAGGATCGTGGGAGAAGCAATGCTGTCTCTCTGCTAGTGGGAAGGGAGGAAGCAATGGCTGGTGGAGCATGTCACTCACTGCTGTGTCTGCCACTCTCTCTTGCATCAATTCCAAAAGGAGAGATAAGGGCTGGAGCAATAGCACAGCGGGTAGGGCATTTGCCTTGCACACGGCCGACCCGGGTTCAAATCCCAGTATCCCATATGGTCCCCCAAGCACCGCCAGGAGTAATTCTTGAGTGCATGAGCCAGGAGTGACCCCTGTGCATCGCCAGGTGTGACCCAAAAACCAAAAAAATAAAAAATAAAAAGGAGAGATAAGCTAACCACCTGGGCAATGTGGGCTGGGGAATTGGACTTGTCCAGGGCACTCTTAATTGGGACAAAGGGACCTATTGACAAAAAGAGGATCAAGAAGTCACAGTAGACCAGTATGACCTACTTCGTGATTCTGTCTAGAGCAATTTCTGTCGGAGCATAAATGGGGCCAGTGCAGAACACTTTCTAGTCTGCGCTGGGGGGATGAATGGGCAGCCTTGTTTGAGACAAACACAAATGTCTTTGGAGATGAGTAAGGGACTTCAGGCTATGCCACCAGAGACAATATAGGTCCCTGAACCTTCACCAAAGCAATAGCTAACTAGCATTGATCACCTACCCTGTCTCCCTCCCTAAAAATTCTTTCAAAGAAAATCACTATATCACTGTCATCCCATTGTTCATCGATTTATTCGAGCGGGCACCAGTAACGTCTCTATTACACTCAGCCCTGAGGTTTTTTTTCTTTTTGGGTCATACATGGCAATGCACAGGGGTTACTCCTGGCTCTGCACTCAGGAATTACTTCTGGCGATGCTCAGGGAACCATATGGGATGCTGGGAATCAAACCCAGGTTGGTGGCGTGCAAGGCAAACGCCCTACCCGCTGTGCTATCACTCCAGCCCCTCAGCCCTGAGATTTTAGCAGTCTCTCCCTACTCATCTTTCCCAACGATTGAAGGTTCTTTCAGGGTCAGGGGAATGAGACCTATCATTACTGTCTTTGGCATATTGAATACGCCACAGGTAGCTTGCCAGGCTCTGCCATGCGGACGGGATACTCTCGGTAGCTTGCCCGGCTCTCCAAGACCTGTGCATATATCTTTTACTGTATTTTGGGATATGAATAGACCATGGGAAGCTTACAAGGCTTTCCCATAAAGGCAATAAACTCTTGGTAGCTTGTCAGGTTCTCCAAGAGGAAGAACAAGGCTATTTATATGTTAATATGTATTTACATGTTACATGTATTTACAAAGAAAAGAAAAGGCAAAAAGAAAAGGCATAAATGACACAGGTCAGATTTGGGCGAATGTAAGCACTGCTGGAGGAGTGAAATGTCAAAGAAGTCAAGACTAATGTCAAGCCCCAAGGAAAGGAGGCTAAGGGGCAGAGCGCACCTTAAGGTAAAGGCTCAGCAAACCTGAAACAGAGGCGGCTGAGGGCAGAAAGGGGTCTTGAACTGGGAGTAATTCCAATAGTTTAGGATTTGGGTAAGAGCAGAGGGATGAGGAGAATGGTAAGCCAGGCCTGGGACCGAGGCTGACAAGCAGGAGAATCTGGACAAGCACAAACATGCTCTGTTGGGCAAATGAGAATTTATTTGGGCAGGGAGGCCACTACTATCAGGATTTAGTTTTGTGTGTGAGGCCTGGGAGGTGGCAGGATGGGGTCATTGTTAAGTTTGCAATGGGTCACATTAGGAGTTGCCTGGCCCTGATTATCACCTTTTTTTTCCTGTTTGGAGGCCTTTTATGAACTTAACCAGTTAACCAGGTGTATGGAGTGACACATTCTTTCCTGCAACTTTGACAAGAATCCTATTAGCAGCCCAGCCAGGGAGACACACCCAGAGACAACTGTGAAGGCGAGGATGGTGAGTGGAAAGGAGAGACGCTTGGAGGGCAGCCTAGTCCAGCCACCAAGAAGCACATTATTTTATCTCAGAACCTTAGTTGTTTTCATCTGAGGAATGGGCATAAAACTTATTTGCCCTCTAGGATTCCTATTATAAGAAAGTTCCTGGTACAAAAACAGCATTCAAAAATATTCTTTTACCCTTTCTCCTTTTGTTTAGCAAAATGACTGAAATAAAATTTTCTGCCTGATCTTACATAGTAATGCCACGTGGCAACTTCAAATTTTTCTTCTGCAGCCAACCAAAGCAAGGGTGGGGGAAGATTAAAAGCTGAGATTTAAAACAAAACAAAACAAAACAAAAACTAAAATTCATTTTTAAAAAATTTATTTATTTTTAATTAGTGAATCACCGTGAGGGTACAGTTACAGATTTTTTTTTCTTTTTGGGTCACACCCAGCGATGCTCAGGGGTTACTCCTGGCTTTGCACTCAGGAATTACTCCTGGCAGTGCTTGGGGGACCATATGGGATGCCGGGGATCGAACCCGGGTTGGCCTCGTGCAAGGCAAACGCCCTACCCGCTGTGCTATCGCTCCAGCCCCACAGTTACAGATTTATACACCTTTGTGCTTATGCTTCCTTCATACAAAATTCGGGAACCCATCCCTTCACCAGTGCCCATTCTCCACCACCAGTAAACCCAGCATCCCTCCCACCCTCCCCAATCCCATCTCCCCCCACCCCACCCTGCCACTGTGGCAGGGCATTCCCTTCTGTTCTCTCTCTCTAATTAGCTGTTGTGGTTTGCAATAAAGGTGTTGAGTGGCCACTGTGCTCAGTCTCTAGCCCTCATTCAGCCCGCAACACCCATCCCCCGCATGGCCTTCGACTACATTATAGTTGGTGATCCCTTCTCTGAGTTGCCCTTTCCCCAGAATGTGAGGCCAGCCTCCAAACCATGGAGTCAACCTCTTGGTACTTATTTCTACAATTCTTGGGTGTTAGTCTCCCACTCTGTTATTCTATATACCACAGATGAGTGCAATCTTTCTATGTCTGTCTCTCTCTTTCTGACTCATTTCACTCAGCATGAAACTTTCCATGCCGATCCACTTATATGCAAAATTCATGATTTCCTTTTTTCTAACAGCTGCATAGTATTCCATTGTATAGATGTACCAAAGTTTCCTCAACCAGTCATCTGTTCTGGGGCATTCGGGTTTTTTCCAGATTCTGGCTATTGTAAACAGTGCTGCGATGAACATACATGTGCAGATGTTGTTTCGATTGTACTTTTTTGCCTCTCTGGGATATATTCCCAGCAGTGGTATTGCTGGGTCAAATGGGAATTCAATATCTAATTTTTTGAGAATCGTCCAAATTGTTTTCCAGAAGGGCTGAACCAGTCGGCATTCCCACCAGCAGTGAAGAAGGGTCCCTTTCTCCCCACATCCTCTCCAACAGCGGTTGCTTTTGTTCTTTTGGATGTGTGCTAGTCTCTGTGGTGTGAGGTGGTATCTCATGGTTGTTTTGATCTACATCTCTCTGATGATTAGTGATGTAGAGCACTTTTTCATGTGCCTTTTGGCCATTCGTATTTCTTCCTTGGTAAAGTTTCTGTTCATTTCTTCGCCCCATTTTTTGATGGGGTTGGATGTTTTCTTCTTGTAGAGTTCAACCAGTGCTTTATATACCATTGATATCAACCCCTTATCTGATGGGTATTGTGTAAATATCCCTTCCCATTCTGTGGATAGTCTTTGGATTCTGGTCACTGTATCTCTTGCGGTGCAGAAGCTTTTTAGTTTAATGTAGTCCCATTTGTTGATCTCTGTTTTTACTAGATTGCTTAGTTCCGTGTCACCTTTGAAGATACCTTTATCTTCAATATCGTGGAGGGTTTTGCCAACCTTATCTTCAATGTACCTTATGGTTTGTGGTCTAATGTTGAGGTCTTTAATCCATTTTGATCTGACTTTTGTGCATGGTGTCAGGTCAAGGTCTAAGCCCATTTTTTTGCATATGGTTGTCCAGTTAGTTGTGCCAGCACCATTTGTTAAAGAGGCTTTCCTTGCTCCACTTCAGATCTCTTGATCCCTTATCAAAGATTAGATGATCATACATTTGGGGTTGTGTGTAAGAATATTCCACCCTGTTCCATTGGTCTATGGCTCTGCCTTTGTTCCAGTACCATGCTGTTTAAATTGTTACTGCTTTGTAGTAAAGTTTGAGGTTGGGGAGGGTGATGCCCCCCATCGTCTTTTTCCCAAGAATTGAAAAAAAAAACCCTAAAATTCTTAATCAAATTTTGGAATGTTTACTTTAAATTGTTTTGTATAAAGAAATTCACAATTTCCCTGAAGGAAATACTTTATATTTTCCTCATGAGCTTAAGTTTGTTGTATTTTTTTTTTTGCCTCTAAATTAAATTCATTACCAATAACTGAGATGAGGGAAAGCAGCATATAGAAAGCAGGCGAACAGCGAGTGTATGGGAATGAGAAGACCACAGAGATCGGGTGGACAGAGTGTCAGGGAAAGAGAAGGCCACGTTCAGGGCCAGTTTTTGACTTTTCTAGACAGCTACACCTGCTTTCCCTAAACCACCCCTAAACACGCAGAGGTGGACAGCTCCTCTGACACCCGAGGGTGCCTCTGAGGCTGAGAGGTGGGGCCTGATAAAGGGAGAGGGCATGAGGAAATGCATCTTGTTCAAATCTTGCCTTTCAATTTCAAAAAGCGAGGGAAAAAAAAAATCCCACTTATTGTCCAACCAAAGGGCTGATTTCTCAGTTCTCCCGGGAGGAAAAGATACCTTGACTCTTGGGAAAGAAAAAGAAACCCTAGGCAGAAAGACTAATACAAATCGCTTTTTGTCGCAGGGAGGTGCGCGTGGGTGCCTGCGGGCGCGGGCAGCTGTGTGCGGGATGGGCGGCGGGGGCGGGCCGTGAGCGCCGGTGGCCGCGGGCGCGGGGCCGTGTGCGGGGCCGGGCGCGCGTCTGTGTGCGCGGGCGCGTCGGCGCGGGCGGGCGGAGCCGGGTGTGCGCGGGGGGCGGCGCGGACGCTGCAGCGGGCCGTGCGGTGCGGGGAGCCCCGGGAGCCCCCAGCCGGCCCCGCCCCGCCGCCCCCTCCCGCGCGGGGTCTGCGGCCCAGCCGAGGCGGCGCTCTGCGGCAGACGGGTAGGCGTCCGGGCCGGCCGCGGCCATGTGCAGGATGTCCTTCAAGGTGAGTGCGGGCGCGGGCGCTGTGGCCTTCGCCCCGGGCGGTGCATCCCCGAGTCCGAGCGTCGCCCGGGAAACGGCGGGCGGGGGCGGGAGGAAGCGGGGCTCCGCGCTGCGGCCGGCCCTCCCGCTGCCCCTCCGCGTCCTCCTACCCGCAATTCCCGCCGCACCGCCGCTGCCCCCTCCCCAGAGCGCTCGGTGCACCTTGAGGCGCGAGTGCCCAGCAGGCACTGAGTGGAGCCAGGATGGATGGCCAGGCTTCAGTGTTCAGAGGAGTTTATTCAAGCCATTCCCCTTGAGGGGCCGAGTGATAGTACCGCCCGGACGGTGCTTGCCTTGCACATGGCCAACCCGGGTTCAATTCCCAGCACCCCATGTGGTCCTCTGAGCACTGCAAGAAGTAATTCCTGACGGCAGAGCCCGGAGTAAGCCCTGAGCGCTGTGGGTGTAGAAGTCATTCCCCCCTGAGCCCACGTTTTAGGAGGAAAGTGAAGTTAGCCGACCTGCCCCGATTGAAAGTCTTTTAATAGAGTAATAGGGACAGTGTCTTGAGCCCCTTAAAATGTGCCTGACGGAGAACCGAGGGCATCACGTGCGTGTTCTGACTCACCAGCAGAACCTGGAGATGGTGCTTATTTGGTTCGTTCTTCCCCTCGCTGGCTCTTTTCTTTTTCTAAGCAAGGAAACAAAAACTTGCAGATGCCATGCCGTCTTGCTGAACTACTAAGTGAGTGGTGTTAAAATGGGAAGCTGAGTGTGTGTGATCCATGTCGGACGGCAGCTGATGAAGGCAGCTGTGTCCCTGGTGCGGTTGGTGTTATTTAGAAGGTCTCTGGCTACCATTTGGAGAAGGGAGCGATGCTGGGACACCAGTGAGGGGGTGCCAGGACCATCCTGTTAAGTTATACCAGGCCACAGTCTCCGTGTAGAGGACGGAAGGAAGGACAGAAGCCGACAAATCCAAGTGACTTCAACTTTTTCAGATCTACAGAATTCAGGGACTGCTGCGTTGGGGGATGCCAGAGAAATAAAGACAAAAACAGTTTGGTTGGTTTTTTTGTTTAGTTTTGGGGACACACCCAGCAATACAGAGGAATTACTCTTGGCGGTGCTGAGGGAACCATATGGGATGCTGGGAATTGAACCCAGGGTCGGCCATGTGCAAGGCAAATGCCCTATCCACTGTGCTATGGCTCCAGCCCCGAGAGAAAACAGTTTGGGACATAAGAAGTTGAAGGCCAGCTGGGAGTCCAAGTAGAGAAGCTGACTAGGTGCTAAGATGGAGCCCAAGAGGGTGGGCCAGGCAAAAGAGAAAGGTGAAGTTCAGGAATGAGCAGTGTTACCTGTCACTGAACGCAGGGGAATAAATGTGATTGCCCGGTAAGGTCACACAAAAGTGGAAAAGAGGAGGGCTTTAAGGACAGAATCTTTTTATTTCTTGGCTTTGATTTTGGGGCCATTCCCAGAGGTGCTCAGGGTTTACTCCTGGCTCTGCATATAGGGATCACGCCTGGCTGTGCTCAGGGGACCATCTAGGGGTCCAGGCTCTTGTCTGGGTCAGCTGCGTGCAGCGTCAGTGCTCTGCCTTCTGTCCTATCTGTCTGACCCCTGTTCGGTGATTTTTAAAAATGTTTCATTGTAACACCGTGAATTACAAAGTTGTTCAGAATACAGTTGTTTTAGGCATTCAGTATTCCAATACCAACACCACCAGTGTGACCTTCCCTGCACAGATGTCCCTAGTTTCCAGCCCCACCCTCAACCTTCCCCCTGGCAGTTGCAAATTTACTTTATATTGCTTATTTCCAAAAAAAAGGACAAATGGAATTATAAAAATATAAGTAAATAAAAGTCAATTTGTGACCATTGTTATACCTCCCAACTGGTGTTACTAAGGTCACTGGAGGACAAATCTTGCAAGGCGACTTTGGAGTGAGCAGAAACAGACTGGCCCGCGGACCTGGGAGAGCGCTCAGGTGGTGGAGGCTATCTGGTCTGTGAGGTGAGCGTGAGTGAGCTTGGTAAAGAGCACTGTGTGCCTGGTCTGCCAGCACCACTGTGCCCCATAGCCCTGGTGACCCTGAATCCAGCAGGACAGAGCAATATTTCATCACTGGCCAGAGCACAAGACTGTGAGGCTCACATGGCAGCCCTTATAAAAAAAAAAAAAGAGAAGTCCAGGGGCTGGGGCAATAGTCCAGTGTTCTCCTTGCCAAACACGGGTTCGATCTTTGGCACCCCAATATGTCCCCTGAACCTGCCAGGAGTGATCTCTGAGTACAGAACCAGGAGTAGTCCCTGAGCACTGCTGGGTGTGACCCAAACCATGACTTTCCTACCCCCTACGAAAAAAGTCCATTGAGAATGCCAGAGATGTGTGAGATAAACTAGAAGTATGTGCTGTCACTAGGACCCAGGCTCTCTGGCTGTCCACTGAAGACAAGAGCCGGGCTGAAGAGTCAATCTAGCGCCCACAGTCAGCTCCATGCAGTTTGTTTCAACCCTTCCTGACTGACCTTGTTTCCTTCCCATGGCCTCCTGTACTGATTGCCGTCCCCTCCAGTCTCATGCTGTGCCACCTCCATTTGCCCAATTTCCACCTGTGGCCCTTTAGAATATGTTGGTCGTCCTTGGGGGACCGCACGGCCCCCAGTTGAGAAACACTGCCTTAATGTGCCTTGCTCACAGCTGCGGAGCCTGGCATCCAAGGCCAGGTGCCAGTGGACTTGGTGTCTGGTGCCAGTGGATTTGCCAGCAGCCACCTTCTTTTTGTACCCAGCCTGGGAGAAAGAGGAAGCTCTAGTGTCCCTTTCTTATAATAATGTCGTCCCATTATTCATCGATTTGCTCGAGCGGGCACCAGTAACGTCTCCACTGTGAGACTTGTTACTGTTTTTGGCATATTGAATACGCCACGGGTAGCTTGCCAGGCTCTTATAAGAGCAATAATCCCATAAAGGTTCTGTGATTCTGTGGGGCTTCACTCATGCGTGAGTTTCAGCCCGAGTGTCCAGAAAGCGGCCCGGAGTGTGGTGGTGGCTGGATAGTGGAGTGACAAGTGAATCCCATAAAATGGGTTCTGCCCTCATATTCTCAATTTAACCTAACTTAACCTAATTAGCCTTGCCTCTGAATGCCATCACATTGAGAGTTAGGGCTTCCATGTATGAAGTAGACCAGGAGTGGAGAACAGACTTCAGTCCCTTACATAAATGACCCAGTCTCTGGAATATCATTCAGCACCAAAAAGGAATGACACAGGGCTACAACCTTGAAAACACACTCATTGAAAGACACCACAAAGACCACCTAATACAAACCTATTTCTGTGAAATTTTCAGAACTCCACAGAGACTGAGAGCAAATCAGTGGGTGCCAGAGACAGGAGCTGGGGAAGGCAAGGAGTAGTGATTGCTTATAGGTAATGGTTTCTTTTTAGGGGTGATAAAAACTATTCTGGAAAAGCCGGTGATGGTGGTATGATATCCAGAGAACAATAAAAAAACATCACTGGTGCTTGAAAGCTGCATTTCTCAACCTTCACCCTACCAATGCCCACTTCATCTGGCTTCCTTCCTGTGACTCTCCTGCCCTAACTCTGGTCTCATGTCATGGATCCCCATTTATATTATTTTCTCCTTGGCCCTCTTGGCATATCTTGGGACCCCACATGGGGCCATATGGGTAGCTGAGAAACATTGCCTTAAAACGATGAATTTTATAAAGTTATATCTCAATTAAAGTTTTTGTTTTTGTTTTTGTTTGCTTTTTTGGTCACACCCAGTGATGCTCAGGGGTTACTCCTGGCTTTGCACTCAGAAATTACTCCTGGCGGTGCTTGGGGGACCATATGGGATGCCGGGGATCGAACCCGGGTCAGCCGCATGCAAGGCAAACGCCCTACCCGCTGTGCTATCGCTCCGGCCCCTCAATTAAAGTTTTTGAACTGAGACTAGGCAGAGGAGGCTGAGGGTGTACAACTAAGTACTCACAAGCAGGGGTCGGGTGCTCTGTGGAGAGCAACCATTAGTTCTGGAGAGGCAGAGAAAACCTCCTCCACTTAGGCAAGAAGAAAGGTGGTGGGTTGAGTTTATATACTGTTGTCTTGTGAAGTAAAGGCCAGGACCAGGTTGAAATTTAGGCTGGGGAGAAAGGAAGGTGCTAGAATTTCAGTCAAGAGAGAATGTTCCAGAATGATCCAGAGTCAGCAGTTCCCTTGAGTGAGGCAGAGAGAGATTGAGTGACCTGAATATTGGAGGAGCAGTGGTTGCATAGCTGCCTGGGTGGATACCGGCAGGAAGAGATGAGGAGGGCCGATGAGGAGGGCCAGACCCCATTTCCATTCCTAGGACTAATAAGGAGAAGGCACAGCCTCTGCCAGGCTGGGTGCTATGTAGATGGGCAGAGCTCCACCAAGGCTAATGAATAAGAGGGGCTCCTTTCCCATAACGGGGGGCTGTGGGCCGGGTATGATAGGCAGCTCCATAGGCTGGAGCATAGACTTTGCATGCTACCAGCCCCAGGTCACATCTCTGCACCAAACGGTCTCTCAGGCACCACCAGAAGCGATCCCAGAGCTCTGAGCTGGGAGTTTCCCTGAGCATCACCAGGTCTGCTGCCCTCCCAAGAAACAATAAAAGTTGTTCGGGTTCTCCCAAAGATCAGCAGAAGGCTCAAAGGGAAGGAGGGCAGAGCACACACAGACACACAGCAGTGAACTAAGCCTGTATTAGTCTTAGCTAACATCGGAGCAAGCACATCTCAGTGTACCCACAGTCATTAATGGTTTTTAGGGGCCAGGGAAACTGGCTCAAAGGGCTGGAGCACAAGCTTTGTATGTGGGAGTCCTGGGATCAGTCCCTAGCACCACGTAATTGCTTCCTCTTCCCTCCAGTACCACTGGGTTTGGCCAAAAAAATCAGAGCGAGTGAGAGAGAGAGAGAGAGAGAGAGAGAGAGAGAGATTTTATTGTATGCTTTGGAAGGCTTTTTTACAATGCTGCATTTAAATTGCTTAGCCATGGGTAATATTTGATTTCTATTTCCCATAATTTTTCTGCAGCTGTCATCTATCATAATTCTTATATAGTGTAAAAATCGACCTACAAATTATTTCTCTGTGTCATCAGTATTTTGTGAATACTAAAATTTAGCAATTAATAAAGTTGACAGAATATAGTATACTTTGTAGATATTATATATTCGTTAACTTTGATCTTTGGAGCCATAAATTTACTTATTTGCTTTGTTTTTTGTTTGGGCACACCCAGCAGTGCCCAGGGCTTACTCCTGGATCTATGCGTAGGGATCACTCCTGGCTAACTCAGGGGCCACATAAGGTGCCAGGGATCTAAGCCACATGCAAGGCGAACACCCTTCCTGCTGTACTATTATTTCTCTGGCTCCTAACTTATTTGTTTTCATTGGTCCCTGAAAGGCTCCCAGGTTCTGGGTCCTCAAAGCTTTGTTTGAAAATCCCAGCCACGGGCCAGTTCCATGGGAGAATAACAGTCCAACCCCTTCTTGGTGACTCAGAGGCCACATACAGCATGTTTGCTTTGAGCTGCCCAGACCCTGGCATGTACTTTTTTTGCCATTCTCCATTACGTTGTCAGCAGTCACTTCTCACTGGTACTGGTTTGCCTTCAGTAAACTTCCTCTTTCAAAATTGGCAGTCCTTAATTGATTCTCCGGGGGGAAATGAAGCACACGTGCAAGTTGTTTTTCTAGTTAAAGCAAACTCCAAAGATCAGGCTTGAGCCTCTTTGTAGGATAAAGTTCATAGGTTTCTCGCAGCTATTTTAGCTACTCCACACTTGACCCGTGCAATCATGGGACTGTGGCTCGAGGGGTAGCCTCGTATGTGTGACTCCCCGAGTTCAGTCATCAGCACCACATCTGCTTCTCCCAGCTCTGCAGTAGCCCTTGTGGCCCTACTGCACCCCCTTCTGGGTACGGCCCCTAAAAAACTAGAGGAAACATTGTCTTTCTTGAGCATGTTTGACCCTGAAAAATAATGCCTCTCCATCCCAGTTCTATTTTCGTGGTAGAAGCTACACACGCCTTGGGCAGACAGATGTATAGGAAACCAAACACTTCCTCCTTGTTCTCAGAGTACGTAGGTGAGAGCATCATTGACTCCAACTTGCTGACTTACCTGGATGGGTCCCAGGAAATGAAATTAGCAAAGTCATTTCTATTTTTTCACAACTTTATTGGAAGATACAGTTTATGCATTGAAAGTGCTCGTTTCAGTGGCTTTTAGTCTCTCGATTGGATTGTGCAACCGCCAGCGAAATCCACTGTGGAATATTAGAGTCACTTCCACGAGGAATCAGGCACTCACCAGCAGCCACTCTGACTTCCCAGCTTTTGAGAACTCATTATCCACTTCCTGTCTCTGTAGATCTGCGTGTTCTGGACATGATGGCACTTTGAACATGGTGCTGAGTGCCAAGTTTGGAAAGGCTGGTGCTACATGGGCCGCCTCTAATTTGCTGTCTTGGGCAAACTTCTTGCTTCTTCTTTTCCCTTCCCTAACACTTGGGAAATGTATCCGTGCTGACAGCATTGGGACTAGACTTCTGTTTGCTGTGGGGACTCCAGTGCTGTGCCGGGGCCAGATCAGGACCACACTGGGCAGTGCTGGCATCAAGCCCATCCTCGTGCAGCCCCGTAAGCAACACCCCCGGCCTGGAGTTGCTTTAATGTTCTTTAAGAGCTGTAAAAACTTCAGCTCCACTGCACCAGGAGGGACAATGAATCAGACATTGTTGTCTGGCCAGCATTGTTTAATTAGACACTGTGTAATTAAATCAGAAACACACCAAAAGCATCCTCTGTACAAGGATTCTCAATCCATCAGTTCCTTATTTCATGTGACCCCAGACATTGGAAAAACTCATTACAGAGCAAAGCTAATATTCTCTCGATTAGCTCAGTAAACATCACTTGTATCACTTGTCATCCCGTTGATCCTCGATTTGCTTGAGCAGGCGCCAGTAATGTCTCCATTTGTCCCTGTTGCGTGCTAGTGTAGCACAATGATATCTGCTCGCTCCAGGAAGGGAAGAGCCTCAAATCATTCATTCAGGGTTTTGATGAAGAAGTTGGCCATCTTGTTGGTGGATGGCCACATGGTTTTTTGTTTGTTTGTTTGTTTTTCTTTTTGGGTCACACCTGGTGATGCAAAGGGGTTACTCCTGGCTCTGCACTCAGGAATTATCCCTGGCCGTGCTCAGGGGACCATATGGGATGCTGGGATTCGAACCCGGGTCGACCACGTGCAAGGCAAACGCCCTACCTGCTGTGCTATCGCTCCAGCCCCCACATGGTCTTTTGATGTCCCGTGGAATCCAGTCGGTAACAGTTCTAGTCCAGCAGTCATCTCCGAATCGCATTACGTGTCCGACCCATTGGATTTTCGAGATGCCTTGGCAAACGAGACAGTGTCCCTGATTCTTGACCGTCAACGGAGGTCTGAACTCTGGATTCCTTCTCACTTGAGTGAAACATGATACTCCTAGCATAGCTCTTTCTGTTCCTCTTTGGTATACCCGAATAGCGTTCTCATCCTGTTTTTGTAGGGCCCAGGTCTCTGAGGTGCATGTTAGTGTAGGAAAAATGGTGGAGTCGAAAAGATATGCCTAGAGCCGGAGGTTCTTCATCCTCTTAACCACTTTTTCAACGCTCTTGAAGGCGTTCCATGCCCATGCCGCTCTCTTCCTCCTGCACAGTTCTGGAGCCAAGTTGTTCCTCATGTTGAGTTCTCGACCCAGGTACACGTAGCTGCTGCATTTAGAGATGTTCATTCCATTGAGAGCAAATGGAACATACCAATACAATAATAATTAAAGCTCACCTTTTTCTTAATCCATCTGATTTGTATTTTGGAGGGTTTGAGACCACACCTGGTGGTGAGGAGGGGGCTGTTTCCAGCAGTGCTGGGGAACTGTGTAGGATCTGGGACTGACCTGGGTCTGCCACCTGCAAGGCAAGCACCTTAGCCCCTGTACTCTCTCCAGCCTCTAAATCCGATTTGAAAGCAATGGTTTCATTCTCTCTACCCTCTCATAGACCTTTAGTGCTCCTGTGCTAGGGACTAGAGATACAGAGTCAGTGGTAGGACTCGTGCTTTGCATGTCTTAAGCCTTGGGTTTGATCCCTGGCACTCTTCTTAAAACAAAAAAGTTAATGGCAAAATAATTAGAATCTCAATTATTCTGTACAAGTAGCTGTTCACCATCTGTGCTTCTGCTCTCATTACTTCCTATACTTAATTTCTGGTCCTGTGCTTATGAACGTCATTAGAGCCAAAATTCTGGCAGGGGAAAAGAGAGAGAGAGAGAGAGAGAGAGAGAGAGAGAGAGAGAGAGAGAGAGAGAGAGAGAAATAGCTGTAAGATAGAGAAGGGAACACCAAGTAAAATGTGGCTGGAGATCCCGCCTAG
This sequence comes from Sorex araneus, assembly GCF_027595985.1. Classification (NCBI taxonomy): domain Eukaryota; kingdom Metazoa; phylum Chordata; class Mammalia; order Eulipotyphla; family Soricidae; genus Sorex; species Sorex araneus. Next base: position 334,783,529 of record NC_073303.1, on the reverse strand, counting down.
GAAGGCAGATGCATGCTGAAAGTAGACTAGAGACTGAACACAATGGCCACTCAATACCCCTATTGCAAACCACAACACCCAGTTGGAGAGAGAGAGAGATCAAAAGGGAATACCCTGCCACAAAGGCAGGGTGGGGTGGGGGGGAGATGGGATGGGGGAGGGGGAGGGATACTGGGTTTATTGGTGGTGGAGAATGGGCACTGATGGAGGGACATGTTTGTGAACATTGTATGAGGGAAAAACAAGTTCTAAAATGTGTGAATCTGTATCTGTACCCTCATGGTGATTCACTAATTAAAGAATAAAAACAAAGAATAACTGGGTCTGGAGTGACAGTACAGAAGGTAGGGTGTTGCCTTTTGTGCAGCCGACCTGGATTCAATCCCTGGCATCATATCCCAGCTGGTCCCCTGAGCACTGCCAGGAGTAATTCCTGAGTGCAGAACCAGAAGTACCCATAAAACCAAAAGACTTGGTAACTTTGTAACTTACTGTGATTCAATAAAAAATAAGTAAAGAAAAAAAAGAAAATGGCTGTAAGTTTATTATAATGAGGCTTTCTCACAGGACATAATATAAGGACCTCAAACTCTGGACCCAGGTGTGAATCCTGGCTCTGTCTTCCTAGTGCTGTGACCTGGAGCCATTGATATCTGCGCCTTGGTGTCCTTGCCTTAAAAAATGGAACCAAGGGAACAGAGAGAAAGGGTTAATATATTTTCCTTGCATGCACCTGATCCAGGTTTGATCCCCAGGACTGCATATCATCTCTGAGCCCCTCATCAGGAGTGATCAACCATAGCTGGGTACACCCTCCCCGCAAAAAACAAAAAACACCTTCCTTTTGGAGTTCTTTTTAATTTTTTCAATTACAAGGAGACACAAGTTACAAAGTTGTTGATGATTGTGTTTCAGCATATAATGTTCCAACACCTGTCCCTTATCACACCGCCAATGTCCCCAGTTACCCTCCCACACCCCACACCCCCGCACTTCTCTCTCTCTCTCTCTCTCTCTCTCTCTCTCTCTCTCTCTCTCTCTCTCTCTCTCTCTCTCTCTCTCTCTCTCTCTCTCTCTCTCTCCCCTTTCTCAAGAGTGCTGTTGGCTTAAGCTACACCTGGCAGTGCTCAGTAATCACTCCTTCACTCCTGGTGGGGGACCTATGTGGTGCTGGGGGTGAAAACGAGGTTGGCAGCGTGCAAGGCAAACACCCACTGTACTACCTCTCCAACCCTCCTTTGAAGGCCGAAGGGCTTCCCCAGGAGGATTCCATCCCACAGTTCTGTGCATCTTGGGGATCCAGGCAGTGGCAGATGGTGCAGATCCCAGAGGAAGGAAGGTTATGAGGGTTTACATCTGCAGGCTTGAAGGGGAGAGACCCGCTGTCGTCATTGCGGATTCCTCCCGACCCTCTCACCCTCTCGCGCGTGCATCCTCGCCCACAGACTGCCCACTTCGATACCTTAAATTTCTCTGTTCTGTCCTATTCTTCTATCCTAATAATGTCACCTCGCTCAGGGGACGTACCTGTGCAGTAGCCTCCTTGTAGACTCCCGCTCCTGGGGGCTCTGGGCCTCGATGCCCTCTGAGCTTGATTACCGCCTCCATCTTTGTGAAATGCAGAATGGATGTGATGTCTCCTCCCACCTCAGACACCAGCTGACCATGCCCATTGCATGCCCAAGCTAGGCCCAGATACTGAAGCCCAGTCCAGCACCTGCCTCCTTACCTGCAGGCTCTTCCCCTCCCTCCCCTCCCCTGCCCTCCCTCTCTCCTTCCCTCCAGGGTAGAAGGTTCCTGGCAGGGGTGCTCTAATCTCGCCCAGATTTATCTTTCCATACTTGTCTCAAGCAAGTCTTCTGGGGCTCAGAAGAAAGGACAGGGGAGATAAGCGTGCGGCCAATTTAGATCCATCCCTAGCACTCATAATCCCGCAAGCATTGCTGGATTCGGGCCCCACACACTTCAAGGTGATCCGGGTGATTCCCGTACCCAGGGGCCTGAGCAGCACCACATCCCCAGCCCTTACACTGCACCTCCAGCCCATATGGCGGGAAATCAGACAGGAACATCCGCCACCCCTCCAGCACTGCTTGTGAGATTTCACACACACACACACACACACACACACACAGACATGTTCAGTGTCAGGTCAGATTGGCCAGTCGCTGCTCGCACAAGTTTCTGGGCTCCTCTAGCACCTGTCACTTCGAGGAGTTGGAGTTTCCTCCCGATTTTCCTTCTGGGCTATTGAGACCAAGGTTAACTTGTCCTGCAGTCCTAGCCTTGGCCAGCACCACTGTCCTCAACTCATGCTAGTGACCACGTAAATAACTTGCCTGTGCCAGTTCGTTGGGGGTTGATGTTTTTGGGAGGGTGGTGGGAGGGGCTGGGCCTTACCCAGGGATACTTGGGCCCTACTCCTGTTACTCTACTCAGGAGCAATTCCCGGAAGTGCTCGGGAGACTGTTTGCAGTGCCCAGGAGACTGTTTGCAGTGTTAGTGCAAACAGGGTTAGCACAGACAAGGCAGGAGCCGTAACCCCTATACTCTCTCTCTCTCTGGCCCCACACATATTTTTAAGAGTCGTGAGGGCCATGCATTGACAGTCAGCGTTTCTTGAATGCTTACGCCATGTTCTATCCGTTTCATCTTCCAGCAGCTCCAGAATGAGGCATGACAGGAACAGAGAGAAGCTCTGCCTGAGGTCTAAGGACTGGGCGATGATAGCCTCAGGACTCGGCCTCCGCCCTCTCAGCCCTCCCCAGTCTCCCCCGTTCCTCCCTCTCCCAGTAAATCAAACTCTTGAAGGAGAACGAAATCTTCGCTTATTCTCAGAAAGGCCCTTTGGTAGACTCTTAGAGGAAGCTGGAATGTCTAGCCTGAACAGGAGGGGGGCCCTGGGGCTGGTTGACGGCTGCGCAGCTCTTGGCCAGAGGCTTCTTGTCCCAATCAAAGTGTGTGCTTTGCAAGTGGGTTTTGAAAGGCTTAAAGCAAAACAACACAATTACTGAAAATAAATGATAATTTATTATCCCTGAGCTATCCTCTTCCAGGAAAAGCCACCAGAGCTATTCCATGTTTCCTATTAAATTCTTGCGCAGATTTTACCATCCCAGGTTTATTTTTAGCCTCGTGCAATCTCTTTATTCAAGGGCATTATTTCATGATTTATTGTACACATCAGACCTATCTGCCCTGCCACTGCTTCGACCAGTTAGTAACAGCCTGGCCTGGTGGCAAAGCCCCGATCAAGCAGGGCCATGAAGGCCTCGTGGCCGTGGGTGCAAACACTCAGGTCTCCTGTTGCTCCTTCGTGGAGAGCAGATGCACATTGGCATCTGAGGGGATTTTCCCCCCTCTCCTAACTCAGCCAAGAAGCTATTCAAAGTATGTTTGTAATCCGCTTCTCCTCTCCCTCTTCACCATCCTCTCCTCCTGGAATGCACTAGAACACTAAGCCTTGCATTGGCCTAAGGACTTCTGAGATAAAATGGTCTCAACAGCAAACGCAGCTGCCCCCGTGCTTGTCGGTCAGAGGACTCTGTGGAGGAGCGGAAATGGTCGCTTGCCATTTTCAGTTTTGTGTGGCAGGGGTCAGTTTAGGTCCTGTGCTTAATTCCTTAGCCATATGCTTACAAAACATAGTGCATTAACAGGCTTTTGGGGTCAGCTAGGTGTTTGGGGTGGAGCTAAGCCCCTTCTCAAAAAAAAAAATGTTTTTATTTAACACTTTACGGAAAGTGTTGACTAAAAAAGTTTGACTTGGGGCTGGAGCGATAGCACAATGGGTAGGGTGTTTGCCTTGCACGTGGCTGACCCGGGTTTGATTCCCAGCATCCCATATGGTCCTCTGAGCACCACCAGGGGAAATTCCTGAGTGCAGAGCCAGGAGTGGCCCCTATGCATTGCCAGGTGTGACCCATAAAGCAGAAAAAAAAAAGTTTGACTTCTTCGTCAAAACCCTGAATGAACGGTTTGAGGCTCTTCCCGTTCCTGGAGCGAGCAGATACCATTGGGCTATACTAGCACGCGACAGGGACATAGAGATGAATGGAGACGTTACTTGCACCCGCTTGAGCAAATCAAAGATCAATGGGATGACAAGTGATACTACTAGGAAATGTCCTAAAGCCAGCAAAATTCCTTAGTGTGGCCAAATACTTTGAATTACATATTGTTACTGATTTTAATATTGTAAAAAAAAAAGTGAATAGAGGTAAGAAATTTGGCATCCTTGATATGTTGGGCACTGTATTGACCAAGTAGCTTACATTTGTTCCTAAATTATAATTTTCATGGCAGGTAATGCAATTTCCATCTAACAAAAGGAAAAGGAGAGGCATCTAAGATAGTTCAGGGATTAAGGTGTTGGCCTTGCCTGCGATCCCCAGCACCAGAAGACCTCGTGAGCACCACCAAAGTGAACCTGGAAGTCCTGGTGCTGCAGGACCCACATCTACATCACATATGTGGGCATGTGCACTGAACCACTAGCCTGAGGAGAGCTGCTGCTGGGCAGGTGCCCCTCAAAACCAGAGTAAAGAGAGACCCACTATTCCAGGGTGGGATGTTAAGGTTCAGGCTTGTCTGGTTCAGAAATCTGCCCTCCCCCCCACACTTCCATTTCACCCTCACCATAGACTCTCTAAATCTGAATTGATTTCTTTTAGGTGACAGACATAGTACAGGAGGTAAGGCACATACCATGCATGCAGCTGACCCAGGTTCGATTCCTGGCACGACATATGGTCCCTTGAGTATAGCCAGGAGTGACCCCTAAGCGCAGAGCCAGGAGTAAGCCCTGAGCACCGCTGAATGTGGCCCATGCGCATGCCATCTTGTAAAAATCCCACCAAATTGATTTCTTTTAGAGAAGGCACTTGCACTGGAATCTGCTTTGCCCCTCTCCACTCAGAGACCTTTGCCAGCACCGTTCCTTGCATCGCTGTGTGCAGCAGGGGGAGGGGTTGCATGCATTAACATGAAGCTTTGAAAAAATATCTCTGCACAGGGGTGAGTGTGGCTTAGCTGTGGATTAGCAGAAGAGCACTGGCCTTGCCTGTTTGAGGTCCTGGGTTCAATACCTGGCACCCACCAAAAAATTTAATTAACTCAGCACTAAAGGATCAATACAAAGTTGCACAGTAGCTCCCCCACCCTTGAGTTCTTTCCTTCTTTTCTTTCCACTGCGACCTCTGGCAGATTTAACTGAAGTCCAGAAAATTGGGTGGAGGTGAAGGGGGGGGTCTTTCCCCACCCCCCTGGACTGGGCTAGGAAGTGTTGAAGGTGTCGGGTCTGTTGGGGGTCGTCCTGGGAGAGATCAGAAGTGAGTGCCAGTGCCTCTGTTGCAAACCACAACACCCAAAAGGAGAGAGAGAGAGCAAAAGGGAATGCCCTGCCACAGAGGCGGGATGGGGGTGGGGGAATGGGGTGGAGGTGATTGGAGGGATACTGGGACCATTGGTGGTGGAGAATGGGCACTGGTGGAGGGATGGGTACTCGAGCATTGTATGACTGAAACACAAGCACGAAAGTTTCTAAGTCTGTTACTGTGCTTCACGGTGATTCACTAATTAAAAAAAATTTTTTTAATTAAAAAAAATAAAAGAAGTAAGTGCTTCCTCTTTGAGGGGAGGAGACTGGGAATGGTTCCGAGAGGAAATAGCTTTTCTGCAGAACCTTGGCCTTGAAGGCTGCGGGAAAGTTCATTTCCAGCAAAAAGGAAACAGCGAACAAAGACCAGGCAGGCCAGTGGGGACACTGGTGGGAAACCACGTCTGAATGGCGCTGTGTAAGCAGCAGCCTGGCTCCCGGATAGAACAGAAGGCTCTAAGAACAGAGCCCAGGGCTCCGAGAGCCTCGCTCCCCGCTCCCTTCCCACCACACCATGGACGTGTGGCGACGCCCTGGAGATCCCCCTTTTCCGGTGGTTCCGTGGGCCTGGACCAAGCTTCATTGTAAGATGCTGTTCCTTTTGCCTCTGCAGAAGGAAACGCCGCTTGCCAATGCCGCCTTCTGGGCAGCCCGGAGAGGAAACCTGGCACTGCTCAGGCTGTTGTTGAACAGTGGCCGTGTGGACGTGGACTGCAGGGACAGTGTATGGCCGATCCGCGCTGGTATATGCATGCCAAGAGCACGCCAGACCTCCCCCCTCCCCCAGCCTTGGCCAGAGAACTCCTCGCTGAATCTACTTTCCTTGATGCTGCCTCTTTGCTTTGTCATGTGTTGGCTTGTTTCGTTTAAACAAACGCTCCCAGGTATTAAGGCAAACTCATAAACATCTTGGCATTGGAGAGAATCCAAGCGTCCAGTGGAAGAGCGTCCACCCACTGGGAAACCCATTTGCCCCCTTCCCCTCTGCTGCAGACCCCGACTGAAAGGGATCCCTTCTGTCCTCTCCTCCCCAGCCCTACACTGTCTGTAATCTTACCCCCACAGCCAGAGTCCAGTTCATCCGTCATCTCTGCCAGCTTTCTCCTGACGCTCCTGGTCTGACTGGACTGTCAGTTCTCTGCCAGGACCCACTCCAATATGATGTCTTGGGCATCTAGCAACCAGCCATCTGGGTCTGCACTGGCCAATGGCAGAAGCAGTGTTCCACTGGCCTGAGCTGCAGTAGATATGCCAAATTTCAAGGTGACCTCCCCATGACCATGAGGAAACCCATTTCCCCCCTAATGTCTAGAGTCTACCTTTATAAGGCACCCCTTTGACCTTCTCTTAATTTTCACCAGCACATCCCAGGACCTTCTGCTCCAACTGCTATAGCATCCCACACTGCATCTTCTCGTCACTCCCTTCCCACCAGAAGTCACGTAGCCTATACCCCTCCTGGCCGCTCAGGACTTACACTCTGTGTCCAGGTGTCTAGTAGTACTTGGATTAAAATTCCTGCTCCGGGAATCAGAGGAAAGCACATAGGGTCAGAGTGCATCCTTTGCATGCGGGAGCCCTAGTTTCCCCTGTACTTCATGTTCCTCAAGCACTACTGGCAGCAGTCTTAAATGTCTAGGTGACAGGAGTAGCCCCGAATGCTGGAATGAACCCTTGGGGACTGCCTAGGAAAAAATATTTCTTCACCGGCTGAATGTGGGCCAGAGACTGAGCACAGTGGCCACTCAGCACCTTTATTGCAAACCACAACAGCTAATTAGAGAGAGAGAGAACAGAAGGGAATGCCCTGCCGCAGTGGCAGGGTGGGGTGGGGGGAGACGGGACTGGGGAGGGTGGGAGGGATGCTGGGTTTACTGGTGGTGGAGAATGGGCACTGGTGAAGGGATGGGTTCCCGAACTTTGTATGAGGAAAACATGAGCACAAAAGTGTATAAATCTGTAACTGTACCCTCACGGTGATTCACTAATTAAAAATAAATAAATTTTTTTAAAAAAATATTTCTTCAAAATTATGTTAAAAAATTATTTCTTGAGTCGTAGAAACATTCATTTAATCATGTGCATTGCTTTGAGCAATCCCTGACCCGCTCCCCCCCACACTCGTGCTCACCCCACTCCACCCCAGCATCAATGAGACCGAGCTTCAGACCAAACTTCAGATCCACACCCCAGACACCATCGCCAGGAGTGCTCCCAGCCCCCTCGACATCAGTGGGCGTAGCCCTTACACAAAAATTTTGGCTTTTGTGACCAGGTAATAACATGTTTCTAGGTTATTCTTCCTTGCTTAAAACAAAAACAGTGATTTATATAAATCTTTCTGGAAATGATTCTTTGACTCAAAGAAACAATTGTACATTTCCAGCATCTCTTTGGTTTTGAAATCTCCTCTAAGGTTGGTAGCAAGCAGGGAGAAGTCCAGAAGCAACATAGGCCTCTGTTGCCATCGAAATTTCTCTGGGTGGGTTTCTGCCTCCACGTGTCGCCCTCCACAGAGTCCAGAGGAGTCATTTCCAATCACGAATGATGCTAGGCTGCAGCTTTTGTGAGAGCTGGTGTAGGCAAGGAAGGTTTTCCCGAGAACTGCTTGCCAACCCCACATGTGACTGGCTCCAGGCTCTTCCAACAAAGAGCACGGAAAAGAACAGTGTGTATTCTCTCCGCCACCAGCAATAGCGCGTTATGTGCCTGCTCTTCCTTGCTAGACTGATGCTGTCTTCCTGTGCTGTGAAACTTCTTGGCTTTGCTTCTCTCCCTAACTCGCATTTGCCACAAAGATGTGCAATAGCACGACTTTTTAAAGCCTCTTTACGTGCATCAGTGTGTGTGTTTTGCTGTTTGTTGTGCTCTTCATTATACCATTGTATCTTCTGTTGCGGGTCAACTAGTTCTAAAAGGTATTATTTTAATGTCTGGCAACAGAGCTAAGTAAGGTTAATCTTTAGAGAATTAAAACCAGCAAGCTAATGGGTTTTGAATGTAAAGGAACTATTGTTGCATACGTCAACAGATACTACTTCTTTATTTTCTTGTTTTCTTTATTCCCAAAGTCTTTTTTTCAAATGATCATTTTATGAGAAAATAGATATAAAATGAAAATACACCCATCAGGTATATAAAATGGAAATAGAATCCAGAAATAAATTATTGTATTTATAATTTTACACATCATAAAATTTATAACTTTAGTAGATTTTCCCAAAATGAGTAGTAATTTGTTTTGTTTGTCTTTTCTTACTTGAAAACAGATGAGCCAGGGACCGAGGATGTAGCTCAGTGACAGAGTGCATGCCTTGCATGCATTAGTCTTGTGTTTGATCCCTGGAACTGCAAAAACAAAAAAGCCAGAGGAACCTAATTTTTTTCAAATACCTATCCTAAATGTATACTAAATTGTACTTCTTCTGGCTCATGATTAATTTGCATGTTGAGGCCAGCCTGGCCATGATTTTTAAGAAATTTCACCTTTTGTGTAAGAGATATCTTCAGAATTTATTTATTCATGTTGACTTTTAACAAAGAATTTTTAAATTTGCACTCAAATGGAAAGTGCTCTCATTCCAGAGGAAGAAATTCCAAACTCACTGACCAATCCTAGAAAATAAGGAGGAAGATGCCCAGTTAAGTAATGGACTTCCAGCCAGCTGCCTAAGGGCCTCATGTTAAAATACCAAGTATGGTCAGATGGGGTAGAAAAGATAAGGAAGGGCATTATCAGAGTTTTCTTTGACTCTACATATACCTATTGTAGAGAGCAAATAGGACTTTCTCCAAACCGGCATTGCCATTCATAGAAATCAATACAAGTCTAGTGTTAACATTCATTGAAGTTTCATAATATTATTTTAACATCTAACATTTACTAAATTAGTATCTACCATTACTAGGGTAAGCATTCTGCCTGGGTTTTTTTTTTCTTTTTTCTTTCCCATTAAATTTAATCAGAGTCTCATTACTCCTCACATTGCCGCCTTTGAAGGTAGATACAAGCTCTATCCAGAACATACTATCAGTGACCTCAAGTCTACTGTCTTCCTCTGGAATCCTGCAGCTGTGACGAGCTCAGGGTCACCTCCCATTCTTTCCAGCAAACCTTCCTCTGGTCGGAACAGTCTTTCTTTCTTGCCATCCACTCTTCCAAAGCTGAGTATGTAGTGTCGATGGTTGAGATTACAATTCAGACCTCTCCAGACAACTGCATCACTTCTGTGGGAGAGAGACCACTTCTGTGGATGTGCCTCAGATCCTGGCTGACCTGGCAGAGACCTTAATGATCACCTCATCCAACCTTCCTTCTAAAGATGAGACCAGGGAGCCCCTTCACTGACACAGCTCACCCCAAGTTGCCCCGTTGGCAGATGGCAAAGATGGACTTGAACCCCAGGCTTCTGACTCTTCTGTTGACTCACACTTCCTCGAGGTGCCTATAGTCTTTACCTGGGTTTGAGGATAGAGACACCCAAACTCAGACAGCCAGTGAGGACTGCTTGGCCATTTAGTGTTCATTAGTAATAGTGTTTTAGCTTAGGAACCATTTGCTCTGAATCATAAAATGAGATGATTACACTGCACCACAGCCGTAAAATGCAGTCATCCTGGTTTACTTGGACTGCATTTCTAAAGGCAAGGGAAGACGGGTTTTGTGATGGATGATTCCAGTCACAGCAGTTTGTTGCTCTGCTTTATCCTGGCTAATCGGCATTACACGATTACTCACGAGGCACCTTAATTTGGCATTGGGCTGTGTCCTGAGTAGAGCTAAAGACTCAGGCTGTTCTCCAGGACCCCGTCCACTGACTGTCATCTATGTCTCTTCCCTCAGCATGGCACCACACTCCTCATGGTCGCCTCCTACGCAGGACATTTCGGCTGTGTGAGGGAGCTTGTGCTGCAGGGCGCAGACATCAATCTCCAGAGGGAGGTAGGTTGATGGAGCCTTACGTCAGAACGAATGGGAGGTCAAGGTCAGCCAAGTTTTCACAAGAATCAGTTGGTAAGAAAGATGAGTGATCTTTGGGCCTGGGGAGATAGCACAGCAGGGAGGCATTTGCCTTGCACGCGGCCAACCCAGGTTCAATTCCCAGCACCCCATATGGTCCCCCATGCACTGCCAGGAGTAATTCCTGAGTGCATGAGCCAGGAGTAACCCTGGAGCTTCGCTAAGTGTGTCTCCTCCCGAAAAGAGATGAGTGGTCCTTGCTGGTTTTCCTCTATGGGACCCTGATGCCGTGTTGCCTTATTACATATTTTGACTTGACTGTGTCCAAGGATCAGAAAATTGATTGTGTTACATACAGTTGAGTGATGGTGGTCTAATGTATGCAATTCTCTCTCTAGCATTACAATTATTACTCATGAACTTTTGGCAACTTGGAGGACCAGACTCTACAGCGCTCAAGGCTGACTCTTGGCTCTGTGCTCAGGTGCTGTTTGAGTGAGGCTCACCTGTCCAGATCTCTGAGCCATGTTAGAAGGGACTTCTCTAGCCACATATTAATTGTTTCCCCTACAAGTCCCGGGGTGAGGAATGTGAGCCTGCTCCCATACTTCCTTCAGTTGTGGACAGTCTTAGCAGTTCCGTCTGACCAGAGAGTCTGTGGAGAGGAAGAATGGAAGACAGCCTGGAGTCAGATGAGGAAGGCTTTTCTATGCCTGAGCCTCTCCGGGGAGTGGTAAATTAGCCTCTGCGGATTCACATCCACAGGTCACCCTGCCATGACTCACTCTCAGTCCACAGCTGCAGCCCCAAGTTGGTCGTGCTGGGGCAAGCTCCAGGACAGATGCAGCTCTTGGCTTGCTGCTGTGAGCACTCTCCCTCCCTTCCTCTCTTCCTCTCTCCCTCTCTTCCTCTCCCTCCCTCCCTCTCTTCCTCTCCCTCTCTCTCTTCCTCTCTCTCCCCCTCTCTCTCTTCCTCTATCCCTCCCTCCCTCTTTCTGTCTCTCTCCTTCCCTCTCTTCCTCACTCTCCCTTTCTCTCTTCCTCTCTCTCCCTCTCCCTCTCTCTTTCTCCCTCTCTTTCTCTCTTTCTCTCTCCCTCTCTCCCTCCCTTTCTTCTTCTCTCTCTCCCTCCCTCTCTTCCTCTCTCTTTCTCCCTCCATCTCTGCCTCCCTCTCTTCCTCTCTCTCTGCCTCCCTCTCTTCCTCTCTCTCCCTCCCTCTCTTCCTCTCTCTCTCCCTGTCTCTCTTTTTCTCTCTCTCCCTCTTTCTTCCTCTCTTTCCCTCTCTTTCTCTCCCTCTCTTTCTCTCTCTTTCTCTCCCTCTCTTTCTCCTTCTCTTCTCTCTCTTCCTTCTCTCTCTCTGTCTCCCTCTCTCTCCCTCCCCCTCAACTCTCCCCTCACACCCAACTTAGGGGCTACTTCCACATCTGTGCTCAGGGGCTGCTCACATGCATGGCTGGGAATCAAACCTGGGCCCTCCCAGGCACAGTATGAGCTCAGGCCACTGATTTATTTCTCCGGTCCATCCTTGAGCTTCTCTTAAATAGGAACAGGCCTGTAGTGGTGGTTTCAGGAAGAACAATTGATCTACCAACCTCTCATCAAGCAATATACCCTATCTTCCATGCCAGCCACCTCCCCCGCCCTCCCCCCCCCCATGGAGTCTCTTCAGGCATAAGCCGGTCTTTGAGTTCTGTGGAGCATCTCAACGTCCCTCCCATCTCCCCTTTGGGATTTCACCTGGGCTATGGCCCATGGGAGAATTACCTTGGGCTGATAAAATCTGGGGTTCAGTTCTTGGTTGCTTGAATTAGCAAGCCTGGTCTGTTAAGAGAAGTAGTACAGAGACTGCAACAAATCCAACACGCTTTCTCTTAGACTCTCCTGAGCAGTTTCCATAACCTCAGATCATTGTTTTTATTTTCATTTCAGCAGGAAATTTTCTTGGAGGAAAGTGGAGCCATTTATTATAGTTCCACATTCCCCCAATTTTCACATTTTGCTCTAATCTTTTCTTTCAATATTTTGTTTAGACTAACACTCTAAGAAAAGACTTTTTTTCCCTATTAAAAACAGTATGAGCCACAATTTGTTTGCCCAAAAAACAGTCCGGAAAAGCAAGAGCAATAGGCACAAATATCTCCTCAGAGCAACAGAGAGTAGTCGGAAGGTGGAAAAGAAACATTTGTTTGATTTCCAGCCAGTGTATGTTTTTTTAATGGTTCTTTATTCATTTGGGCCCAGATTGCTCAGCTAATATTCTTAGAGATGAAAGTTATTGAACATAATGGCCCTTGACAACCAAAGTAGGCTGAGTTTAGAAGTAAATAGTGGGGCTCAAATGAGTTCCTGGTGGTGCCCTGAGGCCACACCAATCTTACTAAGTAAGTTAATGATTAAGTTAAGACTTCCAGTCTGATTAAGTTCTTAGATAGAACTGCTAAGACAGAGGGAAGCCCCAGCCTCGATTCATCTCTTTAGAAGCTCTTTTTCTCTCTCTTTTTCTCACCGAGGGTGCTTGGTCACACTGTGGAATGCGCTTCCGGACAAGAGATCCGTTTGTCTTTCAGTATGAGAATATAGATTCCTCTCGGCTTTGCAAGGGGGTCCCATAACCCTTCATAAATAGTGACGATCATAAGTAGAACATGCATTTAATACTCATAACTGACCAAACATCATGGCTTAGCCAGACCTGCCTCTTTAAATGATTATTTCTCAATAATTAAGTTTATATTTCCAGTAAATAAATTTGAGTCTTTGTAGGCTAGTGTGATCACATAGAGGTTATACCTGACCCCAGTTTGATCCACATGCACCCCCCTAAGTATCTGAATAGAGCCTGGAGGCCGCCAAGCATCATGGGATATGGCCCTCATGGACCCCATCACACAGGCCTGAGCAGCACTGCATCCTTGGGTCCTCATGTGCTGGGCCAAGAATCCCTGGCATTACCCATTGGCCCCTGAGTACTGTTTGGAAGTACTCAGTACCCCACAAAAAGAATTTGAGTCTTGGGTGTATGTATAATCTCCAAGGGTGGCCAGGGAAGGCCCTGATGGCTCTCCCCCTTACCGCCCCCGTTCGGTGGGTCTTGGGCCACTCACCCAGCCTGGGTGGCCCGTGCCATGGGGCAGATGGAGGAGGAAACGAGGGCCAGCCTGGTTGGTTGATCAGTTGTCGTTTATTCCATTCTCCCCACGCGCCTGTTCCAATCTCTCTGAGACCCCCATTGTAGTCTCACACTCCCCGCATTCCTGTCTTTTCCTGTCTCCCCCCACTTATCTCTCCATGCTCCATCCTGCTCCCTGCTCCCTCTCCCAACTCCTCCAACTCTCAAGTCCCTCCACTCCCAGCACTCTCTATACCCAGTCAGGAAGCAAAATCAACATAAGAGAGCCCTTCCTGACTCCCCATCAGGCTCAAGGGCAGAAGCCCATCCAGGGATGCTCCTCTTCTCCTTAGTCCAATAACTTAATTAACATCTTAATTAACATCTTAATACTAGTTTTTTGGGGTTTTTTTGCTTTTTTTTTTTCTTTTTGGGTCACACCTGGCAATGCACAGGGGTTACTCCTGGTTCTGTACTCAGGAATTACTCCTGGCGGTGTTCAGGGGACCATATGGGATGCTGGGAATTGAACCCGGGTCGACCATGTGCAAGGCAAACGCCCTACCTGCTGTGCTATTGCTCCAGCCCCCAATATTAGTTATTTTTGTATGGACACAGTAAGAGATACTTGAGGCTTGTAGGGCAGCTCTCCTGGGAACATTTTGCCACAGACTCAGACTACAGTGGTCAGGCCAGATTAATCATTCCTAACTCTAGCAGGGTCTGAATCTAGTTATTACTTTTTGTATCATGACAGAATTTGTCCATGACCATGCTCTTAACATGTAGTTAAGCATTATGGCCAGACCCATCTCCATGCCAGGGTGGTCACATAGCTCACCACGTGCCCTGGGTTCATCCAGTCCCTTGTTGGAACCCTGCTTTTGGGGGTGCTAGGAAGTTATGGTAACTGAGGCTTAAGTCTAGAGAACAGATGCCCAGGAGGACACTATCATTGAGAGTCCATTAACTCCCAAGTTACAAAAGCATAGCATTAACTGTCTTCTTGTGCCCATACAAAAAGGACATTGTTCTGAATTAACTATGCAAAGCACTTAAGGAGAAGAGCAAAACAATATTTACAAGTTAACAGAGCACAAAGAAGTTACAAATAAACACAGAGGAATGGGAGCACTGTGATGGGAGTAACCCAACAAACCTGTGGCAAGCTTCCCATGGCAAGGCAGAAAGGACAGACCAATGTTATCCTACAGCTGTACATGACATTCAAAGGGATTTCAGACTTACAAGAGACTGCATTTCTGAGGGACACCACAAATTCTGTAAAAAACACTTTCAAAAGTCTCACTTACTCTAACCATACTGATGTAAGTACCTAGGCAAAAACACCTATACAATGCGGGTTTCATGCCTGAAATCTCCATGTTCACACAGAGTCGGGAATGGGCACCCTCCCCCCATCTCCCTGTGCTTCCACGTACCTGGAAGTTATGCCCACAAACTGCCTCTGGTGCCATATAAGCTCATTTATGCCCATGATCTAGAGACTCACAAATAAATCTCAGAAGAGAGCCACAAGCAACAGAGATGCCTCCAGACCCTAAAGTCACCATCCAGTTAAAAATTTAACTGCAACTCTGTCACCCTATTAAAATTTTTAGAATTCCTGGAGCTTTATATCATACTCTATGCCACTGATGTACCAAGAGTAGCAGACCACATTTGATGGAGCATAGAGGGCAACTTATCTCGACCAGATATATATATATATATATATATATATATATATATACATATATATATATGTATGTATGTATTAGCACACAAGGCTCAACCTGTAACAACATGTTAGTAATTTCTTACACAAGGGCTTAATGGCTCCAAGGTAAGATAAAAACAATTTAAGCACACTTCCCTGTAAGGAAAGCTTTTCAGATCATTTTTAGTGGATTATTCATAACAAGCAATACAAAATAAATTATTTAGGATCTGCCTTTGGGGTGGACTAGAGCGATAGCACAGTGGGTGGGGCATTTGCCTTGCACGCCACCAACCTGGGTTTAATTCTTTCATCCCTCTCAGAGAGCGCGGCAAGCTACCGAGAGTATCCTGCCAGCATGGCAGAGGCTGGCAAGCTACCCGTGGCGTATTCAATATGCCAAAAACAGTAACAAGTCTCACAATGGAGATGTTACTGGTGCCCGCTCGAGCAAATCGATGAACAATGGGACAGCAGTGCTACAGTGCTACAGTGCCTTTGGGGCAGACTTGGGTGGTGGTGGGAAAATTCAAAATAATGGTGGTGGGAAGATGTAATGGTAGTGGGGTTGGTGTTGGAATATTGAAGTAACAAATTATTGTGAACAACTTTATAAAAATAAAGTTAAAAAAGCTTTAGAAATGTGAAAAAACACCTAGCACAAGCCTATTTTATTTTGGTTTGTGGGGAGGGGTGTTGTAATTTGGGCCACACCTTGTGGTACTCAGGTGCTAATTCTGGTTCTGTGCCCAGTAGTGCTCTAAGGGGCTCAGAGAACCATATGTAGTGTAGTACCATATTCAGAAAGATAGAGACTAGTGCCTACAAGGCACTAGTCTCTATCTTTCTGAAGTTACTTACATCTTTGCCATATATCAATTTATACTCATGATTTATGGGAATTAGGATGGGGAACCTATCTTTTGTGCATTAACCATTCATCCTATGATTCCAAGACTAAAATTTTCCATTTACTGTATCTATCATTTCTAACACAAAATATAATCAGCTCAAATGTTGATTTCTCCTGGATTTTCTGCAAGGATATTATTTTGCTTTGTTTCTGCAGTGTTTGAGTCAAGCGTAATATGACCAGTTTCTTTTCCTACCAACTTTCTTTTCCTCTCCCAGTCAGGGACCACCGCACTGTTTTTTGCGGCCCAGCAAGGCCACAATGATGTCGTGCGCTTCCTCTTTGAATTTGGAGCATCGACTGAGTGCAGAACCAAAGTAAGTCAACTTTCCTGGCATCATACCTGTTGTAAAATTTCTGGCGGTGCCATGAAACTCCATTTGTCTTCAGGTGTAGTGCAAATTTGTACTTCTCTTTCAATAAGACTTCAGGCCACGAAACGTGTGTTTCATAAGGTTGCTTGTTCTGATTCGGGAGTTACCCTAGGGATTTCATTCAGAACATGGTACTTTGGAGCTTAGCAGTAAAGCACCCGCTTTGCATGTGTTAGGGCCTGGGTTAGATCCCTGGCAGAGCAAAACATGATAGTTTTACTCTGGGCTCCCAATTGGGGAATTTTATGGATAATTACTCAGTTTTTTTTCCTTGAATTAGTAACTTCCTACTCTGATGCACTAAATTTTGTTTTTTAGGAGGACTGCAGTAGAGCTGTTTATTAACTTTCATTGTTTTCATGCACTTTTTTTTCTGCTTCAAGGTTAATATCAGGGATGATAGGAATGTCGGAAGTATTAAACTAATCCTAGTGATTGGAGAGTTTCTAAGAAGGGTGATTTAGCAGGCATTTACTTTCTGAGCTATCCTCACTGAAAGATGTAACATGATTATAATTTATATCATTGGGAAAGAAATCATGGATTTTCCTTTTATTATTTTTATGCTGAGAATTGAACCTGGAGTATTTTTACTGCTCTCTACGTCACATAGGCAAAGAATGAACTCTACGCTGAGCTATAGCTCCAACCTATGATTCTTCCTCAAAGGAAGTAATTAGTTCTCCAAATTTGACATATAAATAAGAAAACTGAGCTGGAAGACGGATCAACTTTATGTTCACAATATAATTTTACATCACAGTGTGTGGTAGTAAAAGAACTTGAACTTCCATATCTCCATATCTTTTTTTTTTTTTTTGAGGAGGGATGGGCCATACCCAGATGCTCAGGGATTACTGAGCTCTGCACTCAGGAGTTACTCCTGGCAGTGCTCGGGGAACCATATGGGATGCTGGGGATCAAACCCAGATAAGCTTCGTGGAAGGCAAGTGCCTTATCCTCTGTACTACCTTTCCGGTCCATGCTGTAACACTTTTCTAGTTTTCCTCTTATTCCTGGTTGATGCATACTAAGGAATTCTTAGGAATTAAAGAAAAATTGCTCCAGTGGGAAACTGTTTGGTTTTCTTAATCCATTTATGTGATATTTGGGTAGCAAGGGAGCCCAGGTTTGGTGTTTTTGCTGTTGTTGTTGTTACAAAATCTGAATTTCGAATAGAATTTCTGTCTTTTCTGAAATCTGCCATTGGACAGTGCATATGGCCCCAAATATGCTGAGTATAATATGCAGTCATCCAAAACATACATGTGGATATATTATTCTTTATTTTTATTATAAAAGTGATGCAACTACAAGTAGAAAGTTCCATACACTAAGCTTTAATTTTTTTTTGCTTTTTTTGGGGGGTCACACCCAGCGATGCACAGGGGTTACTCCTGGTTCTACACTCAGGAATTACTCGTGGCGGTGCTTGGGTGACCATATGGGATGCTGGGATTCGAACCCGTGTCGGCCGCGTGCAAGGCAAATGCCCTACCCGCTGTGCTATCGCTCCAGCCCCATCATACATTAAGCTTTGATCAAGTCAGAATGATCGTGTGTGACCATATGTCTGCCTCAGTTTTCTTGGTGACAAGTTAATGCTGGTTTAAATTCTTTGTACCTGAGCCAGTTTGGGCTGTTCCAGAGATCATGGAACACGGGCCAGTGGGAACAGTCCCACACATTTCCATTAGGTCAGCTGCAGGTGTCCCGGAACTTTGCATGGAAAGAAGAACACTTCAGGAGGCTTTGAGTTTTAGGGTGAGCCTGCCGTCGAAGATGACTTTGTAGTAACAGTTGTTCTGTTATCACATCTGTCTCTCTAAAATGCATGTTTAAAAAGGAAAGATAGCTATTTTTCTATGACAGTCTTCATATTTTATCTGTTATCTTGCTTCATTAAGCGAAGGGCTGGGAAAAGTGACAGAACAAAACTTGTTCACATTGATGCTCATTGCCACTACTGAACCCTTTCCTAATGCCTTTAGTCTCTTCTAGTCCCCACAAAACACAACTCAAGTGCCCACCCCCCACCACAGAGCATGCTCCGTCTCACTCAGCCAGGTGTTATATCCCCCTGTCTTACCTGCTGTGCACCCAGGAGCTCTTTTTTTGTAGTGTGGGAGCTTTTGTTCCAAATGAGGTTCCAAAGAATGCCACTATCACCTAACAGGACTGGTCCAAAGGCTCTTTCTGGACCTTCACCCCTCAGACTCTCTGAGAATGGGATTCTGAGATGAGACATTTTGAATCAGCATCCTATGTTCAGACTCAGAAATTACCCTAACTTCATTATTTATTGGAACATTGCATCACTGAAACCCAATCATGTACAACTTTGTAACTGTGTATCTCATGATGATTCAATTAAAAAATTTTTTTTAATCTCCCTATTTTTTTACAATGAGCTCAGATGTCCCACCACTTCACAGTGCCGGCCACGTCACAATCCTCAGTGGGGAAAGACGATGCTTCAGCTGCAGCACCTGAGAAAAAAATCATTATAGATTTCAGCAGACCACAAATTCAATGAGTCACAAGCACGATGTGGTTGGCACAAAGCTCATTTTAATTTAGGCCATGGAGATAAAAGCGTAGTCGATGGAAGAAAGGAGTGTCCTGTTCCACAGAAGCCCACATCTATTTCGAGTGCCCTGTGCAGATCCAGGGCCTACAGGTTGAAAGAGATCTAGACTGATTGGCCTACGTTCAAGGAAAGTACTACGTAGGGTAGTGAGAGGTACATGGAATATGTTGGCGTTGTCTCTTCTATGTTGTTTTGTTTGCAGACCACACCTGGCAGTTCTTGGTAGCTGTGTCCCACTCGGTGCTCAGGGATCACGCCTAGCAGTGGTAGGGACCAAGCCCAGGGCTCCCGTATGCACAGCCCATACCCTTGGGTCATCTTCCAGCCCAGGAACCTGCTCTTCTAATGGACGCAGGTCTTTCCCATGAAAGCAGCCCTAGAGAATTATTCCATACAAGCCCCTTCCTCTCCCAGTCAAGAGGGTTTTGGCTGGAAGCCATAGGGGATGGACCACGCTAGTCATTTGAAAATGGAACTGATTCGTCCAGACTTTTTGTTCTGTTTCCTACTTTGAAAGGGCAAATAACTAATTCTGCATTTAAGATGGGAGATTTCTAAATGCATCATAACTTAGTCGAGCAGCTAGAACTGATTCAAGATGAACACAGCATGTTTAAGAATACAGCATACAACGTTGGTAAGACCAACTCCATCATGATTTCAGGGAACACGTAGGAAGGATGAAGGAGGAGAAAGGAGTTGGCTGCTTTCTGTTGTTTCCCGGACTGCTTACTGACCTGCTTTCTGATGTGTCTCATGTTGCCTGTGTCTAGGACGGGGGCACCGCTTTGCTGGCCGCCAGCCAATATGGGCACATGCAGGTGGTGGAGACCCTGCTGAAGCATGGAGCCAACATCCACGACCAACTTTATGTGAGTGCATTCCCACAGGTTGGTAAAGGGGCTGGAGAGATAGTACTAGAGGTACCATCCTATACTCCGCACCTTATACTGCTTCCCAAGCCCTTCCAGGAGTGATCCCTGAACACCTAGCCAGGAGTAAGCCCTGAGCACTGTTGACTGACCCAAAACCAAAAACAAGCAATCAGTCAATCAAAGAATGTTAGGGAAACAATCATTCCTTCCCCACACACAACATATATATATGTGTATATATATAGATGTATATATACACATATATATGGAAAAGGTGTGTATATATACATATATATATTAGCACCCATGGGGTGTGGAAAATAGGGTCCTACCAAGAGTGATCCTTGAGTGCAGAACTGGGGGTGAACCCTCAGCACAGCCAGCGTGCCCCCCAAAATAATTCTGTGTAGAAATCATGTAACTTTATGTGCCCATCTTTATTCTACCCTTTAAAATCTTTTGCACGTGAGATATTTTATTATACCTTGGCAATTAGAATCTTCATACATTATATAATACATTCTTGGGGCATGGGGGCTTATGGGTTATACCAGCAGTGCTAAGGGCTTACTCCCAGGCATCACTCCTCACAGGGCTCAGGGAAACCTAGGATACCACGGATAGAACCAGGGTTGGCTTTCTTCCAGGCAAGGAGCTTTACTCCTATATTTACCTTTCTGGTCCCACGTATTCAGAATATAATTAATCTAATGTATAGCCATGCAGAAAACAAAATAAATTCTGTTTTGGTGGTCATTTAAAGGGGGAAACATAAAAATGAAAAGATTGGGTAATTTGAATGAGGTGGCACATATGTAGACCATTGAAATACATGCATGCCACTGACCTTGGAAGAGCATCCGCTGCTGGTGTGGGTCTGCTTGCAGCTAATTGGCAATTAGTACTCTTCCCAAGGGTTTGCTTGATCAGCTGTACTTTAATTGACCGTCACTATAATTCTGTAGGATTTATGGCAAACATTGTTCCATTTTAATAGGAAAAAAAAAATCTAGAGAGATGAAGTGACTTGACAGAGTCACCTGGTAAGTAGAAGAATTCCTGCTTCCAATTATCTAGAAACCGCTGTCTCAAGAGGCCCTACCACTAGACAGGAGCCCGTATGCCTCGGGCACTAGACTCTCAAAGACAGGTAATGAGATGTGTAGGTGTGAACTTTTCCATTTGAATATCCTTTCCGGAGTTCACAGGGTTTGACAAATCACAGACTTCTTTGAAGTATATAGCAACTAGACATACCTTTTGCACTTCAAAATTCGAAATACCCTTTGAGCTTGAGGTATTACCCATTGAATATTCAAATGACTAGATAATGGTCAAGAAGTGATGCTTAACTCTAGCCAACCATTAGAACAACTTAGGGAGCTTTTTTTTTTAAAAAAATAAAATACTGGCTGGAGAGATCGTATAAGGGTAAAGCACTTGCACACACAGCATATGGTACCCTGAGCATCACCAGGAACCTCCGAGCACAGAGCCAGTAGTAAGCCTTGAGCATTTCAGGGCTCAGGGCTTGGGGAAAAAAAAAAAGGAAAAAAAATAAAGGGCTGTTTCTTGGGACAGAGAAACAACTCAGCTAGGAGGAATCAGAGGCCCAGAGTTTTGTTCCTTGTTCCACATTCCCCAAAACGGTCCCCACTGGAGCTGGCTGGGCGGGACAAATATCAGTGGCTCAGTCTAAAAAACTTAGTTCTAAAAGTCTTGGATATTTCTTTGGCTTTAAGTGGAGTAAAGTATACCTGAGATGATGAATCAGTAGATATCTGTACAGATTGAATACGAAAAGCCAAAAAAGAATCTGTGAAAAGGAAAAATTACTTGTGATTTAAAAATATTTTTATTAAGGTAATGCTGGCTTCCAACTCTGTGTTTTAGGGGTAGAGTTTCTGAGTGGGGATTCCTGTGGAGAGTGTTTCCTGATAGAAACACTCTCCCTAAGACTCATTTGGGTAGCAGAGGCTAGAGCGATAGTACAGCGATTAGGGTGTTTGCCTTGCACGTGGCTGACCTGGGTTCCATTCCCAGCATCCCATATGGTCCCCCGAGCACCACCAGGAATAATTTCTGAGTGCATGAGTCAGGAGTGACCCCTGTGCATCGCCGGGTGCGACCCAAAAAGAAAAAGAAAAATAGACTCATCTGGGTAGCAGAGAGAAATTTAAAGTTTGGAGGGATGCATTCCTTAGTTTATTCTTGTTATAAAGTGACTCAATAAATGTCGTGCACTAGAACTTCTATTTTACTTGACTTTCACCCTTATCAAAACTGTGTTTTTGTTGAAAAGAATAGTTGAGATATAAGGGATCCTGCTTGGCGATCCCTGAAAGCTTCTTCAAACAGAAATGTGTCACACAGTAAAGTAAATTCAATGCATGAGTATCGATTTCAGAAAGTCCCTCAGAGTTCTCAGCAGCTGAGAACTGGTCGACTTTCTGCAGCAGCATAAGAAGGAGCAGCTGAAGGCACTGTCTAGGTCTCGGACATCTACTTAGAAAGCTCTTCGGGCTGATTAACTTTTTAATGATTGCTCCGTGGGGAGTCCAGCTCACACCCACTGGAAATCCAGTCTCCCCTGCCTGGTTGGACTTGCAGGAACTGTACTTTGTATGTTAGTGTTGGTGTTTCTTGGTGGAGAGGGTTCCTGGTGACAAGAGAGATAATTAGCTGGGTTAGCTAAGCATTTTCCACTACAATGTTCTCCGGGTTTTCCACTGTGAGCTAAAAAAGAATGAAGCTCAGATTCTGTGAATGTTCCCTGTGTGAAGTGAGGGACCCCAGCTTTTCATTGACCCATGACTTTACTGACATTCCCTAGTGAAGTACCTTCAAGGAAAGTGAGATGCCCGAAGACATTGCTTGATAAAAATAAGAATACTTAAGAAAATTAGAAAATGAGAGCTTGTGTGGGTTTTTCTGCCTAAATGCCTAAGCATTTATTGTATTTATAGGTATTGTTGGTGTCTTTTCGGTTGTCAGAAGGAAATGACCAGATAATCTTTCTTGGGCATCTGAAAGCATCTTAGGTCTTAAAACTTGATAAAATTACGTGTTGAAAAGATGCTAAGGAGTTGAGAAAAATAAAAGAAATTCAGTAAGAAGACAATTTTCCTCACCTTTTTAAGAACTCACAAAATGGATCTGGGTGTGTTTGTTCTTTTTTATTAATACTTACTCCTTTAACCAACACTTAAATTTTACTTGGCAAAAGGATTGAAATGTATGTGTTTTTAATCTACCTGAAAAGGGGAGGACCCAGATTATACAACAGAAGCAGAAGGCAGCTAATGAGAAATAAGTCGATGTGGACAGGAGAACCGATGACTGGCTCTGTGGAAAAACAGTGATTGCAGATGTTACAACTTACCCTTGTGAAACTATTTCAACCTTAACCTCACAGCCTGATTTCATCTGATGCTTTAGGATCATTCTTCAAAGAATAAAATATTGACCATTCCTAAGGTTGGGGGATGGAAGACTGTGTTAAATGTGCACATAATTTGAATCTAATGTCTTTGTGGAAGGGAGAGGAGGTATGGTTTGAGCTGCGCAGATGGTGTCAGGAGCTCCTCCAAGCTGTGTCCCAGGGGATCATATGCGGTGCCAGGGACTGAAGCAGGGTCAGCTGTGTGCAAAGCAAGCACCTTAACCACCGTACTATTGCTCCAGCCCAATCTAGTGAGTGTCTTTGACAATAAATGTGAAAGATCCCTTTTCACGTTTCCAATATTTTTCTCTCAGGATGGAGCAACTGCACTCTTCCTGGCCGCTCAAGGGGGTTACTTGGATGTTATTCGATTACTGTTATCTTCAGGAGCAAAAGTCAACCAGCCAAGAGAGGTAATGTTCACATTTAGGGAGTTGTGGGGGTGGGGCCGGCCGCAGCAGCATCCACAGCCGCTAACCAGCCAACTGGGCGTTCCTTAAGCCCCACGGTGAAACGTTAATCGGTGAGCAGACTCTCCTGTTCTTGGCTGGAGGCTCACCGGAAAACCTGTAGAATCCAGTTGACATCACCTTTCACTACCTTTAAAACTCGAGTGCATGGTGTTTGAAGTCAAGAACACACTCTGCCACCTCCTGTTCAAATAGATTCTGGCCGCACCACGCCAGTGAGAGTGAGCCAGCTGGGGCTCGGTAAATAGTGGAGGGGCAGGTTGCCTTCCCTGCCCCGTCCCTCCAGCCGCATGCTGCCCCATTAGCTTTGCCCTCTCTTCTTCCCACAAGCCACAGAGGCATCCCTGGCACTGGGATCATTTGTAGCTCCTGCACCTTCACCTCTCACACTTACATGAACACATCGTTCACTGACACCTGGCAAATCCATCCGTTGATACTTAAAGAACAGAATTTAAGGTTAATTAATACAAGCCACATTTATAGATGTGACAAAAAAGTATAAAGTATACAGTATTAAAGAAAGTATAAAGCATTAGAATTCCCTTTTCTTATATAGGCACTGTTTCTTTGCCAAATATTTTTGACAGAACTTTTCAGATTAAGATAACATTATCATTGGGTTCAGAGAGATGTAGTGCAGGGATTAAGAAGCTTGCCTTACATACAGCTGAACCTGATTCAAATCCCCCGTGCTCCATTTGGTCCCCCTGAGTATTTCCAGGGGTAACTCCTGAGCACAGAGTCAGGAACAGCCCCTGAGCAGCCCAAATTTATATATATACATATATATGTATATATGTATATATGTATATATATATATATATATAAAGTCCAATGTGCTATCCACTGAGCCACCTATGGGCTGGATCGATAGCACAACGAGTAGGGTGTTTGCCTTGTATGCAGCTGACCTAGGTTCAATTCCTCCATCCCTCTTGGAGAGTCTGGCAAGCTACCGAGAGTATCCCGCCCGCACGGCAGAGCCTGGCAAGCTCCCCATGGCATATTCGATATGCCAAAAACAGTAACAACAAGTCTGACAATGGAAGTCTGACAATGGAGATGTTACTGGTGCCCACTCAAGCAAATTGATGAACAACAGGAAGACAGTGCTACAGTGATATACATATACATATACATATACATATACATATACATATACATATACATATACATATACATATATGTATGGTAGTTTTGTAAAGTCAGGCTGACTTCTTAAAAGTGACTGACCCCAGACCAGGTTCACTGTGTGGTGGTCTGCCCTGTGAGCACCTTCATGTTCATAAGATGCAGAGCTTGAGAAATACCACGGTTGATTGGAAGTGTTGTATTTGGGGCTGGGCACACAGGAACACTTGGGACCTGCCAGCATCAGGCTCACCCTGTGAGGTGCTCAGGTACAGCCTGCACTGGAGCAGAGCATGCACTCCCACCGCCACGGGACATCTCCCCAGTCACAGGAATGGGCAGGGGCTTCCTCAGTCTAGAAGGCCAGTTGACAGGACTGGAGAGACAGTACAGTGGGGAGGGTGTTTGCTTTTCACACAGCTGACCTGGGTTTGATCCCCAGCATCCTATACAGCCCCACAAGTACTACCAGGAGTAATTCCTGAGTGCAAAGCCAGGGGTAACCCCTGAGCACCACTGGGTATTGCCCAAAAACCAAAAAAAGGAAAGAAAAATGAAAGTTCAGTTGCTAAGGGATGAGAAAAGGAAGTATGTTAGGCAAAGTGCCCTAGAGGTTGGGAATCCTGAGTTTTAGATGCAACTCTGACATCTAACTGTACCTCTCCCTGAGTAGGCATCCTACTGAAAGAACTGTTGGCACTTCAACAAGTCTAGGAAATAGGTTATATTGTACCTGTACCTAAGGTACTGTTTGCCAGGAGAAAATAAGTTGATATAAGATTACATTTATATTTCCCATATTTCTTGGTGTCAGTAGATGGCCCAGGAGGTAGACCATAGGCCCAGTGTGTGTGAGACT
This sequence comes from Sorex araneus, assembly GCF_027595985.1. NCBI lineage: Eukaryota > Metazoa > Chordata > Mammalia > Eulipotyphla > Soricidae > Sorex > Sorex araneus. The sequence continues at coordinate 334,757,707 of NC_073303.1, read as the reverse complement.
TGAGTCTGATGCCTGGAACTGTTTGTCCCCCCAAGAACTTCTGGGGGTGGGCTCACTGTTGAAAAAAAAAATAGGAACCAGAGATAGAGTACAGGGGTTAAGGCACTTACTTTCCACAAGAAAGAAAAAGGAAGGAAGGAAGGAAGGAAGGAAGGAAGGAAGGAAGGAAGGAAGGAAGGAAGGAAGGAAGGAAGGAAGGAAGGAAGGAAGGAAGGAAGGAAGGAAGGAAGGAAGGGAGGAAGGAAGGAAGGAAGAAAGGGAGGGAGGGAGGGAGGGAGGGAGGGAGGGAGGGAGGGAGGGAGGGAGGGAGGGAGGGAGGAAGGAAGGAAAAAGGAAGGGAGGAAGGAGGGTGGGAGGGAGGAAGAGAGGGAGGGAGGGGAAAAAAGGGAGGGAAGGAGGGAGGGACGGATGGAGGGACAGAGGGAGGAAGGGAGGAGAAGGTGAGGATGAGACCTTTCTGCTCATAGTTCTGATGGCTAATTTATCTTTCGTTTTGGGACTTAAAAGTGAGAGAAAGTAGAGGCCTAGGATTGTTGTAGTTTGGGGCTATAATGATAGTAAGCAGGTATGGCACTTGCCTTGCACACAACCAACCTGGGTTTGAATTTCGTCATCCCATGTGGTCCCCTCCGTCCTGCCAGGAGTGATCCCTGAGTGCAGGGCCAGGAGTAAGCCCTGAGCGCCCTCTGGAGTGATCCCTGAGTGCAGGGCCAGGAGTAAGCCCTGAGCGCCCTCTGGAGTGATCCCTGAGTGCAGGGCCAGGAGTAAGCCCTGAGCACTGCCGGGGTGGCCCAACTTCCCAGTTCCCCAAATGGTTGCAGTTTCTTGAGTGCTTAGCAGACAGCAATGAGGTGACCCACCTGGTTGCATTTCCTCTGCGCATGGAGGGCACCCGGAAAAGGTTGACTCTAGAAGATGTCCTGGGGCTCGGGCAGAGCATCAGTGAGGCATGGAAGGCTGCAGTGCGTGGAACTGAGTGACTGGGAGCTAGAACAAGGCTCAGACGCTGGGCCGGGATCCTGGACAGGATGCTAGTCGCAGCAGGCCTGTAAGAGTCAGTCAGGCTGCCACACCCAGTTCTCTGGCTGGGGAGCAGCTTAGTAATTAAGGAAACATGTTTATTCTGTCTTTCTGTCTCTCTCTGTCTCTGTCTCTCAAGTACGGGGGACATCCCCCATGATGCTCAGGGGTCACTCCCGGATGTGGTATTCCGGGGACTCTGCAAACCTGGGCCGCCTCCATACAGAGCCATGGAGGTGGCGGGGGTGTGGGGTGGTCTCTCTGTATCAAAAGGAGATTTTTTCTTTTCTTTAATTCCCTTTAATTTTGGGGGGGTCACACCCGGCGATGCGCAGGGGTCACTCCTGGCTCTGCACTCAGGAATTACTCCTGGCGGTGCTCAGGGGACCATATGGGATGCTGGGAATCGAACCCGGGTTGGCAGCATGCAAGGCAAACGCCCTACCCGCTGTGCTATCACTCCAGCCCCAATTCCCTTTAATTTTTAAACAAGATTAAAATTTAAAATATGCCTATAGGCAATAGATAGATAATAGTATGAAAATTCTGGAAACGTACTGGTATTTGAAGCCGCCATCCAATTCAACGGAGAAAGCATGTCTGTCACTGACAGTGGAGGGCCCACGTGCAGGGCTGCTGTTTCCCGGTTCTCTTGTTGCCTGGAGGGAAACATCTGCGCATATCCCCCTTGAAACTACCCTTTTTCCTTTTCCTTTTAATTTTTTAAAATTGTTGTTTTGTTTGGGGGCCACGCCGCACAGTGCTCAGGGAAGACCATTTGGGCTGCCCGGGCTCGAACCCTGGTCACCGGCCACATGCAAGGCAAACAGGCGCCCTACATGGTATACTATTTCACTGGCCCTCCTTTTTCTTTCTCATTTGATTTGGATTGTATCTGATGCGCTGTGACTGAAATACTATTCATGGCCGGGTGGGATGGATCCGGCATGCCAAGCCCACACTCCCCGCCAGTGTCCCCCGCCCAGCACCGGCTCCTGCCGCCCTGGTCAGCCCTGCTCTGGAAACCAGTTCTCTTCCGTCACCTTCCTCCCTGTCTTAATTCCTTACTGCCTCTCCTTGCCTGCCCTCTGGTGGAGATACTGGGGAGAACAGCCCGCCCTGAGTGGGCACTGTTGCCTGGGCTGCAGTGTTTATATATTTTATTTTCAGAAAGTAGTTTACAGGGCCTGGAGCGATAGCACAGCAGGTAGGGTGTTTGCCTTGCATGCAGCCGACCCGGGTTTGATTCCCAGCATCCCATATGGTCCCCTGAGCACCGCCAGGAGTAATTTCTGAGTTCAGAGCCAGGAGTGACCCCTGTGCATCGCCGGATGTGACCCAAAAAGAAAAAAAAAAGTAGTTCACAATAGATAGGCAGTTCATCGCAGATAATATTCAAATACCAGTCCCACCACCAAGCACCTTCTCACCACAATAAAAGGGAAGTGTGTGAAGGTTGTTGTATTTCATTCTGGGGCCATTTGAGCCCATATATAAGAGAATACAAACAAGTATGTTAAAACCAAACAGATGTGTGCTACTTTTGGTACGTAAGTGGGCTAGAGTATGAGAGGTTGTATGGCCGCAGGTGCAGCCGTGCGCTCCAGGAAATTCTGCACTGCTCTCTTCCCGGAGCTTTAGTTTTTAGTCTCTGGGTCTTGGCCATTGATGAGATTACATGGCTCCAGGGGCAGTTTGTGGGTGTGACTGCCAAGCTACTGGAAAACTGGAGAGCTGTTTGTTACTTTAATATATATACATAAAGAAGTATTACAATATGTAAAGCCATCTTTGCTCACTCCTGTCATTTAAATATTTTCTGTACATTGTGCCAGCAGTTTAGAACATTAACTTAACTTACTTAAAAAGTTTGTTTTTGATTTGATTTTAAAATTTTTCTGTGAAATCATTATTTTACAACTTCCTCTTTCCTTATTCCCTCCAGTCTTTACATAGTCACAGAATCAGCCAAACTGTTAGCCTAATCTGAAATCTGAATCTTTATTAATGACACAGACTTAAAACCATTGGCACATCACACCTTGTTTGTATTTGTATTATTTGTATTACTTTGTAATTTAATTTCTAAATACATCACATGAATTTATAATTTAATGTCCTAATTTTAATGATCTAATAAAGAATTAGCAAAATGAAAAAAAAAAAAAAACCTGGAGAGCTGGGGGGAGGAGGCCCAGTACTGATCCAAACAGGCTTGGAGATCTCAGTCATGGGTTCCCGCACACCTGGGTTTTTCTGCTGGTTCCCTCTTGGGTGAGGCTCATCTGAGAGCGTGTGGAGAGTGGCCTTGAGCATGGCGGCAGTAGGGCTTTGGGGGTTTGCGGCTGCCGGGGTGATACTGGGAGTGGGGAGGGAAACTCAATCCACCCCCCTCCGAGGTGCCCCGGTGAAGACAGCTTGGTGCGGGATCAGGGAATTACCACAGCCTGGGCTGGGGGAGAGGAGGAACTGTACAGCCAGGCCCCCCCGCCCCGGCCCCCGTGTGGGCAACCATGCACGTCCCTCCAGCTGCAGTCAGCTTTCCCACCGTCACGCCCATTCAGGTTGCACTCACGGTGACAGGCTTACCCACCCCTTTGGTCCCACGGAGCCATATCCAAATCCTCCTTCAAGACCCCGCTCAGATAACTACCCCGTTGGTGAAGGAGCCCCCTGAGCGCCCCCCAGTCAGAGAAATCCTCTCACCATTTGTTTCATGCATTTGCTCTTGTGCTCTGCTGTCCTCACACTGAGATGTGTGTCTGTTCTCTGGCTTTGAGGTAGACTCAGGCAGAATCCTAGAAACATGTCAGGGGTCCTGCGGATTCTGCTGGCGAGGGACTAAGGAAGTACTTAATAATTGACTGGTGAATCCTAAACGGGGAGACTAAAATAGTGAAATGTTAAAAAATATTTAAAGTAACTTTAATTCTAGTCTCTCCATTTAGGATTTCGTTTTTTTGTTTGTTTGGGGGCCACACCTAGTGGTGCTTAGGGGCTACTCCCAGCTCAGTGCTCCTGAGGTTTGCTCCAGGTGCTGCTCACAGGGGAACTGTGGTGGGAATTGAAGGTCAGGCATACTGCGTGCAAAGCGTTCTGTGGAGGATTTAACCATCCACTCAGTCCGCCAACATTGGGCATCTGGAGAGCCTAGAATAGAATCTGCACTTAGCAAACAGAGCAGCGGTGCTGGTGGACCGTGTTCTCTCCTGCACACTCTCACCAGGACTGAGAAGAGTTGCTATAGAGACACCGATACATTGGCATGCTGCCTCTCACAGACAGGCAGAAGGAGAGAGCCCAACATTAATGAAGGTGCCCAGGCCCTTAATAAGGAGATAATCAAGGGCATCCATCAGGAAAGTGTTGCCCTTAATTGGAAGATAAACAGGGCCTAGACAGAACCTGTTTATACATAGTCTTCACAGAGGGCTTTCTCTTGACTCTGCACTCGCGGCTATCACTCCTGGCACTGCTTTGGGACCACATGTAGTGCCAGGGATGGAACCTGAGTCAGCCATGTCCAAGGCAAGTGCCCTACCCAGTGTACTATCTCTATGCCTCATTCTTCACTCCATCTTAATAAAGATGACTGATACTGCTTTTTGAGCAATCAGCAGATCCATTCACTGAACTATTTTCTGAATACCTACTATGTGCCCCCCAAAAAAATGGTAACCTCATGTACAGATTTTGGGATGAAAGAAGTGCTTTGGAAACTAAAAGTGCAAGTTATGATATCATTGGTATTACTAATCACTTACAATAAAAAAAAATGTTCTCAGAACCAAGAACATATCTTCAAGGCCCTTGTAAAAGTATACAGTAAGGCGAGATTGCCTCAGCCTTCCTCTGTCCTGTTTCCCCACGTGTCTTCCAAGGCACGGAGGTGCCCACATCCTCCCAGGCCCTGCCATTCCTTCTCCACCACCTGCTCAGACCACTTCATCCCTTCGGGGACCACCATGGGCAGGGCCCCTGGTCTGCTCGGCCCGTCAGGAGGTTGATGTTGCTTTGACAGTGGCAGCAGCGGGAGGTGAACTTTACCCTCCGGAAGTGAACCCTGTTGCTCTTCGGCCCCACTCCCCATGATTCATCCATCTTATCTGACTCAATGGTCCCTGTGGCCCCTGTTGCCTGGTTTACCACAGAGCTTAAGCTTAGTCTGATTCCTTCCTCCTCCCTTCCCATCCTCCTCTCCAACATGTCCTACGTTTCTGGAAGCCAGACTGTACCCTGACACTGGCTTGTGGTTGGGGTATTCATGGCCCGTCCTTGTCCCCAGGATCCTGCACTGAGGTTCTGGGAGATGCTGCTACACGCCCCCCTCCACCCCACAGCCCTGCCAGGCTTCCTGCTCAGAAAGCCAATGTCTTCTGCCGAACCCCCGACTCGGCTCCTGTGGACCCAGCACTGCCAGTGCCTCACAGCTAAGCAGCCACACGTATTTGTGGGTGCTTTGTGGGCTCCGAGGGTCGGGGGTCATATCTGGGGCCCAATGGACCAGTCACTTTCCACCACATCTTCATGGTTTTTGGGTCACAGCAGGGCATACTGAGGGACTACTCCCAGCTTGGAGGTCGCTCCCAGTGGTGTTCTGGGGACTGTGCTTACCAGGGATGGAACCAGGCCTGTGAGCTCCCCCCTAGCCATCTCCCCAGCCCCTGGCTCGTTTGCTTCTCTTGCCCCTGCCCCCGCCAAGAGCAGAGCTTCTCTAAGAGGCTTGTTCTCCAGCCACGAGAGGAAACCCTTCCCCACCTGGACTCTGTTGGGTGTTTCCCCCCAGCCCAGGTTAACCAGAATAAGCCAGACGGAGGAAAACACAGACAGCGCAATGTGACCCGACTCCATCCCGGCCTCTTGGCCCTTCTTCCAGCCTGCCCGAGTTTTTTCTTTGCCCTTCTTCCCAGAACCACCAGGCGGCTCATCCCCGCCTCCATCCCTGGACTCTCGTGCAGCTTTCCTTCTCTGGACCCAAACCTCTCAGCCTCATGGCCTAGTGTTCTTGGGGGAAAGGTAACAAGGGGAGTAATACCCAGGAAATACCCATTGAAGCACTTCCTGCTGATGCAAAAGACTGCAGCATGTTCTGGTGACAGTGACCCCCAAGAGTCCCAAGCCTTGGGCTTCATGATGACCCCCTCACTTTCGTTTTCAGTCTTAGAGCTCACAGGTTTGATTCTGTCCCTGGGTTGCAAATGGGTGCACAGAGGGTTTTATTTCCCTTGGGCATAGAACAGCGGGCGATGACGCCGTGGTAGGGGATTGGGGCCTCCCTGGCTTTGGAAGTTCAGGGTCGTCATTTCCCCTGGGACTCCTGTGAACCCAGTCACCAGGTGAGATCTGACACTTCATGCCATTGTCCTAGGCACCTTCTACCCATGCGGGCACCTCTGAATTAAGTGTTAGAAGAAGGCAGGTCCTTGTGGAAGGAGCAACAGGGTCAGTGGGAGAAACTTTCTTAGAAAACTCAGCTGATGAGATAATGTATTTGAGAAGGTTGCTTCTTCTGAAGGAAATTCTGCATTTTCCTGAAAACCACTTAAAATTTTTCTCATTTGGGTGAGAAGGATGGGGAGGGGGGCGCATACCTGGCTGTAGGCTGTACTCAGGGCTTACTCCTGGCTCTGTGCTCAGGAGTCACTGCTGGCGGGTTGGAAGTGGGAAAGGGGGGAACCATATATGGGCTGGAGATCTGGGTCAGCCACTTGCACGGCAGGTGCTTTGACCCCTGTACTTTCTCTCCAGCCCCCAAAGAGGTAGTACAGGGGTTAGGGCACTTTCCTTTTCACTATCAGGTCACTTGCAAAATACTGTTCCTTTCTCACAGATTTTAGTTGTGCCCTGAAGGTTAAACCAAGCTGAAAGATCAGATGGTCTGAGTCCCCAGAATCGTTACTCTGTGAATAGTGCCTTAACCAGGCTCGCTTCTGGTTTCAAGCTGAGTAAACCCTGAAAAGAAACAGGAAACTCGTGCCTTAGGAATTCTGGACCCCAGAATAGAATGGCAGGGGAAATCTCTGATTTTCTGAGTCTAGTGGGAAAGACTCGCCGGGTTCTCCTGGGTTTGTCAAGCTTGGTTTTTCTGTCAATGTTCAGACTCGCCCCCACGTGTCCCCCCCCCTCCCCCACACACACACCAGTGCGACACCACCGTGTTTGGAAGCAGCTCGGTGCAGTGACTGGCCTGTGGCATTCACCCTGTGCATTGGGTTAAGAGCACCCTCCACTTCGCTCTCCTCCATCCCGGTTGGGGGTGTGTGGGGGGGTGCCCGGTCCTCAGGGAGCCTGTGCCCGGGGTTCGCTGGCCGCAGCGCAGAAGCGGTGCACGTGGCGGGGTGCAAGCGTGTGCTGTCGCGCAGGACGGGACGGCGCCGCTGTGGATCGCATCACAGATGGGCCACAGCGAGGTGGTGCGGGTGATGCTGCTGCGGGGAGCCGAGCGGGACGCCACCCGGAACGTGAGTGCGTGGGAGCCGGGACGCACGGCGTGGGGGTGGGGGCGGCTGCGTAGGTGGGAGGGAAAGGTGGTGCAAGGTTCCGGGTTCCCGGCCCCATCCTCCACCACTGCAGCGTTGGAAACTTACCACGCGCTGCAGTCAGTCCCTCCAAGGGGTAAAAAACAAAGAGATGAATTCCTTGGAGATCTTCCTCCACCAGAGCTGACATCTGGATGAACCCAAGAAGCCTGGGAGGCAGGGGGAGGGCGCACACAGCCCCTGGGGATGGGTTCCCAGCAGCCTGGGTTTTGCTTGCTTGTGGTTTTCAGGCTTAGGTGCATGAGGTTACTAGGATTTGGGGCCACTCAGGACTCCCAGTTGACCCCCGCCCCCACCCTGCACCTTACCCAGCTTCCCAGAGCTGCAGGAGCCCAAACCACATCCCCTAGCCAACGGCCACTTCCCCTTCTGCTCTTCTACTCTAACTCTGCCTGGTTGACCCCACCGGACCCGGTGGCCCGGCAGAGCTGAGGGCAGATTGGGATGACAGCTCTGACCCTGTTTTTATGTTTCTGCTGAGAGAGGATGGAAGCCAGGGTCTTCCACGTGGAAGGCAGGCTCTCAGCGGCAGAGGCATGTCCGGATCCCTCAGCTTTTTTCGTGGGTCCGACCTCCCTGCCCTTAGTATTATTACCCTGGCTTAGGGGACTTCCCAGACATTTGTGGAGCTTGAGCCGGAATGGGGAAATGAACACAGCACATCAGCCTGGCCTCGGTACTCGCCCCCTAACGCTGCCTGCTCTGCCCACAGTCCGTGAAACCACGAAAGAAAAATCCCTGAATCTTATTTTCTTTCTTCCTCATTCAAGCTAAACCTATAGAACCTGCAAACCTAAAGGACATTTCCCTTTCTGTGGGAGGGACTGGAGCTGTAGACTCCAAAGACATCAGTTGATGTGTTCAACTAGGACAGAAAGAATTTGAAAACAATCTCCTCTCCAGCAAGCCCCCCACCCCACCCCTACAAAAAAAAATTGTTATGAAGAAGCTGAATGTTAAAATGTGAGGTTGTCTTCACAGATTTCAGTCTCTGCCTCCTCCCCGGCCCCTGCCTGGCCCCTTCCAGCAACGGACAGAGCCCCAGTGCACGCTTATACACAAGAGAAGGCAAAAGGAAAAGTGTGTTTAAAATTTAAAAATAGTAAATACAAGGCAACAGTTTCTGCTGGCTCATGAATGCAGAGAATCATTCTTTGGTTCACCTTTGTCCTAAAAATATGCTCTTGAAATTCTCTTTGTCCCTTACCCAATGCTCTCAGAGACTGGAAGAACATAAGATTATATAATAAGTTACATACTTTGTCTGATGGGCTTTATTTGTTTTGTTTTTTTTCTTTTTGGGTCACACCTGGTGATGCACAGGGGTTACTCCTGGCTCTGCACTCAGGAATTACTCCTGGCGGTGCTCAGGGGACCATATGGGATGCTGGGAATCGAACCCAGGTCGGCCATGTGCAAGGCAAACACCCTTCCCGCTGTGCTTTCGCTCCAGCTCCCATCTGATAGACTTTATGAGGAACTGTTGAGCATTTCTTTTTTTTTTTTGAAGAGCAAGCATGTAATTAAAAAATGTACAATCCTTGAAGATATTCAAATGTTAGTGTATTTTTAATTTTTATTTTTTTAATTGAGTCACTGTGAGATACACAGTTACAAAGCTGCTCATGATCAGTTTCAGTCTACAATGATCCAACACTCATCCCTCCACCAGTGTCCATTTCCTACCACCAATGACCCCCGTTTCCCTCCTGCCGCCCCCCCAACCTGCCTCTATGGCTCTATGGCGGTCACTTTCCTTCCCTCCCTCTCTTACTAAATTGTTGAGCATTCCTTAAGTGTTCTAAGAAATGTTGCATATCTGTGCTTGAATTTCCACATTTTGCCTGTTTCTGAGAAACAGTTCCAGTTCTCAACCTACATTTTATTTTCCCCTGCCTCTCTCTGATGCTCATGTCTTTCTTCTCCTCTAATAAGGATGGTACAACAGCATTACTGAAGGCAGCCAATAAAGGGTATAATGATGTCATAGAAGAATTGCTGAAATTCTCACCCACCCTCGGTATTTTGAAGGTAAGACCCAAAGGGAAATTGTATTGATCTGCAAAACAGAGATGCTGGAAATAAAGAAATTCATACTGGCCACAAATTCTGGGTATAATCGGGGGCACTGGGTAAGATGGGGAGGTGATTAAAAAGTGTGAACCAGGGCCAAAGAGATAACAGAGAGGATAAAGCACAGCCAACCCAAGCTCGATCCCCAGAATTGCATATGGTTCTCTGAACTCCATCAGGAATGATCCCTGAGCACAGAGCCATGAGTAATCCCTGAGCACAGTTAGTGTGATCTAAAAACCAAAGTGAGGGACTGGAGCGATAGTACAGCGGGGAGGGTGTTTGCCTTGCACACGGCTGACCCGGGCTCAATTCCCAGAATCCCATGTGGTCCCCCAAGCACTGCCAGAAATAATTCCTGAGTGCAAAGCCAGGAGAAACCCCTGTACATCGCCAGATGTGACCCATAAAGCAAAAAAAAAAAAAAAAAAGTGAGCTAGAGCCTGTTAGTATTCTAGTTTCCCAGAAAAGCACTAGCAATGGTGATCAAATCACTACACCACAGTCTAGCATATTAAAGTATCTTTGGAGGATTTGTGAAATCCTCCTTTCACAAGAAAAGCCTGAAAAATACTCCTTAATTATCTAGAACAAAGAGCCACAATGTTTTCTTAGATAATATAAAAATCTTCCAACATCTAGACATCTCAGGTAAAAAAAATCACTTGAAGAACCAGAGCCCAGTCTTCCAGAGAAAATCTCCAAGCTCTTTTTATGTGTGTGTGTTGTGTGTATGTGTGTTTTTAAAAAAAAAAAAAAAGACCCAGAGATGCTCAGAGGACCTGGGGGCCTGAAGCAATGGGTCTGAGGATTCTGTGCTCAGCACCTCCAGTGCTCCGGACCATAGGCATGGGGCTCACATCCAGCAGTTCTGGGGGTGGGACAGACCCTTCAGGGATCAAACCGAGGGCTCTACACATGCCAGGCTACCCCTCCGGGTCAACAGCTCACCACCATAGTTCCTGTTTATGTTTTCATTGTTTCAGATTAAAATGACTCAAGTCTATGCCAGGACCGGCTGGCTGTCTTTTTCCATAAAGGATGAAGTCGTAACTATTTCAGACTCAGCCAGCCACGCAGCCTCTGTTGTCTCGGCTGAACAGACACAGCCACAGAAAACAAGAAATACCGTGGCTACATTTCCATAAAGCTTTATTTTATGGACACACATCTCCAGAAGTTCATGTTTTCATGTCACAAGATAGTCCTAACTGTTTTAAGTGTCACTTGCCAGGACCCAGGAAAGCAGGCGTCACGCTCGAGAGGCCTGTGCATCGTACGTAGTGTACGGCCCGTGCCCTGTGCTCTGGTGCTCCCCTTAACAGAGGTGCACAGCTCTTCTGAATCTGGCGCAGCAGCTCCTGGGGTGAACACTTGGGGCTGGTTAATATAGATGAAGGCTCCTGAAAGACCCCAGAGGCTCTCTGGCTATCTTGTAGCTGATATTTTTAGACTCTGTTCTTGCCGTCATTGATTCAGAGCTGCTCTTTCTAGTCGGCTGGTTCCTTTCCATCTGCACAACAACACTTGCTAAACCTTTATAAAATAGGAATCGTCCATGAAGGTGAAATCTGAATAGCAGGTATGAGCTGCAGAAATGGACTTTCCAACAGATCTGGCTTTAAGCTGCTCTTGCTTTGGCTTAGTGTTATCCAGTTAGCCAATTGACATATACACTATATATACTGAAAAACAGACATGGAGGGTTGGGAGTTGGCCCAAGGAGCAAAAACACATATTTTGCATGCAGGAGCTCCAGGTTTGAGCCACAAACCACATGGTCCCCTAAGCACACAGATAGTAATAGCTCCTGAGTACAGCACAGTGACCCCAAAATATTCACTGTATCACTGTCATCCCTTTGTTCGTCAATTTACTCGAGCAGGCACCAGTATCGTCTCTATTCCTCCCAGCCTCTCCTTACTCATCTTTCCCAATGATTGGAGGCTCTTTCAGGGTCAGGGGAATGAGACCTATCATTACTGTTTTTGGCTTATCGAATACACCACAAATAGCTTGTCAGGCTCTGCATGTGCGGGCGAGATACTCTCGGTGTGTGTGTATATATATGTGTGTGTGTGTGTGTGTGTGTGTGTGTGTGTGTGTGTGCGTGTATGATTTTTTGCCTACTGTCTGAACCCCATCAAATATGGTATATAGGAAGCGTCTCATAATGTGTGCGGTCTGGAAAGCGGTCTAGAGTGTGGAGGTGGTTGGGTAGTGGAGGTCACCTGCCAGGGCTGGGTCCCTTGGGGCAGGGAGGGTTCTTACCATCCCCCCTCTGGGGCACCCCGAGTGAAAACAGCCTGGCACAGAGTCCCAAAATATTTAAAAGCAAAATAAAGAAAAATGGAAAATAAAAGTGGGAAAATGCTAAACTTTTCTATAAGAATAAGTATAGCTTATTCTTTTGTGTTTGCTTGTTTTGTTTTCTTTGTGGGGGGAGCACACCTGGCAGTGCTCAGGGCTTCCTCCTGGCTCTGCACTCAGGGATCACTCCTGGTGCCACTCAGGGAACCAGCTCTGGGAACTGAACCCAGGATGACAGCGTGCAAGGCGAGTGCCCGCTTCAGTCTAGCCTACTCTTAAAAAATACAGAGTGATTTTTTAAAAAGTTTAAAGTTAATTAAAAAAGGAAGCTACAGTTCGGCTTTTGACAGACTTATGTGTGTTCTTAACATGTAACAGAAGCTCAGGTGTGGCGTGTGGAACAGATGCCATGGAATGCCCACCTTCCCTGACAGAGTCTGTTCTCTTCCTCCCCTGCGGGAGTCTGGCTACACTCCGCACCTGACCTTTCCCTTAGTTCAGCACATACTTGCAGTAAGGTGCCTCTCCTGTCAGCGCCGTCCTCCAGGCTCCTCTGGCTCAGCACTCGTGGGGGGTTCCCCCCTTACCCAGCCGCTCTCTGCCTGTGGCCCTGGTATGCTGTGGACTCAGCGGCTACTGCTCCAACCTTCCTAGATGTGACTCAATCCAGAGCACAGAGACACTGTCCCTTGACCTTACCTGAAAAAGGTGTTTCTTTTTTTTTCCTTTTCTTTATTTTATTTATTGAGTCACCGAGAGATGCACAGTTAGAAAGTTGTTCATGATTGGGTTTCAGTTGTACAACGTTACAACACCTGTGCCTTCACCAGTGTACGTTTCTCACCACCAATGTCCCCATTTTCCCTCCCTTCAGCTCCCCTAAACCTCCCAGCCTGCTGTATGGAAGGCACTTATCTTCTCTCTCCCTCTCACTCTCTCTCTCTCTCCCTCCCTCCCCTCTTCACTCTCTCTCCTCTCTCTCCTGCCCTCTCTTCCTTTCCCCCCTCTTTCTCTTGCTCTCCCTCCCTTCCTGCCTCTCTCCCTCTCTTCTTCCCTGCCCCTCTCCTTCTCTCCCTTTCTCCTTCTCTCTCCCCTTCTGGGCATCTTGGTTTTCAATACAGGCACTGAAAGGTCATCATGTATATCACTTTACTCAGTTCTCATCCAGAGTGATCATTTCCAACCATTACCGTCTTACTGGTCCCTTCTCTATCCTAACTGGAAAAGGCATTTCTGACCCGGCATGGCTGCTGTCTGCAGCCTGGCACCAGGGCAAGATCCCCTACTTGACTTGCAAAGGAACAGCAGCCCAAAAAGAGCATGTTAGGTGTTTTTGTGGTTACTCTGACAAGGGATGCAAGGACACGTCAGGCTGGGACACAGATTCTCACCTTTCAGGCCAGTCGGGGTAAAGGTACACTGCTGGGAGAACTGTCCTTTCTTAGTGACACAGTGTCGTTTTCTTGTAGAATGGGACATCAGCTCTCCACGCGGCAGTGCTCAGCGGGAACATTAAAACGGTCGCTCTCCTCCTGGAAGCTGGGGCAGACCCGGCCCTGAGGAACAAGGTATGTCTTGTCACGGTGCAGATATGGGGGTTGGGGCTCCCTTTGTGGACAAGGCATCTCTCTGACTCAGAGCCGTATTCCTGCTCCTGTATAGTGATGCCATGCAAGGTTGTGAGTCACTTAGGGATGAGCGCTACACTCGGTCCCAGGGGAATTCCACTGGGAACCTCAGTGGCCAAGGACCTAAGTTCAAACTCCAGTGCCACGTGAACCCCTCCCTGACAAGGGGAGGCCTGGAGGCCCCCAGTGTGGGTTCGGGAAGGGTCTTCTTGCTAGAGCCAAGCATTGGACAGTCCAGCCCAGTATGCCGAGTAACTGCAGGGAGTAGACTGGACACTCAGAGCATAGCTTGGGGCTCCCAGCCAAAAGGAAGCCTGTGTCACTTGTGGTTTTCAGCTGATAGTGGTGCCATCCCCAGGCACAGGGAGCATGGGACAGTTGTTGGGGGAGCAGGTTATGAATATTGTATCATGAACAAAGTGTCCTAAAAATGTCCCAAGGTGCGGTCGTTTGTGACCACCCATGGGAGATGTTCATGGATTGACCTATGCCCTCTTTGGTGACTATGTGGAAAAATTCTTGTGCTAACAAAACTCGTTCTACCTGTCCTTTTTCAAAGCCAACCTGTCATTTTAATAGTTCAGAAGCCACTTGAGGCTGGCTAGAGTGATAGTATAGAGGGTAGGGCACTTGCCTTGCACGGAGCTGACCCAGGTGGATCTCCAGCACTCTGTATAATCCCCTGAGCTTGCCAGGAGTGATCCCTGAGCACTGTCAGGGATGGCCCCAAAATAAAACAAAATAGAGCAAAAAAGAATTCTTCATTCACAGTTAGGACACACTTGGAGGTGGAACAGTGCTTTATAGTAATAGCAAAAATGGTTGTGATTGTATTTCCTCCTGCTCAGCATTTGTATAAACAGGCAGATGTTGAGATCAGAGACAGGAGAATAATGGGGAACAGTTTGAGAATACACGAGACTGCCTTTGGGGAGAGGGAGAAGGAAGAGCACTTCATAATAGGGAGAGGTATGAGAAGCTATTTTCATCCTATGTGCATATACCATTTGAATTGTTATAAACATCTACTACTAAATCAGAGTTTGTGACAAAAACATATACTGCTCCTTCTTGACATTTTGAAAAGAAGCCAGCAAGAGCTGGAGAGATAGTACAGAGGTTAAGATTAAGTTGAGAGGTTAAATAAGTTGGTTAAATAAGAGCTTAAATAAGTTACTTAAACTGGTTTAAATCCCTGGCCAACAAAATCCCCCAAAAGAGACTAAATCAGTAAGATGTATAATTAAAGAAGTGCAGAGTTTCTCTCTTTTACATTCCATTTACATAGGAAATTTCCCTTTTCTATGAGCCGCTATTCAAAAACAGCATTCATGGCTGGAGCGATAGCACAGTGAATAGGCAGTTTACCTTGCACGAGCTGACCCAGGTTCAATTCCCAGCATCCCATATGGTCCCCTGAGCACTGCCAGGGGGAAATCCTGAGTGCAGAGCCAGGAATAACCCCTGTGCATCGCCGGGTATGACCCAAAAAGCAAAAGCAAAAACAAAAACAAAAAAAAACAGCATTTCTGCCTCTGTCTCTCTGTCTCTGTCTCTCTCTGTCTTTGTCTCTCTCTCTCTCTCTCATTCTCTGATACTTTGATTTTGATTCATTTTTTAGTCACCTGGCAATGTGATAACCTAGTTGATTCACAATTATTCTCTTAGCTTCAGAGCTTGGACAGAGATGTCCTAAAGAGATAGACATTGATGCTATGCCATTTAGCACTGAATTAAAACAAGGGGAAGACTTTAATATCTTTTTGGAGAAACTGAAAAATGCAATCTTATGTCTTGGCCCTTATGGTTATGGGGAATTTCCAATGACCAAGTTCTAAACTTTGGACCTTCTGAAAATCTCCAGCTACTTGGGGAGCCCCACCCCACCAGTCACCAGCCACAGGATGGAAGCCCGCCTCTGTCAAGGCAGCACCAGAAGCAGGACATGGGGTCCCAGCAGCCACCTTTTGGGTGGATATTCTTGAGCTTCATTTGTCCATTTTACAGATGTTTAGTGAATGCCTGCTGGATGCCACATGTGGTGAATGAGATTCGTTAGCGTCTGCCTTCATGGGGCTCCGTGTTCACCACTGGGCAGTAAAGCCAATGAAACAGGCAACTGTAAGCCAGAGTGACGAACACTCTCAGCAGGGAAGTGAAGGCTGCCGAGGACATCTCAGAAGTGACTTCTATTCAGGGACACCTGCCCGCATTTGGGCCCCAGGACTCAGATACCCCAGGGTAACCAGAGCCCACCGCAGTCATCACCACACCAGAGACTACCCTGTGCCCGGGACCCCTGACAAGACTTGGAGAACATCGTCCTCCAGAAGCTTTGGGGGACAGGAGTGCCTGGTTTGGGAGCACCGTGCAGACGGTGGTCCCGCTCTGGAAGGGATAGGGGCCTACCTGGCACCAACCATCCTCACAAACTCAGCAACCCGAGAATTCAGGGGGAAGCAACCAGGGCAGAGGAGGAATCAGAGCATGTCTGAAAAGCCATGCTGATCACGCACAGAAAGCTGATGTGCGTGGCCCAAATGTGACAGTGTAGTTTGAAATCATAAAGTCATTTTAAGAGGCAGAGAGGGAATTCGGTGGGCACAGGCTCCACCCACGTGAGCCCCAGGTTTGATCCCTCGCATGCCCCTCCCCAGCAGCACCAGGAGCAACCCCAGGAACAGCCCCTCAGCACTGACATTTGTGGCCCCCAAACCAAAACCAAATGTTCTTTGAATAGGAAAGGCTGTGGGCCTGCATGGAGCTGGTCGCACAGGCCAGCAAGCTTGGGAACAGAGGTGTGTGGTGGGAGCCCCTCTTCTTCCTGACTTTAGAGGATCCTCTGGCCACCCAGAAGCCTGTGCCCCAAGGACCAGTAACTGAGAGAGAACATGGGGTTCTCTCCAAGCATCCTTGGACACTTGGTGGGACTTGGGCCCTTTGTCAGGAGCACAACTGCAAATGCAAGTGTTAGGCCTGTGGGCACCAACGTGGGAGGAAGGAGATGTGCAAGAGAGATTGTCCACCACAGGGCCAGTATTAGAGGGAATATTTAGAGTCATACAGCTCCTTGGAAACACTGCTAAAATGTTCTCTCTTCTACTTCTACTTACCTATTTGAGGCTGAATCTTCTTCATTTTTTTTTCTTTTTGGATCACACCGGGCGATGCGCAGGGGTTACTTCTGGCTCTGCACTCATGAATTACCCCTGGTGGTGCTCAGGGGACCATATGGGATGCTGGGAATCGAACCCAGGTTGGCCACATGCAAGGCAAATGCCCTACCCACTGTGCTATTGCTCCAGCCCCTTCTTCGTTTGTTTTGACCAAGCCATCACAATGCATCAGATGTAGGCCCAGATACAGGAATCCAATTGTCTTCTTTCAGGGTGTGTGGAGGGAGATTTGGGCCATGCTTAGAAATGCTGTTGGGCTTGGGAGGCGTGGCTGAGGGGGCCAGTCCCGGCTGTGCTCAGGGTCCAGTTGGTCAAATGCCAGGTAAGTGCCATAACCCCTGTCCTCTTAGTGCCTTCTTAAGTGACACCTCATAGTAATATGCTGAACTGTCAAACAGTGCTACTCTTTTCACTAAGTCTGGGGGTTTTAAAACTTAATTTATTTCTCATGGTTGGGGAAGAGGTGGAGAAAAAAAAGAACTCTGCAATAGAAGTATAAATTTGAAGTCTTGATAAACTGAAGTTTCCTTAAAACAAGTAAATTCTACACAAACCAGAAATATCACTCCTCAGTATTTATTCAGAGGGCATGTAAGTCCTGATTCAAAATGCTGCATATATTGGGGATGGAAAGATAGGACAGGGGTAGGTGCTTATCTTGCATGTGGCCAACATGGATTTGTTCCTCAGCATCCCAGATGGTCCCTGAGCCCTGCTAGGAATCACCCCTAAGGGAAGAATCAAGAATAATCCCTGAGCACAACTGGGTGTAGCCCAGAAACCAAAAAATATTTATAAATAAAAATTTGAAAGATGACATACTGCTTTTTGTAACAACATGGATGGAACTTGTAGTTTATGCTCAGTGAATAAATTAGGAAGTGAAGGACAGTTATCAGTTGGTTTCTCTCATATGTGAAAGATGATGCTCATGGCAAATGTACTATCATATAACAACAAAAATTGCTTTTAGATTCTGTGAAAAATAATATGGTTATCAATGACAGAGAAGGGGGTTCTGTGATAAAGGAACGGCACTTGAACACAGTGCTTAGTGTGTGAGGTTTATGCACCCACAGAGCTAGTATGCTCCAAATTTGTATAGTATTATAAATCAATGCTAAATCAATAAAATAAATAAATCAATAAATAAAATAAAAAAATCCTTTTTACAAATATTTTGTTTATATTTGCCTTTAATGGATTTATACCTTTTGATTTTTTTAAATGTAATTTTTCTCCTTTCCCCTTGTTGCAATGAGCTGGGGTTGCACATGGCTAGGCACGCACACACTTTGGTCATGATACAGGCACGTAATTGGTTCTGGTATGCTGGCTGTCACAGCCAGCAGAAGCTCTGCCACTCAGCTCTTCCTGGGCCCAGGTTTTTTTTTCGTTATTTTCTGTCCTTTTGTTTTTGTTTGTGGACCACACAGGCAGTACTCAGGTCTTACTCCCGACTCTGTGCTCAGAGGTGGTCTTCTCGTGGACTCAAAGGACCATATGGGATGCTGGGGATCAAATGCTGGTTGGCCACTTGCAAGGCAAAGTGTCCTACCTGCTATACTATGTCTGCAGCCTCTAGGCTTTTTTTTTTCTTTTTAACAAGCTAATCGATCTTGGGACTGAGTAATAGTACAGCAGGTAGGGAGCTTGCCTTGCACGCAGCTGATCCAGGTTTGATCCCCAGCACCCCACATGGTCTCCTGAGCACCACCGGGAGTAATTCCTGAGTGCAGAGATAGTAGTAACCCCTGAGCATTGCCAGCTATGACCCAGGAAGGAAGAAAAAAAAAAGAAAAGAAAACAAGCTAATTTTATTGTTTTTCTCAGCTGTCATCTCTAAGAAATTAAGAGGGACAAGAGCTCACTGGGATCATCAGCACATTTTAAGAATGTAAAGGCTCACAGGAAGTTGCAGTGATACTACCCAACTTTTATAGTATTGTAAACCAATGATAAAACAATTTTTTTTTAAGATTCAAAAGGTACTAAGACAAAAAAGTTCTAAGAGCCATTGTTCATAGTACCTATTGCATAAATTCGGGGTGCACACCCAAATTATTAAATAAAGGCATATTAAACTATTAAATATTAAAGTTAACTATTAAAGTTAAATTTTATTAAAATAAAATAACTATTAAATAAAGATTGTTAAATTAAATATTTGGTTAAATTTTAATTAACTATTTAATTAAATAACTATTAAATAAAATTAAAATAAAATAACTATTAAAAAAAGACATAAAGAATGTCTCTCAGGGGTGCTAGAATAGGAGAGGACAGACCAGGACCTGGAGGGAAGATAGTGGGGGCCCGTGCAGCTGGTCTTCCCACATATATCATAGGATCTGGATGTTTCCTAACTCACCTTCTCATCAGAAATTACCAGAGCCTCAAGGCCGTAGGAGAGAGAGAGTCTGATACAGTAAATATAAGTCATCAATATTTATTGAGCCCCTCTGCATAAGGTCGGTGCTATGCTGGAAATGAGCGCAGGCACTGGGCTTATAACGAGAAAGTGGCAGGTGGCCGTTAGAGATGTCAGGAGTCCTTCCTGCCTTAGTTAGGAATGATGTCGTCCAGCAAGGGGTCTGCACCGAAGAGCAGCAGGATTGGCTCAGGGGCCTCTCTGGAGTCCCTGAAGCAACACTGACCCAGAAGTCACTAATGTTTCTCTCCTCTTCTTCCAGGCCAATGAACTTCCAGCAGAACTAACCAAAAATGAAGGAATACTGGGTCTCCTCCGAAGTAAAGAGGGTCCCAGGAAGAGCTAATCGGATCCTTCACACTGGACTGGGACTCCACCAGATTCCTGTAGTCCATAGAGATGTTCCTTAAACTGCAGTAACCTGGGCTCTCAGTTAAACTCTAAGATAACAGGTTTTCTGTATTAAGCAGGGGGATAGAATGGTTTGTTCCTTTAAAAAAAAAAAAAAGGAAACTCCAGAAAACTGGAGCAATAGTATGGCTGGTAGAGCACTTGCCTTTGCATGTGGCCAACCCAGGTGGGATCAGCTGCATCCCATATGGTTCCCTGAGTCCTTCCAGGAGTCATCCCTGAGTGCAGAGCCAGGAGTAAGCCCTGAGCATCACCAAAACACAAAAACAAAGACAGGCAACTCTGGCCTTCAATGAATCACTGCACTTTGGCTCTGGTGTTCAATGTGTGCTAGAATATAGTTCTGTTATTGTTTACATGTGTATATCATTCTAATGTAAAATGTTTTTTTTTATCTGAGGAGCATAGCCATGATTATTATGAATCAATGATGGGTCAGGTTACTAAAGTACCTGGGAGAAAGCTCCAAGGGCTGGAGTACAGGCTTTGCATGCTGGATCCTTAAGTTTGGTTCTCGGTATCTGATGGCTCCCCCAGGCACCAACCTGGAATAGCCCCCAAGCACCTCCAGTTATGACCCAAAAACTAAAGGAAGGAAGGAATGAAGGAAGGCCACACAGGATCTCCTGAGCACCATTTGGAAGACCCCAAATAAATGAAAAAATTATAATTTTTATTAAAAAGCCACAGCTGACTTACTGGCATATGCTTTTCCAAGATGGACTATTGAACGACAAAGAAAGACATACTGCTTATTTGTTAGTTGATCTTCATATTTTTCATTAACTGTAACATTTTTATTACCTAAAGTCCATATTATAGGTGTGGCAAGTTTGGAAATTCAGAAACTTTAAATTGCAAGAACTTTAGGCTTGTCTCTTGAGCTTTTATTTTGGTTCTATTGCTGGGAGTCTATTTCCCTTGCTACAGCAAGTAAATTTAATATGCTGTGGAGCCTTGAGCTCCCAACACCATATTTCTCCACCCTGTGGCTTTAAGGCCACTGGATAAAATGATGATATATGCTAGTCCAATGTGTTGCTATTACTCATGGAGGAGTACAATAATAGAGACTGTTACTAGTATTTAATAACTATTCACCTATGCATGTTTTTGAACTGTTTCCAAGAAAGATACGTGATTTACTGTTTGTGTTTTTTTTAGGGGGTAGGTGGTTGGCTGTTAAAAGCTATAGTCAATGTACTTTATAATCAATGGTGTGTCTAACTGCCTCAGTCAGTGCCTAACTGCACATATAAGAATTAAACCTTTTCTCTGTAATCTACCATAATAAATCTCAATAGTATTTCTGTTATCTAAACATAGCTTTAATCTTTCTCATATTGTACTCTGATTTTCAATTTTTTTTTTTGGAGGGGGGTGTTGGGACACACCCCGAAGTGCTCAGGACTTAATGCTGGCTCTGTGCTCAGGGATTACTCCTGGTGGTGCTTGGGGACCATCTGTGATGCCAAAAATCAAACCCAGGATGACCACATGCAAGGTAGACACCTTACCTGCTATACTGTCACTCCAACCCACCAGATAATGTTTTATGTAAAGACACGTTATAAGTAGAGTGGAATGTTGTAATCCCCAAATGTATTTTTCAATCAACTTGCAGTGGCATTTTAAATTTATTTGACTAAACAATGAAATATAATTTTTAAAATTAGAAGATAGTCTCTTAAAAATATAATCAGTATAACAAAATTCAACTTACTTTGAACAATACCACAAGCCAGTAATGAGCAACTCACAATCCCCCACAGAAGCCTACAGCCTGCCTAGAAATTGCCAACAATCTGCAGTTTAATTGCAGGATTAAAAAAACTGGAAAACTCCATCCATGTTACCAAAACACTTCAATATAAACTAAAAAATATAGCAGCTAAAAAAGCAGTGCCAATTTTCTCATTAACTTTCCTCTTTCAGCAAAGTTGTATAAATACATATTTCCCGAATGGGAATTTCATAAAACTCTCTTTATTTTGAAAAGGAAAATAATGTGGCCTTAAATGCATTGTATTTTCCTTTTAAATAGCCATTATGCAAAAAAATAGTTGCTCATCACTGATGCAAATAAAAAAGTACTATGTGCACTGATGGAGCGATATCACAGCGGGTAGGGTGTTTGCCTTGCACGCGGCCAACCCAATTTGGTTCCTCCATCTCTCTCAGAGATCCCAGCAAGCTACCGAGAGTATCCCACCCACACGGCAGAGCCTGGCAAGCTACCCGTGGCGTTTTCGATATGCCAAAAACAGTAACAACAAGTCTCACAATGGAGACGTTACTGGTGCCCGCTCGAGCAAATCAATGAGCAACGGGATGACAGTGATACAGTGATATGTGCACTGATAGCAAAGTTCTAGAAAACAAAATAGGATGAAGTCAACAGACTTATGTTTTTCAGTAAAACACATTGCCCTGGGCCTGTTCCTCTTGATCCGTATTTAAGGCCAGAACAATGAATCCAGGGCTAGAAATATAGTAAAAAAGTTAAAATGCTTTCCTTGCACATAGTTGACCCTGGTTCAATTCCTGGCCCCACATAGTCCCCCAGGCAACATTAGGAGTGACCCAGAGTACAACCAGGTGTGGTCAAAACACTACCCACAAAATCAATCTAGTAGCATTGGAGGCCATCTTACTGTAGATAAGAAGGGTTCTGGCATCAAAGGATCAAGATCAAACTAGATGAGGTTACAATATTAATGCTTACAAAAGTGATTATATTGACCATTCACCAAAACTAAACAAAGATCTGTTATTTGAAGTTAATTGCATTTTCATTTGCACATAGGTAGATGAATCTGATTTTGTATTTCAGTGAGCTCTGCATTCTAAGGTTTAGAACTAGCAATTCACATTCAAATTGTCTCTTAACTACAAAAGTTTTTAATTACATCTATTTGTGCAAGAAAATATTTCATGTTATGGTTCAAAATAAAATCAATATTCTACCCAATTTGCCTGTTTCCTTCCCAATTTGTTTTAAAATGAAGATAATTGTGTGTGGTTTCAAATAGCAAGGAATATTAGAATAAATAATTCAGCAGGCTTGGCAAATATTTTTATATTTCAGATTATGAGTAGACCTTTAATTAACTTTATATGATAAATGGTCAACAATTTCATTATTTCTACTGTGGTGAACTTTTATAATGGTAGCACTGTAGCATGTTCATCAATTTGCTTGAGCGGGCACCAGTGACGTCTCTAGTGTGAGACTTGTTGTTACTGTTTTTGGCATATCGAATACGCCACAGGGAGCTTGCCAGGCTATGCCGTGCGGGCGGGATACTCTCAGTAGCTTGCCGGGCTCTCCGAGAGGGACAGAGGAATTGGGAATCGAACCCGGGTTGGCCGCATGCAAGGCAAGTGCCCTATCCGCTGTGCTATCACTCCAGTCCTTTTTAAATAATGGTACTGTAGATTTTTCATTCAGATAAAAATTTCTGAAAGTGTCACTTGAAGACACTGGACATAGAAATGCTTACTTTATTTATTTTTGGTGGTGGCACCAGTAGTACTCAGAGCATACTGCTGGCTCTGCACTCAGGGATCACTCCTGTTGCGGCTTATGAAACCATATTGTGTTCTGGGGATCGATCCTGGGTCTGCTGTATGCTACCTACCTACTGCATTACTGCTCTGGCCCAGAAATGCTTGCATGTATGGGGCCCTGTGTTCAACTCCCCAGCATGGGGTGGCAGGGAAGAAAATTACTTTGGGGTTGGAGAGATAGTCCAAGGGTCAAGGCATTTGCCTTTCACATAGTTCATCCAGGTTAAATCCCTAAGGCCCACCTCTAAACACAGAGCAAGGAGTAAGCCCTGAGCATCACCAGCTATGGCCCAGCACCCCACACCACCACCAAAGAAAGGTAATAAACTTTACTAAAGTATCATTAACAAAATTTCAACAGTCTCCCCCATCTAATTTACATATGCATCACCTTTCATAACTTTGGTGGGTGGGAGAGAACATCTTAATTTGTATCTATTATCTGTGATACTCCTGCTCTTCCACCCTTTGTAATTGCTTGGTCTTGGGGAAGCATTGATGGCCTTGAACATTTTCTGTCTGGAAACAGTGATTTGCAGCAGGAATATCTGACATCTGGAGAAGAGTCCAGGGCCCTTCTGGCTTTTTCTCGGCTGCAGCTACCCTCTGCAACCTCAAGAGACCTACATCTCCGAACACCTGAGGAAAAGAGCATCCCCATATGCTAGACTGCTTGGAACCAGGCAACGATGCCTCGATTCGGATTGGGCCTGTACTATTGGGATGAGGAGCTGAGGTTCTAAGCTCACAACTAAGTAGTTTTGGTGTTCAGGGTGGTGAGTGCCAGCAGGTGATGGGCTGAGGAATCCTCAGACCATCACTAGCAGGAACAGCTTGTTTGTCCTAAGCACTTACACTGACAATCATGGTCTCGTCTCCCATTTATCCTGGCATCAGCCTTATGAGATAGGCACTGCCACTCTGCCCTCTTACAGCTGAGAGGCCAGGCTTAGAGAAACACCCACGTCACAGAGTGGATGTGTGCTGTCCTCAGTCTTCCGGCTTTACCTTGATAGTCAGTGGCTGTCATTACTTGGACAGTGACTCTCCATGAAGTCACACTTGTGGAAACATAAAATACGGATATTCTTTAAAGAATACTTAGAAGTAGGTCAGGGAGATAGACAAGTCTTATGCTCGGGACCCCTGCAGATGCTGGTATTGAGTTATCCTGGAGCATGGTCAGGTGCAACCCTGTAGGCCCCCCCAAGTTACCTTGGGTGGTCCTGATAACCCCCAGCTTTTCAGGACTAAACAGTTTTGCAGTCTGTCTCTAGCATCGCCCTATCAGGCATGGTAGGTTTGGTATCACTGAGGGAGTAGCTTCACTCCTTAGGAGACATTCCCCAAAGTTAGAAGGAAAGCTGAGAATCATTTGAGATTAACTGTAACTAGAAAGCAAGGAAAAGAGCTGGGCACTATATTAGGGTGTGCCAGGGCTTCCCAAGATCACCAGAAGAGTCGGTGATTTTCTAGGAAGACTCAGGAATCAGACAGTCACATTCATGGCTAAGTAGCAGTGAAACGATAATCCAAATTTTCCAGCCAAATGTTACACATAAAAGGGAAACATAGAGGCTAGAGAAACCAGGTTGAAACTTCCAAGATTGTTTCTTTCCGAGTTTTTTACAGGACAGGGTTAAGTCTTTAATCAGTGCATTTCGATTCCTCCGTCCCTCTCAGAGAGCCTGGCAAGCTACTGAGAGTATCTTGCCCGCATGGCAGAGCCTGGCAAGCTACCCATGGCATACTCGATATGCCAAAAACAGTAACAACAAGTCTCACAATTGAAACGTTACTGGTGCCTGCTCGAGCAAATCGATGAACAACATGATGACAGTGCTACAGAGCTATTGTGACAAGATAAGTGTTGTCTATTGAGGAAACTCATTGAAGACTCACCCAGGCATTTTGCTTTGTTTGGGTTTTGGCATTTGGACCACAGTTGCTGGTGCTCAAGGGATATTCATGCCTCTGTGCTAGGATGACCATGTGGTGCTGAAGACTGAACCCTGGTCTCCCTTATGCAAAGCCTATGCTGCACCCATTAAATCAGCTCTCGTGGCGCTCACCCATTAGTTGGGAACCGGATACATGGGCATCAAGTTAAGCTAATGGTAACCAAAATTCTAGACTTTTAGAAGGAAGCAAATATCTATTTGAATTCAATTTTTCCTCAACTATTTTTCTGGAAATGATTATAGTTGTGATATCTAGAAATGAATTTTGAAACCACTTATGAAGCTGCTCAGAATTTTCCAGTAGTTCGGCAATTATCAATATGGTCTGTCTCTGCTGATGATCTTATGTTACAGACGCAAGATCTGCATGAGGCAATGCAGATCTCCCTTGTGAGAAAACCAACCTCATGACAAAAGAGAAAATTTGCTTACCAGTGCTTGATAACAATTGGTTTTAGAGAATTGTACATCTAAAGATGCTAAAAATTATGAGGGACCCATGTTGAGACCCACCTGTGAATGACCAGGCCTGGAGGATTTATCATCATTATCCACAGCAGCGCCTGCTTCTGAACTTATCTTTGTTTCCAGATATGGAGCAAAACTAAAACAGAACATATACAAAATAAGTTATATGCACTCTGGGTAAAATTAGAATCATTGGTTTCATATTCACGAAGACCTGGCCTGTCTATTTACTCTACTTAACCATGAGAGACGTCAGTAGGAGGTTTTCTCTCCGGCATCTATACCTATACTTAGTCCTCTGCTAAATAATGTATGCATTAGTGGGTCTGGAAAATCTTAGACTCTTTTCCTAGTGACCTTACCCTTATTTTTAGCAATACTTTAAGATAATTTAAAAATATGAGTGGTCATATTTTAATAATTGAAGGAGTTAATTAAAGATCTTCAGTTTGTACATGGCTGGAAACTAAAGGCTTTATAATCTATGACAACAGAAAGAACTTTCTCTTTATCTATGGCAACAAAAAGCATTACTTGTCTAGAGGCTGTGGGTTGGAATACATGCATACATGCTTTGTGTTCAGGAGGCTTGGGTTGAATCTCCAGCACCGCATGGTCCCCTGAGCTCAACCCAAGACACCCCCAAGCCCCGAGATGGAAGCATCCCCTGCTTCTCTGGGTCTGAGAGGAAGGGTGGGAAAAGTTGAGAGGCAGGTAGGAAGGGGGACTCCCATAGATCTACCAAGTTGTATTCCCCAAGCAAGGAAGGCCTGACCCAACCAAATCTCTGCCTTCGGAAACATTGCATGTGTCTAAGACTGAGTGTGAGGTGAAGAGATAACAAACTGGTGGCAGATAGGAAGGTAGGAGAAGAGGAGTGTTGGGAATCAGTGCATGGAAATTGAGGAGCCAAGAAGAAAATCTTCTATCTTTGGCTTCCTCACTCACTAGGATTCTTCCCTTTCCTAGTTTTTACAAAGAAAAATGCTGTGGTTTCCCACTGCCTGCAGTTGGACTTTTTTCCATTTACAGAAGATGCAGGCTGTGTTTTAGAAAGTTAGGTAAAAACAAAATGCCCCAAGCAAAGGAAATGGTCATGTGAGTGAGTGAGTCCTCCAGAAAAGGGAATGCCCATGGGAGCACTGGCTGCCAAGCTTCAGTTATTTCCACGTCCCATCTCAGTGTAAGTCACACCAGAGCCCGTGACTGGGCAGTCATCTACTCATGTGTCCTTGTTAGAGTGAGTAATGTTCTACTATACTCTGGCCACCTATGCCCCCTTTTCTAAGTCCTAACCACTGACACTAAAGTCATGAGTTGTAGCGTAGTAGCAAATAAAACGGAGATATATGTCTGGGGCCAAAGCAATAACAAGGTGTTTGCCTTGCACACAGCTGACCCAGGCGCAATCCCCAGCACCTAATATGGTCCTTTGAGCACCGCCAGGAGTGACCCCTGAGCACTGCTAGGTGTGGCCCAAAAACAAAAAAATTGTTAATAAAAGAAATAAAATTAAGATATCTATAAAATTGGGCTGGCTAAAATGTGGAGCTTTAAATCAGTACCCAAAATAATTTAGTGCATGGAGGTGAGGGGGGAGCATGTGGATCATGCCCCGTGGTGCCGAGGGGCTACCCCCTGCTCTGTGCTCTGGGACCATGGCTGTCAGTCCTCAAGAGTCCTTTGGTGCCAGAGATAGAATCAAATTCAGTCGCATATAAGGCTAATGCCTTAACCCCCATACTATCTCTCCAGGCATAATTTCAATTTTTGTTAAATCAAAAGAAAGCTAAGACCATAGTAGTAATGAATATAATAAAAAATCTATCATCATGAAGTTAGTCTGAATCATTTTTGTCTTAATGACAATGCAGTTGTCAAATATTCTCAGGGGTGTTTTTGCTTTTGGTTTGGAAGGAGACCTCCAAAAGCAAAGATGTACAGGATTCACTAAACTCATAATGCAGTCCTGAGCAAAAGAACGGGTGCCAATGATGAATGGCGTCTTCTCCCTTTCCCAAATTCTTATGTTGAAACCCAAAGCCTCTATGTGACTAGAGATTTGGCTGATGGATATAATTAAGGTCAAATGAAATCATAAGGCGTGGCCTTACTTAAGTAGTATAGGTGGCATTATACAAGAACAGAGAGATGGGGAGGTAGAGATTTCCACACCAAGGGAAGGCCACATGAGTATGCAGTGAGGAGACTGTTTACGGGCCAGGAAAAGGACTTGCACTAGGAATGGAATTGGCCAGCACCTGGGTTGGGAGCTATTAGTCTCCAGGACTATGAGATCTGCACTTCTTTTAGTTCAGACATCTCTGCCTACAGTATTTTCCACCTGACTCATGCAAGGGGAATTGGAACCAAGGTGAAGTGCTGGGTTTACCAGCCACAGGCTCAGGGCAGGTTTGGTGAAACTGATTACATCCTACTACCCCCAAAGACACAGCTTTGTTCATTTTCTAGTTTTGCACTTCAACCTTCAAGTCAGAAGCTAGGCAAGTGGGGCTGGAGTAATAGTACAGTGGGGAGGGCATTTGTCTTACATCCGGCTCACCCAGGTTCGATTCCCAGCATCCCATATGGTTCCCTGAGCACCGCCAGGAGTAATTCCTGAGTGCAGAGCCAGGAGTAACTCCTGTGCATCGCCCGGTATACGCCCCCCCCCCCGCAAAAAAAAAGGAAAAAGAAACTAGGCAAGCTTTTAATAGATAAAGTGGTCATGCATTGTCTTTCCTTTGCCTAGTTGAGCTACTGCTGACTTTGAAGTTTCCAAGACAGCAGGAAAACCCAAAACCTTCCATAGTAGATGTCAGTTATTTCATTGCAATCAAAATGCTCCAGTCACATTCCTATTCTTGATTAATGGTTCTCAAAGTTATTGCACATTGAAATCAACTGAACAGATTTAATACTAAAATCTGAGTCCCATCATCAGATATTTTTCTGATATAACTGTCACATATAATTATGTGATGTAATTGTCTGGTTCTCAGCCAAGTAAGCATAAATATTAGAAAGACATTATGAATTTAAAAGCTCTCCAGGTGATTCAGAGAAGGTTGAGAAGCTCAGGTCTAGATGAGATCTAGTTGATGCTCAACCAGTGAGGTAACCCAGTAGAGTGCGAGTTAAAAAACATGTCTTATGGGAGAGTGTGGTCATCTGTGTTGAGTGCTTATTAAGAGGTTTAGTGAGAGGAGACCAAAGGAGTTGTCATTGGATCCAGCACTACACAAACAAACAATGACTTCTGAATTTCCAGTATGCATGTGATTGCCTTAGGCTCTATGGAGGAAGGGAGTTGAGTCCTTTTGTCATAAAATACAATAAAATAAATTCATATGCATCAGTAATTTTATATCATTAAAACTATAGTTTATTTTAATGGAATGCTAGAAGAAAACTTGGAATGACCCTCAAAATCCTGAAAACTAGTAGTGAATTGGTAAAAGTATCTGCAATATATATGCTAAATCGACAAATTAATTGTTTTGTTTTGTTTCAATACCCAGTGGTGCTCAGAGTTTATTACTAGCTTTGTGCTCAGGGCTCAGGGGGAAGGTATGGGGGGTATAGGGGTGCCATGGATTAAACCCAGGTTGACCAAGTGCAAGGCAAGTGTCCTGCCCACTGTACTATCTCTCAGGTACCTAATTTTCTTAGTAAATAAAATGTTTTTTGCAAGTCAACAGGAAAAAAGGAAATCTACTAGAAAATGGAGAACACAAAAAAGGAAGTCAAATAATTTATAAATAAGTGATAATATTTTTAATCTCACTTAAAATATTAATCATCTTATATATACATGCATACAGTCAGACTCTGCACTCAGGAATTATTCCTGGTGGTGCATGGGGGATTATATGGGATGCTGGGGATTGAACCCAGGTTGGCCACGTGAAAGGAAATGCCCTACCTGCTATATTATGTCTCCAGCCTTACATCATAACTTTTTTTTTTTTTGCTTTTGGGTCACACCCAGCAATGCACAGGGGCTACTCCTGGATTTGCACTCAAGATTTACTCCTGGCGGTTCTTGGGGGACCTATGGAATGCTGAGAATTGAACCCGGATTGGCCGCATGCAAGGCAAATGCCCTACCCTCTGTGCTATCACTCCAGCCCCCATAATATTTTATTTAATGAAATAAGTAACATCGCAGGTGCCATTTTCATATATCGCAATGACAAAGATAATTGTAGGCAGGAAATGGAAATCAGTCACTTCTAACTGTTGTTAGCCAAGGCATGTATTGCAATTTCTCTGAAGGGCAAAATTCACATTTTTTATCCAACATTATATGAATTTCCCAAAAGTTATAGGTGTATATGATTGCAAAGACTTAGGGATAAGGATTTTTATTGCATCATTATTTCCTGCAACAAAGTGATAAACTGTCTGGTAGAGAATTGATTAAGTTATGTAATGGCTCCAAAACTATTTCTATGAGTATTTCAAGCCTTACCCATCCATCTGCTAAGTAAAGAGAATTTTTGTCTTAGGTCAATGTTCTCTCTCCCTCAGGGAAATATTCAGTTGCTTTTAAACTTCAGTGAGGCAAGAGCATGAGAGATGAAAAGGTCACAAAAAATGCAAAGCTTCATAAAATTCAGACAAGCTCAGGAATGTGAGGAAGCATATGGAAAAAGAAAGGTGATTTATGCAGTATTACCAGTGCCTTGAAATGCAAACTGAAATCAATTACTCTGAAATAGCTGTTGGTTCGTGAGCTGTGTTTCAGTGATTTAGGTACTGATCTGATGCAGGTGCCCCACCAGCATTTCCCAGCTGAGAACCGTATGGCAGGATAGTCCAAAGGAGTCACAGGTGAAAATCATGTAAATAGAAGGCCAGCTGAAATCAGAGAGGCCAGAGGATGTTAGCAAGGTCAGAAAGGTGCACCAGACATAAACGGTTGAGAAACATTGACCTATAAACTATGGGCTTTTCATACATGTACAAAAAGGAATCCTGTAGAGCTAGTATAAGCATAGTGCTAAATGTAAAAGGCCTGCTGCAAATGATACATTATTTGTTCCCAATTGTATTTCAAAGTCTATATATTCACATGCATGTTTTTAAACGCATGAAAGTTTTCTGGAGGATGTTTCAGCACGTTCATAAAGGTTCACACGTGTAAGAACCTAATTTCCTTCTTGTTTTGTCTGTTAATATTATGCAATATTAAGTGGCATTTATAATATATGAAATAGGTTAAAAAAATGGGTGAGAGAGAAAATACAGAAGTTAAGGTGCTTGCTTTCCAGTTCTGGTTTGAAGCCCCAGTATCACATATGGTCCCTCGAGCAATGCCAGGAGTCACTCTGAGCACAGAGCCAGAAATAGGCCCTGAGCACTGCTGAATGAAACTTAAATCATATTTTTACACATATAAATATTGACATTGAATATTTTATTAATTTGGAGAGTTTAGGGCCACAATGGTGGTGTTCAGGAGCCGATGGGGACCATGCAGTGCCAGTTTGAAGATTGAACTGCATGCCAAATGTGGTACAGCCCATCTCCCAGACTTTGTGTGTGTGTGTTTATAACATGGGCCACACCTTTTGGTGCTAGAGTCAAGTAGTGTCAGAGAAAAAACTCAGAAGTACTATACTTGTTCTCTACCTGTTGAGCTATCTCCTCAGTCCATGGTAGAAGTTTTTCTTTTTATTTTATAGTCTAAAGCTGACTCTTCCAGCAAGATTTCAAAATCTTTTATAATCATCTTTAATTGTATGCAAAGCAGGGGGGTTATGATGAGTTTATGAGGAGAGGAAGTTGTGTTCTAGCTCTTCCAGGATTTAGAAGGCTTGCCAGGGCAATTGTGAACTGTCACTATTGTGCTAATATATTACAAGTAGATTATAATGAGGGAAAGTGGGTCTTACAGCTTTGGATTGTCGCTAGAGGCCACCTTGGATTCAGCTGGCATTGGCAGGTGCAGAAACCTTATGCTGAGTCTGTTGCATCATCAACTACAGAGATGATGGTGGGAGACCCCATCATGCCACTAGTGGGGTCTCTGTCTCAGAATTACTTTATCATCAGTGGAACGACTAGGACCTGGAGAGTGCACACTTAGATGAGGCCAGGTCATCATGAACCATCTAGGACTGAAGGTGCAGGTGAAATCTGCGTGTTCCAGGGTTTCGGTGCTCAGCCAACCAGGTGAACTCCTCAGGGCCCACCAGTGTGGGAGAGGCGAAGGTAGTAAATGAGTCAGCCACTGCCTAAGTGTTCACTCTGGTCCTATCTTGGTCTGGGTTTGACTGTTGCTACAGATGGCTACTTAGTCTTCTGAAAAGGGCTCCACTCTTTGGAGAGGGATCCTTATTTCCATACCTTCAATGTGGAAATAACAGATGTTTTAAGGGATCCCAATAACTGAAATTCCAGGGGAAATGGAACCAGAAATGCTTATCAGTGCAATACCAAAAAAGATTACAAGTGCAGCGTTCAAAAAATAAGATGCTTCTCCTTTATCTTTATCACTTGGCTCCACGGAATATTTAAAAATGGACTCAGCATGACTTGCTGTGGTTTCCCCCACCCCTATTTTTCTAGTCTTCTTTTTCTAACATTGTAATTAAGGATTTGTTCATTCGCCTTCTTAGCATTGTCTTGCTTCACTTTATTTTTTTTTTTATTTTTTTTTTTTTTTTGCTTTTTGGGTCACACCTGGCGATGCACAGGGGTTACTCCTGGCTCTGCACTCAGAAATTACTCCTGGCGGTGCTCAGGGGACCATATGGGATGCTGGGATTTGAACCCGGGTCCACCGCGTGCAAGGCAAACGCCCTACCCGCTGTGCTATCACTCCAGCCCCTGTCTTGCTTCACTTTAGCTACTGCTTTCGATAATATACAGACGTACTGCATTCTTCCCGCTGTTCACAAGTTTTGTACCTGCTACGGTATAAACTGGTGATGCTTTGTTTATGTATAGACAAAAACGTCAAAAGCTCAGGTTCCACCTGAGCTAATTTCCAGGATGTGGGGATGGTCCGAGGGTCGCTGCCACACTTGGATCCTCCAGCAGGTGGAGCGATTCTAGCGCTTTTCCGGGGAAGCTGAGCCCAGGAAGGAATCCGGGGTGTTGGGGCACCGCTCCTCCCCTCGCTCTCACAACACCGTCAGGCCACTGGGCGGCACCGCCCGCAGCTTCGCTGGGCGTGCCCAGGTCAGAATTCCTCTCAAGTGACTGTCTTTGGGAGGAGAACTTGCTCAGAATGCTCATCGAGGCACTCTGCTGAATGCTGTCGTCGTTGGGCACAGTATCCGTGCACTTTGGCTAAGACAATTTTGTCCGCAGCCTCTAATAGAGAAAAGGCGAGGCAGAGAGTTTAGTTCAATGTTGATACAACTCCAATAACATCCTCCAAGACTGGGTTCCACAAATTAAGCTACGCTGTTCTGGGATCCCCTGGCCCCACGCCACGCCGCCCGGGGATTCGTAGAGCCGCGGATTGCAGAGCTGGGACCTAGAGGGGGTGGGGGGCTGGCACCCGACCCGCTTGGCCCCGCCCACACCTGTCCACCCCCTCCCGATGGGCTCCACCCCGCCCCGGATTGGCCCCTCCGAGGGTTGGCCCCGCCCCACCCCGGATTGGCCCGTCCCGATATGGGCCTCTCCCCGCCCCGGATTGGGCCTTCCCCGTCCCGAATTGGCCCCTCCCCGGTTTGCCCCGCCCACTCCCCGCCCAGTGTCCTAGCGGCGGCACCGCCCAGCCGAGGGAGGAGCCGCGCGCGTCAGCTGCCCCTGTGAGTGCGCGCGCAGCCGTCTCGCCCGCTGGCGTTGCTGCGTCCCCCCACTGCGCCGGCAGACCGGGTTGCGGGACGAGCCAAGCCCGGGAGCCCGAGCTCCGCCGCCGTTTGCAGCATGAGCGCTCGCGGGCGCACCGTCGGCCTCCTGCTGCTGCTGTCTGTGGCGCAGGTGAGTGGCCCCGGGACAGTCGGGCTGGGCAGTGGGGGTCGTGTCCGGGCGCTCCGGGCCTCCGGGGCGGGCACGGCCGCCCCTCCGCGGCCCCCTCCCCGCCTCTCGGCGTTCGCGCTCCGTCCCACGCTCTTCCCTGGGGTCTGCGAGATGGCACCAGCTGCCTGCTGCTTGCGGGACCGGTCTGGGTCGCTTTGCAGAGGTGGTCACTCGGTTTCTGGGGTTCGGATGTGTCATCTGGGTTGAGGGCGGGGAGGCACACTGTAGCACTGTCCTCCCGTTGCTCATCGATTTGCTCGAGCGGGCACCAGTAATGTTTCCATTGTGAGACTTGTTACTGTTTTTGGCATATTGGATACACCACGGGTAGCTTGCCAGGTTCTGCCGTGCGGGCGAGATACTCTCGGTAGCTTGCCGGGCTCTCCGAGAGGGGCGGAGGAATCGAACCCGGGTCGACTGCGTGCAAGGCAAACGCCCTACCCGCTGTGCTCTCGCTCCAGTCCTGAGGGCGGAGGGGAAACGGGTAAAAGGGGGATCCCACCCTCCTTGATCCGAGCTGCCCGGCTCGCCGGGCTCACTTTGTCAGTGTTTGGGTGATTGGATCGCTGGAGTGCCCTGGAAAGGTGAAAGTGGGCGGGGATGTAAACAAGGAAACCCTACGGGCCGGGCACTGGCTGCAGGGGCAGGCTCGCGGTCACTGACCCGCTTCCCTACACCGCGGTTTGCTGAGCCCCCGCCCCCACCCATACGCCCTCCCGGGTCGGGTGCCCGGCCTGGGACTGCAACCCCGAGGCAGGTGCAGAGGCTGCTGCTGAGGCCACACCTGGACGGAGGAGCCAGCCCAGGTGCCTCCAGGACGGCGGCAATGCTAGCGCGGAGCCGGGGGAGGGGGGCGGGAGGCAGGGGAAGCGAGTCCCTGGACCAGAGGAGGAACCTTCCACCTGTGTCTGCTCACAGTGATGCCCAACCACCTCAGAAGGGCTGTGGCTTCCTTCCCCGGTGTGTGCGGGCGCGGGGGTCCCCAGCATGAACGCAGACCGGGGCGCCGGGTGGGAGGGCAGTCAGGAAAGAGGATTTCAGGGCGGTGCGTGGGAATGTCCCCCCCATACACACACACCCGCCACTCTGCAGCCCCCTCGGCGCCTTTGGGCATGTTACCCTCTGCAGCTCTAAAGACACGCTTCCTAGATTGATTGGGGTTATCATGGAACATGGAGTAGGAGATTCCTCCTCGCCGTAGTAATTCTCAAGAATAAAAGCGCTTAATGGGCTTTGACGTTTTTCTGCTGGTGCTTTTCTGCTGCTGCTGGGATCAACTTCCTGCGGCTCAGGAGTGTTGACTGACCTCTGTCATTGTACCCCGAGGTAGTATGTTAGGGGTGGTCCAGCCTCTCCCTCTGGAACTTTTGGTATAGGCCCTGGGGTTGGTCTTTGCCTCTTTGCAAAATCACCTGGAAACGTTGAGACCTGTAAATCTCAACGGCGAAGACTCCTGCTGTCCTTTCAGAATTAATATAGCACTTTGTGCTTATGTTGTGTTTGTCTGCAGAAGCCTTTCGTGCCGCTCAGTAGATTGGGAGGGAAGGTCCTGCTTTTGGAGTCATGGGGCGGGGGCGCGGAGGTAGAGGGAAGGAGGCACACCCAGCGATCCTCAGGGCTTGCTCCTGGCTCAGCGCTCAGGGGTCACTCCTGATGGTGATGGGGAACCATATGCAGTGCCAGGATTGAACTGGGGTGACTGCATGCAAGGCAAATGCTTTAACTCCCGCACTATCTCTCCAGCTCCTGCTTTGATTCTGTCTAACCAGTGATAGCAGGTCCAGTGGGCTCGGTCAGGGCATTCATAAAGCCCTGTCACATAACTGCAGTCTTTTGTAAAGTTTAAGAAACTTTTGGGGGGAGGTGAATCTTCTCCTTTCTTCGTTTTTAATGTTTATAGGTGATGAAATAGCATGATGGTTTTTAAACCTTGCAGTCATCCCAGTCATGTGTGTTGTTTGAGAAATAGTACTCTCTCTCTCTCTCTCTTTCTCTCTCTCTCTCTCTCTCTCTCTCTCTCTCTCTCTCTCTCTCTCTCTCTCTCTCTCTCTCTCTCTCTCTCTCTCTCTCTCTCACACACACACACACACACACACAAATTTCCTGACTAATTTTTATAAGCCCTTTTGTGACTGGTGTGGAACACAGGCCTGGGTAGGAATTAAACCATTAAAGTGGTATTTTCTGAGGAGATCAGGAAGGTGTCCACACTTGGGGGCTGGAGCGATAGCACAGCGGGTAGGGTGTTTACCTTGCATGCGGCTGACCCGAGTTCATTCCGCAGCATCCCATATGGTCCCCTGAGCACCGCCAGGAGTAATTCCTGGGTGAAGAGCCAGGAGTAGCCCCTGTGCATTGCTGGGTGTGACCCCTCCCCCAAAACAGGAAGGTGTCCACAGATCTGCCAGAGAGCATTGAGTGCCTGAAATTGAGCCTTGACTCCCTGGATGGTGTCATCTCTCTGCCTTCCTCAGTCTTTGAAGCTGTGAAGAGAGGCTAACTAACACAAGTCATCTCATTTTATCCCAGTGAGTAGGCTGAAAGAAAACTGCTTGCTGAATGGGCCTTTGTCTCCCTTCAGTGTTTGTCATATTCCCCAGAACAAAGACTCCCTCTGGTCACTCGGGCTGTGCCATCTCTCTTTCCTGGGTCCCCCTCTCTCCTCTACACTTATTATGAAATGGATGCTCTGGGGCGTTTGGATGATGACACATCACCTGACTTCGGAGGCAGTTTTTGATAGTCCACCTTTGATCTCACATACCCTTTCCTGCCCTTTCACCCACAACTGTGTCACCAAATTAAACTTTTGCTATCCACACCCCACCCATCTCCCAAGGCCCAGCTCCAGTGCTCTGTCACCCATGGCATCTGTGGTACTGTTGCCCCAGCTAGCGTGCCTTCCCTCCAAAGTGGAAATCTTGGCTGCCCGGCAAAGTCTGCATCTTCACTCTAGCCCTTGACAGGAGTAATCGCCAACAAACCAATTCCCTGCAGCCTCAGTCTCTTCTGTCAAAATCAGTTACCAACTTTATTTAAGATGCTTATGGAGAGAGAGATATTTGAATTACAGGGTTACAGGGCTCCTGGAGGGTCACTGTATCACAACATCCCATTGTTCATCGATTTGCTCAAGTGGGCGCCAGATTTGCTCAAATGTCTCCATTTGTCCCTGTCGTGTGCTAGTGTAGCCTGATGGTGTATTGGGGGCTCTTTCGGGATCAGGGGACTGAGGACCATTGTTGTTACTGTTTTTGGCATATTGAGTATACCACGGGTGGCTTGCCGGGCTCTCTGAGAGGGATTGAGGCTTTCGGGGTGGCCTCTAATCGCCTTTACAGGTGTTCCCAGTCTACCGAATGGAAGCTTTTGGTCCAATGGCATGTTGTTACATAAGAACTATATTTTGCTGTCTCCTGTGTGACCAGCACTCTCACTCTCCTGAGTTCCCCAGGTCACTGGGTGTTAAAATTATTTTGGGTGTGATGTGTGAGGGGTTGGGGCTAGTGGGGGTTGGCTGGCGGGGGAGTAGCTCAAAGGACAGGAGCATATGTAGTGCATGTGGGAGGCCCAGGCCGGGGCTGTGGGCACTGTCTGCCCCACTCCTGCTCTGCTGGATCTGCTGTGGTCAGAACTGGATTCACCGTAAGTTTCTGGGTGATATCAATGACCAGCCTCGGCCCAGCAGGTTCTCCTGTGCTTGAACTATGCCTCTTCTATCTTTGGGATATTTGCTTTGGCAAGTGTTTAATAAAATTTGGTGCGTGATGGGAGGGGGGCGGGGGGGCGGGAGGGTGACTTTGCAAGGCAGTTTTCGTCAGCCAGGGGGAAGAAAGCCCTTCCCTGTTGAGCTGCAGTTGCATTCTAGCCCTCACTGATGACACCGTTGTAAAGACGGCTCCTCACAGTAGCTGTTAAGACCAGCGCCAAATAGCTGGCTAACTGAAATGTCCTCAGAAGAGTTCTTATCTCTTTATTTGCCTGTCTGAGAACCTAGAGTGACTCCTACCTCAGGTTCAAAATGCATTTTTCTTGTTCAGCATGAGCTACTGACTCCGCACCAGAGAGAAATGCTCTGTTAGTTCCAACTATTCAGTTTTCCCCTCTGCTCCTCTGTAGCCTGTCATATGGTATGTAAACCTGCAAACGGGAGTTCGCAGCATGGGAAGCTTCTCCTCAGAACGTTCTTAGCTTCTTCCTCAGGCATCCCTGAACTTAAACTCTGGAAACAACCCCCCACACCCCCTCCATCCATGCAGCAGTTATATTTTATTTTAGTTAATGCAAGAAAGTTTAAAGCAAAATTATTCTCTGATGCAAGTATACTGTGAGACAGGCGGGGAGGGGTGGTTCTGACTTTTTCCAAAGCCCACGGAGGAACTCAAACTACTGTCATTCACTAATTTTATAACTGCATGGTGATTGCTTTGGGCACATATAGGCTATAGGGTAGATTAAAAGAAGTAACATAGGGACTGGGCAAAGGCCCCAGTTTAATCCCCAGCACCACATCTAGGCCCAACCCTGCCAATGGTTATCCCTCAGCGTAGAGGCAGGAGCAAGCCCCAAGCACCTCTGGGTGTGACTCCAAAGCAAAACCTAACACATAAAGTTAGTAGTTACCAGTCCTATCTGCTCATAGTTGGTGGGAGGGTGGGTAGATGAAAAAATGGCAGTG
Organism: Sorex araneus; assembly: GCF_027595985.1. Classification (NCBI taxonomy): domain Eukaryota; kingdom Metazoa; phylum Chordata; class Mammalia; order Eulipotyphla; family Soricidae; genus Sorex; species Sorex araneus. The sequence continues at coordinate 334,719,459 of NC_073303.1, read as the reverse complement.
CAGAGAAAAGTGCTATAATTATGATAAGGGCAAATATTATCAGGCAGTCTGGCTTTGAGTGAAGCTTCGGGGGGTGGGTCAGTGCTAGGTGAACCAGAGGAAAACTGGAGAAAATAGGAGAAGCTGCCTAACTTACTGAAAAGCATTCTATGGTATCTTGAAATAGTGAACTTTGTCAAGAGGAGACTTAATAAAGCTGTTTAGTAATGGCATTCTAGATTACAAGTCTGTGGAGTAACGAGCTGCCTGCTTTTTGCACAATACTCCAGAATACTCCGTATTTGTATCACTTCTGGCCTTGATTTAACCTCACAGCACCCCTTTAATACAAGTGTGAGAGGTTGTTTTTCCTGTTTCAAGATACGAATATCAAGGTGCAGACTTGTCCCAAGGTCACATGGTTAGTAGGTAGCAGCCAATTTCTCTGTCCTAATTTATTTAAATAAAATATTCCCTCAGATTTGTATTTATCAAGCTAAATTGAATGGGCTTGCAGTGGATGTCCCACTTGACCAGTAAGGCCTCTCATTTGGAGCATTTCCCTGACTTCGCACCGTATGCGGGTGATTGAGCCTGCTGGCCTGAAGCATAGTTCACTTGCCGTGTTGTGTGTTCATTCCACCAGGAAAAGTCCTGCCGATGATCCATCCGCCCACCCACTGCTATGGTTTGTAGTCTTTGGGCTTTTGGGTACTTTTTAGACCATGGGTGCTGGAGTCTGTAATGTTAGTCAGTAATAAGGCCTGGTTCAGTTGCTTAAAGAACTGCAAACTAGAGGGGTTCTATGTCAAGTGTGGGTAGAACCCATCTGACTAAAACTATGCCAGAAACCATGTAGAGCGAGCCAGGCGTGCACACACATTCTCCTTTGCTCTATAACACGTCCACCACCTGCACCGCAGGTCTGGTGATTTCTGTCTCTAGGAGGCCTCTGTCCAGTCCCCCCGCTCTGCCCAGGCCCCCTCTAAGGGTCTGGTCTGCCCACAGAAGGAAACAGCCCCTCCCTGACCCTGCTCTGTATTGTCCTGACCGCCAGGCTAGCCAGGTCAGAGACAGGCTAGGGGTCAGGACCTACACCCCACCCAGGGTTGCTGAATAGAGACCTGGCCTTGAGAGTGCTCACTGAGCAAGACGTGACTTGGCCACTGTCTGACAATCACTGAAAAAGGTGGGAATGTTGGTCATTGGTTCTGTGTGAACAGGTGTGGGTGGGATGGTAAGGTGGGAGTATGGGGGTGATTTGTACCCCATTCACTGCAAGCCCATTTGGTGGTGCTGGGGGAGATACTCCAGGCTCTGTGCTCATTGGGTTGCTCCTTTCAGTGCTCTGGGAACCATTTGATACTGGTGATTGAACCGGATCAGTCACATGCAAGGAAGGCAAGTGCCTGAACCCCTCTACTCTTTCTCGGCCCAGAAAGATGGACTCGTATGTGGGTTACAGCGGCTGCATTGTCAAAATCAGAGGATTCACCTCTGCACATATTCAGCCGGGGTACTAACAGTCACGACTGAGAGGCTGAACTTGGCCTGTAAAATGATGCTGTGATACTACTCCACAGGGAGCTTGAGGGAGAAAAAGGGACAGTGAGCATAAAAACCGCTTTGTGTCTGGTGTATAGTTGATGTTTGGTGAGATTTCAATAAGTTGGTACTTTGGCAGGATTTTCTAAAGTCAGCCTGGATTGTCGGACTCCTGCTATACTCAGAAGTTCTCCAGATTAGATGGAGTTTGCCGCTGTTGTGTGGTCGTGGCAGCGGTTGCTCACGTACATAGTGCAGAAGGAGCATTTCTTGAGCCTTTCCTGAACTCTCCTTGTTATCATTCAAAGACGCTCTCATGCTGTCGGCAGCCCAATAATTAAGCTCTGGAGCACACTGTGAAATGGTCTTAATGACCCATCCTTTAAAAGTAGAGACAGTTTAGCCTTGTAACTACTAAATTTTGGGTCAAAGCCAACAGTTTTCATCTTTGAATTTCCATAAAACCCTATTGAACTTCTTTAGCTCATCCTGAGTTTTGGTGGTTTCTAAATTGGTGCACAGGGGGATGGGGCCCTTTGGAGAATTCAAAGAGAGTATAACAGGGGCTCTTCCCTAATTACAGAGCTTATGGTCTTAAAAGGGAGTCGGGACAAAAGCAAGAAATACTCTTGCAACCTGTTCTGCTTGAGACAGCCCAGAGCCAGCAATTATGGTCAGGCTAGAATCTTTGGCAGTAAATCCACTTTTCTTGGGCACACTTACGCCCCTTGCTTTTCTGTTGTCTGGTGGCACTGCACCTCAGCAGTGTTTGCCAGAAACCTTGCAGTCCACAGTATCTAAGGATTGGTGCCTTTAAAGAGGGTTTATCCCCCCCATCCTGGCTGGTCCACCTGGGCACCTGTAAAGTGTGAGTGGCAGACAGGTGGCACATCTGTGGGTACAAGACACCTCCTGGCTTGAGCAGTGAAGCTTTCTTGCCCCCCACCCTCAACTTAGCCTTGTGGTGCCTGGGGCTACCCCTCGCAGCCCAAAGATGGTTTGCCTGGTCTGGGAGGACACGACTGCCACCAGGTAAAAAGGAAAAGAAGTCAGAGTTGGGCTTTTATAATTTGTTGATTGCGGTACGGTGATTTACAGAGTTATTCTTGGTTGAGTTTCAGTTGGGTTTAGTGTCGGCAGCTGCGGGAGGCTGGTTAGAAGGGTGAACGATTGAAGGATGGTCACTCTGGGGCAGCCTTAAACCTTTCCCCAATTCTTTTTGCCCAAGATATGAAACACGGAGGGCTAGATAGTCCAGTGGGTAGGGAGGTCGCTTGCCTTGCGTATGGCTGACCTAGGTTCAACCCTAACATCTCATATGGTCCCTCAAGCACCACCAGGAGCAACCCCTGAGCGTTACCAGGTGTGGCAACCAAAACCCAAGAGATTTTTTTCTTTAAAATTTAAAGACACACAGCATGACTGAGTGCTGCAGAAACTGCGGATGAGCTGCATGGTTGATTCTGAAGCAGTGTTTGGTAAATGTGCATCCAGAAACCTTGGTGCCATTAATTTTTGGGATACCCACTCAGTTGCTTGTACGGGGTTGCACATACAGTTGAAGAAACTAGGCAGTGGGGCCCAGCGGAAGCAGTGGGCATGCTGGTTTCTCAAGGTTGAGACCAGCAGTGTTTCCCAGCAAGTGGGTCCCCTTGCCCTGGGCCGGGGAGGGGGCTGAGAGGTCTGTGGACTCACACCACGGAATCTAGGCGCAGAGGCCCTTTGTGCCTTGAGGGAAGAGGCGCAGACTGTGGAGAGAGTGGCTCCGGGGTCCCAGAGGATGGTGGACCAGGAGCAAAGTGTAAGCAGTCAGGGCTGACGAGCGTGGGTGTTAGGTGACACGCTGGCCGGCCACAGCCCAAGGTGGGTTTCAGATGGACGTTGGACTTCTCTGGTCTCTGCCAGGCACCTTGCTGGCAGACATCCAGGGGTTGTGCTTTACTCAGAGAGGGGAGCGAGTGGCCAGCACTGAGATCCCTGGTCCACCCAGTGCCCCCTGGGCCTTGGCGTCATTTTGTGCGACTCTGACATTGCCAAGGTCTCGAGTTGCATCTGACCTTTCCTTTGTGCTTCGCTCTGGTGATCGGGACGTGCCGGCCAGGTTCTTCAGGGCATCTCGAGCTGCGCCTGACTCTGGGGTGCCGTGTGGTGCTAGAGCTGCAGCTCTGAGCCAGCCAGGCTGTTTCTCGGAAGTGGCCTCAGAGGATCCCCTATAGCTCCCTCAGTGTCCTTGTCCGTCCAGCAGCGGACACTGGCTGCTGGCCGCACAGATCTGAGGACTCAGGGAGACCTCAGGGGCACACTTAGCTGGTGCCTGGAGGAGGGGCTGGACTGGGGGAGGCGGGGGGGGGGGGAGTCCATCGAGGAGCAGAAGGGAAGTGGAGCTGGAGAATGGCCTCGGCGAGCTGCAGGTGATGGAGGAGAAAGGCTGGCACAGACACAGCAGAGGCGCAGGGCTGGGGGAGCCTCGGAGACCCAGATGAGGGGTGACCAGGCGGAGGGAGGCAGCTGGCTCTGCAGGGGAGGGGGCAGTTGGACGGGTAGAGGAGATGTGGAGCAATGGGTTTCTTCTCGCTCACCTGGGGTTGTGGAGAGAAGGTGGGGGTCATTGGAGAGAAGGAAGTCAGAGCAGTGTGTGGGCGCAGGCAGAGCAGGGTGGGCGAGGGCAGGGCTGGGGAGGTGCTGGAGGGACTGGCTCTCTGAGAGGAGGGGAGGAAAGGGGAGCTGCAGAGACCTGCAGCAGATGAAGACAGCAGACCCAGCCCCACACCTCCGCCCGTACGGGCACAGGCAAGGGAGCGCGTGCCTTGGCCCGCGTGGGAATGAGGGCCAGTGGAACCCGCGTCACCCCTCAGAGCCCAACCCAGCAGGGACCTGCTTCCACAGCTGCTTCTGTGCAACCGGAAATGTTTCTGCAACTAGAATGTGTTTCTGCACCCGTAAAAAGGGACCAGAGTTGTACCCTCCCCATCAACACGTGAGGCTCCCTTGGGAGACTGTGAGGAGAAGTGAAAACAGTGCCCAGCACATCAGGGGGGGCTGCTAAGTTCCTTCGGTACCCCCTTGGAGTCAGGGGTGCTGCCGCTCCAGCCCAGGATGGCTGTAAGCAGAAGCATGTTGTGTCCAGCCCAGTTTTCCCTAAAGTAGCCTCAGGTGTTTCATTTTTACTTCCACTTACCTGTTTTGTGTTGTTTTGTTTGTTTGTTTGTGGTCAGGGAGTGTGGGGTGTTGGGCTTGGGCTGCACCTGACCCATCGGCTTAACCCCTGTCTGTGCCCGGGGTTGCTCCTAGTGGAGCTCTGACCACATACAGTGCTGGGGATAGACCCAGGGTCAGCAGCTGTGCTCTGGCTCTAATAGCATACAGAGATTTCTGGATCGGATCGTGTCATCACCCCCAAATCTGGGAGTTTTGAGCTGCAGGGCGCTGAGACAACCCTGCTCAGCACGGCTAAGAAACATGTTCAGGGTGTCCTTGACTCAACAAACCTGTTTATTAGCGTCCTCGTGAATCCTGGGGCTCAGAACCCTGATCCTGGCCTCCAGTTCTCTGTGTCCCCAGCACCCCGCCCCCACCCCTAAGACTCTTTTCCGGTGGGTGGGAACAACTTTGCACCTACTAAGTGGCGTTGCTTATAAAGGATGACCTTTGTAAATGGGAGTAGGCAGTCTGGGTCGGTTTTTTTTTTGTTTCCTTGTCTCACACCCAGAGAAGGAGCCAGGAATTCAGCCCCAGATGGCCTCTTCTCTGTTGTGCCAGAATTTCTGTGTGTTGGCTGACTTCTGCCCTGCCTGTGGGTGATCTGTCGGAGTCCCCCCATCTGAGACCTGTTTCTATTGTTCTATTGTTCCAGAAGATCTGTGTGAGGTTGAGGGAGGGGTCCTAGTTTAGATTGTACGGTAGCCTCAGTAGCAAGTCCTGCCCCTTTCTCAGCTTCCACTTTTGCAAACTACAGTAGATAGTGAACTTTGTTTGGTTTAGGACATTGTCTCTAGAACTGCTCCCATATAAGAATTATAGAACCTTGCAGCTTCTTGCCGAAGGTTTAGTATGCGGTAGTGTAGCACTTACCGCTTCCTCATTTACATGATTTCCTTCTCTTGTGACCAAGACATATGACTTTAAATGGCTCAAGACAAAACTCATCATTTATTTTAAAATATCTGAATTTTAGAAACCACCCAGAAATTCCACCCCTGGCATCCATTCCAAGAAAACAGAATCATTAACACCTAAGGATATATGTACACACACACACACTCACACACACACACACACACACATACACATATACACATATACACAGTGTGTTCATTGCATCATTATTTACCGTAGTTAAGGTTGGGAAACAACCCAGGTGCCCACCAGTAGACAAGTGGATCAAGATATTGTGGCATGCATACACAATACTTACTGAGCTATGAGAAAAGATGAAATATTGCATTTTGCTTCAACTTGGTTGAAAATGGAGGGTATCATGCTAAGTGAATCAGAGAAACAAAGGCAGATCTGGGGTTGTCCCGCCTATGTGGAATATAAAGAAAGCAAAGGAATAGATAGTGCCCAGTGGAAACAAGCCCTGTGATAATGCCAACAGAGCTGGTGGGCAGGAAGGAGACCCGGGCACTGGGTGGTGGGTTGGGTGCAGTAGTCCCATGAGCATGAAACAATACTAGTACTATAAATCTTGATGCTGCAATGAGGAATGATCGATACTATACCTGAAGAATGAATTCAGAGAAAATCATATTTACCCCCATGATTTTCCGGCCTGCCCACTCCAACCTTCTGCCTTGTTTTTCCTGCCATGAGTTTAGGGCTTTGTGAACGGTCTCAGGCTTTGGGGTATGTGTGGGTTGTCGTGTCCCTGGAGAGAATTCATGGTGTCAGTTCTGTGATGATTTTTGTGGGCGTGGGCATTGCCTCTGGGGATCTCATTTCCTCTGGGACAACAGGGATATCTGCAAGACGGCGCAGGCCCGGCCCAGCACTGGTGGCTGTAGTGTCACAATGCTTCCTACAACGCCCTCCACCCTTCTGAAGTCACTGTGGCCTTGTGACTCTCACGTGGTGGGGGGCGGTGAGTGACTCTTAAGAAATCTTTGCTTGAGAAGTTTAAACCTTTTGAGATTGCTGAGGCGATTTCCTTGCAGCTTGCATGCCCCTCGCTCTCTTGCTGGGTGTCGGGGAAGGTGTTGCCCCTGACCGGGGGATTATAGTGTGGGTGGTGTGTGGGTATCTGTTAACTTCAGTGCACAAACATGTTCTTTCATTACCTAGAATGTTCCTGGCAGAGTATGTGAAAACGATGTCTTAGTAATCACAAACTCATGTGCCAATGACTTGCTTTCCTCTACACTCATTCGTACCCAGAACTGTAGCTTTGTCTTACCAGCAGTCTAACTGCAAGTAGGAATGATAAGTGATTTCAACTACTTGCTTCCCTGACAAGTCCTTATTGGATGTTTGGTCTGTTCTAATTTTAATTTTCTTTTTCTTTTTTCTTTCTTTTTTTTTTTTCTTTTTTGGGTTACACCCAGTGATGCACAGGGCTTACTCCTGGCTCTGCACTCAGAAATTAACCCTGGCGGTGCTCAGTGGACCATATGGGGTGCTGGGACTCGAACCTGGGTTGGCCGTGTGCAAGCCAAATGCCCTACCCGCTGTGCTATTGCTCCAGCCCCTAATTTTAATATTTTTCAAAACATCATGCCTCCAGCTCTTCAGTTCATCTTGCACACACCATTAGGAGGTTCTATAATAGGCACTTTTTGCTGTTGCAAATGGTATTAGGCCCCAGCCAATCGAGTTTTGTGTTGCTCCCGTAGGTGTGCGCACAGTCCTGTGTGTGGTATGGAGAGTGTGGAATTGCATCTGGAGACAAGAGGTACAATTGTGAATATTCTGGGCCACCAAAACCGCTGCCGAAGGATGGATATGACTTAGTACAGGTAAGTTTGTGACTGAGACTTTGGGAATGCAAAGTGCAGGTCGTGAGAGCCTCTATAGTCATTATTTCAGTGTTAATTGTGGGATGGAGGTAGAGCTGAAATTAGTTTTTTGTGTTTTAAGGTTTTTTTTCATTAAAAAACTTACTTTCAGATTTAAAACATCACGAATTACAAAGCTACAAAGACACTTATGATTTTCAGGTGTATAATGTTCCAATATAAATCCCTTTGGCAGTGTCCACTACCCTCCACCAGTGTCCGCAGTATCCCTCTCGACAGAGACACTTCCCCCTCCCCCATTGTCCTAGGGTTCCCTTCCCTAACTTATCCCAGTCCCCTAACCCGTTGGCAAGCTTCCTGCTGGACGCCACTTTTCCTGTTCTTTGTTTCTGTTGCCTTTGGCATTTGATATTTCCCTTCGAGGGTTCTTTATATCCCACATACAAGAGAGATCATTTTGATAGACCTGAATCTTGTCCCAAATTTTCACGCAACACACAGGCAGAGAAGAGACTAGAACTCCAAAGGCTCGGATGTTGTAAGAGTTGACTTCATTCCTTCCTCATAATTTCCTGTAAACAGACCCCTGTCTAGGGACTTAATTTGGTTCCTCAAATGTCGCCCTCCTCAGCTTCTTAAAAATAGGTGACTAAAGTTTATTTACTTATTTTTTGGTTTTCAGCCTAGATTTTTGAACTTGAATGAACCAGGTAGGACTCTAAGCAGGTGTGTTACCCCTTGTCCCATGTTCATTTTAACGATTCCTTCATTTTACACCAAGCACCTATGAACTTTACCACCAGGATTCTGTTTTCAGTTGTCACATTTACCATCACTGATAAGCAGGGTGATTAGGAAAGAACTAGAAAAATTCCAGGTGAAAAGGCTGTTTATTAGTTACTTGAGCTATCCAAAATCAAGTTGGTGCAAGAGCAGGTCTTCAAGACTAACTTGGTAATTTTGTCAGAATTATTGAAGATGTTTGGCTTGCCCTGGGCTATCTAGGAAAATTTAGTAGTATTCTGGTTGAACTTAAACAAGCCAAAAAACAAAACCAAAAAACAAAACCTAAGAAGTGGTCAAATGATTGCCAATTGTGATTCCAAATAAGAGAAAAAGACACGTGCTATCTCTAATGTCCCTCCCTTTTTTTTTCTCTTTTTTTTATTAAATCACCATGAGCTACACTTACAAAGCTTTCATGTTTGAGTTTCAGTTGTACAATGATCGACCACCCATCCGTCGACCAGTGCACATTCTCCACCACCACTGTCCTTACTATCCCTCCTTGTCCCCCTCCTGTCCCCTCCCCCCCAGCTTCTATGGCAAACAGTCCCCCCCCCTCTCTCTCCTCTCTCTCTCTCTCTCTCTCTCTTTCTCTCTCTCTCTCTCCTTACTTATGGGTATTTTGATTGGCAATACAGATGAGAAGTCATCATGTTTGGTCCTTTATGTACTTCAGCACACATCTCCCATCCCAAGCAATCCCTCCAACCATCATTGACTTAGTGATCCCTTCTCTATCCCAGCTGCCTTCTCCCCCAGCTCATGAGGTGGCTTCCAACTGTGGAACAATCTTCTGGCCCTTGTCTCTACTGTCCTTGAGTGTCAGTCTAATATTATGATATTTTATTCTCTGCAATGTTTATCCTTATTTAGCCATGCTCCCCTGAGATTGTGCCCTTCCACCCAACAGGAACTGTGTCCTGGATTCTTCTTTAACAATGTCAGTCTCTGTTGTGATGTTCAGCAGCTTCAGACACTGAAAGAGAACCTGCAGCTCCCTTTGCAGTTCCTGTCCAGGTAAGCTGCACTGGCAGTTAAGAGGAAGAATGGATTTTAGGTACCTGTTGACCCTGTAACATTTTGATGTCCCTTAAAATGTCATTTCGATTCTAAGAAAGCAACCTTCTGGCCACTGGGATAAAGAACACTGATAAAGTAACAGTGATCAGACTTATTTTCTTCTTAGTTGCCTTCCAGTTGGTAACCTGGTTTCCCTCTGAGATGTCTGCATTGCCTAGGGGTCTCTGCCCTGTGGATTACGTTCTTTCAGGGAGACTCGGGGCTCTCTGTCCTGAGGGAGAGAGCCTGGTGATCCTGCGGCCATCTCTGACCAGCCTCCCATCACACAGTTCTCTCTCTGCATTGCGGACCTTGTCATCTCCATTTTGCTGATTCCTCATTCATTCCACAGTGGTGTGATGGGTTTAGAATCCTGATCCTCAGCTGAGCTGGCCATGGGTCACCGCTCACAGGCTTGGCTCATTTTGTTGGCTCGTTTTGTCAGAAACTTTCATTTGGCTGTTCAGTCTATTCTCCGGGAGCAGAGCAGTGAAAAGGAGCCGCATAATAGATGTTTTTCTCTAAGCTCACCCGGCGATTCTCAGATAGTTAAGCGAGTGGCGTCTGGAACAGAGCGGGGGATTTCTCCCTGAAGCGCTGGGGCTTGCACACGCTGCGCGGGCAGGAGGAGCATAGGCCAGCCTCCACGTGAGAACCCTGCTGCTCACCAGAAGTTTAAATTGATGCTGCAGAGTGGGAGGACCACCTCATGGACGTTCTTTCAGCGCAACGTAAAGCAGAGTAATAGACTGAAAAGTCGCACCCTCATTGGGGCTAGTGTACTCTGTAAGGGCCACTGCGTTGCGCCGTGGAGCCAGATGGCAGTCACCAGACAGAGATACATTTCCTTTTTGTTTTATTGTTTGTTGGGGGGTGGAGGTACAGAGCTATATCTGGGGGTATAGCTCAGCGACTCTTCCTGGTTTTGTGTTTGGGGCTCACTCCTGGTGGTCCTTGGGGGGCTGTGGTGCTGGGACTCAAACCCAGACCTCCTGCTTGCAGAGCGTACACTCCACCCATTAAACTCTCTCTCCAGCCTTCAAGTATATTTTTTTGTTCGTTTTGTTTTTTTTGTCAAACCCTGGCAGTGCTCAGGGTTTACTCTTGGCTCTGAGCTCAGAGATCACTCCTAATGGGGCTCAGGGGAACAGCTGAAATGCCAGGGATTGAACCAGGTCAGCTGCATGGTAAGCAACTGCCTATCTGCCATACTATTGCTCCAGCCCCTCAGGATACATTTCTTTAGCGCCTACTCTGGGGGAGGCATTTGAACATACACATCAAACGATAGCCATATTGTCAGAGGGACCAAAGCTCTGCAGTAGCAACTAATAAGAGCCTAATGCTGCGGTCAAGCTTTGATGATGGTGTTGGCCGGAGAGGTGCCCCAGGGCTCATGCATGTGCTTTTCATGCAGGAGGCTGCATTTGGTCCCTGGCACAGCATGGCCCCCTGACTACTCTGCCAGGAGTGCTCCTAGATTTGGTTCCAAACCTCACCCCCCCACCCCGTGTGTCTCCAGGCAGGATTCTTTGGTTTGAATGGTGTGATTGGCGTTCTTGTTTCTATCCCAGTAAGTCATGGGACTCCTGAAAGTCCCTCAGCAGAGCGGAGGCTCCTGAACCTGAAACCGCATCTTCCTCCTCCTTTGCGTGTCCAGTGCGGTCCCCTGCACCGGAGCAGAGGCCAGAGTCCTCTTGATTCGATCGTGTTGCAAGACTGCAAGTGTAATGAAGCAATACGCCTTTGTGGAGAACAGGGAACCAAAGAGAGGAGAGGGCTCTTACCCCTTGAGCAGTGAACAATAGCAGCTTAACCTTTGAATTCTGGGACAGAGACAGTTCTGGTTTTCATGAAAACCCATATACTTCTGAAATGCCCAGGCCAGGGGTGTTCTTCACAAATCATAGGGAAAGCCTTTTCAGAGCAGACCTGAGGATTGTCTGGGGTGTGGGAGACCTCCCTCCAGTAGGTTAGACGATGAAATTTTGCATCTTTATTACTTGTCATCAGAATCGTTACCCCGGTGCTTCTCCTGACCCCCTGAAGACAGAGGATGCCTGTCTGTGGATTGTAAAGCACATGTTCAGAGAATGTGGTTCCTTTTATGAAGTTAATTCTGGACACTTAGTAATGGGAGTCATGCTTAAAGAGATGTCTCTATTTTAATATGATTTTAGGCCTAGAATTGCTAGGCTTACTATGTTCTCATGGTAATTCATTTGTCACTCTCGTAGATTTAAAATACTCATTGAATTCTTTCAAGACATCTTTTTTACTGACCCTTTTTGTAAGCTGATGCAGGATATAATTTACTTTTCCTTAGATGTCCTTCCTGCTTTTATAACCTCATGAACCTATTTTGTGAGCTGACATGTAGCCCTCGACAGAGTCAGTTTCTGAATGTTACTGCAACTGGAGAGTATGTTGACCCTGTTACAAACCAAACAAAGAGGAATGTGATAGAGCTACAGTACTTCATTGGAGAGAGTTTCGCCAATGGTAAGTAAATTTTGAAAACCTCATTATATATGTTAATACTCACCTCTGTACACATGTAAAATGTGGTATGACTGGGATACTAAAACACCAGGCCACTGGAGGGGGCTGGAGCAATAGCACAGCGGGTAGGGCGTTTGCCTTGCACGCGGTCGACCCGGGTTCGATTCCCAGCATCCCGTATGGTCCCCTGAGCACCGCCAGGGGTAATTCCTGAGTGCATGAGCCAGGAGTAACCCCTGTGCATCGCCGGGTGTGACCCAAAAAGCAAAAAAAAAGAAACCAAAAAAAAAAACACCAGACCACTGGTAAGTGTAACTTCGTGCAAGCATTGGAAAAATCATTCAGAAAGTGATTTTACAATGCCTATTGAAGGTAATTTGTACCTTTTCCTGTAAATTGCACTTAGAGATACTTGTCATAGAGAAATTTTTAATGCTTGTGAATAGAAAAACATACGAAAACATTCACTGTAATTTTGTGATGCAGAAAAATTTTAGACTTCTGTAGTATGAGAAGACAAGTGTAGAATATGAAACATAACACTTAAAACAAAACTGCACTGTAGCACTGTCGTCCTGTTCATCAATTTGCTTGAGTGGACACCAGTAACGTCTCCATTGTGAGACTTATTACTGTTTTTGGCATATCGAATATGCCACGGGTAGCTTGCCAGGCTCTGCTGCGCAGGTGGGATACTCTTCGTAGCTTGCCGGGTTCTCCGAGAGGGATGGAGGAATTGAACCTGGGTTGACTGTATGCAAGACAAATGTCCTACCGGCTGTGCTATCACTCCAGCCCAAACTAGACAGTGAAAATGTAAAGAGCACAGTTGAAAAATGGACAAATGACCTAAGCCGAACACCTAAGGATGTGTATGATAAATGAGCATATGAAAAGATTCTCTATATTCATTAGAAAGACTAGCATGTAAAACCCCAACAGCACTGCAAGCTGGAGCTACATCACACCTTCTTCATTGCGTGGTGAAAGCAAAACGCTCTAGGGAACATGGGAAATGGCTTCTCAGGAAACTGCCATATACTGCAGCCATCACATTCAGTTGGTATATACTCAGAGTTGGAAACCTTTGGCCACACAACCTGTACATGGATGTTTATAGTAATTGTGAGTTCACAAAATAATGTGCAGGTGCTGCTGCTTCGACACGTGCGTGTTCAGTGGCCCAGAGCTGCCTCCCGTCCTCCCCAACAGAGAAACAGAGAGATAGGGGGACCACAGCCTGATGGTGAAAATGTCTCCTCTATGGATACTTTTTGGTAGCATTTTCAGCGGTTTTCCATAACAGACAATTAATTTAGAATATATCATTTCACTTGTGCTTTGGAATAGGGCTTGGGGCTTGGGATGGAAACATCCCAAATTTGGTTTTGGGAAGGTGTAAAGGTGGTGGGATTGGTGTTTTAATATTAACTCTAATCAAATATTATGAACCACCTTATAAAATAAAAAAAAAAAAGAAAATGGCCAGTTTAATGCAGAACTGCTAGTACACTTATAGAACATCTGAAGGGGAGGCATTGAGATAAGGATACAGGTGTGATTAATCATCTACATAGCTAAAACCTTTGTCTTGAAATTTACATAGATCATTTACATAGGTAAAACTAGGAAATTCTCATTCTCTTGGGCAGATTAACTCAAGGAGACACTCTTGTGTCTCCCAGGGACATCTGCATTGCTGTTATCTTTCCCTCTAGTTTTGTGTGTTATTAATACTTGCAGTTGTTTGGATAAACACAGTAAGAGACAAAAATCCCAACACTTAGTTCTCTGGGCTCTGAGAGTGAGCAAGGCTCTTACTGTAAGTCCCAGACTAAGTAGTCAGGCCAATTCAGCTTGTCCTACCTCCTGGTGTCCTCTCTCTTAAGTCATAACAGCTTGCATTTGGGGCTGGAGTGATAGCACAGCGAGTAGGGCATTTGCCTTGCACATGGCGGACCCGGGTTCGATTCCCAGCATCCCATATGGTCCCCTGAGCACCGCCAGGGGTAATTCCTGAGTGCAGAGCCAAGAATGACCTCTGTGCATCACCGGGTGTGACCCAAAAGCAAAAAAAAATAATAAAATAAAAATAACAGATTGCATTTATGCTTTCTAGAGTGTCCATTTCAATGCCAGGGTAGCTTTGCCACTTGCTCTTGATCCATCCCAGTCCCACGGCGGGACCTCCCTTTTGGGGTGTTAGGAACAACAACAACTGAAGCCTGAGTCAAGTAATTCTGATGGATGCCCAGAGTCAACCAACTCCCAAATATTAATGGTCTTTCTGTGTTTAACCAAAGAACATTACTCTATAGTAAAATATAAAAAGGCTATTGGGGAAATATAAGAGCAGGTACCAATACACAGCAATTCAGATGTAAAACACAGAATTACCAGAAAGTTTTGCCTTATAAGTAATGAAGACTGACTTGGGAAACTGTGTCAATGAGAGGTAAAATGCAAAGGAAAAGTTAAAGATAAACTTTAACTAAATTAGGGATGCTAGCAAGAGCACGGTAAGCTTCTCTGGGAGGAGGAAAAGGGGCAATTCATTGATGAAGCCTAAAGCACGTAGGGTTAATACCCAACAGTTATCAAACTCATAATTGCCAAAACTTGGAAATAGCCAAGTACTTTAAGTAGGTGAAATAATAAACTGGTGCATCCAAACAATAAATTGTTATATTCAGCACAAAGAGGAAATGAATTATCTAAATGAAAAGACCTAGAGGAACCTTAAGTACGTGTTGCTAAGGGAAAGAAGCCAATCTGCAAAGGGTACATCCTGTTTGATGCCAACCATATTTCTGGGAAAGGCAAAATTATAGCAGTAGCCAAGATCACTAGTTGCTAGATTTGCAGGGAGGAATTAGGCAGAGCCCAGAGACTTTTGCAGTCAGTCAAGTTACTCTATACGGTGTTATAATGGTGGACAGTGATTTGTTAAAGTTTACAGAATATAAAGCAAAAAGTTCAGGGTCTAGAGAGATAGTTCGGGAAAGGGACAGGGGCGTGGTGTGGTAAGGAGCCTTTTATCCCATCAACCCTGGTTCAGTCCCCAATACTATATATGGTTCCTTGACCACCAGGAATACTACCAGGTATGGCCCAAACCCCCGTCCCCGAAAAAAGGGACAAAATATTTAATATATTAAAAAGAAATTTTATTGAAGTGTCATAGTTTATAATATTGTTGAAATCACTGCTTTTTAGTTTACACCAGTCCTTCTAGCAGTGTTTCAGGAACCCTCCACCATTAGAGTTTCTTGATTTGGGGTCATATCTATAGATCATCTCCCAGTCCCCACCAGAGTGGTGACTTGTTACAGTTGATGATTTCATATTGCTAAACCACAATCATTCAAAATCTACAGTTTACACATTAAGGTTTATTCTTAGTATGATACATATAATTTTTCTTCATTTAATATTTTAAATTTTTTTCCTTGGGACCAGACAGATGATACAAGGCGTAAGATGATGGCCTTACATGTAGCACCCAGCACTGCACAGTGAAACCACTGTACTCTGCTTATTTTTGCTATAAACCAAAGTTACTCTGAACAATGGAAGTACATTTAGAATAATTAAGACGGAGCAATAGTACAGTGGGTAGGGTATTTTCATTGCACACGACTGACCTTGGTTTAATTCCCAGCACCCTATGTCATTTAAAAATATTTACACAATGGAATACTATGCAGCTGTTAGAAAAGATGAAGTCATGAAATTTGTATATAAGTGGGTCTACATGGAAAGTATCATATTAAGTGAAATGAGTCAGAAAGAGAGGGACAGACATAGAAAGATTGCGCTTATCTGTGGAATATAAAATAACATAGTGGGAGACTTAACACCCAAGAGTTGTAGAGATAAGGCTTAGGAGGTCTGCCCCACAGCTTGGAAACTGGCCTCACATGCTGGGGAGAAGGCAGCTCAGATAGAGAAGGGAACACCAAGTAGAGGATGTTGGGAGGACCCATTCAGGTTGAAAGATGCGAACTGAAAGTAGACTATAGACTGAACATGATGGCCACTCAATACCTCCATTGCAAACTACAACACCCAAAAGGAGAGAGAACAAAGGGAATGCCCTGCTTTTTAGGCAGGGTGAGGTGGTGGGGGATGGGGTGGGGTGGTGAGACGGATACTGGGATCATTGGTGGAGGTGAATGGGCACTGGTGGAGGGATGGGTAAACGATCACTGTATGAGTAAAATGCAAACACAAAAGTTCATAACTTTGTAACATAAGTTTACATCACAGTGATTCTCTGATAAAAAAATTTTAAAAAAATAAAAATATTGACTTAACAGAAAGACAGGGAGAGACATAGAAGGACTGTACCCGTTTGTGGAATATAAAGTAATAGAATGGGAGACCAACACCCAAGGATAGTAGAGATAAGGACCAGAAGGATTTTTCTACAGCTTGGAAGCTGGCCTCACATGCTGGGGGAAAAGGCAGCTCAGATAGAGCACCAAGTAAGGGATGCTTGGAGGGCCCACTCGGGATGGGAGATGTGTGCTGAAAGTAGACTAGGGACCGAACATGATGGCCACTTAATTCCTTTGTTGCAAACCACAACACCCAAAGGGAGAGCGTAAAAGGGAATGTGCCTGCCACAGAGGCGGAGGGGGGTGGGGGAGACACTGGGAACACTGGTGGTGGAGAATGGGCACTGGTGGAGGGATGGGTACTCGATCATTGTATGACTGAAACATAAGCACGAAAGTTTGTGAGTCTGTAACTGTACCTCATGGCGATTCACTAGAAAAAAAATTTTTAAAAATTGACTTAAAGTTGCAGATTATGTATGGAGTGTGTATTTGTTTTAAAACAGTGGTCACCAAGTTCCGTGAAAGAACATAAAAATGCCTGGGGAAGGCAGTGATCAAAATCAGCAGTTACTGTGCACATATTTGTTGCAGGGGACAGTCAGGAGAGGCTTCAACTGTGTCTGTAGTGCATTACTTTTTTTCCTGTTGAGTCAAATGTAAAATGGTTACATTAGACTGATGTAGCTAGGTGGTGAGTAAATGAGAGCTCTTTCCTCCCTGTTTTTTATATGTTTGAAATATTTAACATCAACAACAAAAGGCTTTGAAAACCAAATGATAAACTGGAAAATGTGAGAATATTACCTAGAAAACGTCAGAACTCTATAAATTGGGAAATTGTTCAAGAAGTAATGGGGGCCAGAGAGATGGTACAGTAGGTAGGGCACTTGCCAACCTGGGTTTCCATCTCTAGCATGGCACCCCCAAACCCACCAAGAGTGATCCCTGAGTGCAGAGCCAGGAGTAAGCCCTGAGTACCCCTGGTGTGCAACCTGCCCCCTCAAAAAAAAAAAAAAAGAAAAAGTAGAAAAAGGCACAGGTCACTTCATTCCAGCTGTCCAGCCACTGGACAGCTGGAGATTCACCAGCACTGGCGAGGCTAGACAGATTACTCAGCAGAAAGAAAGTAACTATCATTCCGATTGAACTTTTCAGGAGTAAAGGTCCACAGTAAATGTAGAAGCGTCTCCTTAGAGCTTAGGAGATCTGGGGAGTTTCTAGCAAGCAGAGACTGGTAAATGACAAGTATTCATTCCTGCTGCTTCTGTATTAGCGCAGCGTCAATCCCGTCTACACTTAGCGTGGCGTCTCGGTGCTCACGAAGCCGCAGAGTTCACACCGGTTCCCCTCACCCATGGCCCCTGCCCTAAACCCAGACTTCCTCTTCTCTCATTGAGAGCTCTGTGCCTTCTAGAGCAGGTTCTTTGACTGCGGGTTCACCTAGGTTGTTAGCCTCTCCACTTTTGTCTGCGCTTATATTCCCAGGCCGAAGGCAGACCCACAGGGGATGATAAAGTGTTTTCTGTTGGTTTTTTTTTTTTTAAATCTCTTCCATTACTAGAAATTTGTTTTAGCCTGTTATTTGTCAAACGATAAGCTGGTTCAGAGGAATTTCTGCTCCAGCCCTTCATGATTCCCATGCTGAGTTCCTGCCTCTCAAATGGAGCCTCTGATTGCCGTGCACTTGGATTTCGGAGCTGGCCTTTGAGTGGCCTCCGAAGATCTCACCCAGTGAATGATGGCAGCTTGGTGTTACCCTCTTTCCCCTCTGTTCTTTCGCTAGCCATGTACAATGCCTGCCGGGATGTGGAGGCCCCCTCAAGTAATGACAAGGCCCTGGGGCTTCTGTGTGGGAAGGAGGCTGAAGCCTGCAACGCCACCAACTGGATTGAGTACATGTTCAACAAGGACAATGGGCAGGCGCCCTTCACCATCACGCCCATCTTTTCAGGTAGGAACCCAGAGTCCCGGGTTTGGTGGGTGTGTGACGTTTTCAAGTCCATGAAGTGGCAGGTGCCTTAGGAAGATCAGGAAATGCAGAGAAGTAATTTCCTCCAGGAGTGCAGTAAGGCCAGCCTGTTCCCTGCCCCGGGACAGTTAGAGCACTGGGAGTGGGAGTGAGGGGGAGGAAGGGAGGTCTTCAGGCACTAACTGAAACACTGGACTGTGGGCCAGACCTTAGTGCAGTGGGGAAGGTGCCGGCCTTGCACAAGACTCCCTCTGATCCCTGGTGCCTGGTATGGTCCCACCAGGTGTGATCCCTGAGTGCAGAGCCAGGAATAAGTCCTGAGCACTGCCAGGTATGAATCCTTATTTTTTTTCCTTTTTTTAAATAACAGGCTTACCTGTTTCTAAAAACCTAAAAAGCTTTAATGCCCCTCCCCCAATATATATTTTAAAATAAAGCCTTTTCAGAAGCTCAGTAGTCGTGTTAGACCAGTTCTTTAGTAGAGCTTAGATATGATGGAAAGGTTTTTTCTGGAATGTGGAGCAGTGGTGCAGTCCTTTCCCCCGCTGCTGCTGTCTCCCTGCTTCCATTCCTTTTGTCCCTGGGGCCACACGCGGCTTGGTGGTCACACTCCCCAGATGACATGGCCTTTCTCGGTGCTCGCTGGGGGTCACACCCTGCAGCTCACACACCGGCCGACCCGGCGTCCACCCCCTCGGCTGTGCTGCTCACACACGCCTGGCCGCAGAGGCCTGGCTGGAAATCACACAGGGATGACAGGTGCTGGCAGTGCTCTGATCCTGCGTGGCCCACGTGGCAGCACGGGGACGTGAGCTCACGGTCTGAGGCTTGCAGGGCAGGTGCTCCGAGCCGCTGACCCCTACTCACTCACTGAGCCCAGAGCTCTCCCTCTGATTCTGTTTCTTCTTCCCGTTGTGCTTACGTCGTCGGGTTTGAGTGGAGTGTTAGAAGGACTTTGTTTTCCATCGAGATACTCAACATGATTTCCCCCCTCAGACCTCCCGGTCCACGAAATGGAGCCCATGAACAACGCCACCAAAGGCTGCGACCAGCCTGTGGATGAGGTCACGGCACCGTGCAGCTGCCAGGACTGCTCAGTCGTTTGTGGCCCGAAGCCCCAGCCCCCGCCCACCCCTCCTCCCTGGAGAATCTTGGGCCTGGATGCCATGTATGTCATCATGTGGATCACCTACATGGCATTTCTGCTTGTGTTTTTTGGAGCATTTTTTGCTTTGTGGTGCTACAGGTGAGTCGGTTTTGTGTGTCCTCCAGAGCAGAATGATCGAAGTGGCACTTCCACAGAGAACTCGGACCCCATATTGAAGTTGCATCCCCTCATGACTTTTGGGGAACAAACCACGTGCCCTACGGGCGCTGTCTGCCTCTGTGCTGGCGTCCTTTGACCATAGAATGTATCTTTCAGTGCCGCAGGCCTGTCTAATCCCATCATTTATTTCATTGCTCCTATTTTCCCAACTTCCCTGTCTTTTTTAAGCCAGTTCTTCATTTCTGGAATCACAAGCAGTTCCAGGCTTCATGGCGGTTTTGCCCTCCCCCAGCCCTGGAACCAGTTGCTTCTGCAAGGAACCTGGTTCTCTGTTCGAGGAGAACTCTGCCCCTGCGGGTAGCTCACTGCTACTTCAATACAGTGCTTACTGGGTTTTCAGAGGTTAAAAATTTAAATGGAATTGAGGGCTGCACAGTGAGACGATCCATTGTTGGGGGGGGGCGGGTAAGTAGTTGGGGGAACTACCGACACGTCCCCCCGTGAGCACTGTATTGAAGTAGCAATGAACGGTGAGCTTCGTGTGCCGTGCTCCGGGGACCTTGTGGCCACTCCTAGTGACCTTGGCCAGCTGGCGTTGGTGGTTGAACACTGGGGCCTACAGACATGGCACTGCTCAGACCCCGTGGTGCCAGGGACCTCCCAAAGCCTCCCTGGGGTGCTGGGGACCTGCCTCAAGCTAGGGAAGTTAGGGGAAAGTGGCGGCCAGCAGGGAGCCCGGCAGTGGGAGGAGGCAGTGTGCTGCAGGGGGCTGCCCAGACGCCTCCTTACGCTGAAGCATGCTCACTCGGGGCTTTTCTCTTTCAGGAAACGGTACTTTGTCTCTGAGTACACCCCTATCGACAGCAACATCGCGTTCTCCGTGAACGCCAGCGACAAAGGTAAGCGTACTTCTGGGCCGGGACTGTGCTGGCCCGAGGAAGCCCACTGGGGGGGCACAGTTGCAACTGAGCGGGTGTCGGGTCTGTCAGGCTGTGACTCGCAGTGCAGTAACTCGGGGCTAGGGGTGCCACCACCAAGATAGGGGCAGGTCGCTGTGGCAGCTGCTTCGGGCCAGCTGAGAGAACTTTGCTTCAGGGCCTCAGTTGCCGACAGCGGGGGGGGGGGGGGGGGTGTTGGAGGCGGGAATGGTGGGCGTCGGGGGAAGCCGTGTGGCCTCCAGAGGTGGCAGGTGGCGCAGGGCCCGGGAAGCGTGAGCATGGCGGGGCCGGGAGCGGGCCTGGGTCCCCGGCCGTGCAGCCACGGCTAACGCTCTCCCTGTTCCGACTTTCAGGAATGGCTTGGCTCTTAACCTCCACCCTCCCTTCCTCTCCCGCCCTTCCAGGGGAGGCGTCCTGCTGTGACCCCTTGGGCGCGGCCTTCGAGGGCTGTCTGAAGCAGCTCTTCACCCAGTGGGGCTCCTTCTGCGTCCGCAACCCCGGCGTCATCCTCTTCTTCTCCCTGGCCTTCATCGGGGCGTGTGCTTCCGGCCTGGTGTTCGTGCGCATCACCACCAACCCAGTGGAGCTCTGGTCTGCGCCCAGCAGCCAGGCCCGCCAGGAGAAGCAGTACTTTGACACGCACTTTGGGCCCTTCTTCCGCACCGAGCAGCTCATCATCCGGGCCCCCCACACCAAGGCACACACTTACGAGCCGTATCCCTCGGGGTCCGACGTGCCCTTCGGGCCTCCGCTGGACAAAGAGATTTTGCACCAGGTAATCGGGTTATTTTGCAGAAATCAATTCCAGGGGACCCCTTTTACCTGTTCCCCATTCCTTATTTTCTTTTGATTTGGGGGCCTCACCTGGAGGTGCTCAGGGCTTACGCCTGACTCGGAGCTCAGGCATCACTCCTGGCAGTGCTCGGGGAACCATATGGGTGCCAAAGATTGAAGCAGGTCAGCCATGTGCAGGAAAATGCTCCACCTGTTGTAGCATCGCTCCGGCCCACCTAAGAAGGTGCTTCCCCGGCATACTCCTAACCCCCCGCAGAGCAGCCATGGCCAGTCAGAACCCGACAGAAGTCTTCACGTGTTTCTGGGTTTACGTTTTTCAATCTTCCAGGTTCTTGAGCTACAGACAGCCATTGAAAACATCACTGCCTCCTACAACAACGAGACGGTGACGCTTCAGGACATCTGCCTGACCCCTCTCTCCCCCTATAACCGGAACTGCACCATCCTGAGCGTGCTGAACTACTTCCAGAACAGCCACGCCATGCTGGACCGCAAGATCGAGGATGACTTCTTCGTGTACGCAGACTACCACACGCACTTCCTGTACTGTGTCCGGTACGTGGCAGGGTTGCTCTGTGGCCTGGCTGGGCTTGGCCGAGGGAGACCCTGCCCGGGAAGCCCATGTCCTAGTAACAGGGGTGCTCAGACTTGAGAGAGGGTGGACATGAGCGCCTTGGAGGAAGTGAAGCCGGACGAGAAAGGAGGCACCTGCTTGTGGGGAGGGGTGCTGAGGGAGCCTCCGGGGGCTCAGAGGAAGGTGTTCCGGGCACAGGGCAGGAACCAGGGAACAACTCTCACTTCTCCCTGAGTCGAGAATGCAGCCTCCGGCCTGCCGCCCGCTGGATCTCCAAGTGCAGAAGAGTCACAGAAGCCTCTAGAGCTTTCTCTGGTCCTGTCGAGGCAAATCTGAGCCAGACGTGGAGTCATTGCTCAGCTGCGCCATGTCCCACTGAGGAGAGGGATGGGGGTTCAGGTCAGCTGGGTCACAGGCCACTGAAGCTGTGCCCTGCAGGACACATATGTCATTGGGATGCGTCAGAGAAGCTGAGCTGGAAGGTGGCCTGTCGGTTTGACCCCGTAGCAGAAGGCCTGTCCTTGAGACCCCAAGCTGCCTGCCCCAGCAAGGCCAGCCGAGGGAAGGCAGCTGGCCTCCAGCCTGGTGGACTATGGCCATTTCTTCCCCAGTGAGCAGCCACCTCTGGGCATGCGGCCTGGCTGGCCACGTCTCAGGAGCCCAGGACTCTGCCCAGCTGGATTCGTGACCCTCAGTTCTGCCCGTTTTTATTACAGGACTGTCCCCTAGATTGGGCTGTGTTTATTTTAGGCATTGTATGGGCACTTTACAAACATATAAAGTAAACAGGCATGGATTCCCTCAAATCTGTGTTGTCCATGCAGCGGTGGCGGGGGGACACCACGCCACACAGGCCAGTTTGGAATCTATCAGATACTTTAAAAATACGGGCCGGGGGGACAGTACAGAGGGTAAAGCCACTTGCCTTGAATGAGGCTGATGTGGTCTGAATGGGGCCTCCACACGCGGTCTCCCAAGCCCCACCAGGAGTGAACTCTGAGCACAGAGCCAAGAGTAAGCCCTGGACACTGCAGGCAGGGCCCCAAAACAATATAAGATAAAAAAAAAAAAAAAAGATTTAAACTCTATAATTTTTCTCTTTAAGGGAAAAGTGATTTGCTTTCTTTTGTTTTACACAGTAGTTGATCCAATGGTAGTGGTGAGGGAGATGCAAGAGACTCGAGCTTTATTCTCGGAGAACCAGGACTTCTGGTTCAGACCGGGTGGCCCGCGGCCATCGGCTCTCTTGGGCAGGCGGCTGCACACGTGTGGGCCTGGTTCCCCCTTGCCCCCCCTCCCCCAAGTCTTTCCTGGCCTCTCCCCTCCACGTCTGAGCGGCAGAGCTGCAGTCAGCACACACCCACTGGGTCCCGTGCCCGTGCTGTCTGCCGCTCACTTGGCCCCCAGGCACTGTCCCTGCATTCTTCCTCAGGGCAGCAGAGGCTTGTGCCAGGGGAACCCTGCGGGGGTCTGCTCCTGCGGCCCAACCCCTCAGCCCTCTCTGAGAGTGCCAGCAAAGCTGTGGCTGTCCTGAAAGGCTGTCTCCTTCCCCCATCGGTTGTATGTCGTCTGCGCTCCTGGCTGGCCCTGGCCTCTCATCCCCACTTGGCACCTTCATTGTCCCTGTCCCCAGTGTCTGCAGGATGCACATCGACATGCTCTGGACCCCTTCTCTTCTCCCGATCCCCCAGCCACACCCTTGAAGCCCTAGAAACAGGCTGCTCGGTCCGCAGACCTCAAACCCTCCTCTTGCTCTCCTCCCTCCCCTCTCCTCACTTGCTCTCCCCGAATCTTTGCCCGGAGCACCCTCATTTCCCTTGTCCCAGGCACCTCTGCCTCGCCCAGGAAACTGGTTCTGTACAGGTCGGACACATCCTCCTGCACTTCCTGCCTCTGACCTCCCTAGCCAAGGGCCAGACTGTGGTTTGTCCCTGGGGAACCCGAGGGTGCCCGCATTGTGCTTCAAACAGCTTTGTGCCTGCTGCTGTCCGAGGAGGCATCCTCTGACCGGGTGTTTTCTGAACTTGGCAGGGCTCCTGCCTCTCTGAACGACACGAGTGTGCTCCACGATCCTTGTCTGGGGACGTTTGGCGGGCCGGTATTCCCCTGGCTCGTCCTGGGAGGCTACGACGGTGAGTGGAGGGGCTTGCACGGGCTGTTGGTGCTTCAGTCTCGCTTCTTTCGTTAGTAGCCGAGAGTGCTCAGGGTCATTGCGGAGAGTTCGTGAATGGAGAAGTCGCCTGGTGCCCAGACACCGTGTCCTGTGCGGTTGGATTTGATTCTGAGCTTATGAGGAAGTGGGCGGTGTCAGCCTTTTCAGGTCATGCTTTGGGAAGCTGTGGACCACTAACTACTTGGCCACAGAACACCACCTGCCCTTGGGTCATCCACTTGTAGCATTCGAGTTCAGGGCATGGGAGAAAGCTTTGTAGAACCCCTACTGGCGAGGGAGCCTCATAGTCTGTGAGCTTCAGGAGTGAAGAAACCAGATAAGTGGTTTTCTTTCCCGGGAGCCAGAGGGTCAGAACTCAGTCACCTTCGCTCCCCTCTGGGCTCATCCAGGTCCCAGCCCTGAGTGTCCCCCCTCCTGGCCACCTCCACCCTGGGCCGGCCCCTGTCCTCCTGGACTACATGAATTCCCTCTCGCCCACCCTCCTCTGTCTCTCTGGAGAATCCCACGTTCTCCCTAGCGTTAGTATATTCCCTCTTAAAACAATTTTGCTTGGCACATAGGGACACTGAGGCAGAGTGGAGTTACCCTCACCCTAAGGACTGGTCAGCGTTGTGGCATGAGTCCTAATTAACATTGCTTAAATCCGGATCCACAGGAAGCCTAGTTAGGGGCAGTTCAACAGGTTTTTCTCCACCCCAGTGAAGAGGCCAAATGGATGTCCCTCCACCGGGAAGGGGGAGGTCAATTGTGATCTGTATTTAAATTGTTCCTGTCTCCTGTCATAAAATGCCATGTGTAATTTGGGGGGGGGCGGGGGCAGGGCATGTAACTAGTAAAGCAACACAGCCATCAAAATTTAATTTGGCTGCTAACCTTATTCTTCAGCCTAAATTCAGATAAGTATTAAGATGAAATTAAAGAAGTGGAACTATCAAAGAACTAGAAGGAAATGCAAGAGGATGTTTGAAAAGATGAATTTTAAGTGGAGAAGGCCTTTCTAAGCAAAGCCCAGAAGCCACAGAAGGAAACAATAATGAATTTCACTTCTTGGAGGGGTGCATTGGCAAATTGAAGGGACATTCAGCAGTTGAGGGGGAAAAGGTAGCATACAAAAGACAGCATTTCCTTAATGTGTAAAGAGCCTGGGGGCAAGGGACAAACACCCCAAAGGAGGCTGAAGTCATGTCAAAGTTGACCGAATTTGTGTGACTTAATCATGGTGGGGAAATGGTTATTCTTAGCCCTAATTAGTGAAATGCATCTTACCTCAATCTTTTTATTATGCAAATTAGTGAAGCCCTAAGGGTTGAATGAAACCACACAGCATGGGTGAAAACATGGGGACTCCAGCTATTGATGTAGTATTCCCGGGTCACAAGAATGTAAGCTGCAAAAAGCTGGAGGTCTTCTCTTATGTTCTTTGATGCTCCCATGATACTGGAATAATGGCTGGCACAAAACTCAACCTCAAGAAATACTTGGTTGGGTGATGGAATGAAAATAGCATAGTTCTCCTAGGAGGGCAATTCAAAAGAATACATCAGAATTAGAAATGTGCTTCTGTTTCTTCAGTGATTATGCTTTAAAGAATTCTGCACATGTATATTTTTCACACCAAAAATGACAGATTTGTAATTTTGTAATTTTGCTTGTAGTTAAAAGGTTGCAAAAATAGCCACCTGGAGATTGGTTCATTTGTACCGGAAAATATATGGGAGAAAAAGTAGGAGGTTTGTGCATAAATGGATCCATCTCCAGATCCACGTCAAAAAACATAGTATGGCAAAGTGTTGTTCTTCATCTAATGAAAACGGGGACCTTCCTATGTGCTTGGATGTGTCCACACACCTGGTCACAGGACGGGGAGAGCCAAGAATAGAACAGAGGCTGAGGAAGGGGAGAGATGGTCACTGACACTTTTGCCCTGCACTTGCTCTTGATGAAGGCGACTGGCCTTCCTCTCTGAATGAAAACTGTGCCTGTCTCAGTGGAGAATGCTTTTTATTCAGGCATCCAACTGCATGGACACAGTTTCAATGGATTCTCTTGTTCTCAGAGCACAGACTAATTGTCTCCTGTGAGAAATCAGGCACCTTCTGTATTTGTAATTTCCTCTTGCCTAACTTTCTGCAAGCTTGTAATTTTATTTTTCATGTCTCGTTTGTTTTTTAGATCAAAACTACAATAATGCCACAGCCCTTGTGATGACCTTTCCTGTCAATAATTACTATAATGATACAGAGAAGCTCCGGAGAACCGAGGCCTGGGAAAGAGAGTGAGTCATTCACAGGGTCGGAACCACCTCACCATGCTTCCTGGGAAGTCAGGTGCTAGCAGACAGCATTGTAAACCTTCAGAACCGACAAGCACCACATCTAAATTGTGTTAGTTTTCCTACCTGAAGTTAGTGGTCCTAGAAGGAAAAAGAAAAAGAAAAAAAAACCGTAAATAATTTTAACCTGTGGGCATTATTCGAACAGATATCCCTGCATGAAAGCATAAAGATGCATACAAGGACAGGTTTTTTGCAGCATTTTTTAACAGCAAACTTGGGGAGCAGGCCTAATGTGAGGGGTTATTTCAGCAAAACTTATACAGCCCCTAAAGACAGGCCAATATCAAGACATAGTGTTAGAGGAGGGGCCCCAGCTATGAATGTTCTCCAGGCCTTTTAGAAAACAGGAGTTATGTCTTTGGCTGCCTATGTTTGTATGTACAAGAAAAGTGATATTCCCCGAGGGACAGAATAGCATCCTAAACCCGTGAAGGAAAGTGATCATAAAAAGAAGAAAGTGGGGCTGGAGCCATAGAACTGGATGGGGAACTTGCTTTACATGCAGCCAACCCAGGTTTGATCTCTGGCACCCACTAAGGTCCCGCAGCGCCGCCAGCAGTATTTCCTTAGTACAGAGTCAGGAGTAAGCCCTGAGCATCAGCAGGTGTGACCCAAAACAGAAAGAGAAGGAAGCAGTGAAGAGAGCACTTGGGCTCAGCAGAGGCGCTGGCTCCCCGGCCCGAGCACCACGCTGTGAGCTGTGGGGCACAGCCTGAGCTGCCCACCGGCCCTGCACAGTGGGGCTTTTTACA
Organism: Sorex araneus; assembly: GCF_027595985.1. Taxonomy (NCBI): domain Eukaryota; kingdom Metazoa; phylum Chordata; class Mammalia; order Eulipotyphla; family Soricidae; genus Sorex; species Sorex araneus. Next base: position 334,692,491 of record NC_073303.1, on the reverse strand, counting down.
AGAGCTCTCTGGACGGTAGCGAACGGCACCCGCCGGGGTCAGCATGTTTGGGTAGATGCCCGCTCATCTCGCACCTCTGGAAAAAAGGCAGCGAGTGAGTGAGTGGAGTGAGGCACTGTAGTGAAAGAGGCAAGAACCGAAGAGATCGGGGGCTCTCTTTAGTGCTCCTTGTTCAGGATAGAATCTGTATCAGTTCACCCGTTTGAAATGGACAGTTCAGAAGCTTTGAGACTATTCACAGATGTGCAGCCTTCGCCACAGCCAGTATTAAAACACGTTTTTTGCCTCAGACGCAGCTTGTGTCCTTTAGCTGTCTCCCCGCCTGGGCTTTGCCTCCCTCCCACACCCCACACAGTCCCCACCCTCTGCCTTCTGCTTCCTCTTCTGGGCTGCTTCAGGAAAGGCATCGGCTGCGGCCTTGGTGTCTGGCCTCTCTCATTGGGCGAATCCTTCAGAGTTCCTGAGTAGGCGTGTATTAGCACTATTTTTTCTAGTGGCTTACTAGTACTTCCATGCTTTCAGTTATGCAACGTTATGTTTGCTAATCGGTTGATGCAAATTTGTGCTGTTTCTGTGTTTGGGTTATTCTGAACTACCCAACTCTAAACTTTAGAATGCAGATGTTTGTGTGAACATGTGTTTTCACTTCTTGTGGGCACACACCTGGGGTAGACTTGCTGGGTCGTGTGGTAAGCTTGGTGAGGAACTGTCAGGCTATTTATTTCCAGTTACTGTACCATTTTACATTCCTTCCAGCAGTCAGAGGGCTTTAAATTCTCCACATCTTCACCCTCACTTGTTATCCAACTTCTTCATTCTAGCGAGAGTATGAAGTGTTATTTTAGTTTTGTTTTGCATTTCCTTGATAACTTATCATTTTGAGTATCTTTTTCATGTGCTTTTTGGTCATCTGTATATTGTCTTTGGAGCAGTGCCTTTTCATGTCAGGTGCCCTTTTTTTTTTTTAATTCTTTTATTAATTCACCATGTGGAAAGTTACAAAGCGTTCAGGTTAAAGTCTCAGTTATACAATGCTCAAACACCCCACGTGCCCATTTTTATCCATTATTTGCACTTTTATTATTAAATTACATTCTTAATGTTCATATTCATACTATTCAATACTATTCAATAATTAAAGAAAAATATGACCGGGCTGGATAGTATGGTGGGTAGGGAGCTTGCTTGCCTTGCATGCAGACAACCAGGTTCCGATCTCTGTCATCTGATATGGTCCCTTGAGCCTGTCAGGAGTGATTCCTGCATGCAGAACCAGGAGTAAGTCCTGAACACTGCTGGGTGTAACCTCCCCCAAAAAAAGATTTGCCAGTGTTTTCATTTCTCCCATTTTGAGTTTTTTGTATGTTGTGGAGTTTTTCTTTTTTTTAATGTATCCTTTAAACGGACTGGAGTAGTAGCACAGCAGGCAAGGCATTTGCCTTGCATGTGGCCGACCCAGGTTTGATTTCTCTGTTCCTCTCGGAGAGCCTGGTAAGCTACTGAGAGTATCTCACCTGCACGGCAGAGCCTGACAAGCTACCCGTGGCATATTGGATATGCCAAAAACAGTAACAAGAAGTCTCACAATGGGGACGTTACTGATGCCCGCTCGAGCAAATCGATGAACAACAGGATTACAGTGCTACAGTGCATGGTATAAAATAAGGACCCAAATTCTTTTTGTTGCTTTTTTTGGTTTTGTTTAGCAAATTCAGTTGTCCCAGACAGTTTGCTGAACAGAGTCCCATTCGATAGTTTTGCCACCCTAGTTGAAAATTAGGTGACTGCAGAAACATTTCTGGACAGAAAGATTTCTTTGTTCTTTTCACATATATGTGCTAGGTCCGCACAGTCTTGATTTTCCGTTGTTTTCTCATGACTAATTTTGATATCAGGAAATGTGAATTCTCCTACTTTGCTTCTCTTGCAAAGGAAGGCTTTGCCTGCTGCACACAGTCCCACAGAATCCGCTTTCTACAGAGACGTCATCTTGGGCTCTCTTAGGGATCCCGTTTGAGTCTATAGGTGAATCTTCCTCCATCATCACCTGTCTAGGTCTCAGTTAGAAGTCACAGAAGGCGAGGAGAAGTTCATGGCTTGCTTGTCAACAGTGTCAACTCAAAACACACAATCTTGTCTGTCTGCTCTTCAGGTTCATTAATTTTGTGAAAAGCTACAAGCATCCAAACCTGACCATTTCTTTCACTGCTGAACGGAGCATTGAAGACGAGCTCAATCGTGAGAGCAAGAGCGATGTCTACACCGTGGTGATCAGCTACGCCATCATGTTCCTGTACATCTCCATAGCCCTGGGCCACATCAAGAGCTGCAGACGGCTGCTGGTGAGCACCTGCTCGGGGCAGCGGTGCTGGGGACGCCACGGCCTCGTGGTTTTGCCTCCTTTTCATCTTCTTCTATTATAGTCAAGCTGACTTAAAAGTCTGTATTTTAACTGTGTGTAATATTTTTCTGAAGGTTTGGTTCTTTCCTGACTGAAAATTTATTTAATTTTCATCTTACATTATCCTGGGCTAGAGCGATAGCACAGCGGGTAGGGCGTTTGCCTTGCACTCGGCCAACCCGGGTTCGACTCCTCCATCCCTCTCGGAGAGCCCGGCAAGCTACAGAGAGTATCCCGCCCGCACGGCAGAGCCTGGCAAGCTACCCATGGCGTATTCGATATGCCAAAAACAGTAGCAACAAGTCTTACAACGGTGACATTACGGTGCCCGCTCGAGCAAATCGATGAGCAAACGGATGACAGTGACAGTGATTACATTATCCTGGTCTTTATTTTCTTCTTTTTTTTTTTTTTTTTTTTTTTTTTTGCGTTTTGGGTCACACCCAGTGATACTCTCTGGTGGTGCTTGGGGGACCATATGGGATGCCGGGGATGGAACCCAGGTCAGCCGTGTGCAAGGCAATTGCCCTTCCTGCTGTGCTATTGCTCTGGCCCCATATCCTGGTCTTTTCTAACTTGTGTATCTCGCCTCAGTGAGTGTGAGCTTGTGGGATTCATTGCTTAGGAATATCTAGACACTTTTTTTTTTTAATGTCTTTTTTCAAACTGGGAATTGTACTTCTAACTCTGGGTTGACTTTGCCCATTTAACGAGGCCAGGATTAGTCCCTTCTAGTGACAGGTAGGACCGAAAACACCTTAAGGTATGGTTTGCGTCTCCTTTCTCTCTCAGGTGGACTCTAAGATCTCCCTGGGCATCGCAGGCATCCTCATCGTCCTGAGCTCCGTGGCCTGCTCTCTGGGCATCTTCAGTTTCCTGGGGATCCCGCTCACCCTCATTGTGATCGAAGTGATCCCTTTTCTGGTGCTGGCCGTCGGGGTGGACAACATCTTCATTCTGGTCCAGACCTACCAGGTACGTTTTTGTCCTTTCGGAGCTTGGAGCTGGCCGGGCACCACAGAACTCCGTGGTGGCGGGCGGTGAGAGGGCGCGGCTTCCTCTCTCCTCTGCTGCTTCTGCTGCCAGTGCCCGGGGCCTGTGCACGGTTCATACCTCTTTTGGCTGGGAGGAGAGAGAGAAAGTGAGAAGTTCATTTTTGAGTATGTGCAGCATGTGTGCAAAAAAGCAAAGGACTAATATATCTGTGAAAAATATTTTGAAGCCCAGTTGTTAAAATAATTCTCATCATACTGTAGAAACCCAAAGATTTATCAGTAGTGCCACCACCAAGGTTATCTGATGGAGAGAATACTGTCAGTTCTCACAGGGTTCCCAGGCCCTCATCCCTAACTACATGGAGACTCAGTGACGGAAAGGGTGTTGCCATGTCCAGCTGCCTGCAGCCCGCATGTTCTGTGTTTTCCTGATAATAGGGCTCAGTCTTTCCTTGAACTTCTCACCTTTCGTGTGTTACACTCTGGAATTCAGAAATAGTCTGAAGGACTTAGAATGAGGAGGGTTTGTGTCCCCTCCCAAGTTTACATACAATAAATGGAAGCTACAAATAATTTTTTTTTTTACTATCGACAACACCTGGCAGCAGAGAAGCAGAGTCGTGGCATTGGTATTGAGAGTTTTTAAACATTGCTGGTTTTTTTTTTTTTTTCTCAAGAGAGATGAACGCCTTCAAGGAGAAAGCCTGGACCAGCAGCTGGGCAGGGTCCTGGGGGAGGTGGCCCCTAGCATGTTCCTGTCATCCTTCTCAGAGACGGTCGCCTTTTTCTTAGGTAATTGATTCTGTGGGTTCTGTGGCTCTAGCGTTTGGCTGAGCTTGGGAATGGGGCCAGGGTGTCAGGATATGCTCTTCAATGTCCTGTGGCAATGGTCTTCCTTCTCGTGGTCTTTCAGGATAGTGGTGAAGCCGGGGTCAAGGTCTCTAGGGCTCCCGGGCCTGTCATTGGCTCCTGTGTTGATATTAAAATAGCATCCTGCAGGGGCTGGAGTGATCGTACAGCGGGTAGGGCATTTGCCTTGCACGCTGCCAGGTTTGATATCCGGCACCCTGTATGGTTCCCCGAGTGCCACCAGGAGTGCTTCCCGAGTGCAGAGCCAGGAGTAACCCCTGAGCATCGAAGAACAATGGGACAGTGTAGCCCAAAAGCCAAACCAAAGAAATAAGTAAATAAATAAACCAGTGTCCTGCAGAGTCGGTCTAACCAACAGAGTCCCCGTCACTCGCTCCTTGGCCGTGTCCATGTCATCTCCTCGCACCTCACTGGGCAGCAGCCCTGTACCAGCACTGAAGCTGGGCACCAGAAGCCTGAGTCAGGCGGGAACACTGCGTGCCCGTGTCTCTTTCCTGAGCGGCAGGACTCAGCTCCCCACACCACCTGCAGAAGCTACCCAGACGCAGGTGCCCGCCGACGGCTCCTCTCAGAGCCAAGGTTGCAGGTTCGCAGCACACACGGTCGCCAGGTTGTTGGTGATGGCAGGATGCCGGGCGCCGTGGAAGCTGCATGGCCCTAGGGCTCCTCCACTGACGCAGGGGCGGGAAGGCACTTCCCTCCCTCCCCTCCAGACAGGACGATGATGATGGCAACTGCTGCTGTAGCTTGAGGATGGGGTCACTTGGGGGCGGGGCAGTGTGAGAAAGGGGACCGTGACCTTAGGAGTGGGAAGGTTCATCTTTAGAGGTGCCTGCCCCATGCTGCCACATTCAGTTTTTCCTCAGACAGTGCCACGAATCTCACTGGTAAGTGTCTGTCCTTGGTCCTTACAGGACAAACACACTGTTACTATGTTTTTTAAATCATCATTGTATCACTGTCATCGATTTACTCAAGCGGGCACCAGTAATGTCTCCATTGGGAGACTTGTTAACTGTTTTTGGCATATTGAATACACCACGGGTAACTTGCCAGGCTCTGCCGTGTGGGCAGGATACCCTCGGTAGCTTGTCAGGCTCTCCGAGAGGGACAGAGGAATCGAACCTGGGTGGCTGCGTGCAAGGCAAATAAAATCATGTTTGTCGTTTTTAATCCCCAAATAGGCTGGCATAATGTGGGCAAACCGGTGCCTCTGACCACAGGCCCAGTTCTCAGCATCTGAGACAGCCTTATGTTTTCACTGGCAGTCCCTCAACGGGGAGAGGGATGCTCTGGGGATGGTAGCACGTGAAGCTTTTGCCGCTCTCCAAGTAAAGCGCATCCGCTTCTAAGACACGGGACCCCTGGGCGCCAGGAAGATGACTCAGAGGACTGGCACACAATTCCTGCCTGCAGGAGGCCGGGTTCAGTCCCCAGCATCACTGGGAGTAGCCTGAAAAACCAGAACAAAAGAAATGACCAATTAAAAGAAAAGAAATGACCAGTTCTAAGGGTTCTCAGGTTTATGTGTGCGCCCACGTGACCGCTGAGCCTGTCGAGTGCCGTGGGGTGGGCGTGTGCGCGCCCGCGGTCTGGGTTTGGTAGGGTGAGGCTGGAGCTGGGAAGGAGCAGCCCTTCGAGAAACACCCAGGAGTGGCGGGAGGCCCATCTGCAGGGTCCGCTCCTGGGTGTGGCCTGTTCTGAGCCCGCGTCCCCTTCGTCCCCTCGAGGGAGCCAGGCCACAGCTTCCTCTCCTCGCAGGGGCCCTGTCGGCGATGCCAGCCGTGCACACCTTCTCGCTGTTCGCCGGCATGGCGGTCTTCATCGACTTCCTCCTGCAGATCAGCTGCTTCGTGAGTCTCCTGGGCCTAGACATTAAGCGGCAGGAGGTAAGCTGCCCTCGAGATTCGGGGGGTGTTCCTTGGTTGGAGCCCAGCATCCCGCGGGAGGGCGTGACCGCCGTCCCTCTCCCTGTCCGCGCAGAGAGGCCGGCTGGACATCCTCTGCTGCACCAGTGTTGCCGATGACGACGGCACAGGTGTGCAGGCCTCGGAGAGCTTCTTGTTCCGGTTCTTCAGAAAGTCCTACTCCCCGTTCCTGCTCAAGGACTGGATGCGGCCCATTGTGGTAGGCGCGTCTCCGGGCGCATCTCCGGGCTCTCGGTTCTCCACCCTACAGTGCTCAGACAGCCTGGGAAGCAGGGCCTGACAGCTGTCCGCTAGCAGCTCAAAAACGCAGACGCGGACATGTCCGAATATAGGGTCCTTTCCTAGCTAGGGATTGTTTTGTTGTTATTTCCCTGTGGATTGTTTGGGGGGCCACCCCCAGCAGTGCTCCAGGCTAACTCCTAACTCTGTGCTCAGGGATCACTCCTGGCAGTGCTTTGGGGGCTGTATGGGGTCCCGGGGATCAAACCTGCGTCAGCTGTAGGCAAGGCCAGTGCCCTCCCCCGTGTACTCTTCTGGCCCCTCACGCTATGGTTTTGTTGCGTTCTGGGGGGCATCCAAGCAGCACTCAGGAGGTCCAAGGGCCTAACCACTGATTCTTGGCCAGTGGGGCCAGCAGTTGAGTGCCTGGGTCCGAAAGGGTGCAGTGGAGCTCGGCCCAGCAGTGGGGGCTAGCTGGGTCACCTGGCAGTGCTGGGGTCCTCCAGGGTCACGGCACGCAGTACTTGGGTGGGGGCTGTGTGGTGCTGGGGTGCACATGCCACACACCAAGCTGCACTGTCTCCAGCCCCTCTAAGTAGTTCTTAGCCATCAGTGTAAGGATTTTCTCCTTCCCAGCCCCACCAGGAGCATTCCACGAGCACAAAGTCAGGAGTAAGGCCTGAGCACAAACCCAAAAATAAGTCTGAATTATCCCTAGATTCTTCTCCTTAAGTTTACAAGGCTATTTGATGTTAGCAGTCTTTATTTTTCCTTTTTGGTACATTTAGAAATAATAAACATTAAAAATTGTTGAGTGACTTCCTCGGAGTCACTCAGCTTTTGAAGTGCCAGCATCAGTGTTTGAATTGGAGTACTTCAACCCTTGATGGACCATCACCTCACACTCCCCGTTTCCTTGGCATGTCGTTTAAGCCCGCTGTTCCGTTTAAGAAAGGACCCATTCCTTGTGCCTTTGAAGTTCTGTGTCCTTAAGCCCCCTGTAGAGAACGGCTGGCGTTCACTGCCCCCCGCTGCGCCCTCTGTTCCAGATTGCGGTGTTCGTGGGCGTTCTGTCCTTCAGCATCGCCGTCCTGAACAAAGTGGAGATTGGATTGGACCAGGCGCTTTCGATGCCAGATGTAAGTGGCTTGCTTCTCTCCTCCTGCGTCTGTGGCCAGTGGTGAGTCGGTGTTTCCGAGCGTGCCTGTGTCTGTGCGTGTGCCTCCTTGCAGACACAAGTGCCGAGAACTGCCACCAGACACTGCCCCGTGGGCTGAGGCGATTTGAGACCCAGCCGTAGAACGCAGAGCCCTCTTTCCCCGGACGGGTGCAGCTCTGCTCCTGGTGGGCCCCGCCAGAGGAGTACAGGGGCTGAGGGCTGTGGAGGAGGCTGGAGCAGGGAAGGTGGGACTCGCTGGGCTGGACCCTCCCCGCACCCCAGTGTGTGCAGCCTGGCCTGCGCTTGGCTCTTGCAGGACTCCTACGTGGTGGATTACTTCAAGTCGCTCAGTCAGTACCTGCACGCAGGCCCGCCCGTCTACTTCGTTGTGCAGGAAGGGCACAATTACACCTCCCTGAAGGGGCAGAACATGGTGTGCGGGGGCATGGGCTGTGACAACGACTCCCTGGTGCAGCAGATATTCAACGCCGCGCAGATGGATAACTAGTGAGTGCCTGCCCAGCAGCTGCAGACGCCCTGCCCCCCCCAGGGGACTCGGGCCGGCGGCCGTGTCTCCCTAGAAATAGGCTTACCTGGAAAATTTGCTTTCAAAATCTCTACTGTGGGGTGGGGAGCTGGCTCAGAGCCTGTGCATGGCCTGTGGAAGCCCTGGGTTTACTGCCAGCAGTGTGGCGTCCCCCAGCCCCTGCCAGGAGTGACACTGAGCTGGGACAAGTCCCCCAGGCACTGCTGGGTGTGGCCAAAACAATCAAAAAGTTTTCTGGGGGGGGGCCAGAGCAGTAGTACAGCTGGCAGGGCACTTGCCTGGCATGCCACCAACTTGGATTTGATCCCTGGCACCCCATATGGTCCCGGAGCGCCAGGAAGGAATCCTGAGTACAGTGCCAGGAGTAAGTCCTGAGTACCTTTGGGCGTGTACCCAAAACAGCAACAAAAAGTGCCTAGTGGAGCTGGAGCGATAGCATAGTGGGTAGGGCTTTTTGCCTTGCATGCAGCTGACCCGGGTTGATTCCCAGCATCCCATGGGGTCCCCTGAGCATCACCAGGAGTAATTCCTGAGTGTAGAGCATTACTGGGTGTGACCCAAAAAGAAAAAAAAAAAAGTGCCTAGTAAAACTTCCTGAGTAAAACCTTTGTGAGGATTAACTGTCCTACATTGAAGGCTTTCAGTTATGAACATGACCTGACTTTGTCTGGGGGCAGTTTGAAATGTGGAAAAAGGGCCAAGGGACTAACTCGGGGCCCCAAGTCCCACTCCTGGCGCCACGTGACTCCCTGAGCATGGCCAGATACAGCTCTGGTGGCCTCCAGCACCGGGAGGCCCCTAAAACCAAAGCAGAAGTTCTGAAAGGGAAACTTTTAAGAAAAAGAGCTGAAACGAGCTGGAGCGACAGTCCAGTGGTAGGGCATTTGCCTTACAAGCAGCCGAACCGGGTTCGATTCCCAGCATCCCATATGGTCCCCTGAGCACTGCCAGGAGTGATTCCTGAGTACAGAGCCTGGAGTGACCCCTGTGCATCGCTGAGTATGACCCAGAAAAGGGGGGAAAAAAAAGCTGGAACTAAAGACTGCCTGTCTGTGCCACAAGTCACCGCACCCCCCTCTCTCTCCAGCACCCGCATTGGCTTTGCCCCCTCATCCTGGATCGATGATTATTTTGACTGGATTAAGCCACAGTCGTCTTGCTGCCGCGTCTACAACAGCACCGACCAGTTCTGCAACGCCTCAGGTACTCGCACCCCTCCTGCGCGTCTTTCCCTTTTCTAGAGGACTTGCGCGTCTGCACGTAAAAAGCCCAGCCTGGAGGTTTTCGCCCATTTGGCTTCCGTTGCTCGGGTCCATCCCCCTGTCACAGCCACTCTCCTCGGTCAGGCCTTCTTTGTGTGCCTCTGTCTCTTGGGGACCACAGCAGCTCAGGCCAGACTGGGCCAAGTCGGGGCTTGGGTCTGCGGCGCTCGGTTCTCGTCCGCCCCAGCACCGGTTGCCTCTCTCGACTGTACCAGCCCGAAGCCTGTTGTAGATACGCTTTTAATTATGCAGTCCTTCGTTTGTCAGTATTGTCCTGTGGTTTGTAAGAATGTTGAAGTTGTTCTAGAATTCCCTTAATTAAATACCAGGGATCAAGGTGAGCTGGGGAGGTGGCTTAGTCAGCAAATAAATAAGCAACCAGTGGATGATTTAAAATAAAAAGGAAACCCTCAGTTCTACACCTGCTGGTCGAGGTGATGGTTACGACAGGAAGCCAAGGGCTAGGGCGATAGTACCACGGGTAAGGGCTTGCTTTGCATGCTGCCAACCCGGGTTCAATCCCAGGCATTCCATGTCATTCTCCAAATCACTCCAGGAGTTATTCCTTAGTGCAGAGCCAGGAGGAAGGCCTGGAAATCACTGGATGTGGCCCCCAAACAAAACAACAATAAAACAGGAAACCCAGAGGGAGGTGGGTACACTGGTGATGGGTGTGATGTTGGAATTCTGTGCATGGGAAACCATCACTGACGCTACTGTAAATCACAGAATCTCAAGTTAAAAAACTAAAAGCAGGGGCTGGAGTGATAGCACAGTAGGTAGGGCATTTGCCTTGCACGTGGCAAACCCGGGTTCGATTTCTAGCATCCCATATGGTCCCCTGAGCACCGCCAGGAGTCATTCCTGAGTGTATGAGCTAGGAGTAACGTTGATGCATGGCCAAAACTAAAAGCAAAACCGGAACCCCTGGGGCTGGAGTGATTGCAGGGGAGGGATTGGTAGAGCACTGGCCTTACTGATAGCTGATCCAGGTTTGTCCGTGGCACCCTGTATAGCCCCCCAAAGCACTGCCAAGGCTCACGCCTGATCACAGAACCAGGAATACACCTGAGCACCACCGTGTATTCCCCCCAAAACCCCTAAAGTAAAATTTAAATATAAGAATAAAACAGGAGACCTGCTTCAGGGAAGAAAGTATGTACAGCTTATCTTTGAGGCAAAGAAAGTGTCCCATATTTATTTGACTGTGAAGATCACATGGATGTCAGATTCCTTTTTATGTTCTTCGCCTTTTGTGTTTCTGTTTGGGGGCCACACCCAGCTGTGCTCAGGGGTTACCCTAGCTCTGCACTCAGGGACAACTCCTGAGAGGACTCAGGGGACCACATGGGATGACATGTGGGACCACAGGGATTAAACTGAGATCAGCTGTGTGCAAGGGAAGCACCTCTCCCCCATCCACTATCCTTTTGATCCCCAGGTATAAGATTTCTTCTTTTTTCTTTTTGGTTTTTGGGTCACACCTGGTGATGCTCAGGGGTTACTGCTGGCTCTGCACTCAAGAATTACTCCTGGCAGTGCTCGGGGGACCATATGGGGTACCAGGGATCGAACCCGGGTTGGCCATGTACAAGGCAAACACCCTCCCTGCTCTACTATCACTCCAGCCCCCAGACTTAAGATTTCTGATGAGGAAATAGCTCATTTCTCCATCAGCATTTTTAAATGTTGAAAGCTAAAACATGCAGAGAAAAGCTAAAACTTCTCACCGCCCCCGTGTCTCTCAGTGGTGGACCCCACCTGCCTGCGCTGCAGACCTCTGACCCCGGAAGGCAAACAGAGACCCCAGGGAGGAGACTTCATGAGGTTCCTGCCCATGTTCCTTTCCGACAATCCCAACCCCAAGTGCGGCAAAGGGTAGGTGCCTCAGTGCCCGCGGTCAGGGGAGGGGGCGCCCCCTGCGAGCCTTCCGGGAACCACAGTGGTCTGAGCCTGGGCTTCTTGCCCTTCCCTTTCTGTGCCCTCCCTCACTGCTCTTAAGGACTCAGGGCCCCGCTGGGAAGTCCCTGGTGAGTCTGGGCGTGAGGGGCAGGCGTCACCCATCTGTGAGCCCCCCAGCCCGCCTGTCTCGGAGCTCGTGGGCCTCTCAGCCCTGCAGGCAGTGACCTCCAGCCCGTGCCCTGTGTGCACCCACCTTGACACTTCAGGAGATGGGAGAAGACCCACAGTCGGCTTCTAAAAACCATCACACCACAACCAAAGACTGTGGCAGAGAGGCAGTGCGGGAGGGATGGGAGAAAGGCGTGTGGGAGGTCCCAGTCGGTGCCTCTCCTACCACTGGTTTTTATGTACATAAACACGCTTTGGGGAGAGTGAGGGATCAAGCCCTGGTCTTGTGTGTGAGGCCCACACTTGACCCCTGAGCCACATCCCTGGTCCCATCACTGAAATTTCCCTCCGGGTCTTACCTGAGTCCAGTGACCCTTGAGGATTCAGATTCTAAAGGCATTTGGAAGACGCGGTCTTTCTGGAGTCCAGGCTCAGAGGACTGGACCACACCTCTCCGCCTAGGACTTGCCCTTTCTCTGACACCCGTGGGTCTTCCCCCAAGGGGCCATGCGGCTTATGGTTCGGCAGTGAACATCCTTGGCAACGACACCGGTGTTGGAGCCACCTACTTCATGACGTATCACACGGTTCTCCAGAGGTCCGCTGACTTTATCGACGCCATGTCCAAGGCCCGCCTCATCGCTGCTAACATCACCAGGACCATGGGCCTGGAGAATAGCAGTTACCGTGTGTTTCCCTACAGGTGGGTAGGAATGAAAGGGCGTGGGGGCGGCCGGGCTGCTCCCCAGGGTCTCCTGGGTGGGAGGCTGGGCCTCAGCGTCACAGAAGGGGATCCAGCTGACATCCCTGGCTGCTACTGGAGGGGCGTCCCTGGCTGCTGGTGGCAGCACGTTCACCTGCTGAAGGTGAGGAAGGAGAGGCCGCACAGGGCAGTACTACGGAGGAGCTAGTGAGCTCAGAACACATGGGGAGATGGGGTAGGGGGAGCTCTTTCCCCACTTCTTTTTTTTTTTTCCTTTTTGGGTCATACCCGGCGATGCACAGCGGTTACTCCTGGCTCTGCACTCAGGAATTACTCCTAGCGGTGCTTGGGGGACCATATGGGATGCTGGGAATCAAACCCAGGTCGGCCGTGTGCAAGGCAAACGCCCTACCCGCTGTGCTATCGCTCCAGCCCCTGAGATACTGCTTTAAAGGGAGCCCCGACCTGCTCGTCAGCACGGTTCTTTCTGTGGCGTCAGTTCTCACATGAGGCATCCCGATTCTTGGGAAGAGCAGGTTGAAACCAAAAGCACAAGAAGAGCAGGTCAGAGCATTCTCTCCTCAGGCCGTGCGTGTACCTGAGGAAATTACTCAGGATGGATCCAGATTTGGTTTTATTTTCCCCCAAACACGTATGGAATGTTCTTCCTAAGTGCCAGACACTGTATAAAATACCCACGTGAGCATTTCCGGCCCTTCCTGTGGGTGTCAGCGGCGAGACCCAAGTGGGAAGGCTATGGAGGCAGGGAGCTGGGTGGAGCGCCCCATCGTGACATGGCACTCTAACGGGGCCCGTTCTCCTCCCCACAGCGTGTTCTATGTCTTCTACGAGCAGTACCTGACCATCGTGGACGACACCATCTTTAACCTCAGCGTGTCCCTGGGCGCCATCTTCTTGGTGACCATGGTTCTGCTGGGCTGTGAGCTGTGGGCCGCCGTCATCATGTGCAGCACCATCGCCATGATCCTCGTCAACATGTTTGGCGTCATGTGGCTGTGGGGCATCAGCCTCAACGCGGTGTCCCTGGTCAACCTGGTGATGGTGAGTCCCCAGGGGAGGCGAGGACCAGGTTAGCCTGGGACCCCCGTGGTGTTGGCTGCACAGCCGTGGGGTCTCAGGGCCGCAGGAGGGCTGCAGTTAGGAACCTCACTCTCCCGGCACGGCTCTCTGACCCAGCCTCTTCCTGCCCCGCGGCCGCCAGCAGCTTTCTAATGGATTAGGGCCTAGAATTAGCTTCCTGCGGGTCAGAACCCTGCATGGAGGTAGGTAACTCTAAGTTTTCTTGGGCCAGACAGAGCTGAACGGCCATGCCCGGGTTCAGTCCCAAGATAGATAAGCTGAGATGACTTCGCCACCATCAAAGCATTGCGTATTAGAAATGAGTTCATGGCTTATTATCAGTACATGTGTGGTTTGTATCCCTGTTTTTAAGACTAAAGACTTGACAAAAAGGGGTCGCAGGTGGGGACAGTTGAAGAACTCCTGTCTAAAAGACGGGACAAGAGAAGCCGGGCTGTGTTGGTCCTGGGTGCCCCAGTGCAGACAGAGCGTAGTGCAGCCCGTACCATGGGCTGAGTTGCGGGCCGTGGGGCAGGGTCACCTTCAGAGTTCCAGCAACTTCCCCTGGTACCGGCCTATGTGGCGTTGGTGCCCACCGAGCGGGGTCCCCTACTACCCGGTGCAGGTTGAAGTTCACCGTTGGGAGCGGTGCTCGGGTGTCTGGGGGGTCTGTGGCAGCGGTGGCGGCTGTTGCCTGCAGCCGGACAGAGCACAATCTCTTGCAGAGCTGTGGCATTTCCGTGGAGTTCTGCAGCCACATCACCAGAGCGTTCACCGTGAGTGCGAGAGGCAGCCGCGTGGAGCGGGCGGAAGAGGCGCTCTCCCACATGGGCAGCTCCGTAAGTAGCCCGGCCAGCCCCGGTCAGCCGCGTCGCAGGCCCCTCAGAGCTGCTTTCTCACACCCCGCCCTGGAATTCCCCACGGGCTCCTGGTGAAGGCCTTTGTGGGCCATCACAGGACTGACGTGGGAGAGCAGTTCGACTCGAGAAAGCCATTCCCCATGTGAAATATAGGCCTCGGGGCCCAGGGAGCTGATGTAGGGCTGGAGCCCTGAGGTTCAGTGCTCAGCACCATTGTAATATCCCCCTGAGCACCACTGGGAAGGGCCCAACAGGTATATGGAAACAAAACAGAGGGCGAGAGCGATAGCACAGTGGGTAGGGCACGTGTTGCTTGAGGCTGACCCGGGTTCAGTTCCCAGCATCCCAAATGGTTCCCCGAGCACCACCAGGGGTAATTCCTGAGTGCAGAGCAGGAGTAACCCTTGAGCACTGCTGGATGTGACCCAAGAAAAGCCAAGAAAAAAAGCTCCCAAAAAACAGAATGGAAGGTCTCTCCCCAAATTAAGGAGGTTGTTAGGCTCCAGAGCCCAGGGACAGTTTCTAGTCGAAGTTTGGCGTTCTCTTGCTTCAGCTCTGGGGTCTGTTAACTTTACTGCTATAGAGGAATAACATTACAAAGGAATAACAGGGCTTTTATAAGTTTGACATACTTATATTTGAAATATTTTAACATTTTCATCGGATGATATAAATGCATTTTCTCAGGATGTTTGAAGAATACACAGCTTTTATTCTTGGCTCTCCTGCGCAGAAGCAGCAAATAAAATAATTTTAGATAGAGCGTTGGGAGTGACTCTGAGAGCAGGGGTTCGTTCTCAGTACTTTCATCCCGATTAAAAATGTTGTTAGAAGTGTTTGGTTTTATAGCAAGTCAAGAGATTTGTCTTTTAACTACCGTCTCTCTTCTTTTAGGTTTTCAGTGGAATCACGCTAACAAAATTTGGAGGAATTGTAGTATTAGCTTTTGCCAAATCTCAAATTTTCCAGATATTTTACTTCAGGATGTATTTAGCAATGGTCTTGCTCGGAGCCACTCATGGACTAATTTTCCTGCCCGTCTTACTCAGTTATATAGGTAAGAACTCTAGAAAGAACAGTAGGGTACAGGGCTGCTCGTTACTAAGGAAAATTTTAACTTGAAATATGTGACTTTGAACTAACGTCATTTAATAAATAGTAAAACAATTTGGGGGGGGGGGGGGAAATCCTAGCTTGGGGCACTCAGGCTCAGCGCTGTAAACTGCCCGGGGTTTTTCTGACTTGTCATCGGAGTCTGTGTCAGCAGGCTGGGTGTCCCACCCTGCTGAGAAACCAGTGACAAGACATGGCCTGGCGGTGCCAGCAAAATGCTTTAATTGCCTTCACTGTTCTTGTAAAAACACTGCTTCCCCTCAGCTTAAAAGACTCACCCCAGGGCGGGAGACACTGCGCCCCAGTGTGCACAGGATGGTCCTGCAGAGTGGGGAAGCACAAGTGTTCTTTATTTGATGCACTAAAGAAGGTAGAGGGGCTGGAGCCATAGCACAACGGGTAGGGCGTTTGCCTTGCACACGGCCGACCGGGTTTGATTCCCAGCATCCCATATGTTCCCCCGAGCACCGCTAAGAGTAATTCCTGAGCACATGAGCCAGGAGTAACCCCTGTGCATCACCAGATGTGACCCAAAAAGAAAAAGAAAAAAAGAGGTAGAGTTCCAGAGACAGTGAGGAAGGCGTTTGCTTTGTATATGGCTGACCTGAGTTTGATCCCTGGCACCACATAGAATCCCCCGAAAACTGCTGAATATCATGGCATCCCCACCCTCCAAAAGAAGTGGATATCCAGGGAAAAGGTTGAGTGATTCTGGAAAGGGGGTAATTCTGCCAAATGAGCCTGGGAACCCCTTGCTTCAGCCTCCGTAAACCACCGTGGCGGGAGCAACAGGAATCATCTCCTTTGTGTACAGCTTTGCAGCTAACCTGAAACACTGAAATAAATTTGGGGGCACTCGCAGGTCTTGTTTCTTTACCCTGGGAACAGAAAGGGAAGCTCTGTTACAGTACGAATTATTTCTCTCCCTCATAGGACCATCAGTAAATAAAGCCAAAAGTCTGTCCACTCGGGAGCGATACAAAGGGACGGAACGAGAGCATCTCCTGAACTTCTAGCCCTCGGAGGTCTGGGGGTGCTGGACTGTGTCTGCAGACTGGACAGTTAAGTGGCTCCACTGTCGAGGAAGGTGAGCGAAGCTGGACGTGTGACCAGACGGCAGCAGCGTTGGCTGTAGTACTTTTCAAACTCAGGAACACAGACTGGACTTGTGACGCAGTATTACTAGATTTGGGAGGAACCCTGGAACACTAACGCGCCTTCCAGCTCTCCAGGACTGAATCGTGACTCTCGGACACCAGGATGTGGCTGTGAGCTGCTCACATGCCCCGTTGGAAGGCCAATCAATGCAATGTTTCTCCATTTTTAGGAGTAAGCCATCACAAGTTCAACACCATATTTTCAGTAACACTTGAGAACATTGTAGATAAGCTTTATGATAACATTTTATAGTTTAAAGAGCTTTATTAATGCAATAAATTAACTTTGTACATTTTTTATATATATATCTCTATAAACAGCGATTTCAGAATGCTGTAGGCCTCATCAGAGCTTGATCCCCAAAAACCTGTTTGAAAAAAGCAACATGTTCTTCACAGTGTTCGCCTATGAAGGAAAAGAGATGTCATGCATTAGGTGGGGGTACAAGAAGAAAATAAACACTGTAGCTCATACAAGTGTGTATGCGATGATTTACTGAATTTTCTTTTATTCCCTGAGCTCTCGAGTTGTTTTATCCTATGCACAGCAGTGCAGAATGAATCGGGTTACAAACTTCCCCCCACCCTGCTTGGAGAGACAGGCAGAGAATCTAAGCAGAAAAAGTTCACACCCTAAAGTTAAAAAATTATGTCACCTCTCCCCACAAAGAAGGAAGGTACCTTGCTCAGATCTCCTAACTTAGGAGAGAACAAGCAGCCACCATTCTTCCTAAAGGGATGCTCATGTGTCCACCTTCACCACTGCATACTCCAGAATGTCTCTCAGAACCCAAGAGAACCCTGAATTCACTATTACTAAGAATCAGATCAGGCTGGTTGCAATCTCACCTGGTGTGAAATTAGGGCTCCCTCGCAAACGCTGGTTGCGCTGTTCAAAAAACCGGAAGATAGTATAGAAAAGCATATTGTCTTCAGTCTGCTTTGCAGCATCTAAAAATTTCCGTGCGGAAATATTGTCGTGGCCACCTATGCCCCGTATAAACCGCAGGGCCGCTAAGACCTGGTGCTTGGAAAGCAGAACTTCCACGATCTCATCGTTAGCCGTGGAAAGTCGCTAAAGGAAGGAGAGAGAGAGGTGCCTGGGTTATTAGAGGCTGCAGCAGGAACGGCCTCCTGTGAGCGTGATTTCCGTGACTCGGTTACCTTCAACATATCCAGAGACAGCTGATGAGCGGGAGGATAAAAGCTTTCCAGGGATAACAGCAGACAGGCCTGAAAGGACAGAATTCTTTCAGCCCAGCTTGTGCCAGCGCCTCCCACCCCTATTCCCCAGAGGAGGAACATCCCAATGACCCTCACCAGCGGCTTCGAGTCGCTGAGGACGTGGTACTGCAGGAACTGGTGCAGCATGTAGAAAAGGTTGTGCTGGACCAGGGTTTTGATCACGAGCTCGTGCAGGTAATGCTGAGGACAGAGAGCAGAGCTGGCTTTCCCCCTGCACGACACGCAGCGCTCCGCAGAGCCCAGTGGCCACCCCAGCAGGTTCCCACTAGCTGTGGCTGGGCTCACTCTTGTGAATGAGGTGCCAGCGTTAGGGCAGTCGCCCAGAGTCCCAGGTCGGGCATGCTCTGAGCATTTCCCACGGCCGCATCTGACTAGACGGTACCTGCACTGCAATCTGGAACTGGTTCAGAGAGCGGATGTATTCCATCAGCACGGATATCACGAATTTATGAGGCATCTCCTGGGGGGGGGCGGGGGAGGGAATAAAAAGGCCTAAGAAACACCAAGAGTTGTAAAGGCGGCTCTGGGACGGCTCTGCCCACCCATCCCTCTGTGCTTTCCTACACAGACCCGTCACGACTGTGCGTGGGTCCGAGTAGCAGAAGCAAACGGTTCATTAGCACTCGGTCCTCGCCACGCTACTCTCACGGCCTGATGAGTGCCACCTCTGAGTCGTGGAGACTGTTGGGTCCACACCAAGCCCCCGAGCGGCCACCTGCCTTCTTCTCTGTGAACCCGGACAGGACGTGGGTGTACATGTCCGACTGATCGATCACAGCTTGGGTCCGCACTGGCCTTCTGAGAAGGGGACTGCTCCGGCTCTGCCCTGCTTCGACTGCCTGAGTAACATGACAAACGGGATCCAGGTCATCATTGAGTAACGGGGCTTTGGCAGTTAATCCAAAACATAAAGAGACCGTTCCTAGATGCTCTGAACCCAAGACATGTTTCCCTTGAGACTTTTCTAACCTTTCAAAAAGGAAAAAGAATTTTCTTATGGAATTATCCTGTGGTGTTTTCTTATCTAATAAAAATAAAATGGCTTATTTGCAGCTTGGTTTGGTGAAGTCCTGATTCAAAATTAGTGTCTCTCTGATGTTCTAGGTGATTAGCAAGGCGTCCAAGGGGTTCTCTGATGAAGATGCTGAGCGCCTGACTCTGTCCCCGACTTTATAGAGCCATTCGGACAGCAGCGTCTACAGGAGCAGCCGAGAACGACATTTTTCCAGTGGTACCCAGGGTGGCTTGGTGGGGGACAACCCCACCTCCTCCCCCGACTAGGACAGGCTCACAGAACCTGACAGGCAGGAGGGAAACCACTTCCTGCCGCAGGGCTGAGAGGGGGCTCCAGAACAGAGGGGCCCCTTTGCGGTGCAAAAGGCAAGGAGTGCAGTTCTGGGTTCTCAGTTACTGCCGACAGCCGCTTTCAACCTGAGGAAACCTAAAACTTGACAGCTCCAGAAGACAGAAGCTGCTCAGAAACTACTTTAACTTTTTCCAGCCCTTCATAACAATTCTGAGTTCACTGCTCAGCTAACCATCACTATCCGATGGGCAGACTCATCGCCAGTGTCTCATTTTTATGCTAACTGCATCCTAAAAGAAACGGAAGAGGATGCAGCAATTTACTAAGTCTGGTTTCTGCCCTGGAGTCGGGTGTATAAAACAATGACTGAGAGCCAGAGACCCAGCTCATGCAGGAAGCCTGGGCACGGTTCCTGCGCCACACAGTCCCCTAAGCTTGGCAGGGGAAGGGTCAAAACAAACCAAAAATTAAAAAACAATAATGCAGAGTTGATTGGGAGGCTACACCCACAGTGCTCTGGGGTTATTTCTGGCAGTGCGTGGGGGCCATATGCGATGCTGGGGATGGAACCCAGGCTGGCAGCATCAAGATGAATGCCCTACCTGCTGCACCACTGCCGGCACCGTAGTGCATAGTAGGGACTGACTTCTTTGATCCATAACACAGAAGTAGGCCGAGGCTCAATATACAGATCAAATAAGTCACAAAGATGAAAGCAGGAAGTGACGGGGTGTGGGGACTGACTGAATCCAGCTCCCGGCTGTGGCCTGCCCGAGCCTCAGTGCTTCTCTGTAAGAACCACGCAGGCTGACTCTCACAGCCAAGGCCACCTCCTGCAGCACGCTGGGCACAGATACCCCTCTCCACTGTCCTGGGACTTACCAACGTGTAACTCTGCTCAGCATCAAGGTACTTCTTATACTCCTGGTTGAGTTTGTCGAAAACGGTGGCTATCACAGGCAACGTTGCTTTGTCTGACTCGCTCAACACTGAAAGAAATCAATATGCATCCAGGTCAGTGGCCTCTGAAAACATGGGACCGGCAGAGAAACACTGGCCCCCTGGTGGCCAGTGCACACCAGCTGCTCACAAACACAACTGCGGGAGGGAGCGGGGAGTTCTGTGCTCAGGGCACCAAGCCCAGGCCTCCTGCACACAAAGCACGAGCTCAGCAAACCCCAGCTGCAGAGAATGTCACAGATCAGAGACCCGAAGCACAGAGACTCTCCAGCCCCTTCGGGTCACGAGGGAAAAAAAACAGCCCTTGGGGCTCTGAGAAGATTCTCAGGCACGTATGTAGCAAGTGCTCTGGAGAACGCTTGGCCTCGTCGAGTTTGGATAGTAGCCCCCTGTCCTCCTGTGTGCCCACATTCTGGTTCACTTTCATCAAGAAGTATCTATTAACAGTCTGGGGGGTGGGGGCGGGGGATGGGGGGCTAACTGAAGCCAGAGCCTCACACACACCAGGCGGTGGTCTGCCACCCAGCCACAAAGCCAGTCGATGTGTAGTCTCTCTACCACGTTTTTATACCTACAGCCTTTGTGGTGGGTTAAACAACTCATTGAGTATGGCGCGAGGTTAGAAGCTACTGATCAGGCGTGAGAAGGTGACCCCTTTGAAAGGTGACCCCTTTGAAAGGTGTGAGCAGCGCGGGCCGGGGCCGAGCACGTACTCTGGGCGCAGACGGACAGGATCACCATCTTGCACTCCTTCCGCTGCAGGAGGAAGTCCATGAGCCGCCCTTTATCCGGCAGGAGGTTCACCACGGGCTGAAGTTTCACTTGGAGGTTCCAGAGATACCCTGGAGAGAGGAGGCCATAAGTGTAATAGCATGACGGAGAACGTGGCGCCCCCCTAACTGGACACGGGGATCTAGGATGCACAGTCACGCCTTTCCAGAGGAAGCAAAGTGCGGCCGGGATGCAGTGAGAATGGCTGACCCCGGCCAGCCTGGCCGATTCTGAACAGCACAGCTGCCCTCTGCGGGGCTCCTTACTCCAGCCACAGAGCACAATTTCCCCCTGTGAATCTCAGTATCTACGACAGGAAAGTAAACATGGCTAGATTAATGTAGAAACTTCTCTGAGCCAGGGGATCAGATGACAGTACAGGGGTGTGAAGGCACTGGCTTTGCCTGTGGCCAACCCCGGTTCAATCCCTGACATCAAATATGGTTCCCCCTAAGCACTGCCAGGAGTCCCTCTTGAGCACTGAGCCAGGAGCACCCCCTAAGCACTGCCAGGAGTCCCTCTTGAGCACTGAGCCAGGAGCAGCCCCTAAGCACAGCCGGATATGATCCAAAACAAGTTTTAAAAAGTTCTCCCGAGGGTTAAGTTACAGTACAGCAAGAAGGGTGCCTGCCTTACAGTCAGCCAATCCAGATTCGATTCCCAGCATCCCATGTGGTCCCCTGACCCAGGAGTCATTCCCGAGCACAAAACCACGAGTAACCTCTGAGTATTGCCAGGTGTAGTCCACAAAACAAAAAAAATGCAAAAGTTCTCTCATAGAAATACACAAACAGCAGATCTACTGGGAAGAAACAGCCATGTGAGATGTGCTTTAGGCCTGCACGGCAGAAGTGGGGCAGGGACTTGGGGGAGTAAGGTTAGTGGGGCGAGCCCGGCTCTCCAGACGGGGACTTGGTAGAGGAAAGCACACAATGGTGAAGGGGCAGGTGTCGGAACACAGCATGGCTGGAAATCACGAGCAACTCTGTAACTGTGTATCTCAAGCTGATGAAATAAAAATTAAAAACAAAACAAACATTCAGGATAAGACACACTAGACAGGGCCAGAGCAACAGTAGAACGGGGAGGGCATTTGCCTTGCACGTAGCTGATCCAGTTCGATCCCCAGCACGATATATGGTACCCCAAGCACCACCAGGAGCAATTCCTGAGTGCAGAACCAGGAGTAACCCCTGAGCATCGCTGGGTGTGACACCACTTCCCACAGACACACACAAATTTACATATATATATATGGGCTGGAGCAATAGCATAGCACATAAGGTGTTTGCCTTGCACGCAGACGACCTGGGGTCAATTCTTCTGCCCTTCTCGGAGAGCCCAGCAAGCTACTGAGAGTATCTCGCCCGCACAGCAGAGCCTGGCAAGCTCCCCGTGGCATATTTGATATGCCAAAAACAGTAACAACTAGTCTCACAATAGAGACATTACTGGTGTCCGCTAGAGCAAATCGATGAGCAATGGGATGACAGTGACAGATATAAATATATATTTATATATACATATAAACAAATGTGTGGTGTGTGTATATATGTATATATATGTGTGTGTATATCTATATCTATATGTATATATATATATGTATATATATATGCACACTAGATGGAGTGAAATAAAGTGGAAAGGAGTCCCGTTCCCAAGGCTGGAGGAAGAGGCCATTTCTCTCAGGTTTACCCTGAAAGCATCACTGGCTCCAACTGTCCCCCCACGCCCTCAGCCCTGCTCTCCCTAAGGCACGGCGTCCCCTCGCACCTACCTTGGCTGGCACTGATGATGATGTCCGGCTGGAAGACAATCCAGGAGGAAGAATCCACGTGCTATCGGAAAGTATGTCAGGAGCAACGAAGACATGGGGCAAGTCCAGCCTCCCCCCGCCAACCCACCCTGCCATCCCCACCACAAGGCCTCCCCGCCACCCAGCGCCCTCGGATGGGGCTCCAGAGTGGTGCAGAGCCCCTGCACACACAGCACCCCAGCCTCTGCCAAGGATACAGAGCTTGCATGGGACTGGAGGCTGGCTGGTCACAGGAGCGGGGCCTGCAGGGGAGGAAACACAAGCGTGTAGGGACCGTGATGCCGCACTGGCAGGGTCAGTCCTGCTGTGACACCCCGGGGCAGACGCCCAGAGGAGGTGCGTCCCCACCCCCACACACTGGGGACCCAGGGCAGCCTGCAAAGGTGTCCTCGCCAGAACCCTGGCATCATAACGGTACCATCGGCACACCCCCATCAGCTGCGACACTTCCCTGGGTGATTCCGAATCTAACACCTGGGGTCAAGGCACTTGGCCCTGCACAGGTTCCATCCCCAGCCCCCCACAGCGTCCCCTCCCACCCCTGCTAGGAGTGATGCCTCAGCAGGGGTAAGCCCAAAAAACAGCCAGGTGGGGGTCACAAACAAACAAAAACTCTATTCCCCAGTGTAGGATAACATAGCCTCAGGTAGTTTAGGTTTATTGGGTTACTCCAGTTACAGTGCTCCTATTCCTCTGTGTTTATTTGTAGCTTCTTAGTGTTCTGTTGACTTGTAAATAATGTTTTTCTCTTCTCCTTG
The DNA here is from genome assembly GCF_027595985.1 of Sorex araneus. Taxonomy (NCBI): domain Eukaryota; kingdom Metazoa; phylum Chordata; class Mammalia; order Eulipotyphla; family Soricidae; genus Sorex; species Sorex araneus. The sequence goes on along the minus strand of NC_073303.1, from coordinate 334,669,271 downwards.
AGTCCTTTGCATAGCTTATTCAGAGCAATGTCCTTTTTGTATGGACACAGGAAGACTTAGCAAATGCTATGCTTTTGTAACCTGGGAGTCATTTGACTACATGATATTTTCCTCCTGGACATCTGTTCTCTTGACCTAAGCCTCAGCTGCCCTTACTTCCTAGCACCCCCAAAAGCAGGGTCCCGACAAGGGATGAGACGGACCCAGGGCAAGTGGTGAGTTGTGTGCTACCCTGGCATCGAGATGGGCCTGGCCAAAGTGCCTAATGCTTAACTATAAGTTAAGAGCTTGATCATGGACAAATGTTGTCATGATCCAAACAGTGATAACTAGATTTGGACCCTGCTAGGGTTACGAATGATTCATCTGGCTTGAGTGCTGTAGTCTGAGCCTGTGGCAAGATGTTGCCAGGAGAGCTGCCTTGCAAGCCTCAATGTATCTCTTGCTATGTCCATAAAAAAATAACTATTATTAAGATGTTAATAAGTGTTTGGACTAAGGAAAGGAAAAAACCTTAAGAGTCAGGAAGGGCTTTGGAATGCCCTGCCCTCAGGAAGGGCTTTCTTTTTTTTTTTTTTTTTTTTTTTGCTTTTTGGGTCACACCCAGCAATGCTCAGGGGTTACTCCTGGCTCTGCACTCAGGAACTACTCCTGGCGGTGCTTGGGGGACCATATGGGATGCCGGGGATCGAACCCGGGTCGGCCGCGTGCAAGGCGAACGCCCTACCCGATGTGCTATCACTCCGGCCCCAGGAAGGGCTTTCTTATGCTGATTTTGCTACCTGGCTGGGTGTAGCCTAGAGGGCAAGGTGGGAGAGACAAGTAGGAGGAGAGACTAGAGAAGCAAGAGGCTGGAGTAGATCCGGAGAGAGGCCGGAGCTGGGAGTGCGGGAGATGAGAAAGATGGAAGATTGAATAAACGGTAACTAATCAGCAACCAGCTTGGTCCTCGTTCTTCCTTCGCCTGCCCTTGACCACCGGCCATCCCGATTCAGCCCATACACTGCGGTTCCAGAGCACCGAACGCGGGCGGTGAGACAGAGCCGCACGGAGAGCCCGCGAGTGCACACGCCCCTCGGTGAGCTTTAGTTTTTTACACCCCAGAATCTAACACCCAAATTTAGTCACGGTTGTCATGTTCTCTCAGATTCCCCAAGTCACGAGCTTGCTTCCCCGTCGCTCAGGGTTGGACGAAGAGAAGACCCCAGAGCACTCCTCACTGCACGCCTCGATCTGCCCGGGGAGCCAGGGAAGTGCATCCTGTGGCCCCAGCTCAGCTCTGAGGAGCCGGGCCCAGCAGCAGCCACGTGACAGTTGATGGCTGGAAACATCTGGGAGGAGCAGGGCTGCGGCAGGCGAACCTCGAGCCAGGGGCCTGTGGGGCCACAGCGCCGCACCCATAAGCTGACGTTGACGTTGGGTCCCGAACCCCCAAGGTGATGCTGATACAGGGTGGAACCATGGGCCGAACTGACCGAACACAAAGGGACACGAGGGCAGCTGGCACTTCCCAAAACTGTTCTCGTCTCTCAAAAGAGTCTGACACGCTCTTCCTGGGAGGAGGAGCTGCAGGCATGGGGCGGGAAGCATCAGCAGCTGGGCTCACCGGACTCCAGGGCTCGTCATCTGTCCGGTTCCTTTGTGGGGAGGCACACCAGCTCCAGGGGAGTGGGGAGGGAGGGGGAAGGGCAGGAGTCCCAGCAAATGGCCCAGGGTCAGTCCCGGCCGTGCTCACGGGCTGAACCCGGTCTGCTGTGTGCAAAGTGCATGCTCCAGCCCCTTGCTCTCTCCTGACTTCTGACACTCTCGTTTTCCTATCTGGGCTACTGAAGATGCCTTCACCAGCAGACCCTAAGCCAAGTGGACGGATTTAAATGTGAAGAGTCCTTGTCCCTCCCTATCCACTAGCGGCAATCGTAAGATGATCATTTGACACAATCCTGGTTTTGAGGGGTAGGTCACACTCAACTGTACTCATTGATCCCTCCTGGTGGCCCGGGGACTGTAGGGGGTGCTCAGGACCCCGCCCAGGTCAGCGGCATGCAGGGTTAAGCGCCTTGCCCACTATACTATCTCTCTGGCCCCACACTATTCATTATTTGAACACTCTCCTGGGTGCAGGCGGCAGCAGACGCTTGAAAGAACACATACACTCACCAGGCCTATCAAACACCTGTGGAACCTGCTCCTTCCTCCCCAGCTGCGCCAGGGTGAGCCACAGGTTTCGAGTCATGGCTTCTAATTGCTAATTACACTAAAGCTAATCCAGCAAGACTGGGCCAGCAGGTTGCCATGGCCTCCTCGCTGAAGTACCGGCCAGGATCAGAACCTTCTTTGTTACAGACCCACAGCCCCCTGAGTGCTAGCAGGGCCAGCCCACCAATGCCAGCTGCCAGGTCTGAAGGTGCTGATGGGCAGAGATGCTTCCAGACCCCTCGCCTGGCTGAGTTGTCTAGGGCACTCCAGGGGGGTGGGGGCGGGTGAGCCCACCATCCGCCCAAACACAGCCCCGGCAGCTGAAAACCTCCACACACTCCACACTCCTGCCGTGCTCACAGCCGCACTCCAAGCTCCAGGCACACCTCATCCAGAAACAAACCTGCTGAAAAGCTGAGGCACACGGGTTTTGTGGCTGAAATCTCCAGGCTTTCATGGAGTCAGGGACGGGTGACCTCCCTGCATCTCCCTGTGCTTCTGGAAGCCTCAGCAGTCACGCCCATGAGCTGCCTCTGGCACCAAATAAGCTCATTAACTGGCCGTGATCCAGAGACTCAAAAATAAATCTCCAAAGAGATCAACAAGCTGCAGAGATGCTTCTGGACCCCACGCCAGGCTCTGTTGTCCAAGGCCCCCAAAGTCACCACCCAGTTAAAAGTTTAACTCCAGGGGCCGGATCGATAGCACAGCGGGTAGGGCGTTTGCCTTGCACGCGGCCGACCCGGGTTCGATCCCCGGCATCCCATATCATGTGGTTCCCCAAGCACTGCCAGGAGTAATTCCTGAGTGCAAAACCAGGAGTAACCCCTGAGCATCGCTGGGTGTGACCCAAAAAGCAAAAAAAAAAAAAAAAAAAAAAAAAAGTTTAACTCCAGCTGTATTACCCCATCCAGAATGTTTAAATTCCTGGAGCGTGCAGCCCATGTGACATCTCAAACTCTACTTGACTGATATACCAGGAGTAGCACACCACACTGGGTGGGATGTAAAGTAGAAGGCAACTAATCTCGATTAACAAAATATAAACATACAAGGCTTAACACACAAAAACATGTTAATACTCTCTTCTACAAGGGCTTAATGACCCCACAGTGAGATACAACAATATTCTCACACTTTCTGCTAAGGAAACAGTTTTTGATAATTTTTAGTGAATTATAACTATCTATAAAAATAGATATTTATTACATTGTGAATAAATAGATATTTATTACAGTGAATTATAAATATCTATAAAAATAGATATTTATTACATTTAGGGCAACTGGAGTCTGCCCTAAAAGACTCCAACCCTCTCGGAGAGCCCGAAAAGCTACAGAGAGTATCCTGTCTGCATGGCAGAGTCTGGCAAACTACCTGTGGCATATTCAATATGCTAAAAACAGTAACAACAATGGGCCTCATTCCCCTGACCCTAATACAGCAGTGTTAAGAAGAATGAGCAAGGAGAGGCTGATAAAAATCTCAGGGACGAACTAGACTGCCAAAACAAAGAAGGACTAAAATGACTGTACTTTCAATGCACATATGCTGGCATCAGAAGCATCCATCAAGGATCTGATGGTGCAAGCGCAGAAGATCAAATATGACATCACTGGTCTGACCAAAATGAGAAGGCATTGATCACATCGCACCATTTTTGACACTGAAGAAGAACTATTCCTCGGAACATTCGACAACAGAGGCGTTGGTGGCATCATGTCCTTGTCAACACGAACTTGGCCATGAGCACTGATTCATTCAAATGCCTAACAACCCAAATCAGACAATTATGCTTGAATAGATGTGGCTCACTGCCGGCAGACTCTATCTTCGTCGTCTACGCACCAACATCCAGCTATGATGAAGAAGAAATTGAAAAGTTCTACATGGAGTTCTACAAGTCCTATAAAGAAGACCACACCTTCTACATGATCACTGTTGGTGATTTTAATGCCAAGATAGGACCAAGAAGGTCGCCCAAAGAATTCCACATTGGGACCCATGGCCTAGAATGGAACAAACAGGATGAGAGACTGTCTGAGTTCATCATGTGGACCAATACCATCCATGGTAACTCGCAGTACCAGAAGGCCGAATCTAAACGTTGGACATGGGAGTCTCCTGGTGGACAGTTCCACAAACTGACCACATCATATTCAATCAAAGGTTTTGCCTGACCGATGTTGCTGTTGTCCCAAAATTCCAAACAGAATCAGGCCACCATCTCCTTTGTGAAAAATTCTACTTTTTGCACAAGGCGGGGAGAAAGGTCTGCAAAGTTTAAGTTTAAGAAGAGAACTCCCAGAATGACCACTAACTGGGAGCTCTTAGGCACTATTGCAGCAATGTGGGAAGATGCTGTCATTGACAACATCGACAAGGAATATGACTGACTAGTTCAGCACCTCCATGACTGCGTGAGGAACGCCAAGAGTAGGAAAGTCACAAACAGACGCGTGTCTTTGGAAACCCTCGAGCTCATTTGCCAACATGGTTTGGCACAAGCCTTAGGCAATCACAAACTAACGTCCGAGCTCACAAAGCTGTGCAGAGAAGTGATAAAGGAAGACCTCAAAGAGAGAAGAGCAGCAGTGTTGGCCGATGCAGCAGAAGCCGGGAAAAGTATTCACAAAGCTCTCCTGTCCTTCACCAACTACAAGACCAAGATGACTGCCCTCCGACGTCCTGATGGATCTATCACATCTTCCAGAAGAGCAATGGAGAGAATTATTCATGACTTCTACTCGGATCTCTTTGACAGCCACGTCCAGCTACCCACATACCAAATTCGGCAGAATGGATATGTTGATCCCAACGTCCTCCCTTCCAAAACCCGACACGCCATATCGCCGGTAGATGCATATAGCACCCGGTCCAGACAAGGTCAGACCCAAACACCTGAAGAATCTGCCCCCAGTACTCATTAATACACTGGCTCAGCTCTTCACATGCTACCTGTCCGTATGCAAGGTTCTGTCCCAATGGAAAACCAGCAGGACCGTTCTGTTGTACAAGGAAGACATCCACAACATCGGCAACTATTGCCCAATCAGCTTGTTGTCCATCATCTATAAGTTATTCACTCGAGTCATCCTGAATAGAATAGGCAGAACACTAGATGAAGGACAACCATGCGAGCAAGCCAGGTTCCAAAAAGGATTCAGTACAATCGACCATAACCACACAGTGACCAAGCTTACTGAAGTTTCGAGAGAGTTCAAGATGCTGCTCTGTCTACCATCAGTGTAAAGGCCTTTGATTCTGTTAAGCCTGAAGCCCTAGCCAAACAGGGCATTCAAAATCAGTACATCAAGATCCTCTGTGAGCTGTATTATGGATTCACCACCAGGATCTCACCATTCTATAAGGAAGTGATCACTGACATAAAGAGAGGGGTTCGGCAGGGTGATACCATTTCACCAAAACTCTTCAGTGCCACCCTCAAGAACATCACGCAATGACTAAAATGGGAAGGAATGGGAGTGAAGATAGACGGTCGGCAACAACACCACCTCTGATTCGCTGATGACATCATTCTTATAACACCAAACATTAGCCAAGTGGCACAAATGCTCGCCAATTTTGACTGTGAGTACGGAATGGTCGGACTGCAGATTTGAATCTCACCAAAACAATGTTCATAAAAAATGAACTAGTCCCTGATGTTCCATCTGCTCTCAACAGAATATCCCAAACACAGCAGCTATGTGTACCTGGGTTGAGAACTCAACATGAGGAACGACTTGGTGCCAGAACTGCGCAGAAGGAAGGGAGCAGCGTGGAATGCCTTCAAGAGCATCGAAGAAGTGGTTAAGAGGACAAAGAACCTCCAGCTCTGGGCACATCTTTTCAACTCCACCGTTCTTCCTGCACTAACATATGCCTCAGAGACTTGGACCCTATGAAAACAGGATGAGAACGCTATTCGGGTATCCCAAAGAGGAACAGAAAGAGCTATGCTATGCTTGGAGTATCACGTTTCACTCAAGTGAGAGAAGGAATCCGGAGTTCCGACCTCCGTCGACGATCAAGAATCAGGGACGCTGTCTCATTTGCCAAGGCATCAAAAATCAGATGGGCCAGACACATAATGCGATTTAGAGACAACCACTGGACTAGAGCTGTTACCGACTGGATTCCACGGCACGTCAAAAGACCGCATGGCTGGGGCTGGAGTGATAGCACAGAGGGTAGGGCGTTTGTCTTGCACGCGGCCGACCCGGGTTCAAATCCCAGCATCCCAGGGGTGATTCCTGAGTGCAGGAGCCAGGAGTGACCCCTGTGCATCGCTGGGCGTGACCCAAAAAGCAAAAAAAAAAAAAAAAGAACATTTAAAAAAGGGGCCGGAGCGATAGCACAGCGGGTAGGGCGTTTGCCTTGCAGGCGGCCGACCCGGGTTCGATCCCCGGCATCCCATATGGTCCCCCAAGCACCGCCAGGAGTAATTCCTGAGTGCAAAGCCAGGAGTAACCCCTGAGCATCGCTGGGTGTGACCCAAAAAAAGCAAAAAAAAAAAAAAAAAAAAGACCGCATGGCTGTCCACCTACGAGATGATCAGACTTCTTCATCAAAACCCTGAATGAATGGTTTGAGGCTCTTCATGTTCCTGGAGCAAGCAGATACCTTTGGGCCACACTAGCACGCGACAGAAACGAATGGAGACATTACATTATTGGCATCCGCTCTGAGCAAATCGAAGATCAACGGGATGACAAGTGATACTACAAGTGATTTCACGGCCTACTATAGGGGCAGACTTGCGGGGCGGTTCGGAAACTAGGAAATAATGGTGGTGGGAAGGTGCAATGGTGGCGGGATTGATGCTGGAATACTAAATGTGATAAATCATCATGAACAACTTCATAAAAAATTAATTTAATTTAAAAAAATTTAAGAAGCTGTTGGGGTGCCCAGTGTGTATTATCACACTATGATTTACACACTACAACAGCACTAGCTTACTCCGTCTGCCTGTCTGTCAGAGAGCTGAGGCCAAGGGACAGGGCCCCAAGGAACAGGACAGGCTCTGTGAGCATGAGGCTCTGGGCTATACCCCCCAGAACCACAAATTAATAAAGTCAAAGAGAGATGAAAACTAAGTTCTACCTTGCAATCAGCCTAGGAAAGAGGAACCAGATGTCTCTTTTTCCCCTTGCCTGGAATCCTGACCTCTACTCTGACTTCTGCTCCCAGGTCTTCAGGGAAAAAGAGTGACCGAGACTCACCTAAGAACCAGAGCCTCAAGCACTAACTTTGGTGGGGGTGAAAGCAGTCTGTATCCCGTGACACTGAATGGGCCAAAAATGAGGAAGAGCAACCCCGGGTTAAAGTAACAGCCACCCGAGGTCAAATGGGCAGGACAAGGAATGTCAAGGACTCATTCAACATTGCCAAAGTGCCCCGCTTCATGAAGCAATCACAACTCTCCATGTTAAAGCTCGGGAAAATGGAAACTTCTTCCCGAAAGAAGATGCATTGGTCCTGCAACACGCCTTTCTCCTCCACACAACTGTTGGTTACAGAATCAGCAGCTGGACAATACAGAACCTGTAGGAGCTTTTTAAAAAACCAACCAACCCAGCCCCCCTCCCCCAAGCAAGCAGATCTCCGGAGCGCTACATAGACTCCTGCATGTCACAATTTGAACTTGGTTCCCTTGTTACCTGCCACGGGGATCTGGTAGGGCTGAATGGATCGAGCTGGAAGCACTGGATGGTGGAAGGTAACGGTGCCATCAGACTCGCCCCTGAGCTTGATATCAAATATCACGGATGTCTAAGGAGAGAGAGAGAAGGCGGAGAAGCCACAGATAGCCGGGTGCTCTGCTACACAAGGTTCCTAAGGCAAGTTCTCGTTGGAGGACGAACGTGCTTAGTCACCTCACCACTAACTTTCATAAAGTCAAAGAGAGATGAAAACCGACTCTCCCAAATGTTCCCTGCTTTCCTGGGACAGGTCTTCTGAAGAGTGCCACGTTGGTGCAATGGATCATTCTCACTTTCACTTACAGTACCTTCACTAGACACTGCTATCCCCACCCTCCAGAAAGCAGGGCCAGTTCTAGTGCTTTCTTCCCAGCCAGAGGCTAAAAACCATCATCCTCACGGAGAGAAGAGAGGGAAGGCTCACAGGATAGACACAGCAGCTCTGCTGCGATTCTCAACTTAGCGGATTCAGCCAGATCAGGGCTCAAAACTCCAATCTACTCATTTATTATCTTCTGAAATAGTTTTGTATTATCCTTAATCAACTGATACAGAACCACTGCTTTTCCTAAACCACTCAACATATCAAATCCATTTCCATCTGGCAAGATCAAAATCTTTAGCATAAAGAATACTTTCTAGGCCTTGTTGAAAAGATCACATCAATTCTTTTTTTTTTTTTTTTTTGCTTTTTGGGTCACACCCAGCGATGCTCAGGGGGTTACTCCTGGCTTTGCACTCAGGAATTGCTCCTGGCAGTGCTTGGGGGACCATATGGTATGCCAGGGATCGAACCCGGGTCGGCCACGTGCAAGGCAAACGCCTTACCCGCTGTGCTATCACTCCAGCCCCAGATCACGTCAATTCTGACAGCTCACTTGGGCAAAGCTAACTTGGCCCAGCCCAGCCCAGTCACAGCTCGTACCTCAGTATCCTGATGATGGACGACTACCAGGTTATCCACAACGTTTAGGGCAAACTTCCCAGTCCGATTCAACTTTAATATGTGGGTCTTCTTACAGGTCCCTTCTCTGAGGGGCCAGAGAAAGAGTAATACATATATTAATATATACATATACACAAACACACATATACATACACGTGTGTGTGTAGACTGACAAGCTTAGTTTCTATTTTTACTTATTTTTTAAAGATTTTTTTATTGAATTACTGTGATAGACATTTACAAAGCTGTTCATAATTAGATTCAGTCATACAGTGTTCCAATACCCATCCCTCCACCAGTGTACATTTCCCAGCACCAGTGTCCCAGTTTCCCTCCCATTCTCCCCCAAGACTGCCTCTATGGCAGATACTTTTTTTCTCTCCTCTTTTTCCTCTCTCTCTCTTTCTCTCCTCTCCCCGCTCCCGGCCCTCCCTCCCTCCTTTTTGGCCATTGTGGCTTGCAATACAGATACTGAAAGGTTATCTGCTATATCCTTCATCTACTTTTAACACTTCATTTCCAGCTATTATTGTCATACTGGTCCCTTCTCTATCTTACCTACCCTCCACGCCACACCCTCACACACACTTGCGGTTGATTCCAATCACTGCCTTAGTCCCTGTTTTGAAATCAGAGGAAGAGGGAAGCGGGATTAAGCATACCGTGGCAGGTGATAGAGGACTACCTCCGCTCCTGTGCTGTTGGATGTCCGAGAATGGTGCCTCAGGAAGAGAACATGGAGCTGCCCGTATCTGGCCAGAGAACAGACACCGAGGTCACATTCAGCCATCAGCAATCCCGCCACTCAACTCACTGAATTTTAAGTTCATAGTTAAGTTAGGAGATATTCACTGCAGTATTTCACTGCTGGCAAAAATACTCATGGGGTGGAGAGGGTCACGCCAGGTGTGACCCAAAAACTTAAAAAAAAAAAAAAAGATACTAACGAAGTGCAATAAGTTTCATTTATTTTGCTTTTTGGGTCATCACACCTGGCAATGCTCGGGGGTTGCTCCTAGCTCTGCACTCAGGATAACTCCTGGTGGTGCTTGGGGGACCATAAGGGATGCCGGGGATCGAACCTGGGTCAGCAAGGCAAATGCCCTACCACTATCCTACCGCTCTGGCCCAAGTGCAGTAAGCTTAAAAAAATATATATATATTACCAAGTGGAGGATGCAAAACCAAGTGTAGTCTGGTTACACTACTTTAAAAGAAAAATGCAGACTGGTGTGTCTCCAAACACTGGATACCCGATGTTAATAGCTATCACTAGCAAGTAATATTTTTCTCAGTTTTCTGCATTTCCCAAGCTTTGTATGGGAGTGTACTCACGAGTATATTCTTTAAAATTACAGGTAAACATAATCATACTTCATCCCTGAGTCTCTTATAACGAATGTGGCGGGAGCAGTCGCTAGAAGCACACAGGGAGAGGGGAAGCAGAGCCTGCTCTGTTCTCATTTTATCTGCTGTCAAAACCAGGGTGGCACACTGATTGCGTCAGAGAGGACGAGAATGCGAGAGGGAGAGAAAACGATAGGGAATGGGTGGGGTGGGGAAAGAGAAAAATGAGAGAGGGGCTTAAGGCGCTCGCCTTGCACACAGCTGACGCCGGCATCACTGCACCAAGCACTACCAGGTGTGGTCCTCAAGTCCGAAAAAATAAGATCACAAAGCTCGCCACAGGAGGAGGAGGTTGGGAAGACCAGTGGTTCCTGCTCAGACCCAGGGACCAGACAGAAAGGGGGGGGGCTCACATGTGTGTGTTCCAGCGCACACGCTGAATGCACCGCCACTACCCAAGCAAGCGGTGCCCAGTGGGCGGCATACACATACATTGTCGCCATGGCCATGTCTCTCTCCGAAAGGCTCAGTTTAGTCGACTTGGGCGCAGCTGGTAGTTCAATCTCAAACTTGGGCAGCTTTGACATGGTGCCAGCCTGTGTAGGGGGGAGAGAAGGTTACAGGCCCAGCTCGTCAAAGCTCCTGATGTGTTCACCTGCCCTCTGTACAATCACAGAGGGCATACACTGACTCTGCCCATCCCTGCCAGTGGCCCAGTGGGGCGGTGCAGGGTGCCCTCTAGTGGTCAGCAGTGGCCAGGTGCTTGCTGGAGGCTCTGCCCCTTTGAAGGACAGACACACTGTAGATATTGGGGTGGGGGTTAAGTGGGCACCTTTTATTTTATTTATTTATTTTTGCTTTTTACAGGGGGGTGGGAGGGAGGCACACCCGGCGATGCACAAGGGTTACTCCTGGCTCATGCACTCAGAAGTTACTCCTGGCAGTGCTTTGGGGACCATATGGGATGCTGGGAATCAAACCCGGGTCGGTGCGTGAAGGCAAACACCCTCCCCGCTGTGCTATCGCTCCAGCCCCAAGTGGGCACTCTCTAAAGGGAGGCCTGCTCTTACCCGGAAGTAAAAGGGCTGCAGCACATTCCCGAGGACGGTGGTGGACAGCAGGATCACTGCGCTCTCGGGGCAGTACATGTACCAGTTCACGTTGATATTCTGGCTCTTCAGGAGCTTCAGACTGCGCTTCTCTGGCAATACCTGAGCCCAAGGTCAAGACACAAGACTCCTCAGTGGAGAAGAGCAAAAGGTCAGAGGACACACGTGGTGAATGCAGAAAACAAGAAAAAGAGAGAGGAATCCAGTGCATTCAAGCCAGAGGCGGTCACTGCAGCTGTCTCTTCTGCATCCAGGCCTGAGCGCTGACAGGCGCCCACTCTCCGCCAGCTCCCACCCCCTACCGGGGAAAGAGCACAAGGAAGGGAGGGAAGGAACAGGCCGAGTTGGCTCTGCCCGCAGGGCCGCGGCGGCCACTTCCCATCTCTCTGAGCCTCCACTCGTCAGCTGCAGCCAGCACTGCACAGAGCAGCTGCCTCCTTGCCCCTCCTGGGAAGGACACAAGCACAGCCCCGCCCGACACTCGCCAGCCAGCGCCAGGCCTCAGCTGCTTTCCCAGCCTGACCCTGTTCACACAGAGCCTGGGAGAAGCTCCCTCTGAACGGGGGAGCAGCCGCACCTGACCTGGGCATGGAACCCAGGCTTCCTGCTCCCCGGCCCTGGGCGCCCCCTGCCCAACACGAACACTACAGGCACACCACGCACTGCACGACCAAGATACTTCAAAATGCTTTACAGACCCTGAGACATTTAGATCCCAACACACACACGCATGCACAGACACAGACACAGACACACACAGACACATAGACACACAGACACACACACAATCTTGGCACACAGCATCTGCCAAGACATTACTACTAGATGAACACAGCACCGAAGATCTGGTATGAAAGTTAGACTAAGAAGGCACTGGTTTCTAGGAAATTCAGATAATAAAATTATCTTGCAGGACTAGAGCGATAGCACAGAGGGTAGGGCGTTTGCCTTGTCCGGGGCCGACCCGAGTTCGATTCCTCCGTCCCTCTCAGAGAGCCCAGCAAGCTACCGAGAATATCCTGCCCGCACGGCAGAGCCTGGCAAGCTCCCCGTGGCATATTCGATATGCCAAAAACAGTAACAAGTCTCACAATGGAGATGTTACTGGTGCTCGCTTGAGTAAATCGATGAACAGCAGGACAACAGTGCTACAGTGCTATCCTGGGCTTATATTAGGATAAATATTTTTTGGGGGGGGTGGGGCCAGCCACACCTGGCAGTGCTCAGGGACTATCCCTGGCTCTGAGTTCAGGAGTCACTCATTATTGGTATATAATCTAAAAATCAAAACTTAGAGCCCCTTTTCTAATATGTTTCTCAAACATTTCAAGACTATCTAGACCACAGCATCTTAATGATGCCAGAGCTACAAATACAAATCACAACCACAGATGGTATCAACCCTAAGGGCTCTTCTCGAAAACACAGAAAAGTGTCAGTGACAATGTCGAGGAGGGGACTGTCCAAGGGTAGGTGGAAAACAGCATGGCAAAAACTGAAAAACAGAATGTGGCTGACCCCGTTCAATCCCTGGCACCCCAAATGGCTCCCTGAGCATGGCGTGGAGTGATCCCTAAGCAGAGCCAGAAGTAAGCCCTGAGCATCGCTGGGTATGGCCCCAAAACAAAACAACAAACAAAAAACAACTATTACTAGTAACATAAAAGAAAAAAGAAAATTAAAACTCTAGAATTTCATATCTTCTTATTGCTAAATTCAAAAGGCTGACAAATTGGGGGCTGGAGCGATAGCACAGCGGGTAGGGCGTTTGTTTGCCTTGCACGCGGCCGACCCAGGTTTGATTCCCAGCAACCCATATGGTCCCCCAGCACTGCCAGGAGCAATTCCTGAGTGCAGAGCCAGGAGTAGCCCCTGTGCACTGCTGGGTGTGACCCAAAAGCAAAAAAAAAATAAAAATAAAAATAAATTTTAAAAGAAAGGCTGACAAATTGCTATCACAGTGGAACAAAAATGAAAGATAAATATACCTGGTAAAATTCTATTCCTTGATCTGTTATAAAGACAATTTCAGATGAGCTGGTCCAGCAGAATCCAAGTATGTTGGCATTCTTGGTCTGAAGAGAATTAGAGGTTTGTTTTCTTAAAATGGATGCTTCAAGGCTAACTCTTCTCAAAAGCTTAACACAGTCTCTGGTTCGCCATCAGTCCAACCCAAAGGTCTGATTACGGGGGCTGGGACATAGCTCAAACAGCCGGGCTGCAATGCAGATTCCATGGACAGGAGGCCCAGGTTCACCCCTAGCACCATTGGGACATCTCCCAGGCACCCACCGGGCCAGGACTACCCTAGCACCTGAGGGTGCGGCCCAAACAAACACATCCCATCCATCCCCCACAAAAAAATAATAACATCTTTACTCTTTACTTTTAGAACAGTGCAATTGGGGACTGGAGTGATAGCACATCAGGTAAGGCGTTTGCCTTGCACACGGCCGACCCAGGTTCAATTCCCAGCATCCCACATGGTCCCCTGAGCACCACCAGGAGTAATTCCTGAGTGCAGAGCCAGGAGTTAATCCCTGTGCATCACTGGGTGTGGCCCCAAAAGCAAAATTAATTAATTAATTAATTAAACAGTGCAAACTGGGCCTGGGAGACAGTACAGTGGTTAGGGTACATGCCAGCTCACAGCTGCCCCCCAAACACTGCCAGCTCTGGAGGTTTCCAAGAACTCAGACCCGAGCAGCTCGTATTCCTCGGCCCTTGCACTGAACTGCTGGCCCAGTTGGCCAAGAACTGCCCCGGGGGTCTCCTGAGCACCACTTGAGAGGCCTCCCCCGACCCCCACAAATAGATATATAATAAAATCGACCAGTCAGACAATGCAAAGTCACCGCGTCCATGGGCAGCCTGTCTCTGTACAGCACTCCGGCCTGTTTGGAATGCCACACGCCAGCATGTTCCTCAGCCCAGCCTGCCCAGGGGGCGCCAGCCCGCCCCGCCCCCACTCCAAAGCACCCCACCCCTACCTTGCACTCCTGAGTGTATTCCTGCTGAGAACTATCAGGAATGAAATTGGAAAAATCCTGAAAAAAAAAATCCCAGAGAGAAGCCTGGATTAGGCAGCATCCTGGCAACCTCCTCCAGTACACAACAAGGTGTGTGGTACACAACAAGAGAGGAAAGGAAGGACAGAGTGGACTCAAAAAGTGCGCAGAGGGGCTGGAGTGATAGCACAGCAGGTAGGGCGTTTGCCTTGCATGCAGCCGACCCAGGTTCGATTCCCATCATCCCATATGGTCCCCTGAGCACCGCCAGGAGTAATTCCTGAGTGCAGACCCAAGAATAAACCCTGTGCATCACTGGGTGTGACGCCCCCCCCACCAAAAAAAAAAAAAGTGCACAGAAAAAACTGACAAGGGACGATCACCCACCTCACCCGCCTCCTCACTCGCTGCAGCTAGAAGGTCCAGGTTTTATTGTTTGGTTTTGTTTTTTTAAGTGCTCTGCCTACACTTGAGTAACCAATCCCGATGAAAGGAAAGAGGGCTCCGCCTCTTCACTCACAGCTTTCCCTCTACAGAGGGCAGCGGGAGCCGAGCACAGGACGCTCCAGCGATGCTGAGCCCCGACAGCTGCAAGTGCCTCATTAGTGCACTCAGAGGACTCAAGTACCAGGTGAGGCAAATTCACAGAAGAGCGCAAATCACACTAGGCCAGCGAGCACCACAAAGAGGCCGAGGGTCCCCTTTGTTCTTAGTCTAAGTCAAACGAATTATGAAGATGGGCTTATCCCTGGGGCACTTGATGAACACGTGTGAGGCCCTGGACTTGATTCCACCAAAGAAATAAAACAGGAACGTCTACGGCCATACCACGCTGAACGCGCCCGATCTCGTCTGATCTCGGAAGCTAAGCAGGGTCGGGCCTGGTTAGTACTTGGATGGGAGAAACAAAACAGGAACGAGGGCCATAAGGTATTATTCCCTCAAATGTCTGTCTCGCTAAGAACTACAAAAGACCAAGTACAGTGCTACAAGAAGCAACCATCTTCACTTTTAAATATATGCATTTACTGCACTGACTTTTCCTTTAGATTACCATTAAAGATGAGTCTTACCACCGTCTTTGAGGTCCTCTGAACAGCCAGTATTTTATTTTCTAAGGAAAACTTAATGCACTTCACTTCTCCTTTGTCTTCCATCCTTTAAGAAAGAGAATGGTAAGAATCAAAGCTCATGGGCCAGGCAACACTTGTCTCCCACGGGTGAGGCCCTGGGCTCAATCCCCGCCCACACCAAGGACAATAAAAAGCTGTCTAATGGAATTCTAATTTCTCTCACTTTACGAGGAGAAAGGGAAAAGCTAAATATTCAGGAAGATCCCATCTTAGTTTAAAATCCCGTTCCTGAAGCTATCAGTCAGAACCTCAAAGGCAAGCTCCAGGGGCCAGAGCAACGGTACCGGCGGGCAGGGCTGGCCCTGAGGTGGCCAACCCAGGTTCAACCCCAGAGCCTCGCCAGGAGCGATCCCTGAGTGATCCCTGAGTGCAGAGCCGGAGTAAGCCCTGGGCACCTTTAACTACCCGCCCCTGAAATAAAAAAAGACAAACTCCCATGGGAAACAGGTCTGGGGTCTGTTGGACAAGTGACAGGTGGCCTCGTAGACAAGGGATGAGAACTAAAACCTCCTGCACGTTCATTCACCTGAGCCTGGCGGTCACGGTGCAGAAACCTGCACAAATCACTCCCTTCTCTCTCTGGGCTGCAGGGCACAGCCCAGCCCACCTGGGTCTCACTCACCCGCCTCATGGTTTACAGGGGGGTGCAAGGAAACTTCCAGGTTATGGGGGCATCCTTACTACAACGATTTCATGGTTGTACACACATGCCCAAAACTCATCCACTGTCTGTGCAAACGACGTGCCCCTAATAGTGAGCAAGCCACAACAAAGTGAGCAGACACTGGACTGGGAGGGAGAGGGTTACTCCTGACCCTGCACTCAGGGGCATTCCTGGCAATGCTATGGAAGAGGCAGAGGGGCTGGCTCGCCAGGGATCAACTGGGGCCAGCCACATGGATCCACCGCCATTCACCCATTTTTTTACA
Organism: Sorex araneus; assembly: GCF_027595985.1. Classification (NCBI taxonomy): domain Eukaryota; kingdom Metazoa; phylum Chordata; class Mammalia; order Eulipotyphla; family Soricidae; genus Sorex; species Sorex araneus. The sequence goes on along the minus strand of NC_073303.1, from coordinate 334,652,895 downwards.
CTCAACAGCCCACCAGGTCTGAGTCAAGACCCCAGGGAGCCCCCTCCTGCATGCGCCTGTGATTCCAGTCTACGCTGTCTCAGGTCTCCTCTTCCGGCTGCTGGCTCAGATGGCACCAATGGAATCAGAGCAGGGCCCCCACCTCTGACAGATCCTCACCAGGCCAGCCGCAATGCCAACGAGAGAGGGATCAGACACTCATACGATCAAGGGGGGCCCAAACGTTCAGTAACAGGCCAAGGTTCCGATTCAGCAATGAACACGGAGGGTTTAAGCCGGCTCCCGCCAGCGGCCACCTGACCAACACTTCCCCTTTCCTGCATGACATCTGGTGTTGGCTGACACTGAGCCCTGCTTGCTCACTGCTCCTCCTTCTGCTTGCGCCAACATTTTTTTTTTTTTTGGAGAGGGAGGGGAGCCACACCCGGCAGTGCTCAGGGCTCACCCCCGGGTCTGCACTCAGGAATCACTCCACAGAGGCATCAGAAGGTGCTATTTGGTGCCGGGATGTAACCTAGGTCAGCCATATGCAAGGCCAGGGCCCTGCCCACTGCATCATCTCTCGGACTCCTGCTCTCGCCTCCCAGGCTCATCCTGCTGGGGCAGGAAACGTGGACAGGCCCCCTCCTCTCCCCCCCGTCCTTCTGGGCAAGGATCTTACAGAGCTGAGGGCGTCCAGGAATGCTAGGTGTAGGGGGACTGACGTGCCACCTGTGATGTGACAGTGCTGGGGTGGCGGTGACGTGCCAGAGATCAAACGAGGGTCCCAGGCATGCCGAGCTCACGCCTGACTCTGGTGCTATGCCCATTATACAAAGCGCCCACCACAGGCCTGACCCCATGGGCAGTGTGTGCTAGTCACTCACCTATCTCCCTTCTACGTCTCTGGGTTCTCTAAGGGACACCAGGTGACACAGTCAGAGCCTCCACAGGCTGACATGCCCTAGCACAGCAAAAGCATGTGGGGTTTGTTGGATGTATGAGGACGAAGTGGAGAAAGTGTTAACTCATTTTCTACTTGTTTCCTCCTGATGCAAGCCAACCGTGAAAAGCCTTTCAGTCACCACAGAACCGGGGAAGCCCGCTGTACATTCCTCTCTGGCGGTCCCAGGAGTTAGGGTATCCTCTACACTGACCATCAGCTCGCAGAGTCCAGTGAGGAAAAGAGAGTCCTGGGCAGTCACAGGCCGGAAATAGCCACCTCCAGACACTGACTCGCTCATTTCAAGTACCAGGATGTAGGTGTCCTACTCTGGGGCATTTTACTAAAACAAAGCAGGGGGAGACCACGCCACATATTTCATGCTGAAAGTGCCACCAGGATTCCACTACAGGTGTCTGCTTCCCTGTCCTGCGTGTACTCACAGGCACTTTACATCTCTTAGGGTAGGCAAAGACCAAAATTCTAAAACACCCTCCGCAGGCCAGTGAGAGCTCAACAGGCTCAAGCTCTGCATGCAGGTGTCCCAGGTTCCTCCTGGCATAGTGTGGGCCCCTGAGCACAGAGCCAGGAGTCGCTTCAGCACCACGAGGTATGACCCAAAGCCAAAACCAACAACAATTCAGGCCGCCTCTGAAAGAGAAACTGAAAGCCCCCACTACGTTTTCCTGTTGAAAACACAACAGTTACCTAAAGGAGATGGGGTTCCTGTCATCTGGACCTTTAACTACCACGCCGGTAGCTCCGCCAGATCGAACAGCAAAAACCTGGAGGGCAGAGAAGCAAAGTTAACGCGTCCGCTCTGAAAGTCCCCAAGCACCGGAATCAGCTACGCCACCCTCTGGGTCCCACTGAACCAAAGAGATGACTGCAATCTGCAGTTGCCTGGTGCCCACACGAATGTCAAGAAACCTGAGAACCAAAGGCTGGCGGTCGCGCGAGCTGTAAAGGGGCTGCAGCAAACACCGTCCCGTTACGAACTGCACCTTCCCCCCTTTGCAAACTACAGCGAAGCCCCAGGTCTAAATCCTCCAAAGCAAGTGCAGGGCACGACAAAGGAGAAAACAATAGGCTCCGGGGGGAAACAAACGCGCTGGGCTCGGCCCCGGCCGCGGCCGTCACTCGGGCGGGGGCAGCGGCGCGTGGGGTCCCCGCGCACCCCCAAAGGCCGCGCCCGCGCCAGTCTGCGGAGGCCGCAGGCCTGGGAGCCCCGGCTCGGGCGCGGGGTGACCCTGGGCGGCGGAGAAGCGCGTTCGGCCGCGCCGACCTGCTTGTTGGCCTCGTCGAAGAAGACGTAGTTGACCGGGTTGGCCTTCTCGAACTGCACCGGCCGCTCGCACAGCTCCAGGTAGTAATGCTCCTCGCCCATGACGGCCTCCAGCCTGCAGCAGCCGCGCGAGCAGCGCCCGGGCCCGGCGCAGCGATCAGCCGGCACTTCCGGGTGCCACGCCCACCCGGTCACGTGGCGCGCGGCTCCGGGCCTGTAACTGGGCGACGGCGCCTGGGTGGGCCCACCCGGGTCACGTGGCACGCGGCTGCTCCTGGCCCTTAAATGGGCGACGGCGCCGGGGTGGGGCCCATCGGGGTGGTCCCGGACGCGGCTCTCGGGGGCTGGCGCGTCCTCGCGCGCCTGCCCCAAGGGTGTGGGGCCTGGGGCGGCCCCCGGGGCTGGCGCGGGGTGTGAGAGTCTGGCGCCCCGCGTCCTTGCCTCCTGGGAGGGAGGAGGAAGGGCTGGAGCCCCGCAGCCCTGCGGGGAGTGGAGAGTGGTGGAGTGCTAGCGTGCGGGACTGAGTCCGGCGTTTCGGAAGAGAGCCGCGGCCAGGACGTGCTGTTCTGCGCCGAAGAACCATGGAGTGTGGACTGGAGCCCAGGGGCCCTGTGCGGATCTGGAATCCAGGTCCTGCAGAGCCCAGGGGCCCGTAGATAGAAGTACCACGGATCTGGAACTCCGGTCCCTCACAGCCTAGAGATCGGAACCCGGGTTCCGCGGCGTCCAGGGACCTGCAGACACAGGTCCCGCGGGTCTGGAATCCAGGGACTGCGGAGGAGGAGGAGCAGGGATAGGAAGAAGGGTGAACTGGAGCTTCTCTGTGTTGGAGTGAGAGAAGGCTAACAGGAAAGGTGATGGAGAAAGAGAGAGATTGGGGCAGGACCCAGAACACACTGAGGGTTTCTGCATCCACAGGAAGGAGATTGGGAGATTTGTAGGTAGGATAAAAAGGTTTCTCTCTTTCCTCCAGTGAAAAGAAATTAAAACGTGCCCCTTTGAAGCTCATATCATTTGGGGCCAGGGAGGTAGCTAAAAGGGGAAGGCCCAAATTAGATGCTCGGGGCCCAGGCAACATCAGTGTCTTTGCGGTCATTATCTGTCTCCTAAATTTACAAGCCAGAGGCTTCCTACCTCTATGTGGATGTCCTGGACTACCTGGAAATCAACTTCTGTAAAACATCCACCCTGATCTCCCCACCAGAGCCCTGGGCTAGGCCCCTCTCCTGGTACCTGCTATCTTTGGCTTCCAGCTCACCAGGGAAGATGCTGGGCTCAGACTGGAGAGAGAGCTCAAAGGCTGGTGCTCACCTTGCACGCAGCTGACCCAGTTCAGTCCTGGCACTGCATCTGGTCCCAGAGCTCTGCCAGGAGTGATGAATCCCAGAGCATGGAGCCAGGAGTAAGCTCTGAGCAGAGCCGGATGTCCCAAACCATCCTCTCCCCTCAAAAGAAGCAATTGGGGTCATCCATCACTCTCACTATCCCAGCACAGGTCCTTTGGTTGAGAATAGGAACATGTGGAGAAAATTCCCAAGGGAACCTAAACATTCCTCAAAAGAGCATGTTTTGCATGTGCCCTTCCCCAGAGTGGCAGGAGCAAGGACGGAGTTGAAGGTGAGGAGCCCAGGGCGGGGGTGACTGCGGCCTCCTACCGTGTGCGTCTGCTCCAGGTATGAGGATGCTCCACGGTGGCAGATCTTTGCCCTGACCCAGAGCCAGGCCTTTAGTCACAGAGCTGGCCAGAGGCATGGAGATCTGCTGGGCATCTGAGCACTGGTGAAGCCACTGCATACCACGCAGAGTCCCACAAATCCCAGATTTCTTTGGGCAAACAAGCCTTCACCAACCCCTGCATGAGCTAATTATTTTTTTCTATATTGTTCAACGGGCTGGAGCGATAGCACAGTGGTTGGGGTTCTGCCTTTCACGCGGCAGAACCGAGTTCAATTACTCCGCCCCTCTCGGAGAGCCCGGCAAGCTACTGAGAGTATGGAGCCCGTGCAGCAGAGCCTGGCAAGCTACCTGTGCATATTGGATATGCCAAAAACAGTAATAATAAGTCTCTCGGTGAGAGACGTTACTGGTGCCCACTCGAACAAATCGATGAGCAACGGGATGACAGTGATACAGTGATATTGTTCAATGGGCTGGAGCAATAGCTCAGTGGGTAGGGCATTTGCCTTGCATGCGGGCGACCTGGGTTCAATTTCTCCGCCCCTCTCGGAGAGCCCAGAAAGCTACCAAGAGTATCCCGCCCGCACGGCAGAGCCTGGCGAGCTACCCGTGGAGTATTCGATATGCCAAAACGGTAACAACAAGTGTCACAATGGAGAGACTGGTGCCTGCTCGAGCAAATTGAACAACCGGACGACAGTGCTACAGTGCAGTGCTATATTGTTCAACATGAAAGACACCTTGATTATTTGCCCGTGTAGAATTCCCATTCTTTCTAGAGTTTATAAATTGCCTTTGGTTTGTGTTTGTTGGGGTTTAAGGGTCACATCCCTGATTCTCAGGGTTTACTCTTGGCTCTGCCCAGGGATCACAGCTGGCAGTGCTTGAGAGGCAAAATGCAGTGCATAGGCTATTGAGAAACAAATGGCGACCATAGTGGCAACCTTGCTACAGGCCTCTGTTAGGATCAGGGAGCCAGGCTGTCTGATTAGGAGATAAGAGCCAGGCTTGTAAAGCGGCTCCCTACACTGAGTAAAATTAAACTAGGGTTGGCTGCATGCAAGGCTCTGCCCCCTAAAAATTGCCTTTAAAAAAAAAAGGAAGTTGAGAAAGCTGTAAGAGCTAGAGACCAAACTGCATTCACGATTGTTGTATGATTCCCTGAGCACCAGGGTACCACCTGGGGTGTGGCCCAAGAAATAAGGCCCCAGAACAAATACATTGCCTTTTTAGGCCGAGAAGAGGAGCACCATGGCTTAGAACAGCTGAATTCAGATCTCTGTTCTGAGGGTGCTGCGTTTGGGGCCACCAGGAGTGATGTCCTGCTGCAGCACAGGCAGGTGTATGCAAACACTGCAAAACAGGGTGCAACCCCCGGCCAGCACCATTGCTAAAAAGATGTGCAAGCACCACACCTGGGAAGTTAGGCTCTTGGCAGATGCGTATGCACATCGTAGTGCCCGGCAAGTGCCAGGACTGTACCTCGTGTGCCTCCTTGGAGAGCGCTAGCAAAGCAAGCATGCACGTACACTCCACAGCCAAGGAGTATAAACTTCAGAGAGCACTGCACCGGGAGTGTAAGCACTGCAGCCTGAGACCTGGCGTCCAGTGGCACCACTGAGGAAAAGAAGGGAGAGGTGAAGGGAATCAACTTGATTATCTTTATGGGTGGAGAGAGCACACTCGGCAGGGCTCAGGGGTTACTTCTGGCTCTGCACTCAGATCTGCACTCAGCGATTACATCTGGTGGTGCTCAAGAGACCATATGGGATGCCGGGGATAGAACCTGGTTGTCCACATGTTAGGCAGGTGCCCTCCCTGCTGTACTATTCTCCAGCCCCAGATGTGAGCCTGGTAGCCCCCAGAACGCCTTGGCCCATATACGCAGAGCTCCAGGAAGTGGCCCCCACCCTCCTGACCAGCACATTTAGGGGTGGCCCCTATAGTAAAAATCTCTTCATTGCTAAACCTCTAGACTCTAGAAATCATCCTTAAAAGTAGGTAACAGGGGCCGGGAAGATAGTTCATTGGTCTGGGGTACATGGTTTGTATGGGTAGGACCCCAAGTTTGAACCTCAGCACCACATGAACCCCTGAGAACTGCCTGGTGTAACCCTGCAGGCTCCTGAGCACCCCTGAGATAACCCTGATGATCCCCCCAGAAACATAGTCTGAGCAGCTTCAAGCCTGAGCATTGAACCACCCAGCAGGATGGCAGAGAATCAACCCAGGCCCCCTGCCACACATACAAACAATGAAAGGGTCAGCAGTCATTTCTAGAAATGTGAGGCTTCAAATGTTACCAGGACTCAAGTTTGTGTCCTAATACCAATTTGGAAATCAACAACGATGACTAGAATTAAATAAAAAATGACTTGCATTGTACCACCTCCTGACCTGAGAATTTCACTCTCACCTTGCTATAGGGGTGCCACTGGTGGTGCTCAGGGTGATGTCGGTGGGCCCCACGGGTGACTTCCGTGAAGCAGGGAGGAGAAAGACGTCACTTTCTCCCCAGCCGCCTCTACCACCCGGGACCCAGAGTTACTGGATTCTTGTCTTCGCTCATCTTCCTCCTTCCCTAAAACCCTCTAAAATAAAATCTGTTACTTCACACACACATACACACACACACACACACACACACACACACACACACACACACACACACAAAGAACATTTCCCAAAGAACTAAAGAAAAATGCTGAAAAGGCTAGGAAATATGTGGTTATGGAGCAATCCAGAACGGAGGCCAGAGAGATGACACAAAGTGCTTTGCATGCAGGAGACCAGGGTTCAATCCCTGGTGTGGTCCCCTTGATGTAGGCAGGTAGATAGGGAAAGGCCCTTGACAATGAAACAGATTAACAAAGTCTCTGGGAAGAAGAATCCTGAGACTGACCCACCTTGTGGATACAGAAAATAAACCTGATAAGACCTTCAGCAGACCCTGAGGAGGTTGGACCCCTCCCCATGAAGTTCCTCAAATTCCCTCGACCTCTCCCTTAATCTGATTAAAATGTGATCCAGCCTAAAGAAGACCATCACCACTCCCAACCTCCCTGGTAACCTCCTTAGCAACGGACTTTTACCTGGGAAGAAGCCCCACGTGGGGGCAGGTTGGAGAAACCCTATAAAGGCCACCTGGAACAAAGGACGTGCCCGCATATGCTGCCTGAGCCCATGTGCTGCTTGTGCCCACGTGGCCGAGCACCTGTGGTGCCCGAGCACATGTGTCGCCCGCATCTCCCCCCTTGAGATGTGTACTTCCATGTTTTCGTGTCCAGTGCTAGGATGTGTGTAGAGCTTCCTCCACCCTTGGAGGAGCCCGAGTTCTCTCTTGAGCGCGTTATTCTTACTATTCTCTCTCCCACTTATCCCTTCCTCCTTCCCTCAGAAACCTCTAAATAAAATGTTACTTCACTGCTTGTCTACTCCTGAAATTCTTTTCCGAGAGCGAAGACAAGAACCCAGTAACTCTGGGTCCCGGGTGGTAGAGGCGGCTGGGGAGAAAGTGACGTCTTTCTCCTCCCTGCTTCACGTAAGTCACCCGTGGGGCCCACCGACATCAGGGAGACCCAGGGGGAATCTAGAGTCTCTACTTCACTATTTTCCCCACCGTCTGAGGGAAAGGAAAACTCAGGGCCCCTTAGGCTGTCTGTCACACAAGCTGGGGCAGGAGGCAGTGCGTTGGACTGGGAGGACAGACACAGGCTGGTCTGGATGGACTCTGAGGGGCGGTGACCACCCGTGGCTTCTCCACTACTCTGGGTTCATGTGGGACATGGGACCTGATGGAGCCCAAGAGTTAGGATCCAGGTTCTCATTCTTCTGGGGAAACTGGAGCTGGTGTTCAGAGCCTGCAGGCACTGGGTGCTCCCAGGCCAGCTGGAACCGGCCACGGGAGGCTGCTGCACCCTGTGGGCTGTGGGGATGGGACTGTCCTGCCACCCACACTCCTAGCTCTGGGGGTGGGGGGCAAACAGAGGAGCCCAGAAGGGCGCCCACAGAGGAGCAGATCCAGAACCAGCTCCTCCCAGCACTCACCCCACTCCCCCAGAGCTGCTTGCAGGTCAGCAGCACCCTGCCTCCCAGCTGTTAAGGACTTGGTTTGCATCCATCATCTCTTTGTGGTTGCTGCGGGATTAGGGACCGAACCCAGAGCCCCACGTGTGCAAGGCGAGTGCTGTGCCACGGAGCAGGGGTTCCACGCCGCTCTCACCCCAGACATGCACAGTCATGTCTGGTGAATAAGATAAGCGGCTGAATGAGTTTGTTTTCCTCCTGTGCAAGCTAACAAGTGCTTCTAGCAATTTCTAAAACCGAAACACAACACATGGGATGGGATTATCCGGGGGTTTTTGTTTGTTTTCAAGGGGTTTGTGTTTTAAAAGTCTTCAGTCTCTAAGGCAGGAGATGTCTGGCAGGAGAGGTACCAGCCAGCATTTATAGTGGCTCTCGTGGCCTGGCAGGTCTCCGTTGGACTGTTACTGTTGTTGGGGTTTTATTGTTTGTTTTTAATATTCTGAATTTATTTTTGTTTTAAAATGACCATGAATAATTTATAGAAGGAAGTGTTTTTGTAAATCCATATTTATATTTACAGGGAAATCTTGACTGCTTTGCAGAGCGCTTTTCATAAGTATTTTATGTTGCTCAGGGGTCACAGCCTGTGGTGCATATTTCCTTACATATCTGTATTTGCATGTATATAGTATATTAAAAGCCATGAAGAATATAGATGATGGTTGTCTGATAGTGTAACTTTCTTTGACATTGGTTTGAATTTTTAAAGTTGTGTGTGCATGTGTGTGTGTGTGTCTGTGTGTATCAGCTGGAGTAATAGTACACTGGGTAGGGCACTTGCCTTGTACAAGGCAGACTGAGTTCAATCCCCAGCACCACACGTGGTCCCCTGAGCCCCACCGGGGATAATGTTAGAGTGCAGAGCCAGGAGGAAGCCCTGAGCACAGCTGGATGTGGCCCAAAAAGCAAAATTAAAGTAAATTTAAAATGTGTGCTCAGGGGGCCGGAGCGATAGCACAGTGGGCAGGGTGTTTGCCTTGCATGCGGCCGACCTGAGTTCAATCCCCGACATTCCATATGGTCCCCCAAGCACCGCCAGGAGTAATTCCTGAGTGCAAAGCCAGGAGTAACCCCTGAGCATCGCTGGGTGTGACCCAAAAAGAAATTAAAAAATAAAATGGGTGGGGCTGGAGGAATAGCACAGCGGGTAGGGCATTTGCCTTGCACGCGGCCGACCCAGGTTCGAATCCCAGCATCCCATATGGTCCCCTCAGCACCGCCAGGAGTAATTCCTGAGTGCAGAGCCAGGAGTAACCCCTGTGCATTGCCGGGTGTGACCCAAAAAGAAAAAAAATAAAAATAAAAAAATAAAATGTGTGCTCAGGCTGGAGAGAGAGTGCAGGGGTTAAGGAACTACCGTGCACTTGGCCAGTGGTTCAAGCCTGGAACAGCTTATGATGTACTCAGTCCCACCAGGAGTGTCCCCTGGACATATGTGCGCCCTGGGCACCATAGAGTGGCCCCCAAACAACAAAAGTGTGTGTTGACCTCACAAAAGTTAAGTATAGGGTTATAGAAGCTTGATCTAACCAACCACCCCAAATCCCTCTACGTAGCAAACTCCTCATGCCATGATCCCGCCAAATAGGAAGAGTTCTGCTCCCCAGGGCACACAGCCTCATCTTAGACTGCTGGTAAAGGCGGGGCCTACACAGGCACACATGACAGCTTTAAAGAGATGATTCCTTTACCCACCTCTTGAGCTCAAGTGAATGGTTTTTATTTTTATTTTTTATTTATTTTTTGCTTTTTGGGTCACACCCAGCAATTCACAGGGGTCACTCCTGGCTCATGCACTCAAGAATCACCCCTGGAGGTGCTCAGGGGACCATATGGGATGCTGGGATTTGAACCCAGGTCAGCCGCGTGCAAGGCAAATGCCCTACCCGCTGTGCTATCACTCCAGCCCCTTATTTTTATTTTTTTACTTTCTGGGTCACACCTGGCCACGCACAGGGTTTATTCCTGGCTCTGCACTCTGGAATTATTCCTGGAGGTTTTCCGGGGACCATAAGGGATGTTGGGAATCGAACCTGAGTTGGCTGTGTGAAAGGCAAATGCCCTACCTGCTGTGCTATCCTCCAGCCCCCGTAAATGGTTTTTAGTATACTCACCAAGTCATACAGCCTTCGCTCATTATTTGATATTTTATTAATTTGGGGTTTTGGACCAGACCGATGGAGCTCAGGGGTCACTCCTGGTAGGATTCATGTATGTAACCACCACACGGTGGCAGTGATTGAATCTGGGCTTCCTGCACCACCACATGTGCTCGGCCGGTTGAGCTGTCTCCCGTCCTTATACCTTCGGCAAGCCCTACCTGAAATACTTAGGCGTGAAGCAGCATTCTTCACAGTAGCACTGTCTGCAGTGTTCTTTAGTGTGGAGGCCTAAGGAAATCAAGTGATACCAAAAATCAAATCTTGGGCCTCCACTTGTAAAGCTTGAGACCCAAAGTTATGGCTCCAGCCCCTGGAATAATTTTCCCCTTCTTTTCCTTTTGGTCTTGCCCCCCTGGGACTGCAATGCTCTTTAAATATTCAGGAAAAGAAGAAGCTAAAGAGAGAGGTAGATGATGGTGACATGTAAGCAAGGCGAATCCAGATAAGAGGTAGACATATTTGTAGGTTTGAGTTTTTCAAAACAAAGTTTGGTTTAGGGAGCCACACATGGTGATGCTCAGTGATTGCTTTTGCTGGTGCTGGAGGTGGCATACGTGGTGCCAAGGAGCCAAGCTGGGCCTGTGGCAGGCAAAATATGTGCTCCAGCCCCGAACTCTCCCCAGCAACCTCAGAATCAAGTTTTAAGAAACAGTGTGTTCATGCCCTCTAGGGTGGCTCTCATTTGTTCTTAACAATTTAAACTGCAACAGGTGTTAGTGAGGATAGAGAGAAATTGGAGGAACTCCTACATATTACTGGATGGGGGGATGTAAATGGAGGGGGCATACACACACACACACACACACACACACACACACACACAACCCTCCCTGTACGACAATGCCCATAGCAGCATTATTCACAGTAGACCACCCAGTTCTCTACAGATGAGCAAATAGAACGTGTTCTCTCTGTGCAACAGAATGAAACTTACACAAATGAAACTTTTACATACTGGTCTTGAACTCTTTGCCTTGGAACCACCCCTGGTGATGCTCAAGACTCACTCCTGGGCCAGAGCCATAGTACAACGGGTAGAGCGTTTGCCTTGCAAAAGGCCTACCTGGGTTCTATCCCTCGCATCCCATATGGTCCCCCAAGCACCGCCAGGAGTAATTCCTGAGCGCAGAGTCTGGAGTAACCTCTGAGCATTGCTGGGTGTGAACCAAAGAGGAAAAAAATAAAGACTTACTTGTGGCATTGCTTGAGGGACCCTATAGGATGCTGGGGATTCAACCTGGGTAAGAGGTAAGTGCCCTACCCGCTGTTCGATCTCTCCAGTCCCCTGAACTCTGATCTCTTTCCGTTACTGTAACCCATTGGTTGGATATCAACTACCCCCAAAACTTTGCCTTAAAAATTAAGCCCGTATTGCCGACCGGGGTGGGGGGGTGGGGGGGGGGAGTTTTTCTCTCTCTCTGTTGCTTCTGCGGGGGCGGGGGCGGGGGCGGCAGCGGCGCCCACGTGGCGACTGCCATCTTATAGAGCCCACTAACCACAGGTATGAGCTTGCAGTGACGTGGTGCGCAGGAGATCTCGGGATGGGGGGTGTTACTGGCACGCTCTCCACCCAGACGGGAGCGGCCCCATACAAAATGGCTCCTCTGCTCCTAAAAGACTATGATCCTGGAGGCCTACTAACCACTTTTGGCACCCAGCGGCTTCTTACAGACATGCATCTAGACTGTGAACTGAGCTACAACTCCATGTTGCCCTGGGAGGGGAAAGTTTTTCTCTCAGCCTTTTCGGCGACTTCTGGCAGAAATCTCTCTGGACTTAATTACTAAAATATCAGAAATCCAAAACCACGTGGCTGCTATTGCGGCTGCACGAGCTCATATATTCTTCATTCTCAGCAATGGAAAACAAACTATCAAATGATGCCTTTTCAGCAGGTTTGATTGTTGGGGGGAAATTCCAAATAATAATAGTGAGTTTTCTGTTGACATATTGAATGCATTCTAAGTATAGAGAGAATAAAGTGAAGATCATTAGCCACACAGGTGCGGGTGGGGGGGTATACTGGTGAAGGGATGGGATTTGATCATTGTATGACTGAGACTTAAACCTAAAAGCTTTGCAACTTTTTTCATGGTAATTCGATAAAAAAATTTAAATTAAAAAAAAAATTAAACCCTTACTATTTAGCAGTTGTGTGCGTTAGCACTTGGGCCTGGCTTCCCTGGGTGACTGTGACCTCATTCCCTCTGAATTGGCACTTAGGAGGTTGCTTGAAGATCTGCACATACCTCAAGCATGTCAATGCTGACAGAAGGCTTGTTCCCCACAGCAGCAGGGCCTGGGGATGGAGTCCAGTGGCAGAGCACTCGCCTTGCATATGTGACATCCTGGAGTCGTTCATTCAGGTACTGACCTCAACAATCACACACAACAAAATACCACAAACTGGGCAGCTTAAAAGGAATTTTCTCATTGTTCTATCTTATATATTTGTGTTTGGGCCACACCCAGTAGTAACCCGGGGACTTTCTGGAGGTGCTCAGGACTCTGACTCAAGACCTACCAAATGCAAAGCAGGGTGCCCACCGCACTCTTTCCAGCCCATTTTCCTCCTGGTTCTGGGGTACCCGTGTCCAGGACACACATGCTGGCTAGGTTGGTGTCTGCTGAGGCAGCTCTGCCAGGTGCCAGGTGGTCTTTTTGCTGTGTGCAGGGATTTCCGGTCTTTCTGGATTCTTCCTCTTTCTTCTCCTGTCCTATGGATCAGAGAGGCCCTGATGATTCCACTTAACGCCTAGTACCTACTTCAATGCCCCACTTCTACATGCAGGCTCATACCAAGGGGACAGGCTTCCACAAGGAGCCACACAGAAGACTGATGTTGACACCTGGGACAATAGGTATTATCTGATACTCACTTAACCATTTCCAAGTATGATAAAACTGGAGAGTACATTTTTTTTACATATTTGTCATCACTTGATTACTTAGTATCTCTAAATCGCTTGTTACACACCTTTTTTGGTTGTTGTTACACGTAGTATCTTTCGTTGTAAATTCTATGTTAAGTATTTACTCTCTAATCTATAAGAGGAGAAAAATCTATTGCGATATGAAATAGGCAATCTAAGTGATAAAAAACTGAGGGACTGCTTTTTTTTTTAACTTGGTGCTAGATATAAGGAAAAGGAAGCACGCACACACAAAGAAAAACCAACTCTAAGATGATCTCTTCATTTTTAATGCCTTAAGAACACACAGCACACTCCAAGAATGCCACACAGCAAGGTTTTGTTTGCTGTTCTTTGTCAAAAAGAGTATGTCAGAAAAACGAAACAAAGTTTTAAATGGCTACTGATTTAAAAACCGATCTCTCTGAAACTTTTATAAAGGTAAAAATCGTCAGTCACATATTTTAGAGCATAAACACTTCAAATATGTAATGAGGATCTAATCAAAACCACCACACACCTCTGTAACACAAAGTTACATAACAGAAACAAAAGTTAAAATGTTTTAGAAAGAAAATATTTGGTACCTTAAAATAATGCTAACAGAGAAAAACTTTCAAATGCAAATGATATTTAGAATTTTATTTTCTATTACAGACAAAGTTTGGGTCTTGACTGGTTCCAATCTGACTGCAGTATTAGGAAGACTGTTGTTATTAATAAGCTTCCATTAGCACAAAACCAGTGAATGTTTCCAGTACAATTTAGCCTTAAAATGTGCCATGTAGCCAGTATTTAAAATGATCAAACTAAAACCACACAGTTCAAATCTGTTGGTAAATTTGGTTCCTGAGCTGTTTTTAACATACTTTTCATCATTTAATTACATAAATCTCCAAATCGCTTGCTGTATATCCCTAAATCAGTGGCTGTACTAGTGTAAATAAAATGTAAACTGAAATTCGTTTCACTGACTTCATTAAAAAATGTCATACATGGTTAATCTTATTTCTGCCTATCCAGATAATTTACATTTTTATTGTAAAACAGCACAACTTCACCATGAGTTACATCCCAGTAATTTCACCTAAGTGTAGAAAAGCTGAAAGTTAAAATGTAAAAATTTCGGTAGTTAAGAAGCTCTTACATGTTTACTCTTTTAGAAGCCTGTGATGCCCCTTCTTAGCTATGAGCACGGAAAAGCAACACTCAGTCATCGTTACTGTGCACCAACAGAAAGTATTCCGCGGTGCCTACTTCCAGCTGGCATTCTGCAACCTCACTTGCTCTTTAACTAAACAAATAAACAAATGCAGGGTGGGAGGTGGTAGTTGGGGCCTTACCCAGCACTGCTCACAAACTGCTCCCATCTTTGTGCTAGGGAAGTGCTCCTTGAAGTGCTCAGGGGGCCTTGTGGTGCCAGGGATCAAACTGGAGCTGGCCACGTGCAAGGCGAGTGCCTGACCCCTGTGCTCTCTCCTGCCCACATACCTGCATTTACAGTATCAACTAAAAGAACTAAGTTTTCTTTAGAATTGGGGCCTGGATCAAAATCTAGAAAACAACTGAAATGGGCTAATTTTAGGCCAATAAAGCATCAGAGGAAACTGCAAGGCAAATCCAGGGTGGAGAAATAACAAGAAGGTTGTCATAAAAACCTCCCTTGTAAACACATCTCTCCTTTCTTCCCAGGTTTGAAAAGGTTCCCTAAGTTTTGAAAACTCCCACCAGCAGATTTTATGCCATATATCCTATAAAAACATCTCTACTTCAGCTAGAATGCTTGTCTTGTTAAAGAATATTATCCTGTTGGTCAGATGAGAGGTAGTGACATTTTATTCTCTCAACGCTGAGCTAAAAATCCCACACATCTGGCTGTGGGTTACAAGGGGGGGGGGGGGGAAGCATAGAAGCACCATTGTACACTCCTCATGTTTGGCATTTCAAGCCCCCCATAATTCATTTGCCACGGCAGCGGACCGTCCCCGCTGTCTGAACACTGAGAGCAATAGGTCTTGCTATTCAGTATCCAACACTGGTGGACCACCCTCATCTCTCAGAAACGAAGCAGCTTTCCTCCCGTTCTTCTGAACATGATCTTCATTCATTTTCTCCAAAGCTTCAATCTACAAAATACATTGAACCCGTCTGTTAAAAACTATTCCACAGAAATCATGCTTTTGCTTGAGTCACACTTTGAACCCTTTTTTGGGGATGGATGCCAAATGAAGGGGCAGTGCTAGGGACCAAACCCAGAACATCACACAAACAAGGAATAAACTCTATGGAGATCCGAACCCCTAGCTTCTGTATTAGTACTTTTTTTTTTGGGGGGGGGTGACGTGGGAGGCAGGGGCACAGCGGGTAATGCTGGAGGCTACCCCTGTGCTGCTCCAGGACCAGGCCACAGGGATGAAACCTGGAGCTACTGTGTGCAAAACATTTGTTCCAGCCATTTGAGCTACCTCCCAGGCTCCTGGATTTTCACTCTTAAAATGTGGTCATTCCTGATAATGATGCTGGCCTTGAATTAGAACTACTCTGTGTGTGTGTGTATACACGCGCGCGCACCCACACATATGTACAAATATTCATATTTATAGATGTTTATATATATATATATATATATATATATATATATATATATATATATATATTTTGCTTTTTGGGTCACACCCAGCGATGCTCAGGGGTTACTCCTGGCTTTGCACTCAGGAATTGCTCCTGGCAGTACTTGGGGGACCATATGGGATGCCGGGGATCGAACCCAGGTCAGCCGCGTGCAAGGCAAACACCCTACCCGCTGTGCTATCCCTCTGGCCCCCTAGATGTTTATATTTATAGATGGGCTGGAGCAATAGCACAGTGGGTAAGGCGTTTGCCGTGCACGCAGCCGACCCGGGTTTGATACCTCCGCCCCTCTCGGAGAGCCCGGCAAGCTACCGAGAGTATCCCACCAGCATGGCAGAGCCCGGCAAGCTCCCTTTGGCGTATTCGATATGCCAATGCTAAAGACAGTAACAACAAGTCTCACAATAGAGACGTTACTGTGCCCGCTCGAGCAAATCGAGGAACAACAGGAGGACAGTGCTACAGTGCTATAGATGTTTTATATTTCACTATATTACCAGAGTCAGTGTTTAGTATCCTTATCAAGCGGGGAACTAGAATTAGGTATGTCTTTACTGTATAAAGCTTTCATAGAACAGGAAAGAGAAAAACCCATTGTTTATTCAACAACAGTTCCTACTAATAAAGAACTGCACTGTGCTGCAGTCTGAGTTTACCACTTTCCTATATAACTTATACTATATTGCTATATAACTGTAACTTCTTCCCAGGCCTTAGGCTCCAGAATTGCTTGACCAAATCCAAGTCCTTCTGGGGTCTGCACTCATGGTCTCTGCTTTGATATTTTGTTATAAATAATTAGCTTTTGCTTCACTTAGTTTGCATTTGAGGCTGTTGGGTGCGTGGGTAGATGTGTGGGTGTTCAAGGATGTCAACCCAGGTGCCTTAACCCCAGAACTATTTCTCAGATCTTTTCTGTTAAATTTTTGTTATAATTTTTGTTTTCAGGCGATAGCTGGTAGTACTCACCTTGGGGCACCAGGAAGTAGCCCCGATTGAACCCAGGGCCCCCACACCACATGCACTGCAGTTACCCCCACTCTTGGGTCTCAAGTTTCCTAAATCTATGTGTGATATGCGGGCACGTGTGTGTGTGTGTGTGTGTGTGTGTGTGTGTGTGTGTGTGTGTGTTGCTGACAAGCAAATGCAAAGCATGTGTTTCAGAGCTGAGCCTTTTGTGGTTTTCTTGTACAGTTTTTAATAGAGATTCCACCAGAGTGCTAGGGGAATGGTCATTCCGGGTGACATTAGCCAAGGCCTCAGGCACTTAGGTCTAGCTATATGTGGGCACCAGCAGGGCTATGCCTTGGTACTGGAGGTTGGGGATAGATGTGCTGCTAGGGACGAATTCAGATTGTGTCATATGCCCAGCCTCTTGTTTTTGTTCAATTTAAAGAAATTCTCTCTCAAAGTTTCTTTTTTTCCTCCCTCCTACTCTTTCCTCCTTGTCCCACACCTAGTAATGTTCAGGGGTTACTCCTGACTCTGCCGGGGTCCCTCCTGGGACAAGTGCTCAGAGGACCATGCGGTATGGTGACAGAACCAGGGTCAGACACAGGCAAGGCAAGCACCTTACCCTTCCCATACTCTCTCCCCAGTCTCCAGGAAGTTTCTTTGAATGGTCCTATAGACGACTATTGAAGTAACTGGGAATTTCTAAGAATTGCTGCACTTAACTTCTATGCTTAGTTAAAGGCAGGAACTAGATATAACTGATTTTTCTATCACTTAGTGCTTACCAACTTCTGCCATCATAAAATAAGAGAAATAGGAGTATACAAGTATGTTTTACTTGCCCATCTTAAACTAAAGTGTATCTCCTTAAAGACTGTATAGCTATAAGATTACACAAGGATCTGAGCCTGGAAAGGGAAAAAAACATCTCCAAAAAATAATAAAAAAAAAAAAGAACCTCAAGGGGATACCCACTCTCTCCAGTTGGCCACCAGCAGTAAGGGAAAGGCCAGGCCACACTTACCTCGGCCAGGAAATCAGCCTCATTATCTGCTGAGATGTGAAGGCCTGAAACAGCATTGAAGAGTTCTCGTTCATTCAGGGCTTCCTTTACTCCTCCTTTCTGGAAAAACTGGTAGAGAAATAAAAGAAGGCCAATAAGAAAGGGTAAAGAGGTTGTCTTCAGAAACTGAAGGCAGAACTATCTCCTTGTAAGACAACACTAATTCTTGCTTCCACATTTTGTTTTTTTTGGTTTTGGAACCACACCTGGCTGTACTATTTCTCCAGCCAGGACTACTGACTATTCTTTTAATGACAGTTACAAAGGCAATTAAGCATGAGACATACCATATATCAGCTTCTCTTGAAGTTCTTTGCAGGTTTTAAATATCAACTTGATTGTTTAAATATTTAAAACCAAATAAGCTTATACTACTGGAAATTTAATAACCTAAATATAAGAGATGTAATCAAATTCTAGTTGACAAATCTGACACTTGATCTAGGTACCATGATCTTGATAACAGCCAGTAGTCAAAGACTTTATATTTCTAAGAACATATTCATTTAACTTAGGAGAAATGTACATTTCAATCTGTCATATTCTATTGAAAAATGGCCTATTAATCCACATGCCTACCTGTGAGACATTCCTACAGTCACGGAACAAGAACTCCAGGCCATGAGGATGGGTTGGTTCTACAGACTGACTGACATCGATCAACCAGACCTACGTAGAGAAACACAGAGTATCCAGTGGTTTCTTTCTACTCAGTGATGTAAACCAAGTTATTTAATCCAAACATTGACAAGATGTGATCCTCACCTTCCCAGCATGCCACAGCATGTTATACTCACTGAGGTCAGCATGTACAAGTGTACACTCATTATATAACTGCTGCATCAGCTGAAAGACACAAAGAATACACTTAGGAGAGGATAAAACACACACACACCTGAAATGCCAGTATTGCTCTTTCCCCAAAAAGCAGAGGTAGGTTAAACACTTGCTTCCTCTGTGCACCTTGGAATGAGCTTGTTTGATGGGAGAATAGAGGCACAGCGAAACGAAAGAGGGATAAGCATGTGTCTCTTCACTTCCTGTGAAGGAACAGAGGCTAAGGGGAAGAAAAGTGGCTATGCTGATGTGACTAGTGGGTCAAAGGAACCCTAAAAAGTCTCATTAAGATCTCTATGGAGTATATGATCCCAAGGTAAAAAACACTTCCTGAACAATAGTGGGAAAGAAACAGCCTAAATGAAATGGCACACATACATGTATGGGGAGGGAGTTCCCAAGCAGTGCTCAGGGGGCCCACAAGGCCACTTCCCAGCAGCTCTTGGCCAACCAGGCCAGCACTTCAACGTGAGGCCCAAGGATGTGGTGCTGCTCCGGTCCTGTAGTGCCAGGGCTGCACTGGGAGACCCTCAGGTCACCACGTGGTCCTGGGGGTGGGACTGGGATTGGCCACATCAAGGCACAAGTCCTAATTGGGTACAATCTCTCTAGTCCCTTACATTCATTATTGACCGTGACACCTCGCGTTAGCAGAGAAATGAACGTTCATGCTGTCTCCTGCTCCATACGGAGCCAAAGAGAAAAGGAACATCACCACTTCATTTCTTTCCAGCCACCCAATGCCAAAAGAAACCAGAAAAGTAGAATTGCTCATAAAAGAATCAGAGAAAGTAAAATTGTCTCTCTAGCTATACCCTACAAAACTAATTTGGTGGGGGGAGGGGTGGAGAGGCGAAGACACAATACAGGAGGTAAGGCCCTTGCTTTGCATGGGACTCACCCTCAAACCCTTAGTACCACATGTGATCCCTGAGGACCACATATAGTACCACGAGGAGTAACCCTTGAACTCACAGCCAGGAGTTAAGTGCTAAGCACCACAGGTGCTGCGCCCCGCCCCCCCCAATAAATTAATATGGAGGCCAGAGAGATAGTATAGAGCTTGAGGTACTTGCTTTGCATATAGCTGATCCAGGTTTGATCCCAAGCAGGAGTAAACCATGACTGAGCACTACTGGGTATGGCCCAAAAACAAACAAAAGAAAGTAATTTGGATCACACTTTTATATTCAAATTAACTATTTAATAACAGATCCAGGCAGAGAAGCATGTTTTCTTGCTCTTTGATTACAGGGTGAACAACGGTATCTGTGTATTTTCTTAGAAGGACTCAGATTGAATTCAATTGCTGTCTAGAAGTAAAAATACTTCCAAGATTCCTAAGTTATATCCTTCAACAACCACTTGCTACGTCTTCAGTTCTCAGCATCACTTTCTATAAATTTGCATCGTCTATTTTTCCAATAGGAAAAGTATTTCCTTCGCTGTTAAAGCTGTAGCAATTAAAGAAACTAATAAATGAATCAAGTATTTTATCTGCTAAATAAAGTTGTGTCAATTTTTTTTGGAGGGTGGGCACACCCAATCAGGCTCAGGGCTTACTCCTGGTTCCGCACTCAGGAATCACTTTTGGCAGGCTTGGATAACATATAGGATGCCAGGGATTAAATCTGGGTCATACCTTGACCTGACACCATGCACAAAAGTCAGATCAAAATGGATTAAAGACCTCAACATTAGACCACAAACCATAAGGTACATTGAAGACAAGGTCGGCAAAACCCTCTACGATATTGAAGATAAAGGTATCTTTAAAGGTGACACAGAACTAAGCAATCTAGTAAAAACAGAGATCAACAAATGGGACTACATTAAACTAAAAAGCTTCTGCACCGCAAAAGATACAGTGACCAGAATACAAAGACTATCCACAGAATGGGAAAGGATATTTACGCAATACCCATCAGATAAGGGGTTGATATCAATGGTATATAAAGCACTGGTTGAACTCTACAAGAAGAAAACATCCAACCCCATCAAAAAATGGGGCGAAGAAATGAACAGAAACTTTACCAAGGAAGAAATACGAATGGCCAAAAGGCACATGAAAAAGTGCTCTGCATCACTAATCATCAGAGAGATGCAGATCAAAACAACCATGAGATACCACCTCACACCACAGAGACTAGTACACATCCAAAAGAACAAAAGCAACCGCTGTTGGAGAGGATGTGGGGAGAAAGGGACCCTTCTTCACTGCTGGTGGGAATGCCAACTGGTTCAGCCCTTCTGGAAAACAATTTGGACGACTCTCAAAAAATTAGATATTGAATTCCCATTTGACCCAGCAATACCACTGCTGGGAATATATCCCAGAGAGGCAAAAAAGTACAATCGAAACAACATCTGCACATGTATGTTCATCGCAGCACTGTTTACAATAGTCAGAATCTGGAAAAAACCCGAATGCCCCAGAACGGATGACTGGTTGAGGAAACTTTGGTACATCTATACAATGGGATACTATGCAGCTGTTAGAAAAAAGGAGGTCAAGAATTTTGTAGTTAAGTGGATGGGCATGAAAAGTTTCATGCTGAGTGAAATGAGTCAGAAAGAGAGAGACAGACATAGAAAGATTGCACTCATCTATGGTATATAGAATAACAGAGTGGGAGACTAACACCCAAGAACTGTAGAAATAAGTACCAGGAGGTTGACCCCATGGCTTCGAGGCTGGCCTCACGTTCCGGGGAAAGGGCAACTCAGAGAAGCGATCACCAACTACATTGTAGTCGAAGGCCATGTGGGGGAAGGGAGTTGCGGGCTGAATGAGGGCTAGAGACTGAGCACAGCGGCCACTCAACACCTTTATTGCAAACCACAACAGCTAATTAAGAGAGAACAGAAGGGAATGCCCTGCCACAGTGGCAGGGTGGGGTGGGGGGGGAGATGGGATTGGGGAGGGTGGGAGGGACGCTGGGTTTACGGGTGGTGGAGAATGGGCACTGGTGAAGGGATGGGTTCCCGAACTTTGTATGAGGGAAGTATAAGCACAAAAGTGTATAAATCTGTAACTGTACCCTCACGGTGATTCTCTAATTAAAAATAAATAAATTAAAAAAAAAAATCTGGGTCATAGAGATTGAACACAATGGCCACACAATGCCTCTATTGCAAAACCACAACACCCAGAAGGAGAGAGAACAAAAGGGAATGCCCTGCCACAGAGGCGGGGTGGGGGCGGGGTGGGAGGGATACTGGGATCATCAGTGGTGGAGAATGGGCACGGGTGGAGGGATAGGTACTTGATCATTGTATGACTGAAACACAAACATGAAAGTCTGTAAGTATGTAACTGTATCTCACAGTGATTCACTATTAAAAAATATAAAAATTAAAAAAAGATAATGCAATAAATAAATACGTCTGGATCAGCTGCATGCAAGGCAAATGCCCTCCCCACTGTACCATCGCTCAGACCCCAGTGTGCGAATGCTTTGAAAGACAACTTACATGGAGAGTCTGATAGTAGGCATCTTTCATTTCTTCACTACTGAGCTTTACTTCTTTTAATTTAGGGGCTGGAACTTGATCGTGGCCAATAAAAGACATAACTAAAATGTGTTTCTTGAGCAATACCACTGTTGGACAAGGAATTCCAGCTCTCTGCATTCTGTAAAGAAATGATTAAGAATATAAAGATCAGAAAGAGAGTGTGTCAGGTATTCACAAATATATTGAACGGTGGCCTGCAAAGAGCTGGCACCCTGTGTCTACTCTAGAGATGTGGGAACATGTAGCCAGCAAGCCACCATCTCTGCCCTCATGGAGCCCACAGGCTGGCAGGAACGACAGTGAGAGGAGGAGCTGATGGCATGCAGAATAGGGCTCATGCTCTGGCAGAGGTGGGGGCAGGAGCCACAGGAGCCTGCAGTGGGTCAGGAAGGCTGACTACAGGTAGGCCAAACAGGAGCTAACCCAATGAAGACAGGCAAGGACGCTGGGAGAAAGCTGAGAGCCATCTGAGTGTGGCCAAGCGCACAGCCCATGGGGTAAGGATGTCCACAGAAAGAGGCCGAGTAATGTGGGTGAGACGACAGAGACACGCAGGCTCCACATCATCAAGGCCATGAGTGATCATTTGAAAGTAAGGGCTCTAAGCAGCTGCAGAATGTTAAGAAAGGCTGGGATAAGATCTCAGTGAAGAGAAGGACGGAGGGCAGCAGTATGTAAGGAAACTCTTCTCCGTAGCAGTCCTACTAAGAATTTTACAACTTGTAAATATTCACAGTAGCTTTTGAAATAAACATCTCTAGAGAAAACTGACTTTTTCCTCCCTTTTCTTTTCAATGGGGAACGTCCTCAGCAGTGCTGGACATGGGAGGGGCATGCCGTGCCCGGCATAAAACCTAGGTCCTTGAACAAGCAAGGCATGGGGTTTGACTACTGGAGTCTCATCCTGGTCTTCAAATTAAGATTTTAAAAGATTAAGATACAAATTAAAATTTTAAAGGATTAAGATAAAGATAACTCAGTTACTTAGTTGATAAAACAAATTCTGGGGGGCTGGAGCGATAGCACAGTGGGCAGGGCGTTTGCCTTGCATGTGGCTGTTCTAGGTTCAATTCCCAGCATCCCATATGGTCCCCTGAGCACCATCAGGAGTAATTCCTGAGTGTATGAGCCAGGAGTAACCCCTGAGCATCGCCAGGTGTGACCCGAAAAGCAAAAATAAATAAATAAATAAATAAATAAAAATTCTGGAATTAAAAAACTAAATTTGCTTAAAGAATGGAGAAAGAAGCTTAATAAATGACAGCAAACTGCATTTAAGACCTCCACCCCCGCCCATACCACCAAATTAACAAACACTGAATGGAACAAAAAGGGAAAAATTTTTAATAAAAACGATCAGCTAGAAGAAAGAAAAGATATCATTTGTATATATATTATATGCATAGTATCTCAGGCAGAAAATGAATTATCTCCAACTTGTCTGAGAAAAAAAAGAAAACAGCCTTCTTTATCCCTAAAAGTGGAAATTCAGGTTATATGCGTATTTTCCTATAGAAAGCCTCATTAAATACTAAAATTACAAGGCCTTTCATAATTTCCATAAATGAACTTTTTGAAACAAAGCATAGATTTTCTTGCATGGTTAATAGTTCTGATCCATAAAGGTGATCAATTACCCAATGTGACCTCTAGCACATGATTTTCTTTACCTGGTGAGATTGTGCATTTCTTTTTCTGCCCACATTCGGATGATCTTACGTGGATTGAGTTTACTGAAGCGATCTTTAAACCTGAAATCATCTTTAATATACTTGTCACGATTCTTAAATTCATTAAGGGTTGTCTTAAAGACTTTGATGGCACACTCTGCAGGTATTACTTTACTATCTTCCGTGTCAGCCTCCATGCTAAATGGAAAGGAAAAAACTGGATTAATATGAATCAGGTCACAAACTATCCAAAATAAAAATTCTATGACACAACAGTAGACCTATCTTCTTTCTCTGAGAATGGTAAGCCTCCCTCCGTTTTCTTTCCAGGCCTCAAAGCTTTGGATCACAATAAAACTTTAAGTTTGCTTTTTGCTTTCAAATTCAGAAGAAATTTCATGGGGCCAGAGCAATAGTATAGCAGGTAGGGCATTTGCTTTGCAAGTGGCTGACTCGGTTCCATCCCATATGGTCCCCCGAGCACCACCAGGAGTAATTCCTGAGTGTAGAAGTAACTCCTGAGAATCGCTGGCTGTTACCTTACCCCCCACAAAAAAGGAGGAAGAGGAGGAGGAAGGAGAGGCGAGGGAGGGGGAAGGGAAAAAGGGGGGAGGGGGAGGAATGAGGAGGGGGAGGAGGGGGAGGAGGGGGAGGAGGAGAAATGTCCCGTAAAAGAACAAAAGAACAGAAAGCAGGGGGAAGGGGAAGGAAGAAGAGTTTCCTAAGCAGGATTTCATTTTATTGTGTTTTCATCAACCAGTTTTCAATAGTCTATATACACTCTTCACTCAGTTGTGGAACGATGAAGAGCTACACAGGCACAAAATACACAGAGGCCAGAGGTGCTACCTGAGAGGGGAGGGCACTTGCTGGCAGGGGCAAGACCCTGAGGTTGACGCCGAGCATTACATGACCGCCATCCTCAACCACTGTCGGGTGTGGCCCTGGTGGCTGTCCAAATCCAGTGGGTGTGGCCCTGGTGGCCCTCTGCACCACTGGCCCAGCAGTGCTTCGTCACCAGGCCTGAGCAATGCCAGGGGTGGTGCCTCAGTGCCCCGAGCTCTGGTGACACACTTGAAAAACATAGTGCAACCTAAATTACAATGAAATAAATGAATGCCCACATATTTAAAATGTTACTTTTCAGGGCCAGAGCAACAGTACAGTGAGTAAGGCATTTTCCTAGCATGCAGCCGACCGGGGTACCATCTCTGGCATCCCGTATGGTTCCCTGAGCACTGCAGTGGTGAATGCTGAGTGCAGGGCCAGAAGTAACCCCTGATCATTGCAGGGTGTGGCCCCAAAAAATAAAAATTTAAATTAAAATATAAAATGTTACTTTTCATCTGTCATACTTTCAAAACGTATCAAGTTTGATAACACTAAGCACTGATGAGGAGGAGGAAAACAGTCTCACAGGGCTGATGGAGCATAACTAGGTTGAGCTGGGCCAGGCAGGTCCCTCAACGGGCTGGAGCACAGGTTCCATCCCCTGCAGTGCATGGTCACCAGAGCATCAAACCAGTACTGTCAGGTGTGGCCCAAACCCTCCCAGCCTCCTCACAACCCCAGTTTAAAAAAAAAAAAAAAAGCCCCCAAAACACATTAACCTAGCACAGGTAATTTGGTAATATTTATGGACATTTAGAATGCACTCAACCTACAATTTCACTATACATAGGGGGAAATTGCATTTGCCAAACACTGTAAGATAAACACAAACTTGAGATTTGGGACCTCTCTTGTGTAAAGGAAAAGGGAGAAGTGTTTTAAATTTTCAGTAAATAAGGGTTAGGAACATAGCTCAGTGGTATTAGCATGCATGAGACCCTGGGTTTGATTCCCTGTCACCAAAAAGCAAAAACAAACTATAAAACTAAATTTTTGAGTAAATGAAATGAATGCTGTTTGCCAGCACAGAGAGTGAAAAAAACCTGGCACTCTACTGATGGAGGTCACCCACCAGTTCACAAAGGACAGGGGCAAGTGCTCACAGTCCCTGCCTCAGCAACTCCAGTGCAAAGTCAATCTAAATATATATTTACAAAAGTAAAATAGGTACAAGAATACTCCTACACACTGCCATAATGAAAATGCACTACTATGAAAGTATATTGGTACAAACTATTAATGTAGAAAAAGCTAAGACAGCGCCAGAGACGGCACAAGAGTTAGGCCCTTGTCTTACATCAGCCAACCCTGACTCAATCCTTGGCCCCATCATGGTCTCCTGAGCATCTAAGCCCTGAGCTGATGTGCTTATGCTTATTCTTCAGGAGGAAGCCCTCAGCACTTCCGGTGTGGTACCAAAACAAAAGAACTAAGACATATTACACAAAAAATTAATATTCTCAATGTAGTTCAGACTCCTTTATAAAAACAAAAGGAGTATATGAGTATTAATTTCTGGAGGATGGGATGAAAACTGACAAAACTGACCCTACACGAGGCTGAGTCTCATCCTAAATAATAACACATTTAGGGATTGCTACTGGGGCAGGCTTTGGTGGTGGTTGGGAAAATTTGAAATAATGGTTGTGGGAAGGTATAATGATGGTGGGATTGGTGTTGGAATGTTGAACGTAATAAATCATTGTGAACAATTTTATAGAAACTAAATTAAAAAAAAATTTTATTATAGGGGCCAGAACGATAGTATAGCAGGTAGGGCATTTGCCTTGCACACAGCTGTCCGGTTTCAATCCCCAACATCCCATATGGCACCAAGCTCCACCAGGAGTGATTCCTGAGTGCAGAACCAGGAGTAGCCCCCGAACATCGCAGGGTGTAACCAAAAAAAGAAAAATAAAATATTATATAAAAGTAATGAACTCATTTATTCCTATGAAAGTTCTGTGAGGGTCAGTTTTAAAAACTGGTTTAGTGGGGACATGTGCTGGGAAATTACACTGGCGGATGGATGGATATTAGAACATTACATGACTGAAATGCAATCATGAACAATTTTGTGATGCTTATCTCACAGTGATTCAATTAATAAATAAAAACTGGTTTCGTACTTATACTTGCTCTATATCATGTAGCTTGAAAGATTCTGTACTCCTTTATCCTAATATTTTTATTCTTGTCATGTTGACATTGTACTTCGGTATGATTATGTATGTATGTCTCATCTAGAAAGGGAGATTAGTTAAACAGCTTTTCTGAAAAAGGTGAGTCAAGGACAAAACTCAGAACACTTGACGTGTGTGTCTGAGGCCATGAGTTGATCCCTGGCATAATAATAAATTAAAAGGTAGAGACTTTTCCAGTACTCGCTTGAATTCCTTTAAAAACACAATCAAGGCCAGAGAGAGCCCAGGGATTAAGACTCTTGCAGGCTTGCTGCCGACCCCGGTTTGATCCCTGGCACTGCCCATGGGTCACTCCTCAGCACAGAGCTAGGACAAAGCAGCTCCTGAGCATCATGGGTGCGGGCCAAAGAATGAAAGGGGGAAAAGCACATAATAAACACCTAAAAAAAAAGAGCTAAATAACCTCTATAATCTATTTTAGTATAACAATGTTAAGTGAGGAACAGCTGAGGCAGTGAGCTCTGCAGGTGGATTTTAATGGTCTGTAACTTGAGTTTATAGTCCAGGCTTACTGACTAGGTTCTACACTTTATACATGTTTCTCAGGTTGGGGAGAGAGCTCAGAGAGCTGGAATAGATGGGTCGTGCATGACCTGGGCCTGAGTCTGACGCTGATGGCTCCCTGAGCACCACTGGCTAGAGCGGTGGGGGACCCCTGCACCATTAGTGTGGTCCTGATGGCCTCCCAGCACTACTTAGCCTGAGCACTGAACAGTGAGTCCCAACTGGCCTGCTGAGTGTCACCGGGAGTAGCCCAGACAGACCCTCTGAGGATTGTTTGGGAGGCACGTTTCCTGCATCTCCCCGCAAAGTCTCTTTTCCTCATGACATTCTCTTATGTGTGTGTTTTGGCCTCCACCTTCAGTGCTCAGGGTCACTTCCAGCACAGCTTGGGCCCAACTGGTGCCAGGGGTTGACTCGGGGTTCTTCCTTACAAAGCATGAGCTCTTCACCTAGATCCATTAAGGACGACGAAGTGGGGAAGATAGAAGTGGTGTAGGATGGTTATAAAGTGCTTGCGTAGATATGGTGAGCACAATTTAAAGCTAGTATTAAAATAACAGCCAACTGCATCACATAAAATGATTAATGTAGGATCAAGATGGCTGTCTTTTCCTTTATAAATCCTTCTATTATCGAGCCTTCCTACAACATTTTATTTAGTGGGGGGGTGGGAGAAGCGGGGGGAACACACATGGGGCTGTTCAGAGGCTTCCCCTGCCTCAGTGAGAAATGACCCCAGGTCTCCTGCACGCACAAGCCCCAGCCTGTTGAACCTTCCATCTCTTCAGTCCTCCTACAACATTTTGTTTTGTTAGTTTTGGGGGTTGCTTTTCATTCTCCATTTGGTTATTTTTGGGTCACACCCAGCAGCGCTCAGGATTTAATCCTGGTTCTGTGCTCAGGAATCATTCCTGGTGGTGCCTGGGGGACCATATGGGATGCCAGATATCAAACCCAGGTCGGCTGCATACAAGGCAAGTGTCTTAGCCACTCTCCTACCACTCTGGCCTCTCCACATTCTACAATTATTCTGCTGGTGTCAGGGCTGTAGCTTAGCGTAGAGTACATGTCTGGCATGTGTGAGGCGCAGAATTTGCTCCCTGGCACCAC
The DNA here is from genome assembly GCF_027595985.1 of Sorex araneus. Classification (NCBI taxonomy): domain Eukaryota; kingdom Metazoa; phylum Chordata; class Mammalia; order Eulipotyphla; family Soricidae; genus Sorex; species Sorex araneus. Next base: position 334,624,471 of record NC_073303.1, on the reverse strand, counting down.
AAACATACAGAAAAGGTTAATAAAATTACTGTTTGCCCTGCAGCACTAACTCTAATTTTGTACCTGTCCACTAATAATGGTGATAAGGTGCAAGACCTTTGTTGACACGATGGTTTGTTTCCTTACCTCCCTCCATATGCATGAAAGACAACAGATTCCTTTCCTGTACTAATACAGCCAGTGATTGTCTCCAACATCCCAGAGTTGACCATTTTATACATAAGTAAACGTGTCTTAGGATCAACAGCTTTTTCCTGCAAAAGATAAAGCACTTTAACCATAAAACATTTTCTGAGCTATTTCCAATCTCTTTCAAAATCTATACTTTATAACCGTTATTATTACCTTTATTATCTATATGTATATGCATATATACACACACACAAGACAAAACAGGTTCTTAAAAGAGCTGTCAGAATAACTCATTCCTCTAATGTCTTTGAAAGTATCTAAAAATATCATTGTCAGATACCAGCTTAGTCTAAATATATTTTAACTCCAAAGTTTAAACAGTTCACCTGATATGCTATTTACTAAAAAATAATTTTTTAAAAATATTTTTATTTATTTATTTTGCTTTTTGGGTCACACCCGGCAATGCACAGGGGTTACTCCTGGCTCTGCACTCAGGAACTGCCCCTGGCGGTGCTCAGGGGACCATATGGGATGCTGGAAATCGAACCTGGGTTGGCTGCGTGCAAGACAATTGCCCTACATGCTGTGCTATCGCTCCAGCCCCTAAAAATTAATTTTTAAGATACTAGATACTTCACCAATATAAAACACTCTCTCCCAGAGTGGGTGCTGGAAGGAGGTGGGGGGCATGGTAGCTGACTCTGGTACAACTAGGGTGCACTTTCTGTTTATTTAAAGAGGGCAGGTATACAATTGGGGGTGCTAAGTGATTTTTTTTTTCCTGGAAAGCAATGATAAGTCAAGTAAGTTCGGCTTCTGAGAGCAGAGGAGATCAGACACATTCAGGGAGGCAAAGGCCAAACAAATCAGAAAAACTGATTAAAAGTAAAGCCTTGAGAGTATTAAATTATAAATGCTGTAATTGTAACTACTATAATTATAACTACTGGCAAACCATGATTTAAAATACTGGAACATTCACATTCAATTTAAATTATGGAGTCTGAGTTACTTATAATCATTAAAACACTAGTTTTGTATAAGTGATTACTAATGGTTTCATTAAATCTAAAAATCAAGCAAAGTTACTGGATTTCATTAACATCTCTGATTTGAAAAGCCAATCTCATGAAAAAGTATCAAACGTAAAGTTCTATTTTATCTTTTTCCCCAGCATAAAGTTTTGCAATAGGAATCTTTCCATTAAAGGAGGAAAAAAAAGGTAGTATCCTTACAGCAGTAGAATGTTCCTTTTTCTCATGGAGGCGGGCACTTCGACGTTCTTCTGAGTAGGCATGTTGTTTCAAAGCATTGAAAACGTGGTTTGATAGCTTTAAATCCATTCCAATTCCATCTCCTACCTGAAACCCAGGTGCAAACTGCCAAAAGGAAAAAATCAGCATGTGAGTACTTTAAAATGGGGACAGTGAACAAACCCAGGCCAGGGGTCTACTTGGGATAGGTTCCTAACAGATGACCATGCTCTGACACTAGACCCCCAGATTTCAGACAGCACTGTTTCAGAAACTGCAACTTGGGGCTGGAGAGATGGTAGGGGGTGGGTGGTGCTTGCCTTCCATGGAGCCAATTCAGGTTCAATCCCCAGCACCACATTCATTTTAGAATCACTGTAAGTCAAATTAATTTGTGAGTGTGTATTTTTATTTTAAGATACATTATAGTCTCATTAATGAGTTGTTTCATAGCACTGCTACTGTCATCTAAAACAACTTTTTTTTGCCATGCCCAGGGGTATTCAGGAGCTACTCCTGGTTCAGTGCTTAGAGGAGGAGGGTGTTTACTCTCAGTGGGACCCGGAGTACTTGTTGGGGGAAGATGTGGTGCCAGGGACTAATCCCAGGCCTCTGGCATGCAAAGCGTGCAGATGGTCCCTGGAGCTATCCCTCCAGTTCCTAGGACATACTTAGAAAATGATCCTTTAGAAATTTGGAATTTGAGATGGGTTTACTGATTTTTATTCTGGGGTCTCCCCAGCTGCAGGGGCCACTCCCAGCAATGGTGAGCCAACCAGGTAGGAGACTTAATGTGACAGCGTGAGGGTGCAGTGGCCTTCGGGTGAGACCAGAGCCATATCTTGCAGTACTCAGAGTCCTTTAGCTCTATGCTCAGTGATTCCTAGAGTGCCACGTAGGGCTGGGGATCAAACTGGGGTTGGACACAGGGAAAGCATGCACCCTAGCCCGGGTACCACCTCCCTGAACGGCCCATGTTTTTAACTTATTCCAATAAAACTCAATTCTGAGATAATACTTCCTGTAACTTACATTTTCCATTCTGGCTGTATTCTTTCTTCCACAGACTACTTCATCATGTTTTGTGGTGATGTCTTTTCCTTTTCCAATAAAACCCTTTTTGGGCGTAGGAACTGGCTTTGCTAGAGGACATGAAGACAAGTGTAAGAAAGAAAATTTAAAAACCAAAGACTACATTGTTGCATTCAATGTTGTATTAATAGGAATTTGGAGCAAATTACCAAGTTTTTTTTTTTGTTTTTTTTTTTGTTTTTTTTGCTTTTTGGGTCACACCTGGCGATGCACAGGGGTTACTTCTGGCTCTGCACTCAGGAATTACCCAGGGGACCATATGGGATGCTGGGATTTGAACCCGGGTCGGCCGAGTGCAAGGCAAACGCCCTACCCGCTGTGCTATCTCTCCAGCCCCAAATTACCAAGTTTTAAAACAAGTCTCCAAAACAAAATATAAGAATTCACTGAGAAATTCACACTTGCTATGACCCCAATTTCCCACCTCAGGAAGTAAAAGCACTGATACCTGGTCTATAGGGATCGTCGCGTGTATCCTGCCAGTCAACCTCATCTTCAGAGCTATCACTGTCTTCATAAGGATGCACTTTTCGATAATTTTCAAAGGAAATGGAGACTTAAAAGACAAACATAAATAAGAGTTACCTAGAAGCATGCTATAAGCATTTTCTACCACCCAATGGAGTTGACACAATAAGGTCATAGTACCTTTGCTATCTCCATTGAATTTTTTTTCTTCACGCCTAAGCTGTGCATCATATTCTCTGTCAAACTCCATCTGTAGCATCTGAGCCAGCATTAGGTCGCTGGAAGTGTCAATGTTTTCTCCAGTAATAAATGGTCCTTCAGCAACACTATTCAAAATAAGGCAGCATGAACTAATATAATGGTCTTGTGTGAACAGATGCTACCAATTATGAAAGCAGGATTGTGTTTTTCATTGTTAAAATTATACTGGGGAAATAATGGGAAAGAACTTTACAAACCATTCACCCTCACCTGCCTGGCTAAGTTTTTGTTTTGTTTTCTTTTTTTTGGGGGGGATGGGGGCATTTTAAGCAATGGTAGCCTTGTGTGAGATTAGTACATTAGTAAGAAAGCAAGAAAAAAAGCTAAGGGGACTATCAAAAAAATTCCAGAGTCAGAATTTATAATCTGTCACCTAACCAAAGTAGAGATAACAGATATAAAAAGACGAGTAACATTTGATACTCTACTGTACTTGACTATTTGGAGATTATTCTGTTCAATTGTAATTTTAAAACCCCCAAAAAACAGATAAGACAAGGGAATACTGAAAATCAGTCACAGAATCAGGACCAAGATAAGTCTCAGTGATCTCCGGTATGGAGCTCCTTCTACCACACTGTTTTCCTAAACGCACGCACATTTACTAATCACACCCACAACTGTGACCAATAACTAGGTAGATATAGCAGATTATAAATTTTACTTACGCAACTTCAGGAAAAGCAGCAGTTTCTTCTTCTAATTGCAATTCTTTTGCCAGTTGTTCACTCATTACATCAGCCAAAGAACAAGATATTGTATTCTGAGAGGTAGCCCATGGACACTATTGGGAAAAAAAAAAAAAAAAGGAATAGGGCAATTAAATTCAAAATCATGAAATTACAAAGTATTTTCCAAACTTGGAAATGAAGTTACATTTTAAGAACTAAGTATAAATAGTGTATCAACCCAAAAATGAGTGCCTGTGACCAGAAACCATCTTCCATCTTCTAAAAATAAAAATCAATCCTGGGCTCAAATTTAATCAAAGATAAAGGTATACTAAAATAGTCAAATGTCTTCTACTTTTTGGGACAGGTGTGCCCTTTAGTGGAGGGGCCATCAGAATATGATTGGCAAGCACCTCATTGATAACTGAACCAATGGAACACCCCTACTCTAATTCTAAGCTCACCAAACAACCTTCTGCTTATACTTTGGCTTCTCAAGTAGTATCTTATAGGAACAGACTTTATCTAGCATAAAGCAAAAGTTCACTTAGAAGTGATATTTCATTCTAACTCATGCAGAGTCCTTTATATGTAAAAAGTATAGCTCAGACCTCTCAAAATGTCTAGGGATAAGATCAAGTGAAAACAGTGATAAATTATGAAAGTATTTCTGAACTCGAGAAGTTGAGAAATAGGTTCTTGAAACTATACCATTATGGCAAATAGTGGGAGAATCTTACTGAGTGGCCCGTGAGTTGACTTTCCTCAGTGACATCACTCTTTCGGTCGTTTTGAAACACAATTCTTCCGCAATTTCCCTAACTTTTATTTCTTTTAAATTTCTGTATTTATTTATTTTAGTGGTGTCATTGACTGAAATCCAGGCCTCATACATGTGAGGCAAGGGATAGAAGTACTGGAGTGTTTATACTTCCTAAATTAAAAAGCAATACTAACGGAGTGCTGAAAGGAGGTACAAAGCACCTGCCGTAGAGGCTGGGGAGAGGAGGAAACTGGGACACTGGTGAGGGAAGAGGTCATTGGTGAAGGGATTGGTATTCGAACACTTCACTTGAAATTCAGTCATGAATAACTTTCTAATTCGCAGAGGTTAAATTAAAAATAAAAACCAACTTTTTGCTTTGCCACATTTCTAACAAAAAACCAATAAGCTACCAGCTCATACTGGTGAGCATGGCCTATGCCACGAAGAAAGGCAACTTCGAGTGTTGTGGTGAGGCAGAGAAAGCCAGTGACTCATTCCCACTGCTGGGCCTGTTTGGTGCAATCTCTTTGGAAAATGGCACGGAGATGCCTCAGAAAATTAAGCATAGAAAACTTTTTTTTTATTTTTTCCTTTGGTTTTTGGGTCACACCCGGTGATGCACAGGGGTCACTCCTGGCTCATGCACTCAGGAATTACTCCTGGCGGTGCTCGGGGGACCATATGAGATGCCAAAAATCTTCCTCCTACACATTTACTCCAAGAACACTAAAACATTAATCCATGAGGATACACACACACCAATGTACACTGCAGCTTTCTTCATCATAGCCGAGATCTGGAAACAATCCAAGTGGATAAAGATGAGTAAATAAAGAAACTGCTACAGATGTCCAAAGGAATAATACTTAGTTAAGAGAAAGAATATAGGAAATCCTACAGTTCATTGCAATCGGGCTGGGATGGGAGGGTACTGTGCTACGTGACAACAGCCAGAAAGAAAAAAGACAAACAATCTCACTCATATGTGCAGTATCAAGAAACAAAGCAAGGGACTGCACAGTTCCCAGTGGGAACAAATCCGAGTCAGAGCTACACTAGGGTAGGAGAAGGGATCTCAGGATAGAGACGCTGATGGTGGGGCGGGAAGTAGCACGGAAAGTACAGACTAATAACGTGGGCACTGTTGGGAACTATGTTACCTCAATTAAAAAAATTAAATATAAACTCAGAAAATTCTACTCTCTTTTTCCTTCTTTTGTTGTAAAGGCCTAAGCTCGGCTATGGTGTTCACACCCAATATTGGGGCCCCAGAGTCCACACACTTTGTGGTGGTGCTGGTGAGCCCAAAGGGCAGTGCTGCTGGGGTTGAGGTCGTAGTGTATGAGCACCTTAATACTGCAGATCAAATTCACCCTTTACCAGTGAGTTATCTGTAGCAACCCCTGCCCCCAAACACACACACATACATCCTTAATAGCGGCAAATGATTACATTTTATAGCACAGTGACTAAAGCCATTTAAACTGAAGACTACGTTTAGCTATCTCCTGATCTTGTCCAACTTTCTTTGTTCTCCGTCTAAGATTCTGCTCCACAGTATTATCTCACAGCATGGAGAGAACTACTCTTTCTGTTTTCATTCTCCACAACACTAGTTTTCCTAAAATGCAGATATGATTGGCTTAGTTTCCAGGTTTACTTAAACTCGACTTCAGTTTACTTGCAGTTCTTTCGTCATCACACAAGAGCCAGAGCAATAGTACTGTAGGTAGGGCCCCTGCCTTGTACACAGTCAACCTGGGTTTGATCAATCCCTGGCATCCCATACGATCCCCTTAGCCACCAGGAGTGTTTTTTTTTTTTTTTTTTGCTTTTTGGGTCAACCCGATGATGCACCAGGGTCACTCCTGGCTCTGCACTCAAGAATTACCCCTGGCAGTGCTCAGGGAACCATATGGGATGCTGGGAATTGAACCGAGTTGGCCGTGTGCAAGGCAAACGCCCTACCCACTGTGCTATCTCTCCAGCCCCACCAGGAGTGTATTCTTGAATGCAGAGCCAGGACTAAGCCCTGAACACTTCTGGGTGTGGTCAAAAAAAAAAAAAAAACCCAAGCCCCCCCCCCCCCCCCAAAAATAAAGTCTAATGGGTTCCCACAGAGCTGGAGCCATAACAGAGCATGGCCAACCTGGGTTGGATTCCTGTCACCCCATGTGGTCCCCTGAGCTCTGCAAGTAGTAATCCCTGAGCAAACCCTGAGCACCACTTGGTGTGCCCTCCTACAAAACAAGAATAAATAGAAGCCTTATTTAGGATAAAGTCTTTGGACTGTCTTTTTTTTTTTTTTTTTCCGTAAATGAGTACTGTCTGACTCAGAGCTGAGCTTGTGATGGTACTTGTTCGGATCCATTTCATTAAGTTAATTCCGCATAGGTCTCTAGCTGGCCTAATGGCCTGCTGCTTCGGGCAACGGCCCCCTGTTCAAGAATTGAAGTCCATGAATCTACTCTGCTTCAGTTGTTAGGAGCCGCACTTAAGATAAAAAGTTATTTATGCCAGAGTGAATCAGGATCAAGTTTTATTCAGTCTGGCCTTAAGACTAATGAGATACATCCTAGAACCAGCATTACCTACAAAAGTATTATGCTGAATTACCCTGCTTTATCACATCACACCTGCGGAGAAAGGAAGGCTTCTTCCTTGAGGTCTTCTTTACTCAGACCTTAGTAACAACCGACCAATCTGGAGAAAACTGTGAGGTCTGCAAATTTTTTTGGAAACTGGAAAATACAGCTGATCTTTTGGCTGCATGATTCTGCTGACTTCCCTCTGGATTCTCCATGTTGAAGAGATAATGCTGCCTCTTAGCCCAGAAAAACTTGGTCTAATCAGTTTTAAAGTCCAGGTTCCAGAAGGTAAGTGACTACACCCTCGAATTCAGAACTGTCAGTTCCATTTTACAATGACTAACAGTAACATGACACAGCATTTGAATATTTGTTTTGGGTCACTTGGCGAAATGTACGCAACTTCCATGGACTGAGTCACATGACTGAACAGTTGCAGTATCAGCCCTGTTTTATAGAGTTACACATTTTGACCCAAAACAACAGGATTTAAGTAGCTACCTTCTAAGTGTTTGTGCGAAACTCCTTCCCTATCACCTAATCCTGGGAGGGAAGCAAATACAGTCATACTGCCTTCATTTTAAAATCCAAACTTCTCACCAAGGGCTGCCCTAAACTATCTTCCCCGTCTCCACTCTCATCTCTCTTGTTCTCACACGCCACTAGCAAGGGGAAGACGCACCCTTTCGTGCCCCATTAACCCTTTCCTCTCAGTGTTTGCTCTCCCTTCTCTAGACCCTATAAATATCGCTTCTTCCAAAAGGCAGTCTCAATTTCATCAAAATAAAAATGAGATCTTTTCCTCTGTGTTCCAAATCATTATGCAAAAGCTCTAAGTGTAGGGTTTGTGTGGCTGAGAGGTATGTCAGCCACATATCCCAGCAGCTGCTTCAAGGGCAGAGTGCCTCAGCCTCGTGGGAGGCAATCAAGCACTTACTAAACTAGGTGCGCCAAAAGGACTTCTGGATTATCTCCACTGAAGTTCTGGAGACAGACCTACAACTCTGTTATTCTAAAGTACTGTTCCTCTCCTACAAATTGGTCCCTTTGCCCATCCACTTCTGATGTTTCTTTTACCACCAGGCACATAATTCTAACCAAGGTGTTCAAGTATCCGCTGACAATTCCTCAAAGAGGCAAAACCAACAGGTAGTCATTGTAACTTTGAGGTGGAGACACACCTACTCCCAATATGAAGTAAAGCAGAGAGAGAAGCACGAAGAGCTCACAGAGTCAAGATCCCCTAACTGCCCTCTCCCGTTGATCTTATTCCTTGGAGCCTTAAGCTTCAGTAAATCGAATCAGACCTTTGCTCAACAGCGTCACTGGGTTGCATTATACAAAGGTAACTTGCGTTAAGACTTCCAAAGTTTGCCAAACTCCAAAAGGCAGTATTTTGAAATCAAATCCAAACTCTTCAAACCTGTGGACTATAAACAATGCTGAGCTGTGAAAGGTCTGTTGCTGGGTAGGCACAACTAGCGGTCTTCCACGGGCACCTAAGGAAGGGCTAGGAAATGTTCTGGAGGCTTTACAACAAACTGGGGCCATGGGCTATGCCTACGGAAGATCTGTGTCAATACTCTGAACTTATTATATCAAATACTCTATGAACACAGTGAAGAGGTTAGCCTTTAATAATAAATCTAAGTAGACAGAGAGGAAAGCCCTTTACTATCTTGCTCTATTCAAGCTACCCGATGTCATTTCCCACCACTCCCTTCATCAACATAAACTCAGCATCGCATCAAGATGGGGCTGGGGTTAGAGTGCAGGGGTAGAATGTGTAATTCATGTGTATGAGGTCCTGGATACCCAAACGGTGGAGGCCAGGGGTAGACTCACCTGCTGCTGCGTGTGTGAGTTCAGTCCTCAGCAGCAGCCCCACATCTATGAGTCTATGAGTGCCACCCCTCACACACCACAACCAAGTGTGGGAGCCCCGGACATCACAACAACAAAGGAAAGTGGTAAGAAAACCTCACAACCCTTTTCAGTTACACTGCTTCTTGACATGTCAACTGTCAGACCCATAAACAACTTCCTGATTTACTGAGAAATCCTTGAGGCCCACGTTGTTTTTCTCTATGGTGGGAACTGCCACCAACAAACTCTGCTCCGTGGAGTTCTTTATACTAACAGTCTCCCACAGCTAGATGATTGAGGTTTGAGAGGCCTCATCCCTCCCTTCCCTGCCAATTCCTAAAGATGCCGCCAAAGCTGCCCATCCCATTTCTTTTCCAAGAAAATATTTTACTGCAACTATGAGGCAAGAGTCAAGTAGTAGAAAGCAACAACATAAAAGGAGAATAATAATAAAAGTCCAATCTTCAACTTGAAGCAGGTCAAGAGAATCATATCAATAGGAAGGTCTTTTTTTCTATCCACAGAGGAAGAAGATAAAATCTAGGCAGAATATTTATGTGGGTAAAAAATATTAAAAATAAAAATACTACATACAAATATTACAATGTAATATTTGGAAAACATGAACTGGGTCTATATAACATCACACATCTATTTCTTTTAACTTTAAATTTTATTGTATTTTTTTGTTTGTTTTTATGCAAAGGCAAGTAGAGAGTTCCTAAACATGCCACACCTAGTTTCCCATTTGGGATGGTAATTAGTCACAGTTAATGAATCAACATTTACATGTTATTAACACCCACACTTACTCAGATTTCCTTGGGATTTCCCTAGTGTCCCTTTCCATTCTAGTTCATTCAGGATGTTACCTAGTGTTTTGTCTTATCTCTTTAGTTTCTTCTCAGGTGTGAGCATTCAGACTTTCCTTATATTTAATCAACTTAAATTTTGCTTTTATTTGTACAGGGGGCCCTGGGTCTGAAAGAGCTCTGGGCTGGGATGCAGGCGGGGAAGCGTGTGGTGTTGGGAATGGAACTGGGGCCGTTCGAATGCAGGGCACATACTCTACCCCTTTGTGCTATCGCCCAGGTCCTGAATTTGAGTGTTCTGAGAATTTCCATGCTTGGAGACTGACAACTAACACGCTGTTCATGGCTCTTTCCGATAGTTACCCACTTCCTCACCTTTGCCTAGTCTTGTTAATCCTCCCTTCTTGGAACAGTCCCTAAAATTCTTGCCCCCACGAGCAACTTGACATTTCACTACAGGTACCTCTGGACTTGAGGGCTTGAGGTTCCTTTCAGGGTATGGGCAAGGTGAAAATTATTTTCCTACTTATATCAAGACATTCTTTGCCTTAAGGATTTCTCTCAAGAGTGTGCAGCTTGGGGCTGGAGAGATAGCACAGCGGGTAGGGCGTTTGCCTGGCACGAGGCCGACCCGGGTTCAAATCCCAGCATCCCATATGGTCCCCTGAGCACAGCCAGGGGTAATTCCTGAGTGCAGAGCCAGGAGTAACCCCTGTGCATTGCCAGGTGTGACCCAAAAAGCAAAAAAAAAAAAAGTGTGCAGCTTTCCAGCGTTTGTATTAGGTATGATGACACTAGCCAAAGATATGTAGTCTTGTGTTTCCCAAAAATGATTGATAAGAAATCCAGAATAAAAGTGTGCATTTTTAGATATTAATTCAGTTTGTTCTTTCCATGTTCACTTGCTCACTGTGCTTACTATCGATCTCCATTGTGCCTGCTATAATGTACATATCTGTGAGACTGGACTTTTTTTCTTTTCCTTTTCATTATGGCTACCACATCATGCTACAATGCTAAAGGAGACAATGGTGGAAATAGTGTTCTGAGGTTTGAACCCAGAGCCTCAAAAGTGCAAGTAATATGTTCTGACATTTGAGCCACATTTCTGCCCCTTGTAAGGATGGATTTTCTTCAGATATTTCAATCAAAAAATACTTAATAGACTAAAAGTGGGAAAAAAAATACAAGGATTTAGGTGTCTCCTATTAAAACAGAATTATAAAGAGATCAGAAAAAAGGCAATTTTCATTATATATGTATTTTTGTTCGGGCATTTTAAAGTATAAAATGCATTTGTGTATATATATTTAAATTACTTTATATTTTTTAAATTTCTCAGTTTTAATTTCTGATGTAATAAATATTAATAAGTATGAACAATATAAACAAAAGTCGAGGTTCTCAGTAATTTTGAAATTGTAAAGAAGTTTTGATAAACCTTTCTCAAATCTTTACCTATTCCAATTGGACTTCTGCAATCATTTCAGTCTTCCAAGGGGTAGAGGAGGTTATAAGGATCAGAGAGATAGAACAGGGATTAAGGAGCATCCCTTGGATGTGTCTGATCCCCAGCACTACACATGGTCCCAAATAGCCTCACCAGGAGTCAGAGCCATGACTAAACCCTGAGTGCACCCAGGTGTGGCTCACCACCACCCAGAGGATTACATAATATTTGTAGCTTCTTTGTAATAGCTCTGCCAGTCAAAACCTTACCTTCCCACTAGTATATTAAGCCCCCAAATAAGTTTTTGTTGAATGATGAAATGAACTTTTTATAGTCGAGGCTGTACACCTAACCTAAAACAAGGTTGATATCAATTACTCATTACTGAATTAGTTTTGAAAGTTAATTTTTCCCCTAAGGTTAGAATGCATTCTGAACAAAGTTTGTCTCATTTAACATGCTCAGCAGCTTTTACAGACCCTTTGCTTAACTGGAGGAACTTAATATGCAGGATCTCTTTTTAGTATCTGTCAACTGATTCTATCCGCTTATTTCTGATCTTGCCCTTGTGAAAAAAGGCTTTCTAAAACTGAAAAATACACAACCTGGAGATGCAACCACACTTGCCAATGGAATAGCCCGGATTCTCCCTACTGCTGTATGAAAACTTTCCAAAAATCGTTATTCCCTTGACTTTTTAACTATTTCCTCCATTTTCTGTTTGGACCTACCCCGAAGAGCCAATAAAACGCAACAGTGGCTCTCCAAAGTAAAACACACGTTTGGTGATACCTTATAAAGAGCAATTAGGAAGCTGCAAGAGTTGGATTCCTTGGCCACCTTGAGGCACACAGCCTCCCACAACTTTTGTTGTCAAGTAAACCCTCAGCCAAGTGCTGGGAGAGTCTTTTTCCTCCTGCCAATCAGAGCACTACATTAAAATAAATAGATAAAAAAATAAAATGGAGCAGCGTGAAAACCAGAAAGAAACCAAAAGGTGGGCCAGGGTAGGAGACGGTGGAGTCAGGCGGCCAAGCCGGCGAGGATCGGCCTGCGAGAAGGTGTGCGAGGCTTCACCGTTTCTCCTACCTGCAAACAGAACCAACAAGCACTCGCCGAGGCAGGCGGCCGCACTCCGTCCCGAGTGGAGCAGCGGCTTCCCGAGTCGGGCTGACTCCCTGGGCTGGTGTGGGGTGGTGTGGACGCCTGTCAGCCTCGTCGGGACCCCCGAAGAGGCCCAGCCCCGGGGGGGCTGCGGCGGCCGGAGCGTCACCCCCTGCCCCCAGTGTCGCCTCTCACCTTGCTGGGTCCCCAGGACGCTGCTGGCCCGGGCTCGGGCGAGGCCACTCCGACCAGATCCATGCTTAGAAGCCGGCGCCGAGAAGAGAGCAGAGAAGCGGCAGTGCGGGGAAGTGGCCTCCGCCGAGAAGCGGCCGCCGGGACCCGGGCGAGGGCGGCCGGAGCCGGAGCTGGAGATGACAGATGGCGGCGGCGCCCGCCGCGGCCGGAACTCGGTCGCGTCTCTTCCGCCCTCGGCTTCGGGGACCGTCGCTTCCGATTGGCCGCCAGATTCGGGCCCCGCCCCCAATCTACCCTCGCCCCGCCTCGGGCGGCCGCACTTCCGGCCGCTGCCCACCGCCCTAGGGTTGGTGGTCGCTTGTACACACGGGCACCGCAGGGCCGGGCGTGGTTTCCTGGCCAGGTTCAGCACCGACTTCCACCCCTATGTCCCCTCCCTTTCTCCCTGGCCAAGGAGAGCGCCTCTCTCTGGATCTAGTAAAAACGGGATCGCGGAACCCTCTGTGTTGACGGCAAATAAACAAATGAGCCAAACTCTTCATTTCTACTTCCTGGGCTAGTTCTAAACTGGAAATGGCTTGGGGGACAGATGATGATGTCAGGTTGAGATTGGGGAGGGAGACTGAAGGAGATTGTCCGACTTTATTATTATTGCAGTTACTGTTTTATGGAGACCAGCGTGGGGGTATGAAATATACAATGTGTGTTACATGGCAGTGAGCAAAATTAAAGTTTTAAATACATTATTAAAGTTTTAAATGGTATTTTATGAGCGCCTCATTAAATGACCACAATGTACCAGCGCACTACTGATTAAAATTTATGTTCTTGAGTCACATCCCTTGGTGCTTCTGTTAGCCCTCTGGATCCTATGGGGCTCCTCCCTCCCTCCCTACCTCCCTCCGTTCCTTCCTTCCTTCCTTCCTTCCTTCCTTCCTTCCTTCCTTCCTTCCTTCCTTCCTTCCTTCCTTCCTTCCTTCCTTCCTTCCTTCCTTCCTTCCTCCCTCCCTCCCTCCCTCCTTTCCTTCCTTTGTGTGGTCCCAAACCAACTTTCCTTCCTTCTTCTCTTCCTCCCTCCTCCCTTCCGCTACAGAGATCCCTCTCTCCACTGCTGTTATCAGCCAGGGACCCAGATTCTCTCTAGCGGACTCAGACTCCAAAGCTTGCTGCCCCGCCCACCCCAGAGCAGTGCGGCCCGAGGTGGCACGGCTCCTTTAAGAAGTCGGTGCCGTGTGTCCGGGAGGCGGTCCCTGCGCCGATTGGCTGAGCCTTGAGCCACGTGGCCTCCCACGGTGGCTGTGGCGGTGGCTCGCAGCCCAGACTGCCGCTTTGGAACTGGGCAGCTACCCCTTAGGCTGGGAAACCAGTTGACCCATGTACTTGAGGAAGAGTCTGGCCTGCCTCACCTTCTGTACCTGCTATCTGGCTTCTTACCTCACGAACAAGGTGATGGGGGCGGTCCTGGGGAAGGGATGATTGCACGCGTGACATCTGAGTTCCAGAACGTGGAACAAATGTCATTTCCAGATCTTTTGACTGTTTTATTTTTAAGCCCCAGTGGATGATGGAGAAGTGTCAGACTGTGAGATGCACTTCTAGAAATAGGAGTTGTTGGGTTGAACTGCACTCTTTTGCCCTAGTGGAATTCGACTGTACAATTTGTAGGCAGAGAAGCGTTTCCTGACCTGGCAAGCAGCCTTTGGCGTTTCCTGGGAAGCTGAGGGTTTTGACTGGCAAATTCCCCGGAACTTAATTTTGAACTGTGTGGACCACATTTTAGGGAAAGAAAGCAGCTGTCTTCTGTTCTCTTCCCACACATCTTTTCTTTTCTGAAACATGGCTTGCTGCCGAGCCCTGCAAGTAGAAGAGGTCACTCCATCTCCACCCCTCTTTCACACCGCGGACCGCTGCTCTCAGCCACTTGCATATATTGACAGATTCCCTCCCCCCCTCGTAAAAGATATTGTAAAATAAATATTAATATTTTGGGTTTGGGAGCCACACCTGGTTGTGCTCAGGGATCTTGAGCAACCATATGTGGTGCCAGAGTCAAATCCAGGTTGACCTGTGCAAGGCAAACGCCTTCACTCCTGTACTATCTCTCTGGCCCCCCGAGATTATTTTTGCCATGAACTTATTTCATAGTGCCAGGATACTCTTTTATGACTGAATGACAGTGATGCCCTGTTTTTGTTTCGTTAAAAGAATTGGATTTGGGGGGCCGGAGCGATAGCGCAGCAGGTAGGGCGTTTGCCTTGCATGCGGCCGACCCAGGTTCGATCCCTGGCATCCCATATGTCCCCCAAGCACCGCCAGGAGTAATTCCTGAGTGCAGAGCCAGGAGTAACCCCTGAGCATCGCTGGGTGTGACCCAAAAAGCAAAAAGAAAAAAAAAGAATTGGATTTGGTACTATGTAGGGAAATATTGGACTTTGGGGGGTTACAGTAAGGCATCACCTCCAAACAGAACCCTGGGCTGGACACCAAGCCAGAGTGGTGATACCAGGCTCAAGTGCACCTTGGTGTGGTATGTATTGCTCTTTCCTGATTACTATCTGCTTTTGCTCTCTGGAAAGAACCATAAATGCACCTGACATTGGTTCTCTTGTCTCTCTTCAGTACTTCCAAAGGATGTGATGATCTCTTGTCAATATTTTCAAAGGTTGCTTTCAAAGGATTTCCCCCATCCAGTTGATTAATTTAGAGTTCTGGGCCTTTAAACGGCTCTTTTGTTTCTTTGGTTTGGGGCCATGCCTGGTGGTGCTGGGGTGTTGAGGTGGGCTTTGTTTCATGAAGTACTCGAAGGACCCTGCAGTGCCAGGGCTCAAACCCATGGCTTTCACATGCTTAGCACGTGCTCCAGTCACCTGAACCATCTCTTGACTCTGAAGATCTGCTTGCTGTATTGAGACTTGTTGGGAGATGCTGATAGGTTTATACCCTGCATCTCTTGGTTTTGGGGATTTAATCTCTTAAATTCAGCCTAATTTTGAGTACTTTTTTTTGGTGATGATTGTTGTTTGGGGCTACACCTGGCAGTTCTCAGGGCTTCTTCCTGGCTCAGTATTCAGGGCACCATAAGGGGTACTGGGGCCTGAACTGGGTGGTTGACTGCATGCAAGACAAGCAAGTGCCTCAACCTCTGTGCTGTCTGTCTGGCCCCTAGACCCAACTTTAAAAAAACTTAAAATACCCTCTACGATAGGGTGGAATGATGTTGGTAGGCTGTTTGTCTTGCACACAGTTGGTAGAGTGTTTGTCTTGCACACAGCCAGCCTGGGTTCGATCCCTGGCACCCCAAATGGTTCCCCAAGCACCAGCACCCAGTAATTCTTGAGTGCAGAGCAGGGAGGACACCGTGGGCATTGCCTGACATGGTCCCAAAACAAACAAAATGAGAAGTCCCCTTAGAAGGGTTTTTGTGAGCATTAATTGAAATGTTGTTTATAAGGTGGTTGGCCAAGGTATTGAGTATTTATCAGGGTATATGCTCAAATTATAAGGGCTAATTACTCATAGAAGAAAAGAATGGAGGAAGAAAATACAGGTTTTGCATCTGATATCAAACAGTAACAATTGGCTCTTTTTTTTTTTTTTTTTTGCTTTTTGGGTCACACCTGGTGATGCACAGGGGTTACTCCTGGCTCTGCACTCAGGAATCACCCCTGGCGGTGCTCAGGGGACCATATGGGATGCTGGGAATCGAACCTGGGTCAGCCGCATGCAAGGCAAATGCCCTACCCTCTGTGCTATTGCTCCAGCCCCACAATTGGCTCTTAATAGACTTTATTTTTCTTTCTGGGAGAGGTACCTAAACTATAAGAGACTTGAAGTACCTACTCAGAAATATGTGACCCAGGCTTTTCCATTTAACTGTCCTAACTAACTAACTAACTTGAGGATATTACATTTAACTTTAAAGCAGAATGGCCTTCCTTTCGTTACATAGACGGAACATTAATAACAGGGTCTTTCCTGGAAACTCACAAGCCATGGCATTTTTTTAAAAGTATATTTAAACAGAACAGTCATTAGGTAGCTGTGTACTTCTTCCAGCCCTGGATGCTCAATTTTATTTAGGTATTGATTGACTGGGCTTATTGGGGAGAGTGCGCTATTACCATAATCAATGTGATGAAGACCGAGTATTGCCATGTATATCATGCTTTAAGGAGCTAGATACAAATAAACAAAATTGTCATGTTCCCAGGGAATATCTAATGTGAAAAATAGAAATAATAGATTCCTGAGGTTGGGGAGATCACTCTAAGGACTGGAGCACAGTGCTTTGAATTTGGGAGTCCCAAGTTTGACCCTGGTGCTGCATGGTCCCCCTAGCACCAAAGGGGTAGCCCCAACCACCACTGAGCGTGGCCCCCAAGTAAACAAAATCAAAATCAAAATCACAGATTTCCAATTTAAACAATCCCCTAAGGGTATCCTTCTGCGTTTTCCACAATGCTTTGCAATACTTTTAGAATACATTTAGAGCTATTGGGAGATGATATAACTGGCCAAGTAGCACTAGGTGTCAAACCTAGGGCTCCCTCAAACTCAGCATGTATTCCTGCCCATTGACCTAGCTCCCTGCCCCTACTTCCTCCCTCCCTCCCTAACCCACTTCCTTCCTCCCTCCCTCCCTCCCTCCCTCCCTCCCTCCCTCCCTCCCTCCCTCCCTCCCTTCCTTCCTTCCTTCCTTCCTTCCTTCCTTCCTTCCTTCCTTCCTTCCTTCCTTCCTTCCTTCCTTTTTCCTTTCCTTTCCTTTCCTTTCCTTTCCTTTCCTTTCCTTTCCTTTCCTTTCCTTTCCTTTCCTTCTTTTTTCCCCTTATCTATTTCTTTATTTTTCCAAAAGTCAGAAAACAATCATTTTCCAAACAAAACAGGCAGGATACAAGTGGAAATAGGTATTACTGGCTTTCTGTTATGCCTGCTTTTGTTTGGGGGTGGGAGGTACACCCAGCTGTGCTCAGGGCTTTCTCCTGGCTCTATGCTGCAAGAATCACTCCAGCTGGGGCTTTGATGACCCTATACATTTCTGGGAATTGAACCTAAATTGGCTGCATGCAAAGCAAGTAACTTTACCTGCTGTACTATATACGCACACATACACACACACAATACACAACACACAACACAGACACAGTTTCTTTATTTTTTTATTTTCATATCTTTTGTGTTTCCTTTCTCCTTCAGTTATTTATTTATTTTTTGCTTTTTTTGGGGGGTCACACCCAGTGATGCTCAGGGGTCACTTCTGGCTCTGCACTCAGGAATTACCCCTGGCCGTGCTCGGGGGACCATATGGAATGCTGGGAATCGAACCCGGGTCGGTCTCGTGCAAGGCAAATGCCCTACCCGCTGTGCTATCACTCCAGCCCCTCTCCTTCAGTTATTTCCCTCTAGTTGCAGAAAAAATTATTTTAAGAAATCTTGTATTTCTGAGCAAGAAAGATGGCTCAAAGGGCTGCAGCACAGGCTTTGCATGCAGGGAACCTAGGTTCAGTCCCCAGCACCACATGCTCCCTGGAGCACTGAGCCGGAAGTAAGTAGCCCCTGTCCAATGCTGGGTGTGGCCTAAAAACTATTAAAAAAAATCAAAACCAAAATGGAATTTTGTATTTCTTAGTCTCACCTCTTCTCACGTATAATAAAGTGATTGGTTTTTGTTCAGTTTGGAAATCAAGTCTGCCGGCTTTCCTGGCCACCAGCTGAGCCCTGTGTCTTCTCCAGCAGTTCCGGGGCCTGGGGTGGACAGGGGTCTGTCCTTCCCCACAGCGTGTCTGGCTCCTGTCTGTCGGCAGAGTCCACCTCTGTCCTCCTGCTGACGTCTTCCTTCAAATTACATTTTGTTCTGAATAACACTTTCTTGTGGGTGACCTGAGAAACTGGTAACAGGAGAAATATCAAGGACTTCGGTTCCACTTCTCAGAGATTTTTTTCACCCTCTATTCTCTAGCCAGGTGAGGCGTTCACTTCAGCATTTTATCTCTCCTAGTGTGTAGGCCAAGGCTCGGCACACATTAACTAAGTATATTTACTTAGTTGTTTTTATGAATTTGTTACAGGTGATATAGGGCGTGACCCAGTCTTGTCAGTATTTTATTTTTTACTTAAAATATATATATATTTGGGCTCTGCCTGGCAGTGCTCAGGGGCTACTCCTGGTCCTGTGCTCAGAAGTGACCCTTCCTATAGGGGCCATCTGTGGTTGGTGCTGGGGATCAAACTGGGATTGACAGCATGCAAGGCAAGTGCCTTGACCCCTGTATTATGTGTCTGGTCCTTCTCTGTCTCTATTTTAGAGTAAAAATATTGGGTATGGGTGGGTGGAGGTGTATCTTGACTTTCCTGAGTGATAGACTTCAGGAATGCATGAGGGCTTGTCTAAAACTCACAGACTAAGCAACAACACTCGGCAAAGGCTATAGCTTTGAGGTGTTCTGACAAGGGGAATGATGTGTAGTTTAATCCATGGGGTGGGGCTGCGGTGGGGGAATCAATGTATGAACTTTCCTAAAGTCAATATACTATCCTCCATTTTTTCATATCATACAGAGACTCAGAGACCTTGCCCAAAGTCATTTAATGATTTTAGACTCCTTTATTGGGTGCAAGGGACACCACGCCTGGCAGTGCTCAGGCTTACTCCTAGCTGTATGCTCAGGGATTACTCCTGGAGGGACTTGGGGGGACCTTATCGGGTGCCAGGAATTGAACCAGACTCAGCCCATAAGGTTCTGTAAATTTGATTAAGTTTGTAAAACATTATAAATTCAGGGACGAGAGCAATAGTACTGTGATAGGGCACATAAGGCTGACCAGGGTTTGGTCCCTGGCATCCCATATGGTCCCCAGAGCCCCTCCAGGACTGATCCCTGAGTGCAGAGACTGGAGTAAACCCTAAACGTCTTTGGATGTGGCCTAAAAAACAAACATAAAAGATTATTTAAGGGGGCGTGGGGTCGCTCGATGATAGTACAGCAGGTAAGCTGCTTGCCTTGCATATGGCAGACTCAGGCTCAATCCCTGGCATCCAGTGTGGTCCCCTGAGCCTTGCCAGGAGTGATTCCTGAGCTCAGAGCCAGGAGTTAGCACTGAACACAGCCAGTTGTGGCCCAAAAAAAATATTTTAAAAAGGAAATAAATACCAATTCACCTTAGCTAAATTAGTTTATTTAATAAAAAATATCTTGAAGATGCTAAAACACAGTAAAAATTTTAAGACACCTAAGCAGAATTAGAAGAAAAAAATTCTTAGAATGCAAAAACCAAACCAAAAGGACAACGAATGAAAGAATTACTAAGAGATTTCACTTACTTAAAGAGTAGTAGTGAGATAACATGAGGCCCCCATAGCCATGCCACCAGTCTCTGCGCCAGGCTGTTTCACTCAGGGCGCCCCAGCGGGGAGCGGGTGAGAGCCCTGCGTGCCCCAAGGGCCTAGCCCTGGCAGCCAAAAACCTCCGCAACCCGGCCGCTACCACGCTCAAGGCCGCTCCCCACATACTCGGGCCGAGCATCACATATGAGTAAACGTATTCCTGGACTGCGCAGCCGCGAGACACAGAAGACACTCACTACCCATTCTCCATAATTACCACACCACATTTGATGGGGTTCAGAGAGTAGGCAACAAATCATAGAGGGAAATACATATATATATATATATATGCGTTTATACATATTTTCAGATATATATACCAAAGTTCATATCACCCAAACTTTAACAACATGTTAGTGATATCCCATAGAATGTCTTAATGGCTCCCGCCAAAATAGAACAATCTTCACACTGTTTCTTTTATGAACACTTTTTTGTAAGCATGTTCAGCTTTACTTCTTAACAAACAATACAAAATACATTATTTCAGTTGTGTTTTGCAACAGGGATTGGGGCTTGGATGGAAACATCCCGAATTTGGTGGTGGGAAGGTGTAATGATAGTGGGATTGGTGTTTGAATATTAAATGTAATCAAATATTGTAAACTAACTTATAAAATAAAATAAATTAAAAGAAAAGAGTAGTAGTGAAAGGAGTTAAATTTCTAGGCAACTGGACAATAGAAGATTTCATCCAAGAGTTTTTCCAGTTTTCTAGGAGTCACTGTCACTACAACATGGCACTTCTGGGGTTTGGGAAGACACAGAGTGGCTGGAAGTTGATGCCCTCAGACCCAGAGGCTGTGCTTTTCCTTCACACTTGATACTGATTTCATTCTCTTTTATCTCCAATGTGGACAGTCTTTAGGGGAGCCTTGTAGAAGCAAGCCTACCCTCCTTAGAATGACATGGAAGGTTATTTTTCCTAGTATATGATATTTGGGGGTAATAAAGAGCTTTTTTTGGGAAGTTGAATATACTTACATTTCTTTAATAGAGTTTTTTGGATTATATAATTAAAAATGTTCATTTATCTGGTATTTGTTTTTCAGTATGTCCTGTCAGTCTTGAAATTTACCTATCCTACGTTATTCCAAGGGTGAGTATCTTTTATGCTCATTCTGTGCATTTGAAAAATATCCTACCAGCATCTTAAATGTTTGATAAAACGTGAATGGACCAAAAGCTATAGTTTTCAACTTTTTTACACCTGAGGAATGGCACAGTGGAAAACTATGGGCTGTTGAAAACCACAGAGTATGCATTACACTTAGAGAATTAAGTCAGAAGGAGAATGACATTCACCCATGTGTAAAATGCAGAGAAGATAAGACTAGATAAATAAAACAAAAAGAAATATTTCAGCTAAAGACCAGTTTGTAGTTATTAGAAGGAAAAGGGAAAATGTGTGTGTGTGTTTGTATATGTGTGTGTGTGTGCAAATCAGGTAAACAGGGATAATGGTGAGAATTTTGGTGGTATACACATGTTGATTTTCAGTGATGCATACAAGTATCTTTACTGGGGACTGGAGCAATAATTCAGTGGGCAGGGCACTTGCCTTGCATGTGGCTGACCCAGGTTCAATCCCCAGGGGGTCCCCCGAGTCACTCCAGGAATGATTCTTGAGTGCAGAGCCAGGAGTGAGCCCTATACACCCCAGGTCTAGCCCCAAACCAAAAATATATTTACTGATTGCATAGGGTTTTTTTCTATCAAAGATTGTAATTTATATAGCTATTCCTTTTTGATTTACCTTGTCTTTTTTGTTTGGGGGCCATATCTGGCCATGCTCAGTGGCTGCTCCTGGCTCTGTATTTTGGGGCTGCTCCTAGCACCCCTCTCATTCCTCTTGTCATTCACTGGGCATTTTGCTTCCTCCAGAGCTCAGGGGCCCAGGTGGTGCTGGGGATCCGGCCTGGGCCTCCTACATGCAAATCATGGGTTAAGCCCATTGAACTGTCTCTCTGACCCAAATATATTTTATTTTTGGGCGTTTAAGTTGTTTTCCACTTGGGCACATAAAAATAATGCTAAGAAGGGGCTGGAGCGATAGCACAGTGGGTAGGGCATTTGCCTTGCACGCGACCAACCCGGGTTCAATTCCCAGCATCCCACATGATCCCCTGAGCACCGCCAGGAGTGATTCCTGAGTGCAAAGCCAGGAGTAACCCCTGAGCATCGCCGGGTGTGACCCAAAAAGAAAAAAAAAATGCTAAGAGCCAAATCCCATCTTCCACTCACCAGACCAGATACTAGTAGTAAGTCTCCCTCCCCTGCTCCTGCTGAGGACAGCCGAAAATGTCCCCAGATGCTACTGCTCTCACCTAGGCTGGCTGAGGGCACAGCCCGCATCAGTTTGTTCTCTCCGGCTGGGTTGGGAACTTCACAGAGGAGACATAGAAAGTGGGTCTCTGAGGAGGAGCCCGTGTTCATGACCCACGGGGAGAGGGGAGATCATCATAGGTCACCATGTGATAACTCTCCGAAACAATAGTGCGTCCTGGGGGCTGCTGGGCAATCAATTGCTCCTCATAAGGGTGGAACGTGGCTGGAAGGACAAGGGACAGCGCGGGTCCTGGTGGTCAGAGGGTGGTAGTTCCAGGCTTGTGTGTCACACAGACTGTCCTGGAGGCCGGGATTTCTCAATGGCCACACTTCAGTCTATAGTAATTGTTTCTGAGATGACGTCTTAAGTCATTGCTACAAACAGGGTTTGGGGATCTCTGAATGATTCTCCTGAAAATCCAAAGCCAGTTAGGGCCAGAGAGATAATAAAGGGTCAAGGCACTTGCCTTCTATGTAGCAACCTAGATTTTAATCCCTGACAACACATAGGGTCCCCCAAGAACTGCCAGGAGTGATTCCTGAGCAGAGTCAGGAGCAAGCCCTGAGCATTGCCAGATGTGACCCCAAAACAAACCAACTGAACAAATATGCTAAAAACAGGAAGAAAATGAAAACCAGAAGACCAGTTATCAAGATGTCTTGTACACCCTGTTTCTCACTTAGCATTTTGCTTTGCTGCTCGCTGGGAGGAAGAGAGGGATGCTCAGCCCGTGACCCTATAACCTTGGCAGGCTGAGTGAGTGGGTCTCATGTGAGTGTTTTTTTTTTTTTAGTTTTTTTGGTTTTGGGGTCACACCCAGCAATGCTCAGGGCTTAATCCTAGCTCTGCACTCAGGATCACTGCTGGTGAACTCGGGGGACCATATGGAATGCTGGGGATCAAATCCTGATCCACTGGATTAGTATGAACAGCAAACACCCTACCTGCACTCATGACCCAAGTGAGTTGTGGCGGAACCTGTGAGCAGCAGCCTGTGGCATCAGGAAGACTCAGCTGTTGTTTTGTGGTTTGTTTGGGGAGTTCTCCCCACCAGTGGTGCTCAATGTCACCCCCAGATAGTGCTCAGGGGACCATGTGGTTTCAGATCAAACCCGGCCCTCCTGTATATGCAGAGCTAGTATATATATCTGATATACATGTATATACATGTATATACATCTAATATATATACATATATATCAGCCCCTTAAACTATTCCTTTTCCCCCCCTCTTCCCCCCTAAATGATAGAATACAGCAATTGAAATTTCATTTTAGAGGAGCCCCTCTGTCTGCTCTGTGAGAATGGTTGATGTGGGCACACTTGGGGTGGGGCATGTGTAGAGGACAAAAGCTGTGGGCCAGGTGTGAGCTGCTGAGAGCCTGGCGGAGGCAGAGGGTGGAGGTGAGGCTTAGGCGTCGAGAGTCTCTGGGGAAGAATGAGTGGGAGGTTTCCAGGAGAAAGGGAGGTGGGGTGAAGGCAGGGCTAGGCTCATCCAGGTTTCCAGTTTGGCTGAATAGGAATAAGAGGATGAGGATGGGGGAGGAGAAATTCAAGTCATGCTTTAGGCTTGTTGGTATCTAGGGGTTTCTGTGTGGCTGTATCCAGGAGAGAATGAGGGTTTGGAATGCATCCTTGAAGACTGAAGGTTAGAGTGGGGGCCTGGGGAAGGTTGAGCGGGAAAAGTCTAGAAGATAAGAAGCTGTCAGTGTCAGCACTGAATGGGAAGCTGGACCCGGGAAGCTAGTAGAGACTGGGTGGGTGACCTGAGAACGTGGTGAAGATTGACTGCACTGTCCGTGGACAGGCTGCACTGGGCGGTGTCTGAGACTATGGCACTCTAAGAAACTCACTGACCTTCCCCCTCATTGTAAACAGAAGATTTTTCCCTCATTTTTTTTATTTTTTTTAATTAGAAAAAAAAAAAGGGCTGGAGAGATAGTGGATAGGGTGCTTGCTTATATGCAGCCAAATTGGGTTCCATCCCCAGCATCACATGGTCCCCTGAATACAGCCAGGAGTAACCCCTGAGCATCAGCAGGTGTGGCCCCAAAGCAAAACATTTTTTAAATGTGGGATCAGAGTGAGGGTCAGCAAGATAGTATAGTGGGTAGGGTGCTTATCTTACAGGTGGCCAGCCCTGGTTTGATCTCTATTACCTCATACCCCCTAAAGCACCAGCAGGAGTGATTGATTTCTGAGTGTAGAGCCAGGAGTAACACCTGAGCATCACCAGATGTGGACCAAAAACAAAACTAAAGAAAAAAAAATTTAGAATGAGAGAGACAGAACAGCAGTTAAGGTGCTTGCCATGCATGTGTCCAACATGGATTTGATCCCTGGCATCCCTTTTGATCCCCCAAGCCAGCCAGTAGTGATTCCTGACAGAGCCAAGAGTAAACCATGAGCACCACTGGTGTGGCCCAAAGACCAAAAAAAATTTTTTTAAAAAATATTTTGGTAATATGGTTGTAGTTGTTTACAGATGTATAAACTTACTGATACAAAGTCACCACCTCATGACCAACAATGTGTAAAATCCCCTCCACCACTAGTATGATCTTCTTTATTGATACATTTTATATTCATGGCCAAGAATTTGTCACTGTTCAATACTGTCTATTTGCTTGATTTGTTTCTTTATTCCACAGATGAATAAGATCATTTGGTACTTGTTCTTCCCTTCTTACTTACTTTGCTTAGTATGATACCCTCCAGTTTTATCCATATTGCATCAGACTTTAAGAATTCATTGTTTCTTATAGCTGCATAGGATTCCATTGTGTGTAGTGTGTGTGTGCCTGTGTGTATGTGTGTGGTGTGTGTACGTGTGTGTAGTTCCACTTCTTTATCCAGTCATCTGGACATTTGGGTTATTTCCACATCCCTGCGATTGTTCTCAGCTCAACAATGAACATGGGCATGCACCTGTCTTTTTGAATGCTCACGTTGACCTTTGTTCTTTCCTAGGTGGCAGACATTTCTAGGTGGCCTCTTGCTTCATGTATCGTGGAAACTGGGCTGGGTGGAGATCAACAGCGCTTCAAGGTAGCACCCTACTGTGCTTGATTCGTGACCATTTTCTTTGGGATTATGTAATTAGTTGGGTGTTATATCGGGAGACATGGGTATGTATTTGCCTTATTTAGTCTCAGCTCCCTTCTAGCCCTGAGATTCAGTAATTTTAAACTCAAATAGAACTCAGGTTTTGAATTGAGGTATAAATTTACAATACCCTGTTCACTGGACTTTGTTTTAAATCATAAGATCACAAGGAGTGAGATATTAACTCTGCTTTAAAATTATTTAGTGGGCTACAGAGAGTTGAATGGTCTATGCACCTACTTTGTATGTGAGAGGCCCAGGTTCGAATCCTATTACTGCATGAGTTCATTAAGCACCAGTGGGAGTGACCACAGAGCCAGGAGTAGCCCTCAAGCACTGCCAGCTATGACCAAAAAATCAAAACAAAGCAATATTATGCAATTTAAAATTTCTCTTTGGATTGGGGGCCACACCTGGTGGTGCTTGGAGTAGCAGTTAGCACCAGAGAGCAAATCTGTATCTCCCACATGCGAAGCACAAGCGCCAGCTCTTTGAGCTATTTCCTCAGCACAAACTTATTTAGAGATTATCTTCTTGATAATTTTTCAATCTGATTTGAAGTTACTTCTCACAATAGCTGGAAGTCGTACAGAGTGGGCCAGAGAGACACATGGCGGTTAAAGTGCCCACTTCACCCAGTTTGCTAGTCATTCCTCCATCCCCACCAAAAAGGCAATGAAACTATGAGGAATTCCATTGGTGTTGGATGGCTAAGTAAAATATGATGTGGACATACAATATTTTATTCAGACTTAAAAAGAAAATTCTAAGTCCAGAGAGATCGTCTGATAGATGAAGAGAGTTCCTCAGGATTCTTTCCCTGTGAGAAGCGACCCTCCCAGGGTGGAAGTTTGAGACCCACTGGACACCATTGTCTCTTGAGCTCTCAAGAGTTGTAAGTTGTAAGGGCTGGAGGGATAGTACAGCAGATAAGGTGCTTGCCTTGCGCGTGGCTGACCCAAGTTCAATCCCAGGCATCCCAAATGATTCCCTGAGTTTACCAGAGTGAACCCTAAGCACAGAGCCAGGAGTAAGCCCTGAGTACAGCAGGGTGTGGCCAAAACTAAACAATCAACCACAAGAAGTGTAGATTCTTGGGGCCTGAGCGATAGTGCAGCAGGTAGGGCATTTGCCTTGCACACAGCCCTGGGTTCAATCCCCAGCATCCCATATGGTCCCCTAAACATCTCCAGGAGTGATTACTAAGTGCAGAGCTAGGTTTAACCCTGGAACACCGCTGGGTTTGGCCCCCAAAAACAGAAACAAACCAAAAAAAAGTTGCAGATTCTAGAACTGGAGAGATCATTCAGAGATTAAGGTACTTGCCTTATATCCAGCTGTAGCCACACAGTGGTTCAAATCCTGCCACTGCATTTGCTCCCGAAGCACTGCCATGTGTGGTCCCTGAACAGTGCTGAGTGCGTGCACACACGAGTGTAGTACCAGAAAGATAGCATATGAGATAAGGTGCTTGTCTTGCATGTCGCCGATTCCAGTTTGATCCCTGGAATCACATATGCCTCTCTGAGCACCACCAGGGGTGACTCCTGTCCAGAGCCAGAAGCCGCCTCTGCACACTTTCACCCCAGAAAGTGAACAGTTCTGCTCATCTCAGAGATCCTTGGTGTATCTCCTTTGACTCACTCTGCATTCCTTCTAGGGACCCACCGTCTCCTTAGGGGGTTTCACAGTCGCATGGTTGATGTTAAAATTCATTGAACATTTTGTTGTGTTTGTGCTGAGGGGCCCTGATGATTAACAATCACTGGTGCAGCTCAGAATTCCCACGGGCCATCGCCCTGGCTGAGGCCCCAGCCCAGTGCTCCTTTGTGTGCCGGGGCTGGTGGCTGGTGGCCCTGGCTGCACTTTCCCAATGGGCTGCATTTCCTGATGACGTGGTTGGGGAGCTCTGCAGGAGGGCTGCATCAAGGGGAAGGCAGCGGAGGCTGCACTCTGCAGATCAGTGGCAGGCAGGCAGACAGTTTGGGGTCCTGGGGTGTTTGTGGAGCGGGAGTTTTAATGTTGGGGCTGGACAGTGGGTGCCAAATAGCCTATGCCACACAGTGCTCTGTTGTCCTTAACACCCAGAGCGCAGAATCTCAAATACAGTATGTAGTGGCACCACCTTTCTTATGTTAATAGTGCTTAAAATTTCATTGGTTTGGGGGAGTTGTTTGGGCCGTACCTGCAGTGCTCAGGAGGGACCCCTGCCATACTCTGCAGACCACGGGCAGTGCGGGGATTGAACCAGGCAGGGTTGGCCTCATGCAGAGGAAGCCTTTTAGCTCCAGCACAGTGATACTCGTGGGTGCAACTTGGGACTCGCACGTGGCTGTGGCTCAGCTAACCCCGATGCAGCCCATCCATGTCTGCTGTCTCAGACGGTTTCTGGCCCTGCCCTTGTTGACTCCACCAAGTGACCCGGAAATCCTGCCCCTCCCAGGGCATCTGCCCTGTAAGCAAACTCGGCAGTTGTGGCCCAGTGGTGGACAGTCTCTGGAAGTCTTCCAAGAAGGATGGCACTGGTTTCTCGTGACGTACTTGTCATGTAGGGCAGCTGCCACTGTGGCCAAGCCTTTGCCAAACATTGAGGTGATTTTCCTAACACACATAGAAGTCCTGCACTAACAGCGTCCGATCCACAAAAACATTGACTAGTGGTGAGACTCTGGCACTCTTTGGCAATTTCCAGAACCGTTGTTCTGGGTCAGGGATGCAGCTTGGCGGTGGAGCACTTGTCGTGCAGTTGGAACCATTACAGGGGACCGACTCAAGCAGGAGTTCATGGGAGAACGTAGGGGCTTTTCTCTGGCTTTTTTTTTTGGCCACTGTTCTACTCATTTCAGTAAGAGCATTTGGGGGCTGGCAGTGTAGCCCCCTCTTGCCCCTCAGCACTGAGCATTCCCAGTGTGGCTCCCGCAATTGAAAAAAGTGAGATTTTAATACAAAGCATGCTATTTATTTTTATTATATACTTATTCATTTGTATTTCTAGGAAACCCCCCAGTGGTGTTTGGGGGTAGAATGCCAAGTCTGTCCTTGGTGGTGCCCATCTCCATGGTGCTTGGGACCACTGGGCAATGTGAGGGCCATGCAGGACGGGGACCGAACT
The DNA here is from genome assembly GCF_027595985.1 of Sorex araneus. Lineage (NCBI taxonomy): Eukaryota > Metazoa > Chordata > Mammalia > Eulipotyphla > Soricidae > Sorex > Sorex araneus. The sequence goes on along the minus strand of NC_073303.1, from coordinate 334,595,883 downwards.
CAGGGCCTTGCACATGTGCTGTACTGCTTGAGCAATCTCGCCGACCTGTGTTTAATTTTTTATTCCCCTTCTCTCCTTCCCCCGGTTTGGGGGTGCTTGTGATGGGGGGAGACCTCACTCCCTGGCTGTGCTTGCCAGAGTCTGCGCTTCTCGGCCGTCATGCTGGCACACCCGTGTGGTCACGTGGGCTAGAGGTCACTCACTTTGCCGTGCTGGAGCCCCTGAACAGCAGAGCTGCTGGGGCCACATTTAGGCATCGTGGGGTGCTGTCGGGAACGGAATTGTCAGCTTCGCCCACTCAGGCTTGCCATAGAGGCTCTTTGGCCACTATCCCTAGGCCCTTTGAAAGGAGTGTAAGTTACTTGCCATGGTTTTGTCCACTGTATAAAAGAAAATGAGGTTTTGTTTTTCGAATTTAGGGCCACACCTGGCAGTGAGCAGGAGCAACACCTGGCCTGGAGCTTGGAGATCACGCGTGGTGCTGCTGGGCTTCTGTGTGCCAGGCATGAGCTCACCCATGGAGCGGCTCTCTGTCCCCAGAGAGCAAGTGTTTGCTGTCAGGTGTGCAAGTATAGTAAATTCAAAGTCAGAAATTCTGTGCTGCAAGAATTCTGTGACCATGGATTTCTAGCAAATGGAGAAGTCTCTATTTCTTAATTTTTCCATTGAAAAACTCTTCAGGTAGAAGATCATGCTAAGTAAAATAAGTCAGAAAGAGAGGGACAGACATAGAATGACTGTACTCATTTGTGGAATAACATTATATGAGACTGACACCCAAGGACAGTAGAGACAGGGCCAGGAAGATTGCTCCATGGTTGGAAGCCTGTCTTATGAGCTGGGGGAGAAGGCAGCTGGGATAGAAAAGGGATCACTAAGTCAGTGATGGTTAGAGGGATCACTCGGGATGGGAGATATGTGCTGAAAATAGATAAAGGACCCAACATGGTGGCTCTCATTATATGTATTGAAAACCATAATGCCTATAAGTAGAGAGAAAGAGGGAAATTGTCTGCCATAGAGGCAGGGGGAGTTCTGGAGGGTGGGGAGGGAGAGATACTGGGGACATTGGCGGTAGAAAATGTACACGGTAGAAAATGTACACTGGTGGAGGGATGGGTGTTCAAGCATTGTATGACTGAAACTCAAACATGAAAGTTTTATAACTGTAGCTCACAGTGATTCAATAAAAAAGAAAAGAAAATCTCTCCGGAGTATCATACAAATCTATTTTTATTACTGTAAATGAACTCAATCCTATTTCTAAATGAGCATTGCGCCCATCAGCTAGGGTTCAGAATGGGCTTCTTTGTTGTTTTTGTTATTTTTTTGTGCCACACCCTGCAGTCTGTGCTAACTGGCTCTCAGGAATCACTCCTTGCAGTGCTTCAGGAACCATATGCAGTGCCAGGGATCGAACCGGGATCAGCCAGATGAAAGGCAAGTGACTCAACTGGTATTTGCAATCATGTAAAATGCAATCATTTAAGAGTACGTAAGGAGCCAGAGCAATAGTACAGCTCCCTGTCTGTGGACTGGTGGCTGGCGACCACTGCTGCAGACCACAGCCCGGTGGCTGTCACTTGTGCCATGCTTAAGCCCGGAGATTAGATGTCGGATCTGCAGAGTTGACACCACTCAGAGACGTCCTGTCCCGTCTCAGACTCGTGCTCGGCCTTCAGCCCCGCGTTGTCAGGCGCTTCTCTGGGATTCTCCCTTTCTCCTAAGTGTTAGGAACGACGTCTTGAACCTCTTCTATTCTTTGGAGTTTATTTCTAGTCTTCGGAGTTTATTTCTTACTTAGGAGGTAGGGGCTCCCTAGCAGTGCTCAGGTGCCCAGGGAAACTCAGCCCGCCAGACCATATGACTTGATGTCCCAGCCCTGAGATGTGGTGCCACTTTAGCCCAGCGGTTCTGGGGGCCACCAGGGCCACACCCCAAGGTGTGTGGAAGGGCCACGTGTTGCATAGGACCAACCCTGGGGCTTCTCGCCTGTGCAGAGCATCCCCCGGTCCCTGTGCTGCCTCTCTGGGCCTGGAGTGAGTTTCTTGTCATGGACATCTCCGTGCTCCCGTCTTCCCTGTGCGCAGTCTCCTGAGGCCTCTCAGCTCAGGCCTGCTTCCGGGACAGGAAGCAGGGGGCCAGGAACGAGCTCCCTGGGCAGGGGTTCGCCTGGGCAGGGTTTAGCCTGCGCAGCTGGTCAGGGCTTCACGGAAGGTGACTCTGTTTCCATTTCAGCAGAAAGTCCTGGGGGCTCTTTGTTGAGACTTTCTGGCCAGTGAATGAAATGGGAAGTGGGAAAAAAATGACTATTCCACATAGGGAGAATCAGTTAGGAAAGTGCCCTGAGAGATGGGACTTTGCAGAACCCCAAGGCTGACAGGGCTGCCCACCAGTGCTCAGCCTGGACCTTGCCTGCGTGCAGTGACATCCAGGGCATGGATCCCACCAGCTGCTTTTCTGCAAATTGGGGGGTGGGTGAGGGGTGGAGGGGTGGAGGAGAGAAAGAGAAAGTGAGAGAGAGATAGAGAGATAGAGAGACAGAGAGATTAGGTCCTCTGGTGCTCATTTGCCCATTCTTGCCCAAAATTATGCTTTGTAAGAATCTATTGTCACCCACTTTTCGGCTCAGGTAACATGAGCCTGGACTTTGTCTAGCAGGGGTGACCCTTTGTGAGTTAGCGGGAGAATGAAGAGGGATGGGGAAAGGCCTAACAAAAGTAGGAAGAAGAGAGAAAAGGGCAAGGAGAGAGATAAGATATTTTTTGTTTGGGGGGCCACACCCAGTGATGCTGGTTCTGCACTCAGCACTCAGGAATCTCTCGTGGCAGGGCTTGGGTGACCATATGGGATGGTGGGGATCCAACCCAGGTCCACTGCATGCAAGGCGTACTATTGCTCCGGCCCCAGGTTTAGATATTTGAAGACCATATTCATCATGAAATAGGTATATAGATTTTATCTATGTATCTATAGAGAGCAAGAGAGAGAGGGAGAGTCCTCTCTAGTGAATCAATCTGCATATGCATTCTTTGATTCCAAGAACACGTTGGCTTTGCAAGGGGAGTTATTGTTGGGTTAGTTATTATCAGCCCCCTCTATTTGGCCTCTGGGTTGCTTGTTTTCGTGTTCGGATACTTCTTTGGGCCACTAGGTGTCAGTATAACCCCGACAATCTCCCAGAATTAAGCTCAAGGAGCTGTCAGCTGCCCAGAAACAGATAAACGAGTGTTTTCAGGGAGCAGATGTTCCCTCCATAATGCATGCTCTATTTGAAAAACAAGTGATTTAATTTAATTAGCCTTTATCTCAGTAACAACAGTTTTAGAATTCATGCCAACGGATTAGAATTAGGTTTGTGTGAAAGGCTTTGTGCGTCAGGGTTTTTAGGGAGTGTGTGCAAACAAACAGCAAACCCTCACCTCAAGCAACACACACACACATTATATGTGCTTATTAGTCACAGAAGAAAAATTATGCATCACCACAGACTTTGAACCAACTCTAGGGGTAAATCGTCCTTCTCAGGGGTCGGAGTGATAATAGGGTGCCTGCTTTACACATGGCCAACCCAGGTTTCTTCCCTGACATCCCATACAGTTGCCCGAGGACCACCAGGAGGGATCCCTGGGTGTAGAGCTAGGAGTATCCCCAGAGCACTGCAGGGTATGTCCTCAAAACAAAAGCCAGACCTTCACAAACACACACAAATACAGCAGATATCCCCCCCCTTTCTGTGTCTCTGTCTCTTTCTCCTCTCTCTCTCTCTCTTTCTCTCTTTCTCTCTCTCTCAGCACCAGCATGGAGACTCAGGCCACCTCAGGATTGCAGTGCAGCTTGTCCCCTTTGTCGGCATGCCCAACAGAAAAAAACATGAATGACCGAGCACTGGAGGCCTAAATGCTGCCATCAAGCGTTTCAGGTGGGGAGAGGGTGTGTGAGGGGCCTGGGTCTGCTTTGTCCCTAATGTGGCCTGTTAGCATTCTTTTTTTTTTTTTTTCTTTTTAGGTCACACCTGGCGATGCACAGGGGTTACTCCTGGCTCTGCACTCAGGAATTACTCCTGGAGATGCTCAGGGGACCATATGGGATGCTGGGAATTGACCCCGGGTCGGCCATGTGCAAGGCAAACGCCCTACCCGCTGTGCTATAGCTCCAGCCCCTGTTAGCATCCTTCTTAACATTCTATGGGTTAGAGAATCAGAAAGCATGTCTATCTATTCTTGCTGCTGTGACATAATGGTACAGACTTTCTGATTTAGTGACTTAAACAAACGTTCTAGGATGGTGGGGAGTGAGACAGACCTCTTCTGGTTACACACATCTCTATAATAGGGAGGGGGGAGAGAGAGAGGGAGAGAGAGAGAGAGAGAGAGAGAGAGAGAGAGAGAGAGAGAGAGAGAGAGAGAGAGAGAGAACGAACACACAAAGCACTCTTGTGTCTCTTCAACTTTTTTTCGTGATGCCAAGGATGGAACCCCGGGTGCTTCTGTCTCGGAGGCAGGCTCTCTGCTACCAAGCCACATCCCCAGCCTCTCCCAGGTCTTTTTTGATGGAGACGAACTCCACCGTCATGGGCCCTCCCCTTTACCCTAAGGTTATCTCCAAACCACAGCTCCCAAATGCCCTCACAGTAGGGAGTAGGGTTTCAATATTGGAATTCTGGGAGGGACACACAGATGCAGTTCAGGATAGCAGGTGAATCTATATAAACTTTCTGAAAGGCAATTTCGTGGCAAGTTGTAATCTGTAATGCATGTGTCTTATTTTTTTCTTTTGTTTTGGGCCATATTTGGTCATGCTCAGGGGTCACTCCTGGTGTTGCACCCAAGTTCTTCTGAACCCAAGAAGAGCTGCCGAAAACAAAATAGGAGAGATGAACAGGAAGCTTTATTCATACTATTCACTGAGCAGCCTCGAACCCTTGACAAGTGACTCAAAGACTACAATCACATTCCAGCATGCAGCAAAACAAAGCATCAGTCAAAGCATGCAAGATTAACTGCTCTGTAGTAAAAAAGAGCAATGTCATATTCAACAAGAAGTGGGGCTTATATTGGAAAAGGGAGAAAATAGTTTCTTTCATTTTGCTCAGAGAGCTTGTTTGGAGGTTCTAGCAAGGGGTTGTTCGGTAGCACAGCGATAGGGCGTTTGCCTTGCACGAGGCCAACCTGGGTTCAATTCCTCCGCCCCTTTCAGAGAGCCCGACAAGTTACTGAGAGTATCTCGCCCACATGGCAGAGCCTGGCAAGCTACCTGTGGTGTATTCGATATGCTAAAAACAGTAAAAACAAGTCTCACAATGGAGACGTTACTGGTGCCCGCTCGAGCAAATCAATGAGCAACAGGATGATAGTGATAGTGACATTGCTCAGGGTCAGAGCACACTTGGCCTATCACTGATCAGGGAGCCAGCCCAGATGAGCCATAGCAAATTCCAGGGTGGAGCCCGGAGCTACAGTCAGCACCGAGCTACAACATTAGCACAGATGAGTGCTCGTGAATCTCAGGGAGGAACTTTTTTTCCCCAATTTTTATATATTTTATTTTCATAAAGTAGGTCACAATAGTTCATTGCAGATAATATTCAAACACCAGTCCCACCACCGAGCACCTTCCCACCACGATAAGAGGGAAGTGTGTGAAGGTTGTTGTACGTTGTTGTGTTTCATTCTGGAGCCATTTAAGCCCACATATAAGAGAATACAAGCAAGTATGATAAAACTGAACAAATGTGTGCTACTTTTGGTATGTAAGTGGGCTAGAGTATAAGAGGTTGTGCGGCCGCTCATGCTGCTACATGCTCCAGGAAATTGTGCAGCGCTCTCTTCCGGGAGCTTTGGTTTATAGTCTCTGGGTCTTGGCCGTTGATGAGATTATATGGCTCTGGGGGCAGTTTGTGGGTGTGACTGCCAAGCTACTGGAAAACTGGGGAACTGGGGGGAGGAAGCCCAGTCCTGATCCGAGTGGGCTTGGAGGTCTCAGTCATGGGGCATGCATACTGGGTTTTTCTGCCGATTCTCACTTGGGTGAGGCTCTCAGGGACTGACTTTTATTTCTTACTTGGCCGAATGGGATGTGGATGAAAGTTTCTTTACCGATTCAATATTATAACAGGTTGGTATATAATATTGGCAGTGCTCATAAGGGAAATGTGAGGTGCCAGGGATCAAATCTGAGTCTGCCACATACAAAGCCTGCACTCAGCCCATTGAACATCTCTCTAGCCACTAATGCATGTTTCCGTTTTTATCTTTTTAGTGTTGGGGCCACACCTGCCAGTGCTTATGAGGGTGTTACTCTCGGCTCTGTGCTCAGGTGTTGCTCCCAGTGGTACTTGGACCATTGAAACCCAGGCCTCCTGCTTGTACTTCAGTTCATTGAGCTTTGTCTCTGGCCCCTGGTACTCACTTCTAATAAGAAAAAGAAATAAGTGATTATAAAATACAGAAAAACTGCCTTCACTGTGGAGAGATAGCTTACCCCAAGACCACAGTGCTTGTGTTGCATGCAGGAGTCCCGAGTTTGATGGTCCAGATACCACTGAGAGTGACCCCCAAGCCTTGAGCTGGGAGAAAACTCCAGGACCACCAGACCATCCCTTCCACCAAAAAGCAAACATTCTACTTTTGTTTCAGATTTCTGAGTCTGGTATTGAGGAAAGACATGTTTGTTTTTTTTCTTTTTGGATCACACCCGGCAATGCTCAGGGGTTACTCTGTGCTCAGGAATTACTCAGGAATTACTCCTGGCGGTGCTTGGGGGACCATATGGAATGCCGGAGATTGAACCTGGGTCAGCCACATGCAAGGCAAGCTCCCTACCCGCTATACTATCTTTCCAGCCCCAGAAAGACATGTTATTTTTTTTATTTGTTTGTTTATTTGTTTTTCTTTTTGGGTCACACCGCAAAGCAACTGCCTTACCCGCTGCTGTGCTATCCTCCAGCCTCAAGACATGTTTTTTTTGTTTGTTTGTTTCTTGCTTTTTGGGTCACACCCGGCGATGCACATGGGTTACTCCTGGCTCATGCACTCAGGAATTACTCCTGGTGGTGCTCAGGGGACCATATGGGATGCTGGGAATCGAACCCGGGTCAGCCACACACAAGGCAACGCCCTACCCGCTGTGCTATTGCTTCAGCCCCAAGACATGTTTTTTTAAGAGTAGTGGTTTTGTTTTTTGGTTTTTTTTTTTTTGGTTTTTGGGTCACACCTGGCGATGAACAGGGGTTACTCCTGACTCTGCACTCAGGAATTACTTCTGGCAGTGCTCAGGGGACCATATGGGATGCTGGGATTCGAACCCGGGTTGGCCGTGTCCTAGGCAAACGCCCTACATGCTGTGCTATCACTCCAGCCCCTTAAGAGCAGTTTTTGTCCTTACAGTTTGAGGTTAACATTTTGATTGTAAATGTTCATTCAATAAAAAGTTGGGATTCAGAGAGGCAGATGGCTGAATGTAGGTGTGTTTGCTCTCCTCCTGCCCTTGTAAGTATCTAAGTAATCATCAAGTGTCTTCAAAACCCCAAAGGGCTTGGGAAAAACAGTGTAAGAAATGTGAATTCCACTATGACTAGAGTTTCCTGATGTATTTTGTTGCTTCCCCCCCACCTCCCTTGTAACAGACAGTCTCCAGGGAGAAAAGGAGACCTTTTTTCATTTCTAAATTACAAAAATAATGCAGGGTGAGGCCTTTATATGTTCGGGTGCTGACTGTGTTTGCCTGGCCCTGTTGTGGACCCTGGGGTGGGGTGCAAACAGGGGGCCCGGCTGATAAAGATGCTTGTCCTCAGAGAGCTGACATTCTAGAGACAAGATACTTCTCCAAAAAATGCACGTATAGGACACATCAGATGGCAATAAGCATGGAGAATGAGGTGAGCTGTGTGTGCGCCTGGATGGGTGTGTCATGGGATGTTGAAGGACTCTTGGATAAAGTGACTTTTAAGCCTTGGAATAACCCCGAAGGTTTCAAGAGGGAACTGTTCTAGGAAACAGCAGCAAAGTTGGTATATTTGATGATCACCAATCAGAATGAAATGTAGTCTTACTCCACTTAGAATTAGAGGTACCCCAAAGATGTTTTGTTTTGTTTTTTGCTTTTTGGGTCACACCCGGCAATGCACAGGGGTTACTTCTGGCTTTGCACTCAGGAATTACTCCTGGCGGTGCTCAGGGCACCAGATGGGATGCTGGGAATCTAACCCAGGTTGGCTACATGCAAGGCAAACGCCCTACCCACTGTACTATCACTCCAACCCCAAGAATATGTTTTTTAAAACTTTTTTTTGTCTTGGGGGCCATACCCGGTGCTCGGGGGCTATTCCTGGTTCTGCTCTATGCTCAGGAGTAGTAACCCCGGCAATGCGCAGGGGACCACAGGGACCATAGGTGGGACCAGGGATTAGAATCAGGGTCACAGCTGCCCCCACTGCATGCAAAACAAGCTCCTGTCCTCTGGTATTCCCTTCCTGACCCTGGCCATTTGTTCTTTTATAATATATTTCTTTGAGGTGGCATTGGTTCACATTTTAGAAGGTTCAGATATATAGGCCTGTAATTCTACGTCACGATCATTCCCGTTTAGTCTCTCTCAACCCCTTACACTTGACCCTCTATACCTCACCCACCGTTTTTGTTTCTTGTGTGAGAGTGACAGAGCCAGAGACAGTTACCCATTTATGTCTACCAACTCGTTTTCTCCTGAGTTGATTTTTCATACCAATTTGTAAACATTTAGTGTACACTAAGGATATTAAAAACCATCAGAGCTCCAGGGTTAATCCTTTTTCCTGGCTCTGCACTCTGAAATCACTCCTGGTGGTGCTCAGAGAACCATATGGGATGCCAGGGATCGAACCCGGGTTGGCTGCATGCAAGATAAACGCCCCATCCATTGTTCTCTTGCTTGAGCCCTAGTACCCCCATGTTATAAGTGAAAAAAATGGAGTGTTTTTCAAAGGCTGATTTTCAAGTTGGTGCATGAATCAGCTCGCTTTAGAATCAAGACATAAACCTTCTAAATATGAATGTTTGCTGACCCACAGGGCTGGGTTTTTTCCATTGCACAAAATCTCCCACTCTGGATGTTTGTGTCCTTCCTGTTCTTACCCCTTGAGGACCGAGAGGACCTCAAAATGACACCCGTGCTAATGACCCCATGTCACAAAGGAACAAGCCTGGGGGAGGGTGAAGTCATCCACTGCTAGCCCTGCTGATTGAAGTGAGCTCGCTTAGAACATCCCTTGGAAGTAAAGAGGATGAGTTCTGGCTCGGGAGACCATGTGAATGTTCCGAGATTACACTCCCCAGTGCTTGGACCAGATATGACTTCTGTTTGTTGTTACTTTATCGCCCTAGGAAATAATCTTCTGTTATTATGGCAGAGCTAAATGAATCTAAAACTAGGGGTTGTTTTGTTTTGATTTTTGCTTTTAGGATCACACCCGGCAATGCTCAGGGGTTACTCCTGGCTTTGCACTCAGGAATTACTCCTGGCAGTGCTCAGGGGACCATATGGGATGCTGGGGATCGAACCCGGGTCCGCCGCATGCAAGTCAAATGCCCTACCCGCTGTACTATCACTCCAGCCCCTAAAACCAGTTTTGTTTCTTCTTTTTTTTTTTTCTTTTTTTGAGGGGCTGGAGAGAGCTCAGTGAGCTGAGCTCACACTTTGCTTGTAGGAGGTCCAGGTTCGATTCTAGGCTCTGTGCGATCCCCTGAGCACCACTGGGAGTGACCTTTGAGCACAGAGCTGGGAGTCACCCAGGTGTGCTACCAGGTGTGGCATAAAAACCAAACCAACATTTGAAGTGACAGAAGAGATAGTTCAATGGACTGGAGCACATGATTTGCATGCAGGAGGCCTGGGTTTGATCACCCGTATTGTACAGTCCCTGAGCACTACCAAGAGCCACTCCTAAGCACCACCGACATAACCCCCACCCCCTACCCGCCCCCGCCAAAAGGAAGGAATAATATGCAAAGCACAAAGAAGCATCCTACTGGCAGCTCCTGACTTCACCTTTAACCACACTCCCTGGCGTGTGTGGAACCAAGGAAGACTTGCTCAGGGACACCTCTACAGAGATCCAGATTCTGATTCCCGGACAATCTTCACAAGTGTTGTGATGCTGTGGTTCCCTGCAGCAGGACCCACAGTGCAATCTTTGCCCACTGCCCCTGAGACTGCCCGGCTCTTACTCAAGCTGGCCTTGGTTACCATGGAGAAAAGGAGAAAAGGGGGAACAAATTATTTTTGCACAGTTCTGAGAGAGCTGTGGGAGAAGGGCATGTAGAGAAGGACTGTGGGGGAAGGACTGACCGGTTCATGCCAGTCAGTATGTAGCTTTTGTTTCTTATTGCAGTTGAAGGCTCAGTAAGACGGACGCGTGGGCATGAGATGAGGCAGTTCAGCCAGCAGGAACAGTCCTTTTCACATGTCCAAAACAAGCGGGGCTGGGGAGATGGCTGCAAGGAACGCAGTGCATGCTTTGCACCGGGCTCTCTGGGTGCTATCGTGGTTCCCTGAGCACTGCTGGAGCAGCCTCTGAGCACCTCTGGATGTGACTGACTGCCCCCTCCCCAAAGGAAAACTCAAGGGGGACGATTGAGCTCAGAGACTTGTCTGCCCAGGCCTCGGGGGGACCAGCTCTGTGATAACTTCAGTGTGTTGAACATACAAACCACATGGGTGGCAAGAAAGGCTCCTGAGGAGTCGGTCATTTCGTGACTTCCCTCACTCCTACCTTCACCGTCTGCGTTGGATGACGAGGCCTGGAGGAGGGAGTAGGAAAGGTAGTTAAAAACTAGGGATTCGGGGGGCCAGAGAGACAGTACAGCAGGTAGGGTGCTCTCCTTGCACATGGCTGGCTTGGGTTCAATTCTGGCATCCCAGATGATCTCCCGAGCCCCGCCAGGAGTGATCCCTGAGTGCAGAGTTGGGAGTAAGCCCAGAGCACCACTGCTGGGTGTGGCTCCCAACCAAAACCAAACAGAGAAAACCCCGAGGCTTTTGGGGTGAGGGAGATGGCTCCAAGGACTGGGGAGAGAGCACGATCTGTATGCTGGAGCCGCGGGTGGGTCCCGGGCACTGCAGGGTCCCCTGGGCACCAGGAGTAGCCCTGGGTACCACCAGATATGACCCCAAAACCAATGAAAAGCAAAGCTCAGGCTTCGTCATTGTATAGATGAGAGTTCTAGGTCTGACTTCAGCTTTACCAGCTCTTCTGATCACAGGCAAATGACTTAAACTCTGTGCCTCAGTTTTCTGATCTGCACAACAGGGTTTACAATGACAATAACAATAATGCCTTTCACATGGGTTTTTCTGCAGCTCAAGAATAAAACTGCAGGGGCCTGGAGCCATAACACAGCAGATAGGGCATTTGCCTTGCACGTGGCCAACCTGGGTTTGATTCCCAGCATCCCACATGGTCCCCTGAGCATCGCCAGGAGTAATTCCTGAGTGCAGAGCCAGGAGTAACCCCTGAGCATTGGCAGGTGTGACCGAAAAAAGAAAATAAATAAATAAATAAATAAATAAATAAAATAAAAATAAATAAAACTGCAGACATTTGGCACCATGTCTGGTTTGTAACAAGGGCTCCATAAGTGTGAACTGTGGTGCTGTGGCTAATAAGAACTTTGAGGCTTCAGCACTTTGTCCAGACAATAGCTTTTGCTGAACAAATGTGTGTATCTAGGAAGTTGCACTCAGGGCTTTATGGCAGACTAGAAACTTTCCATGCCAGGCTCTCTGCCAGGTGTGTAAAAGCAGGTGCAACTCAGGACGCAGCGCCTGCCCGCGCTCAGTCAGTTTGTGTTTGAACAGGCGCTTACCCGGGTTAGTGGGTTCTGTCGTTCTGCTCTGCAGGGATGGTCTCACTGACTAGCACCTATTACGAACCTGATTAGTGGCCCGACTGCCACTGATTGAAGTGTGCCACCTCCCTGGTTGGGGAAGCAGGTGGCAGTCGTAGTCACGTGCACTGTACGGAGAGCTTGTATCTGGCTGTTCTTGAGGGGAGTGAGACTTGACAGAGAGAAAGCGGTTCTTGGTGTGGCCACAACTGAATCATGAATTGGGCCTTTCTGCAGTCTTTCAAGAGCCCCTGAGCTGGCATTCTCTATTCCCAATTCAGGAGAGGTAGTACAGGTGTTAAGTGCTTCTTTTGCTTGCAGCTGGCCCCAGTTTGTTCCCTGGCACTGCATATGGCCCTCTGAGCATAGAGTGAGGAGTAACCCTGAGCACTGCTGTGTGTGCCCCCCATAAGTCAACACATGAGCCCCTACTGCAAGTTTTAGCACTCTCCTTTGTTTTGATGGATTTGGGGGCCACACCTAGTGGTGGGTAGCATTACTTCCAGTTTTGTGCTGGACCAAACTGGGGTCAGCCATATGCAAGGCTTGTGCCTTAACCCTTGTGCTATCTCACTGGCCCATCTGCATCCTTACTGTCCAGTTCTGTCATTATGCTCTGTGGCTCTTGTTTGATCTAGGTAAATAGCCTTTTAAAATGCTTAGTAATTTGGTCTGTCCAGACCCTCTGACTGCTTCAAAGAACAACATTCACTCTCCTTTAAAGTAAGTCCCATCTGTTCTCTCCAGCTCGCAGGAAGGAGTTTTCAAGTCCTGCTCATCCAGGCAGAATGTGGACTCAGTAGCGGGAGGCGGTTGGAGTGAGAATGTCTTTGTTGGTGTCACAAGTATCTAGAAACGTGGCCCACTCCAGGGCTCATGCAGGGGTGCCAAGACATTTTGTGTCTCTGTGTTTGGTCATCGAGAGGGTCTTATCTTCCAGTGTGGGATCTTTTGGACATAAAGCAACAGAAATCTGTGTGTGTGTGTGTGTGTGTGTGTATGTGTGTGTGTGTGTGTGTGTGTGAGCCATACCTGAAGGTGCTCCTGGCTTACTCCTGGCTCTGTGCTCAGGGATCTCTCCTGATAGAGTTCAGGGGACTGACCACATATAGTGGCAGGAATCGAACTCAGCTTGGCTGCCTTCGAGGCAAGAGCCTTACCTGCTGTACTGTCTTTCCATCCTAGCAACAGAAATCTGATGACCTCTCTCCCTCTTTCCAGAGCTAATGTTTCAACCTGGCTTCCTGCTTCGCTGCTGTTTGTGGGGATCATCTATGCTGGTTCCAGAGCCTTGTCCAGACTGGTAAGTGGTAGAAGTTTGGCGGATGGCCCTACTCACCTCCACCCACTTGCCTTTAACTTTGTGCGTCTTGATTCAGGAGGTGAATGTTTCCACTTACCTGTGTGGAGAACATAGATTGGAGACCAGGTGCTGGATTTGAGTCTCTGTTTGGGACACGCCAGCATATTTTACAAGATAGGGAGCACCCCAGAGAGAGTCACAATCTGTGTGGCGCCTGCCGCAGAGGGAGTTAGCTCACTCTGCCACGAACACAGGGTGTCTTGGTCTTCAGCTCTGAGGCAGGGAGGAGGGCTCGGGCTGCTCCTTGCTTGCTCATGAGCAGCTGGCACCGACCCCTGGGTACTGTGACTGGTCACTTGCTGGGCTCTGTCATGGATATCAGCCCGGGACACAGAGTTGAACACTGCATATGGGGACACCAGTGGCACGAGCATCCGTTCTGTCCTCCCTCACTCTCTCGTAGAATTTAACTCTTGAAGGCAGTATCTGTGAAGACTTGGAACTCCAAAAATTTAGGTATTTTTCTATCCAGAGAGAATTTATTAATATACGATTGGTCGGACTCAAGACTTGATGTAAAAAGGAGGCATGCCATGGGCCAGAGTGATCCGACAGCGGTGAGGAAACTTGAATTTCATGTAACCCGCCCCTGGGACCACACACAGCTCCCTGGATCCTGCCAGGAGTGATCCCTGAGCACAGAGCCAGGAGTACGCCCTGAGCAGCCAGATGAGACCCAAAACATCCAGCTCCTCCACCCTGCAAAAAAGATGCAGTGTCCCCAGCCTGCTGTTCTTAGTGTCTGGAAAATGATCATGTTCTGACTTTTGGAAAAATGTGACATTTGCAAGACAGTTTCACCTTCTTACATAAAGTTTATTATTTTTTTGGTCCCTTGGATCTCAGCTAGGAAAACAGGAAAAACAAAATCTGCTGAGATGGGTAACTGTATTATTTTTAGGACATCTTCAATGTTGCAAAAGAGTGACTGAGAATTCATCGTGGTCATTTCTACACTAAAGGGTCATTTTCCGTTTATGACTCATAGGCTTGAGTAGATGGGCTGTTGTGTGTGTGGGGAAATCGTCCTGGGTGGGCTTGAGAAATGACCATGGTGCACAGAGGTGCTCAGCCTGGAACTCGGGGCAAGCTCCTTGACTCTGTCCAGCTGCAGTGCATCTGCTGCCTTACTTCATACTTTCTAGCCTGCAGAGGGCGCTTCATCTTCTACAGCAAATAAAGGACTTGATTAGAAATGGTGGCATTTGGGCCAGGATTAGAGAACTCAGCAGTTAGAGAGCTACCTGGCATGTGTGATGTGTGAGGTCCTGGGTTCCATCCCCAACGCTCGAGCGCACACACACAGACACACACAGACACACACAGACACACACAGACACACACACACAGACACACACACGCACAAACACCCCACACACAGTCTAAAGGCTTTCAAGAGTTTTAGGAGCCACGGGCTGGAGCAATAGCACAGCGGGTAGGGCATTTGCCTTGCACGCGGCTGACCCGGGTTCGATTCCCAGCATCCCATATGGTCCCCTGAGCACTGCCAGGAGTAACTCCTGAGTACAAAGCCAGGAGGTAATCCCTGTGCATTGCCGGATGTGACCCAAAAAGAAAAAAAAAAATAGAGTTTTAGGAGTCAGAGAGATAGAACAGTGCATGCCTTGCATACAACCAATCTGGGTTTGATCCCAGCATTCCATATGGTCCCCTGAGCCTACCAGAAGTGATTCTTTCTTGAGCACAAATCCAGGAGTTACCCCTGAGAATCACTAGCTTAGCCCAAACACACACACACACACACACACACACACACACACACACACACAGTTACAGGATTTGAACAATTATGAATGACAGAAGTTTTCTTTCTCCTCTTCTTTTCTTCCTCCTTTCTATTCTGGAGATTGAACCCAGGCCTCTTATACACAAAGCAAGTACACTAGTGCTAAGCTATGTATCTAGCCCCAGAGTTTTGAAGTTTGAATCAGTAAGGTGTTATGTAGTGCATTTTTGTGTGCCTTTTTTTTCTTTTTGTGTCTTTTTATTGACAGTCAGATGTCAGTTACCTGACCAACAGAAACTCAGCTGAGGGTGGTAATCTGCCTCTCTCCCCAGAAGAAATGACGCCTCACCTTTTGACTTTTCAGATTTGTCTCTTTTTTGATTAATGTGTATGATTTTTAGAATAAGCCCAGGGTTGTGTAGTTAGGCATAACTTCAGATTTATAATTTTGTTTTGGGGTTGCTGAGGAAGGAAACAGGGGCCTCAGATGTGCAAGGCAAGCGCTCTATCACAAGCCACATCCCTGTTTCCTACTTCTGATTCCAGATGTGACAAAGGTCACCGACTTATATCAGTAAAAGGGAAAATTACTCACTAGTGTTAATGAAAAGTCAGTGTGTGGAGTCAGTTTTAGCTACGACTTGATCCAGAGGTTCCAGGGACATAGTCAGAATCCAGTTTCTGTCTCCGTGTCCTTCACTCTTTCTATCTTGACAACATTCTACAACCAGGCTTTCCTTCAGTGGGGACTGCTGGCACAGCCTTTACCTCCTGATGAAGTCCCAGAGTTAACTGATTGCGTGATTCGAGGCCTGGAAGCTAAGCAGGAGGGTGAGCTGTGTGTCCAGCCAGCCCTGGGTCACAACCTTTCTGAACCATTCACTCCGGCAGAGACTCAGAGCACCCTTCGGTCTGTTCCGGTCATAGAGGATCCCTGAACAGAGAGGGTTGAACAGATTCTCAATATCGGGGTGCTTAACCCAAAGAAGTGCTGAGCCAGGTCAGGTTAGAGGGCTCGCTCAGCTGTGCGTTCAGGAGGCCCAGATTTGATTCCCAGCACCACATGATCTCCTGACCACAGCCAGGAGTGATCCCTGAGCACAAAGCAGAGAGTAGTTTTACG
The DNA here is from genome assembly GCF_027595985.1 of Sorex araneus. Classification (NCBI taxonomy): domain Eukaryota; kingdom Metazoa; phylum Chordata; class Mammalia; order Eulipotyphla; family Soricidae; genus Sorex; species Sorex araneus. Next base: position 334,579,786 of record NC_073303.1, on the reverse strand, counting down.
CATAACCAGGAGTAGCCCCCAAACCAGCAAAAAGAATTCTAGGCAAAAAAAAAAGGCAATCTGAAATTCCACGTCCAAGTCAGTCTAGCTGTCTAGCTGTGCCTTGAGTCCCGTATGTGGGGCACAGGTGCGCTGGCCTGGGGGTGCTGGGTCCTGTGCCTAAGGAGATGGTGAAGTCTGCTCTGAGCACATGTTTCGGAGCCCACTAGTGTTTCACGACGTTTTGAAGACTAGTGGAAGAAGACTTCCAGCACGCGCTCCCCTCCTCCCTGATGCACCCTGAGAAGCAGAAAGAAATTGCTGTGATTTCAGCTCTGAGGGAACGGAAGCTGGCCCAGACCCCCCTCCCCAACAGTGGAGCTCTGGGGGGCCGGCAGGGCCGGCAGAGAGCAGGCCTTTATGATGGCTCCCCGCGAGCCCACTCAGCCCAACAACTTGTTTTCACTGTTTTTTTTTCAGTTTAAATTTCCATGTTGTTGTTTAAAAATTCTGGGCGGATTAAACATAAGGCATGTGTACAGCTTGTGTTAGACGGAAAACAGGCATCAACATGCTGGTGCCAAGCTGTCAAGCTTAATGACTCCGTAAGGAATTGGTGGCTCTGTGGTTGGGGCAGAGGGGGCGGGGGAGGGTGCTCAGTTGAAATCTGGGGGGGTGGTTTGTCATGCAAAGCACTTTCTAAACAGTTCCGCTCCACCTCGGCCTCCTGTATTATCTCTCTAGCTTTGTAGCAGCATCCTCCTCCTCGTGGGCAGCTCCTCAGAGGAAGCCGGCGTCATTCTGCAAAGGTGTGGCCAGGGGGGAAAACTGTTCTTTATCAGTTTTGCCACCTCCAGTTCACACCAGAATGATATACCTATGTTTAGCCATGGCCAAATTGTGGCAGCTGTCTACTGGGGGATGCACTGTGTGTTGACTGAAAGATAAGCAAGACATGAGGCTCCTGACATGGAGAACCTTCTAGTGAGTCAGTGAGAGAGTGGGGGTGGCGGGGCGTGGGGGGATGGGTTGGGAACAGCCACTACGAACATTCAGTGTTAGGACGTGCCAGGCACTTTCTCCGGAAGATCTTCAGGACCTAAGAGGTCAGACTCTTAGGTCACCCTGCTGTGGCAGGAAAGGAAACGGAACTGGAAATGACTCAGTCAAGGTTGGCAGCTCATCCGAGTGGAAGCAGAGCTGTGGGCTCTGTCCTGCCCGACGGGCACAGCCCACCCTGCAAAATCATCCCCACCAATGACAATCTACCTTGGTACCACACAAAGCCCGTCAGGATGGAGCTGGAGGGAACAGGGAACTGCTCACTCGCTCTTTCTCGGACGTGGCTCCTGCAGGTTGGTTCCTCCAGCTGTTCTGCGTCGAGTGAGGTCCTGGTGGAGGCACGGCACCAGCCTCTCAGGGGATCGAACAGCCCACGCGGTTCCCACGTGACCCACGTGGCAGTTTCCCAAGCCTGGCCAGCTGGAGGTCACACAGCCTGGGCTGTAGAGTGTTGGCGGCAGCAGGGCAGGTGCACCTGCCTGTGGGTGGGTGAGAGGCAGTGCTGGGCCAGGACCTGGAGGGGGCAGTGAGGGCCCCTCTTGAAGGACTCCCAACATCTCGGGGAAGGCGTCTTGGTAAGACCAGACTTGGCTTTCATGTCCAGCACTTTGTGCTCGCTGGACTTTCAGAAGCACAGTGCTCACTCAGCACCTGGGGGTGTTGGTGGAAAATTAGACCCAGATGGAGTCAGTTCCATGAACTGCATGCAGCCCCTGGGCCTCGGCCCACCGGCTCTGATGTCATAGAAAGGAGCTTGCCCTGCAGTTGCATGTGATGTTGACTTGGGTCAGACTCCTTCCGCTGCCTGGCACCGAGGCTTCGGGGCAGGTCTTCTCTTTCGCAGTGACTCTTCCTTATGAGTGGCAGGGACGGCGCTAGGGCTCCCCCCCTCCCCCCTGACAGGCTTGTGCTCTATCACTGAGCCACAGCCCTGGCCCCTTGTGTAGTTTTCTTAGTAGAGGGGTCCAGACTTCAGTAGCAAGGACTGAACTGTTGATACAGGCCTGAGTGAACAGCCTCCCCCTCTGAGTCTGACTTATCTCCATGCTCTGTCTAAAGATGCTCTCCATCATCACTAAAACTGGATTCTGACGGGAAAACTTCAAACTTACTGGAGTTAGCAATGTTTCCTTGGAGGTAATACCAAAGATGTGCAATAAAAGAGAATATAATGTAGATCAGATTTCATCCAAGTGAAAAGTGGGGACTGGAGAGAGAGTGCGGGGGTTAAGAGACTTGTCTTGCATGCAGCAGTGCTGGTTTGATGCCGGGCACCACATATGGTCCGCTGATCACCTCCAGGGGTCACTTGTAAGCAGAGCTAGGAGTAGCCTCTGAGCACCACCTTGGGTGTGGGCCAGGCCCACCCACCTACACCCAAACCCTCCAAAAGCAAAAAACATTTGTTGCATCAAAGCACACTATCAGTAGAGTATAAAGGAAACACCCTGAATGGGAGACAAATTTGCAGATCGTTTATCTGATAAGAGGGATTGAACTAACGGTCCACGTCCTGGTGGAGCTTCCCCTGAGGGCTCCTGTCTTGCTCCTGTGTGTGCTCTGTTGGCCACTTCTCACACTCCAGGTTCACGTGGGACCTTGTAGGAAATAATTTCTTTTTTCTTGATCTTTCTAAGCAAGGTCAATATGCAGTCCCAGGGCCTGGGATGTGTCTCGGTGGTAGTTACTTGCAGTTCAACCCCAGGCAGTTTTATTTCCAAGGTGCTGCTTCTAGTGTCCGTAAGACTCACCTTTGTGCCAAATCTCTTGCCAAAGGCATCTGGTCACTCATGAGGTCCTGTCCTCCCCACAGATTGCTTTCTCTTCAGTAAGACAACCTCAACCTTGTTTCTGTGTTTTCAGTTTTGTCATCCCAAAGCTCAACAACAATAGCCAAACAACAAATTAATTAATGAGCAAAGAGCTTAGGCATTTCTCCAAAGACAAGAGACAAATAACCCGTATACTCATGAAAAGATATTCAGCAGTATCACAAACCCCTAGGAAAATGCAAGTCTAAACCACAATGAGATCTTACTTCCCGCTCATTAGGATGCTTAATATTTTAAGCAAACAAACCTGAATATTCAGTCCGGGTGGTGTGGAGAAATGGAAACTCTTATGCACACTTGGGAATGTAAGTCTGTGCAGCTGCTTGGAAGACCATATGGTGGCTCTTCAATAAATGACAAACAGAGTTCCCGTATCGTCCAGGAGTTCCACTGCTGGGTGTGCGCACCGGTGACTGGGAAGCAGGAACAGGCACGTGTGTTCCAATAGCCACGGCAGAATCAGGCACAAGAGCCCCAGCGTGAAAGCAGCCCAAGTATCCAACCGATGAATGGATTAACAAGATGTACACACAGTAGAGTGGTACTTAGTCTTAAGAAGGAAGGAAGGGGACTAGAGCGATAGCACAGCGGGGTGGGCGTTTGCCTTGCATGCAGCCGACCCGGGTTCTATTCCCAGCATCCCATATGGTCCCCTGAGCACTACCAGAGGTAATTCCTGAGTGCAGAGCCAGGAGTAACCCCTGTGCATCGCCGGGTGTGCCCAAAAAGCAAAAAAAAAAAAAAAAAAAAAAAAAAGGAAGGAAATTTTGACATAAGCTATGACAGGGATGAGCTTTGAAACACAGTGAAGTAAGCCGCCCACAAAAGGACAAATCTTGTGTTTTGTTTGGGGGTTGGTGCAGGAGGGCTACTCCTGAGCTTGGGGCGGGGGGACCATCTGCAACGCCAGGCTCACACCCAGGCCTCCTGCACGTGGAGCATGCGCTCAGCCTGGTGAGTTGTCTCTCCAGCCCAGGACAAATACTCTACCTCCCTTGCAGATTCTACGAAGAGGAGGATGGTTTGTGTTCTCACTTGCCTCCTTGAAGACGCCTATGGTGCTGTGAATAGGCACATGTTTGTTTGTTTGCGTTGGTGGTAGGGGCGGGGTGTTGAACCCAGGGCCTCACACCTGAAAATGCTGTACCAGTGAGCCATACCCACTGCCCATTGCAGATTTATTTAGAGTGAATTCGGTGAAAAACGTGACGAAAATAGCAACTCCGCAAAAGCAGGCAAATTTGTCTTCTGTTCTGGCCCCCCCAGTTCTGCCCTCCTGAGGATGCGGGCTGATATTTCAGCTCCTGTGTATCTCATCAGCTGAGAGGAGCTCTCAGGCTGAAAGATGCTGACTTTTTGCGGGGGGTGGGGGAGGGCCCTACCTGGCAGTTCTCACAGGCTGTTCCTGGCTGTGTGCTCAGGAGTGACCCTTAGCAGTGCTCAAGGGACCATTTATGGTGCCAGGACTCGAACTACAGTTGGCTGCATGCAAGACAAATGCCTTAACCCTGCACTCTCTCTCTAGATCATGATGCTTTTATCTACGAAGCCCCTAGCTCGAGTAAGTGAGTTTAGGTGATGTGAAGAGTCTGATCTCCTCTCGAGGAGTCTTCCAGCTAGAGAACTAATGCAGAGACCAGGGGAATGGCTCAGAAGGTCATTGCACATGCTTTGCATACTGGATATTTGGTATACCCCTGAGCATCACTGGGTGTGGCCCAATCACCCAAATTAATGCAAATAGACACTTAAATTTAATTAATGCTAATTTACTTAAGGGGCTGGAGCAATAGCACAGCGGGTAGGGTATTTGCCTTGCATGTGGCCAACCTAGGTTTGATTTCTCCATCCCTCTTGGAGTGCCTGGCGAGCTACTGAGAGTATCCCGCCCACATGGCAGAGCCTGGCAAGCTGCCCGTGGTGTATTCGATATGCCAGTAACAAGGCTCACAATAAAGACATTACTGGTGCCCACTTGAGCAAATCAATGAACAACAGGATGACAGTGACAGTGGCAATTTATTTAAGAATGCTTCTACTTATACTGCTAATCCAACATGTCATCAAACTAAAATTAATTACCTATAGTTGAATAAACTGATTTTTAAAAACCATTAAAGGGTCCAGGGAGATAGTGTAGTGGGTAGGGCAATTGCCTTGCATGTGGCTGACCTGGGTTTGATCCCCAGGATCCTATATGGTCCTAGAACACTGCGAGCAGTAATTCCTGAGTGCAAGAACCAGGAATAAGTCCTGAACAACACCTGCTGTGGCCACAAAACAAAAACAAATCATTTAAAAAAAATGCTTTTACTTATACATACACATAAATCTCCTCAAATACCACATGACAGTGACAGTGACAGTGACCACATTATCTAAAGAGGGTATGTGTTAGCTCAGAAGAGTAAATTCAGGACTGGAGAGATAACTCAGTGCTCTAGAGCACATGTTTTGTATGGAGGAGGCTCAAATTTGATCCCCAGAATTGCATGGTCCCTTGAACACTGCTAGGAGCAGAGGAGCAGCCCCTGAACACCACAGGGTGTGGCCCCAAATAAAAACAGAGAAAAACTACTTGCAGGACTAAGCGATGGCTTAGAGGGCCAGAGCACATGCCTTGCATTTGGGAGTCCTGGTTTCAGTCCCAGGCGAGCACCAAGCACAGAGCCAGGAGTAATGCATGTCCGTCCCCCTCCAAAAGAATCATTGCACTTAAAGATAATCATATTTCATGTTGTGTGTGTGTTTGTTGACCTGTCTTCTCAGGTACACTCCTCCTTCCTCCCCACTGTCCTCACCAGGTGCAACCCATGCTGTGTGTATGCTCAGGTGCACTGCAAGCTATATGCATGCTCAGGTGTGCTCCAGGCTGTGTGTATGCTCAGGTGTGCTCCAAGCTGTGTGCATGCTCAGGTGTGCTCCAGGCTGTGTATATGCTCAGGTGTGCTCCAAGCTGTGTGCATGCTCAGATGTGCTCCAGGCTGTGTGCATGCTCAGGTTTGCTGCATGCTGTGTGCATGCTCAGATGGGCTCCAGGCTGTGTGCATGCTCAGGTGTGCTCCAGGCTGTGTGCATGCTCAGATGGGCTCCAGGCTGTGTGCATGCTCAGGTGTGCTCCAGGCTGTGTGCATGCTCGGGTATGCTGCATGCTGTGTACATGCTCAGGTGTGCTACAGGCTGTGTGTATGCTCAGGTGCGCTCTAGGCTGTGTGCATGCTCAGGTATGCTGCATGCTGTGTGCATGCTCAGTTGCGCTCCAGGCTGTGTGCGTGCTCAGCTGTGCTCCAGGCTGTGTGCATGCTCAGGTGTCACAGTCCAGCAAACCTGATGGGAGCACTGAGATCACACCTCATTGGGATCCGGGATCCTAAGCAGCAGAGCCTCTGGGGTTGAGCACAGCCAGGAGCACCTGCGGGACTGGCTGGAACTTGACTCGCACTTCCCGGGCAGGCAGTTGGCCACTGCGCTATCCTGGGCCCAAGATAACTTTTATTTTTAATAACAATCATACCCAACGCTCCCAGCAGAGCTCAGTCTGGTGTGTGCCAGCGATCCTGGGAGCCACCAAGGCATCACCCAGCGCTGCTGTTGGGCAGCAAAGGGCTACCCTTGGCAGTGTTCCACTGTCAGCAATAGAACTCGGGGCTCTGCTCGTACCCAGCATTTGTCCTACCACCTGAGCTCTCTCCCTGGCCCAAGATAACATTTTAAAATGAATAGATTATTTTTGCTTTGTTTTCAGTCTGTTTTAAATTGGTGGGCCACATTCCATGGTGCTGGTGGGTGGGTCGGTCAGCTGGGGCGGGGAAGGGCTTAAATGCAGGACTCAGCAGGCAGAGTCCCCTTTAAGTCCCACTTTGAGCTATTCCCCTGGCTCTCTCAAATGGAATTGTGATGCCCAAAAGGGGGGGGGGGAGAGAGAGAGAGAGAGAGAGAGAGAGAGAGAGAGAGAGAGAGAAAGCCCCTGCCATAGAGGCAGGCTGGGGAGTTGAGGGGGTGTTGATGGAAGGAATCTGGGGACACTGGTGCTGGGAAATATACACTGATGGAGGAATGAGTGTTACTGTGTGACTAAAATCTAATTGTGAACAGCTTTCTAAGGGTCTCCCTCACAGTGATTCGATTAAAAAGTTAAAAATAAATAAATAAAAGGGATGTATGCTGAGGAGGGCATGAAATTCATCCATTCCCATCTATCTTTCCCAATGGTCTGTTTCTGAATAGTCTCCTTTGAACTAAATTGGCGATGTAGTGAGTAAAAACACAAACCAACCAACCAAATGGAATAGTAGAATAATTCCAGGTGAAATCTAGGTACTAGGTGACTGTCAGAGAGAATACAGGGGTCAGGGCACTTTGCCTGTGAGGTTTGATCCCCTGTTTGGTCCCTCATCCCTTGACATCACAAGGGCGACCCTAGAAGTGCCTGAGCACTCCCTGAGAGTCGCCCCTCTCCAGAGAAACAGAGTAAAGAAAAGCTGGTTGAGACCACAAAGAGATTGCAAAATCATTACAGTTGAGTTTGAATTCAGCTTTCATGTTTTGCAGCCAAATAAGAAGTTACAAGACTGGTCCAGGGAGAGAATACAATAGGCTGGGTGTACACCTCTACATTTGGGAGCTCTGGGTTGGATTCCTGGCCCCAGCTGGTAGCCCGTGCTCTGCCCAGAGCGAGCACCAAGCCAGCTGTGATCCCCCAACCAAAGTTACAGAACTCTCAGCACTTGTAAAGTAAGAGCAGGGGGCAAAGCTCTTCCGTGTTCACAGGTTGCTACAGAAATCCCCACCCAAAGCAGTGAAAAGCCAAGCAGCATGCCTCGAGAAGTGCGAAAAGATTGTTTCAATTGCATTAGTCGACCTAGTTGAGTTTGTGCTTCAAAACTGGGACCAGAACAAAGGTGAGGGCCGTTTGATAAAAGCCTGGGGTGGGGGGAGGGGAAGAAGGGCATTGGCAGGCAGCTCGCAGGAGAGCACAGAAGCAGAAATTCCCAAGCACACTATTTTTCAGAGCAGGGTCTGGACCACCTCAAGGACATGAGCACATTTGGAGCACATTCACAGGCGACCAAGGTTACCAAGCGAGACTGACCCTCTCAAGGACATCTCCAGTGCATTCCATGGTTACGTCACATCGCCCAGACTCCACTGCCCCGAGGCCTCTCCTGCTCTCTGGCAACAGCCAGTTTGGAGTTAGTCTGTTTGGAATGTGGGCAGGGGTCGAGTTTCCTCATGTGGGTCCTGAGTCCTCATACAGGGCACAGGCAGATGAGCCAGTGGTTCAGGCCTTCATCATTCTTACAATAAACCTATGTTCCCGGGTTCTCAGTATGCTCTGGAGATTGAGCGTGGTTCTCAGGGCTAAGACACAGCTTCCAGGCAGTCCAGACCCCATTCACCAGAGGCAACCCTCAAGGAACACTATTTTTTCCATGCATAGTTTTGATAAAAATTCAGTAACCAAAATTAAGAAATTAGAAAGCTTTCAGTGTGAGGTTGTACGGAGCTACTCTGGCTGAATCTCTTTATTTGATAAATAAGATCTTAAACTTCTTAGGTCTTATTTAAAAAAAAAAAATTGGGTAGCCAGGGGCCAGGGAGATGGCACACCGGGCTGGAGCACATGCTTTGCCGGCAGGACCTGGCTTCAATCCCTAACACTGCATGGTTCCCAGAGGGACTCGTGAGTGAGGAATCCGCAGCATGCCCAGCCTCAGCACCCTGACCACATGTGCCCCCACGGGGCAACTGTACCCAAAACCAAAGCAGGGGGGAAAATCTTCCACAAAGTTGAATTCTTTTTGTTTCGGCGGTTTGGTTTTGGTGTGGGGCCACTCCCAGCAATGCTCTGGGTTATTCTTGCCTCTCCGCTCAGAAATTATTCCTGGTGGTGCTTGGGGGATGATGTGGGATGCCAGGGATTGAACCCCGGTCCGTAGCATGCAAGGCAAACGCCCTCCTGACCATTCTGTCTCTCCAGCAAAAGAAAGTTGATTTCTTTTTATTTGGTTGGGACCTCACCTGGAAAGTGCTCAGCAGTGACCCCTGGCGGTGGTTGGGGAACTGGATCTGGTACCAAGCATTGGACCCAGTTTACAGTGGCAAACTTCTGGCTGTCACTTTCTTGGCCCCGCACCCACCTCCTTCTGTCCTCTCCTCCCGGCAGCTTCTGGTCAGTTGTCCGTCGCCTCCTCTTTGCCCCACGGAGGAGTGACTGTCTGGGAGGAGGGTGAGCCCTGCACGAGGGCAGATGTACAGCTTGGCCCCAAGCCTGCGCTTCACCTCCTTCCGCCTTCCAGGAAACGTCACCGTCGTGAGTCACGCGGCGGACGATAACCAGATCCCCAGCCTCATCCTCTCTCCCCTGTTGGGGCGGGGGCCACCTCCTTAGCAGTCCGTCAGCAGCCCCCAAGGCGCAGGTTCCCTGGGAAGCTCAGTGACCCGCTGGAATGTTGCATTTCTTGTATCTCCCCCACCCCCACCCCGCCCCCGCACACACAGTTTTGGAGTGCATAACGGACCTCAGCAATTCAAGTATTTGTCTCTGTTCGGTTTGCTAAATATTTTCCTAACAGACCACATGTCTCATCCCGGCCCAGGTCCCCCTCTTGTAGCGTCACTTTCCTGTGGCTGCCGTACCACGCGACCACACCCTCTGGTGGCTGAGGGTGATAGAAGTCAGGGCTCCCCGAGGCCCAGACAGACGCTAGGAACCCTGACTGAGCGAGCGACCACACGTGCCCAACCCTGCCTCCAAATTACTCACCAAATCTGATCTGAGTATTTGTCTCTCTTTCGGGGACACATTTTGCCTTTTGTTTCCTCTGGGAAATCTTTCGTAGAGGGGAGAAACTCAGCATTGCAAGATTCTCAGTCCCAATCACTTTTGTAAAACCCTTTTTTTAAAAACCCTTAACAAAATTGTTTTGGTGGAGAGGTAAGGGCTTGTGAAAGGGATATTCACTGACTTCAGAGATTAGATTGTGGATGTCTTTGAACTTTTTTCTTTTGCTGGGGGTAAGGACGCGTGAAAGGGATGTTATATACACTGGTTTCAAGGGCTAGATTGTGGCTGTCTTTGAGCGTTTTTTAATTTCACCACTCTTTGGCAGACTTTAGCCAGAGTCTGGCTCCAGGCATGTCCCTGCCCATTTAAAAATTTGTCAGCAGGACCAGAGAGATAGTACAGGGGCTAAGGTACTTGTCCTGCATGTAGTAGACCCTAGTTTGATCCCTAGCAGACTCTATCATCTTATGAGCACTGTCACTGTCACTGTCATCCCGTTGCTCATGGATTTGCTCCATGTAACGTCTCCATTGTGAGACTTGTTACTGTTTTTGGCATATTGAATACACCACGGGTAGCTTGCCAGGCTCTGCCGTGTGGGCGAGATACTCTCGGTAGCTTGCCGGGCTCCTTGAGAGGGGCGGAGGAATTGAACCCGGGTCAGCCACATTCAAGGCAAATACCCTACCGCTGTGCTATATCGCTCCAGCCTTAACCAGGAGTGATTCCTGAGCGCAGAGCCAGGCTTAACCCCTGAGAACCACCAGATATAACCCCCTAAACCCAAAAAAGTCAATAAAGTACAATAAAATCCGTTAGCAGCTCCTCTGCCCTGGAGGTCCTGATTCCTCACGGGACTGTGACCCCTCCCCGTCTCTTCCTGCCCCTCTCTCCCCCCACCCCACCCTTTCCCGGAGGAGCAAACAGCCTTCCTCTCTCCCCTGGGCCTCTGCAAACTTGGCCACCCCCAGCACTCTCCCAGCTGTTCTCCGTGTGGCTCCCTGGAGTTCTTCACTCAGTTCTTGTTTAGGCTTCAGGCTTCACTCCCTCCACAGAGCCTCCACATTCTCCCCATTGTGTGCCCTCCTGCTCAGGGCACGGGTCCCGAGACCCTGGTGTGCGGCCTGACACCCAGCAGGAGTGCAGCCTGTGCATGGCAGGGCCGCGGCTCCCCGGGTACCTCTGAGCACCTGCCCTGCCTGGGTCAAGGCGAGAGCCCAGTCCCTGCAGCCTGATGCATGCACCGAGCGTGCTGTGTGCAGCGCTGCTCTGAGTGAACCCACAAACGATCTCTGGCCACACCCTAGTTCAGTGTGGGGGACCCTACCTAAGAGGGCGTGTGCCCAGTGAGCTGCACTGAGAAGATCGCCAGCCCCATGGCTAGGACGTGCAGCCCCTGGGTAGCGTCCCTGGGGCGTCACAGCCGGGCAGCCCCAGACCCCGACCATCACCCAGCAACCGGAGGGAGGGGGAAAGTGAGTGAGTGGAGGAGACAAAGGTTTGCTGAGAAGATCTGAGAGCGGGGGTGCTGCTGCCCCGCCCACGGGGAGCTGCCAGCCGCAGAGGAGCTTTGGCTGGTGAGACCCATCTCTGCGCGTGCCAGGAGTCCCCACGGATCTTTTTAGCAGAAATAGGGGATTACGTCATCAGGAGGCCCAAGGAGACCTTTTCATGCTCATTGTTCTGCTTTCTTCCAGGCCATTCCTGTGTTTCTCACTTGGCACAATGTGGCGGAGGTGATCATCTGCGGGCACCAGCAGTGTCTGTGGAAGGAGGTAAACAGTGGTGCCAGCCGCTCGTCTCTCTTCCTGCCTTTACGTCTCAAAGCCACACTGCTTTTCTTTCCAATGTGTCCCGTTCCCTGCCATCTTTTTGCAGTGAGGATGGCCTGAGAATAGTGGCCAGTTTCGGGGGTCAGGTTTGGACATCCTTCAGCTCCCCGGCGCTGCTGGGGGACAGGGCTTGGGCTGCAGGGGGCCTGAGCTCCGGGCTGTTCAAGTGAGGGCGCGTTCCCATCCACAGGCCATGCCAGCACCACATGGAAGCCCACCGTAGTGCCCCCAGGGGATGCCGAGAGTGTGTCCTCCCCAGGAAGCCCCTCCAGCCCCTGCGCTGCCTCCTGCCAGCCTCCTAAGAGCTTGGCACCATTTGGGCACAGCTTACGTGTCTGGACTTGTGAGCCAGATTGTTCACGGTACCAGCCGGGCGTTTAATGTGACCCCTCTCCGGGGCGTTCCTTCTCCTCTTTCTTTTTTTCTTTCTTTTTTGTTTTTGCTTCGGAGCCACACCTGACAGTGCTCAGGGCTCACTCCTGGCTGCGCTTAAGCAACCATAAGCCGTGCTGCCGATTCGAGCTGGAGTCAGCTGCATGCCAGGCCTTCACCCTATCGTGCCAGCTCAGCTGCTGCTCTTTTCTAACATGGGGACTGTGCAAATATTTTTAAAAATCAATTTGGGGGGCAGTGCGGGGGTGGAACCCAGGACCTGACGCCTGCTGGGCAGGTGCTCTCACTCTGAGTCACGCACCCGGCCTGCACTTTGGGGACAGATACACAGTCGAGAGGCTGGTCGGAGTCAGCACCCTTTCTCCAGGGCAGCGGAAGAGAGAGGCGCCCTTGGAGGACCAGGGCGCTCTGTGTCCCGCCCGCTTGCTCCAGCCCTTCCTCTGTGCGGGTAGCCGCCCTCTCCCCCTCTGCTCTGTGTTGTCCGCCCCAAAGCCAGGCAGAACTTAGAGCCTGTTCCCGTTAGCCGCGCTTGGGAGAGCTGTACCCCACTCTCGAAGGCCGTGTTCCTCCAACCAGTGTCACCTGTCAGCCTTGGCGCTTGACTCTGTCTCCCCCTGCTCCCCCGCCCTGCCTTCCGCCCAGGCCCTGCCACCCACCGCACCTGAGAGTCAGGCTTTCCATGCCTTGTCTTCCTCTCCCCATCAGCTGCTCCTCTCCCCGCCCCCCCTTAACCCCCACATCGGACACTGGCCAAAATCACCCAAGGCTCATTTTTTAACTCTGGCCAGTGGGTGGGCCATGAGGGCCACTCCTGGCCCTGCGCTTGGAGGGTCCCTCCTGGCACAGGACTCGGGAACCATGTAGTGTGGGAGTGGATTTCATGCCTCCCACATGCAACGTGTGTGTTCAGCCCATTGAGCTATCTTTGTGGCCCCCATTTCCTCAACTCTTTATTGGCCCTATCCACCATTCATCACTGTTGGAATAGAGCTCTAAATATTTTAGGCCTAACATTGGTTTATCCTTTCGCCCTTGCCACGAGGAGCTTAGGTTTATTGAGTCACACCCACCACAGTGCCCCCAGTCACTCCCATTTTTTTATCTGTAACCATTTCTCTATGCTCTCTTCCCCAGCCAGTTAATCAGCTTTCCCCCTAATCAGACTCTGTTAATTTGTAAGGTCAGATCTTTCTAGGACACTGAACCTGTATTGTAAGTTAATGTTGCCTTTCTCCTTATGTCTTTTGAATATTTTACTTTAAAGCAATGTCCTTTTTGTATGGACAAAGGAAGACAGTTAATATTATGCTTTTGTAACTTGGGATTTAATTGGCTTCGAATATATTCATTCCCGGGCATCTGCTTTCTCGACTTAAGCCTCAGTTGCATTTAGTTCCTAGCACCCCCAAAACAGGGTCCCAACGAGGAACTGAAGGGACCCAGGGCAAGCTGTGAGCTACCCTGGCATCGAAATGGACCAGGCCAAAGCACCACGATTCTTAACTACAAGTTAAGAGCTTAATCGTGGACAAGTGCTGTCATGATCCAAAAGCAACGATGAGACCAGGACCCTGCTAGGGATAGGAAAGACTAGTCTGGCCTGAGCACTGTAGTCTGAGATCAAGATGACCCCAGGAGAGCAATTCCATAAGCTTAATGCATCTTACTGTGTCCATACAAAATGATTAATATTTTGAATGCTTATATGTTTGTTGGACAAGGAGAGGAGAAACGCACCCATGGGATTCCACCCTTGGGTGGGTCTTCCTGCTGATAGAGAATCTGTCCTAGAAGAAGCATCCCTTGATGGGAAGAACTTTACCCCTGTTGAGTGTGACCACACCTATGTGCAAGCCCAATCCCTCATGCTTTGGAGATTTAACGAGGCTATGGAGGGGGAGAAGCAGATAGAGAGACAGGAGTGAATGGAGATGAGATTGGAATAAAGGGCAATTGAAACCAACCAGCCTGGCTCTCGTTCCTTGTTCCTTCCTTCATCTGCCCATCGCCATCGACCTCCCTGGGGCGGGGGAAGTGGCGTGAGACTACCGAACACAGGCTTCGGGAGAGATAGAGCGCTGCTGCCCTTTTGTGTTTCATATTCACCCCACTCACTTTTGGGGGTCTCTTAAGGGGCTTTTGTCTTCTGTCCTATCTCTCCAGCCCTAGCAATATGTTCATACTTCATACTTTATTTACACTAGAGTGATATATATATATATGTATGTATGTATTTTTTTTTCAAGAGGTGCTTTCAGGCCATGGCTGGCAATGCTCAGGGGCTACTCCTGATTCTGTGCTCAGGACTCACTACGGCGATGTTCAGTGGCCAGCCAGTGCCTGGGATTGCATAGGCCGTCCACATGCGAAGCATGTGCTCCAGTGCTTTTTTTTTTCAATTATTATTTTTATTTTTTATTTCTAGTTAGGGTTTAATTTAAAGTTGACAGTTATCAGGGGGCGAATGGGGGAGGGCGGTTAGGATAGAGAAGGGTACACTATGACAATGATTGTTAGAAATGATCACTCTGAACAAGAACTGAGTGCTGAAAGGAGGGAAAGGGATATATCTAATAGGCTGTCAGTACGTGGATTGCAAACCATAATGCCCAGAAGGAAAGAGAAAGGAGGTAGGGAAGAAAGAAGGAAAGAGAGGCAGGCTGGGGCAGGGGCTGTTGGCGGGACAGAGCCTGGGGACATTAGTGGTGGGAAATGTACACTGGGAAAGGGACAGGCATTGGAACATTGTATGACTGAAACCTAGTAGTGAATAACTTTAAAACTCTATTTCACGATGATTCAATCAAAAAATGAAAGTTGGCAGTCCTCTGTTTTTCTCTATTTTTGAAAAGTATTGAGAAATTCTTTCTGAGGAAAACTTATTTTGTGTGTGGGGCATGTCATGCCCTGTGATGCTCATGGCTTACTCCTGGCTCTGTTCTCAGGAGATCATACGTGAGGCTGGGGAGTAAATTGGGCTTGACCACATGCAGGAAGAGCTTCAGTGCTTTGAGCAATCTCCTGGGCCACATTCAGGTGGTGCTTGGGGTTACTCCTGGAATGGTGCTCAGGGACAGTGGTACAGGGATCACACGTGGTCCTCCTGCATGCACAGCCAACACTCCAGCCCACTGAGCCCTCTCCCTGTCTTGAGAGTGAAAAGTTTGCCATTTTTCCTCATCTTGCAAAATAATCCTTCTGCAATCTTCAGAATAAACCTGCAGGCCTCGCTGGCTGTTCTCCCTATCAAACACAGAGAAGGACCTGGGAGGTGGCTCCAGGGCTAGAGCAGATGCCCTGGGTTGATCCCTGACACTGTGTTGCTTCCCCCTGGGAGTGTGGGAGCCTGTTTGGTGTAGCCACAATGCCAAAGAGCACAACTGGCCCACTGCTGCCAGCCATGCAGTCCATGGTGGCAAAGGGACTGGAAGTACATGCAACCCCATGTGCCGGCACCAGAGGTCATGGGTGTTACCTCAGAGAGCCAGCACGTCTGTGCAACCTCAGAGAGCCAGAATGCTGTACAACCTCGGCGAGTAAGCATGCCTGTTCAGCCTCAGAGAGCCAGCATGCCTGTTCAACCTCAGGGAGCCAGCATGCCTGTTCAACCTCAGGGAGCCAGCATCTGTGCAACTCAGAGAGCAAGAACGTCTGTGCAAGCTCAGAGAGCCAGCACCTATGCAAGCTCAGAGGGCTAGTGCCCATGCCATCCTGTCAGTCCCAGCAACAGCCCTCACTACAAAGAGAATTATTAATGCAAGAGCAATTTTGTGTTTTAGTGTGTGTGTGGTAGCAAACAATATAATGTAGACATTTTGTGCCCACTAAAGGGTGCAAGCTTGCAGGGTGGGTGGGAACCCAGAACGGTGTTGGAGGGAAGGTCACACTGGAAATGTGACCTGGAAATGGGCGTTGGAATACTGAATGCAACAGCGATTATAAACTACTTTGTAACCAAGGTGTTTAAATAAAGTTTCAAACAAAGGAGTGGGGGTGCTGGCGAGATAGGACAAAGATGAAGGCACTTGCCCTGCAGATTCCCCCCACAGAAGGACCACTCAGCACCCCCTGCTTTGGCCCAGGTAATTCCCAGCACTGCCCAGCACCACATTACGAACCACCCAGCATCCTCCGGCCCTTGCATTGGCTCAGTAACTCAGTGGGCCAGGCGGGAGAGGTCCCCTCCCAACTCCAAATAAATGGAGGGGGACAGTCATGGGGACATGGGGGACCATGCTTCTAGCTGTGAGTTTCTTCTTTGGGAAAATGATTCCTGCGAAGGACTAATCGGGAGGCAGGAAACCTAACATCCAGCCTGGAATTTCATTTCTTATGTCAGGGAGCTGTTAGCGCCGAGTTTAGATTTCCCCAACTTGCTCTTTTTATATTCTTTCTAGGGGAGGAGGAAAATGTCCCTTCTCCTTTTTAGTGTTTCTTAATTTACACAGCATGCCGGAGAAATTTATAGCACTGCTCAGAGTTGCAGCAGGATTAATGAACAGAAGATTTAAAGAGACAGACTGAAATGGGAGTTACTTACCAGCTGAATCTCAGGCGGGCCCTAGGTGTAGTTAAGCCAAAGGCCTAAAGGGCAGGCTCCCTCCATGGATCCCAGGATGACTCAGAAGAAAACACACACACACACACACACACACACACACACACACACACACACACACACACACACACACACACACACACACACACCCCTCCAAAATAAAGCACCTCCCTGCGCCTCCCACACCAGTAATTAAACCCAGGGCTTAATGCAGAGGTAAATGCTCAACCACAGAGCTGCATCCCTGGCCTCAAGACCTTTATTTCCTTACAAATGACCAAAAGGCACATGAAAACATGCTCTTCATCACTAATCAACAGGGAAATGCTTATCAAAACAACAATGAGATATCATCTCACACCACAGAGACTGGCCTACATCAAAAAGAACAAGAGAAGAACAAGAGTAACTAGTGCTGGCATGGATGTGGGGAAAAAGGGACGCTCTTTCACTGTTGGTGGCAAAGCTGACTGGTCCAACCTTTTGGGAAAACAACATGAGCATTTCTTCAAAAACTAGAAATTGAGCTTCATATGACCCAGCAATACAACTTCTGGGAATTTATACTGAGGGTGCAGAAAATCACAGTAGAAATGACGCTTCACCTGTTTGTTCATTTCAGCACTGTTCACAATAGCCAGAATCTGGAAACAACCCAAGTGCCCTAGAACAGATGACTGGTCAAAGAAACTTTGGTACATCTACACAGTGGAATACTATGCAGCTGTTAGGATAGTTGAAGTCATGGGATTTGCTTATCAGTGGATGGTCATGGAGAGTATCATGCTAAATAAAATGAGTCAGAAAGAGAGGGACAGACATAGATTGCACTCATTTGTGGAATATGAAGTATCATAATATGAGACTAACTCCCAAGGATAGTAGAGACAAGGGCCAGGAAGATTGCTCCATGGTTGGAAGCCTGCCTTATGAACTGGGGGAGAAGGCAGCTGGGATAGAGAAGGGATCACTAAGTCAATGATGATTGGAGGGATCACTCGGGATGGGAGATGTGTGCTGAAAATAGATAAAGGACCAAACATAATGGTCTCTCTGTATCTGTATTGCAAACCATAATGCCCAAAAGTAGAGAGAGAGTAAGAGGGAACCACCATGGAGGTAGATGGAGGGGTGGGATGGAGTTGGGGGTGGGATACTGGGGATATTGTGGTGGAAAATGTACACTGGTGGAGGGATGGTTGTTCGATCTTATATGACTGAAACTCAAACATGAAAGTTTTGTAACTATAGCTCATGGTGATTCAATAAAAATTATTTTTTTAGATAAAGAGCTTTATTTCTTGCTCTAATGGCTAGAACACTTCCCTTTCAGGCTGGATCTTGGGTTTTGATACCTGGCCCTGCCTGGAGTGACCCCCAGGCTCTGCTGGGTAAGGTGCAAAAATTAAAACAAAAGAAAACCAAGCCAAACTTCTTTCCTTGTACATATTACATGGTCTCTCTCTCCTTTCCTTGGTTGCTGTGATTCTGAAAGCTTCACCCTGGCGTCACTTGGTTTTTCATGAGTAAACATAGTTCTGATGGTGAGTGGCGAGAGCACAGCCAGATGTTTTGGCCAAGTGACTCAGCTCTGGACCTCTGAGTCATCCTTCATCCCACCCAAGAAGAAACGTCCCCAACAAATAAACACTAAGGTGCAGCAAACTGGTAACCCCTCAGTAAATGTCTCTGTAATATATTTGTCCCTCAATCTAAATTTTTTTTAAACAGGGGAAAGCAAAAGTTTTAAAAGATTTAAAAACTGTAGCACTGTCATCCCGTTGATCATCGAGTGGGCACTAGTAACGTCTCCATTGTGAGACTTGTGGTTACTGTTTTTGGCATATAGAATTCGCCATGGGTAGCTTGCCAGGCTCTGCCATGTGGGCGAGATACTCTTGGTCGCTTGCCAGGCTCTCTGAGAGGGACGGAGGAATCGAACCTGAGTCAGCCTTGTGCAAGGCAAACGCCCTACCTGCTGTGCTATCGCTCCAACCAGAAAGATTAATCATGTCTCTTTTTTTCTTACAGAAAACTTCTCCTGTAAAGATCTGTAGGTAAGTTTTTAAAGAAGAGATTTAAGCTCCGTGGTCCTGGGGCCCATCCAGGGAGGCCACTGGGTGCGTGAGAGCAAACACAGGTCGGGCACAGCAGGGCGAGTCTCTAACCCCTGTTCGTCTCCCCAGTCTTAGCCCAGTATTTTTAACTTTGATAGTGAAATGTTTTTTTATGTTTTTTTTTGTTGTTGCTGTTTAAAAAATTAATTTTTGGATCACAGTAAGATACACAGTAACAAAGATTGGGTTTCAGTCATGTGATGTTCCAACACCCATCCCTTCACCAGTGTACATTTCCCACCACCAGTGTCCCCAGTTTCCCAGGTTCCCTCCCCACCCCCACCCGCCTGCCTCTATGGCAGGCACTTTTCTTCTCTCTCTGTCTCTCTCTCTCTTTCTGTCTCTCTGTCTCTCTCTTTCTGTCTCTGTCTCTCTCACAGTCTTTTCTGAAATATTTCGTTCCTGCTGGATTTCAGACATTGATGCTGAAAACTTCACTAAGAATTGTGCAATATTGGTGGCGAGCGAAAGTGGTAAACACAGGCTTGACATTGAATTTCCAAGATGTTGTTTGCAATTTATAGCGTTTTCGTGGCGGGGGCGGGGTGGGGGAGTGCGGGGTGGGAATCTGAGCAAAGTCAGCCACATGCAAGGCAGCACCTTAACTCTCTCTTTTTTTGGTTCTCTTCATTTTCTTCAGGACTACGCCTGATGATACTTGAGGGTATTCTCTGTGCTTGGGCCACTCTGAGTGGTGATCAGGGGCCGTGTGGTCTCTGGGACTGAACTTGTGATTCTAACTTACATTTTCCTGAGCCAAGATAAGGGTCTTACCTTTAACACTTAAAAGCGCATCTCCTAAAAGTACTACACTCAGGGACTGGAAAGAAAGTCCCTGGGTTAAGGTGCTTGCCTTCCATGCATCCAACCCAAATCTGGTCCATACCACCATGCACAGACCCCGACGCATGGCCAGGAGTAGCCTCTGAGCACTGCCGCTCACACCCCCGTCTCCTAAGACGCCATGTTTCTGTTGTGCTTTCATCTGGGATACAGAACAGTGTGTCACTGCCTTCACGCCTTTTGTTGTTTTGTGACCTGCCCCTGTATTTGGTTTTGTCTTGGTCTCTCCTTGTGGTTTCGCCTGGACTGTGCATCTTTCAGGAGTGGCCCCTGGGCATTACACCCTTCTCACCATGCCCTCTCAGGAGGCTCTGACACAGATCTGCGCCTTTATGGGAGATGATTAAGTTTGATCATTCAGTTAAGATAAAGCACAAGAGATTTTAGTGTGCTTTTGTGATGTCCTCTTTCTTTTTTCTTTTTTCCTTTCTTATACATTTTTAGGCCATACTGGTGATGCTCAAGGCTTATTCCTGGCTCTGCACTCAGGAATTACTCTTTATTACTTATTATTACTGTTATTGGATCACCATAAGATACAGCTTCAGACTTACAAATTTGCATGATTTTGTTTCGGTCATACAATGTTCAAGCACCCATCCCTCCACCAGCACCCATTCTCTACCACCAATGTTCCCAGCATCCCTCCCTCCACCCCCACTCCACCTCACCCCCTACCTCTGTGGCAGGCACATTCCCTCTTACTCTCTCTCTCTCCTTTTGGGTGTTATGGTTTGCAATACAGATACTAAGAGGCCATCATGTTTGGTCCATACTCTACTTTCAGTACGCATCTGCCATCCCGAGTGATCCCTTCAAGCATCATTTACTTAGTGGTCCCTTCTCTATTCCAGCTGCCTTCTCCCCCGGCTTCCAAGCCGTGGAGCCATCCTCCTGGCCCTTGTCTCTATTGTCCTTAGGTGTTAGTCCCCTATTATGTTACTTTATATTCCACAAATGAGTGAAGTCCTTCTGTGTCTGTCCCTCTCGTTCTGACTCATTTCACTCAGCATGATACTCTTCATATCCATCCACTTATGTGAAAATGTCATGATTCTGTCTTTTCTAATGCTGCATAATCAGGAATTACTCTTGACAGTACTCTGGGACCATATGGGATGCCAGGGATTGAACCTAGATTGCGGCATGCAAGACAAGTGCCCTACCCACTGGGCCATCACTCCAACTCCTATTTTTTTCTTTAGATTGTTGAACTAGAACTTAATTTTCTAAATTCAGGTACTGGGGTGATAACACAGCTGGTAGAGTGCTTGCCTTGGACACAGTTGACAGAATTCAGTCCCCAGCACCACATGTGGTCCCCTAAACCCACCAGAAATCCCTGAGTGCCAGGTGTGCCTGGTGTGGCCCCCAAATAAAAGTTTTTAAAAATAACATTAATATTTAATTGACAACATTATTATAGTTTCAGTTGTAAAACACACCCACTCAATGATCAGCATCATAAGTTTATTTACTGTCTTAGCAACTTTCAAACTGATGATTTAAATTGCAAGGATATAATCATAATTAGCACTGTAGCACTGTCGTCCTATTGTTCATCGATTTGCTCGAGCGGGCACCAGTAACGTCTCCATTGTGAGACTTGTTACTGTTTTTGGCATATCGAATATGCCATGGGTAGCTTGCCAGGCTCTGCCATGCGGGTGGGATACTCTCAGTAGATTGACGGGCTCTCCAAGAGGGATGGAGGAATTGAACCCAGGTTGCCCACGTGCAAGGCAAACACCCTTCCCACTGTGCTATCTCTCCAGTCCATAATCATAATTGTTATGCAATAATAATTATTATGGATAGTACAAACTATACATTACTTCTTTTTTATTTATTACAAAAGGTAACTGAGGGGCCAGAGAGATAGTACAGCAGGTTGGTAGGTTGCTTGCCTTGCACGTGGCTGAGCTGGGTTCCATCCCTGGAACCCCATATAGTTCCCAGAGCACTGCCAGGAGTGATACCTAAATAGAGAACCAGGAATAAGCTCTGAGCACTGTCAGGTATGGTCTCTAAACACTAAAACAAATAAAGAGGGGTAGCTGGAAGTTTGCACCTTTTGGTCCCCTTCACCCATTTTACCTACCCTAACCCTCCACCCCTCTGGTAACCACCACTGTTTTCTGTCTGTTTTTTTGTTTTGCTTTGTTATGGTAGCACTGTAGCACCATTGTCCCATTGTTCACCGATTTGCTCAAACGGGTACCAGTAACGTCTCCATTGTGAGACTTGTTGTTACTGTGTTTGGCATGTCGAATACGCCATGGGTAGCTTGCCAGGCCCTGCCATGCGGGCAGGATACTCTCAGTAGCTTGCCGGGATCTCCGAGAGGGACAGAGGAACCTGGGTCGGCCGTGTGCAAGGCAGACGCTCTACCCGCTGTGCTATCGTTCCAGTCCATTGTCACATAGCATGTTATAGTATTTCATGTTTTGTAAATGGCATACTAGTAGCCTGGTGACCCAATTTTCCACTAATGTACTTTTGAGAGATGGATAGCTTTAAAAATCACCTCCATCTAATCAGAATTTCACACGCACGCTGCCTTTCTCACGCAAGTCAGCCACTGCTGGTGTTGCCTGACTCTGAGAAAATGACTCACGGAGCACCAGAGAAGGGACTGCTGGTTTCCAATAGACTGAACAGAACTCTCTACGTAGCAGGGTTCTCATTCGATGAACAGGGGAACTGGGTTTGCTCGCACTGGATTTTTGCTTCCTCTGAGCCCCCATCAATGTGCTGTAGGCTGACCAGGTATGTGGCTCAGGTAGAGCACTTCCTTGCCTTGAAGTGTGAGGCCCAGGTGTGAGACCCGGTAAACTCTCTGCCTCCAGCCCCCAAACAGCGCATCTCAGCCTTCCTGTCCCTGCTGACCCCTCAAGCTGCGTGTCTGTTCTCCCTCTCTGCAGCGCCCTCTTCCTCATGACTGCTGCCGGGTTCCTTTCCTTCAACGACCCCCAGGTAAGTGGAGGTAAACTCATCTTCAGGTACCTTTTCCTCTCCGAGGCGCGGGTGTCCAAGCAGAACGCCCCGACCCTTCCTTTTAGAACCCCGCTACCTTGGGGCTCTGCAGAGGCGTTTGGAAGCTCGCAGGCAGAGCATCTTCCCGCCACGCAGACAGCTCCCCAGCCTCTGCTTCTCAGGCTCGGGGTGCTGGGCTCTGTGCATGCAGCCCTCGAACCCACCCGCCTGATTCCCGTTCCCATTCCCATTCCCGGGCATCCCGTCTGCAAGGGACTTTCATTTTGTCACCCTGAGTTTTTCCATTACTAGGCATGGAGGTCCCCCTGTAGCCATCTCCCCTCTGGTCTCTGCTTTTTCTCCCCCAGCATTTTATTAATTCCCCATCAAGCACCAGGCCAGGCTCAGGGGACACAAAGAAGAATTGTCCTGGTCCGGCCGCAGGCCAGGGGCTAATCAGAGCCAGAAGGAGCAAAATAGACATTCAGCAGATAATTAGAACCCTGGGAGGCTGGGGGCTGTCTGGGGACATCACGGAGCTGGTGAGCATCTAAGTAGTCTTGGGGCCTGAGGGGGTCGGAGTAGCTGACAGTTACAGGGCCTGTGGGGGCGGGTCCAGGCTCCATGCTTTTGCACCTTGTTTTGTGTAAAAGTTGGCAGTTCCAGAAGGGCAGCTCCTCTGTCTCCATTGCACAGCTAAGAATAGGGAGGCCCAAAGGGCCTTTGCGTGGGAACCCAGAGAGAGCTCTGTGGGCCGAGGGCTGACTCTTCAGCCGAGTCTGGGAGGAGACGAGCAGGTGGGGGCCCCTCGAAGTGTCCACACACCTGGCTCAGCCCTGCCCTGCAGCGGGTGTGTGTTTGGGGGGAACGCAGATGGTCACAGAGGGGTGTCAGATGGGAAGAGGAGGGCGTGCCCTTGGGTGGGAGGCTTATAGGGGCGCCTGGGGCCTGGAAATGCAGGTGCCCTCGCTCTGAAGAGGGGCCAGTGGAGAGGACGGAAGTGGCTGACAGGGGTGGATCAGAGAGATCCCGGGCGGTGGATTTGATCCTGAAGTCGCAGGACTGGAATGTCTTGAAGCCACAGAGGCCATCCTCAGCTTAGCCTTTGCAGAGATGCAGAGTGGGGTGGGAACGGGGCCTCTAGAGGCAGAAGGCCTGTAGGAAGGGGGCACGGCCACCCCAGGAGGAGTAAGGCCCCAGGAGTCTTGTCCTGAGTGGTTCTGTGGTGACATTTAGGGGTTCCGCTGGTCACCCTGCATCCCTGTGTGCCGTCATCACCTCGTCCCCACCATCACCATGGCTCCACACCCCCAGAGCCAGAAACCACGACACTCACTGAAGCCTGCATGACTGTTTTTCTTGTACAGACATATTTCTGACAAAAATCTGGCTTACAAACTATGCCCCGTTAGAGCTGAACAACAATCTCTAATTGCCAAATGGAAATGATAACAATGTACTATATATGTGAGTTTTGTGGATAGGAACTCTCTCTTACTCTCACTGTCTCTGTCTCTGTCTCTGTCTCTGTCTGTCTCTCTCATTCTGGGGCCGGAGAGAGCTTGGAGGCTAGGATGCAGGGGCTGGGATGTGGGACTGGGATGCGGGGCTAGGATGCAGAACTGAGATGCGGGACTGGGAGGCGGGACTGGGATGCGGGACTGGGATGCGGGGCTGGGATGCGGGGCTGGGATGCGGGGCTGGGATGCGGGACTGGGATGTGGGGCTGGGAGGCGGGGCTGGGAGGCGGGGCTGGGAGGCGGGGCTGGGAGGCGGGGCTGGGATATGTGCTTTGCACGTAGAACACTCCACTGGTTTGGATCCACAGCCCAGAGCACTGAAGATCCTCAGTATCAGTGTGCTAAGGGTCCTGAGTGCTGCTGATGTGACCCCAAAACAGAATTAAAAATCTTCCTGCAGCTGTATTTTCAGAACGGTCTTATTCCCGGGGAGAGCCGCAACTACTGCCCAGGAAACCACAGGTGTGGGACAACCACAGCACTTAGTCTTTTTTTCTTTTTTGATAGGAGGGTTTGACCACACCTGGCGGTGCTCAGGGCCCATCCCTGTCTCTGCTCAGGAGATCCCTGGTGGGGAGTGAGCGGGGGTGGGCCACATTCACTGCACAATCTGACCTTGTTTTGTTTCCTAAGGGCTAATCATTTTTTAAATATTTGTACTGAAATAACTTTGCTCTACAGCATTATATAAGTTCCATGTATGCCTTACACATCAGTATCTATATATAGTGACAAAAGGAATAAGTACTTTTATTTTAGATTGATAATGAAAGTTCTAGCATGAGAAATCCTTCCCCCCTATTTGTATTGAGATACCGTGGCATACAACATAATCGTTTTCTTAAAACCCTGTGTTACAGTTTGATCCAGATGGCTATTTCTGGGCAATCATTCACTTATTCTGTGTAGGTAAGTTTCAAAAGAACTCTTGCTTCAATAATTAAGGGTTACTATTTACCCTTCCTGCATTTCCACTTCTCAGTGACTTGGGTTATGGGCAGTTCAGTGCAGAGCGTTATCTAAAACTGAATGGCATGTACTGGCATTTTCCAATTCGACTGGCTGGTTTTGGAGTTTTCCAGCCATTCCTTTTCCAGCCTTGACTCTTTGTTTTGCTGTTTTTACATGAACTCATTCTCCCTGGCTCAGGCTTTGCTCACCTGCGTCCAGGTGGTAAATGCAGTTTGATCTTCTCTGAAAAACGGTGGGAAGAGATCTGGAAGTTGGTGTCCAGAACATTCTTCAGCAAAGCACCAAAAAAAAAAAAAGTGTATGGAATCAAATGTAAAATTCATATTTAAAATGACCAGATTTTAAGCCCTGCAGTCCCTGTCTGCTGTCTACAGTACTGGGTGGGGCTGGGGGGGGGTCCTCGAAGAGTCCAGAAACCCCGGGGCCTTCCTCTCTCTCTCCCCAGCAGAGGAAGCCAGAGCTTCCTGTGCATTGTCCCCTTTTGGTGCTTAAGACCTTTTCCTGCTCCCTCTCTCTCTCCTGAGCCTGCATCACTTCCTCAGTGCTATGGGTCACCCCTGTCAAACATGGACAGATCGGAGGGCAGCTGCCTGGCTGTGAGCCCGGCCCGGCGGGCCCTCCCTTCTCCGAAGTGCATGGTGCTGTCCCTTCACCGGCTCTTCTATTTTGTTTTGTTTTGCAGGGGCTTATAAGACACTGCAGAAGTCCCAGAAACCCAGTGCATTAAGGTAAACTTGGAAAGTCATGGGAGTTGGGGGTGGGAAAATGGCTCATAGAGCACATACTTAGACTGTGGGCACCCTGGAGTTTGGTCCCAAGCACCATACATTGTCCCCCTGCAGCACTCCTGGGTGTCCACCACCCCCCGGGGAAACAAGAAGATGAGAAAGTTTGCACAGTAGCGTTCAGTTCAAAGAAGGGGTGAGACACGTGGTCTTGTGAGCTGCTCCCGGGTCTGGCTCAGTGCACGTGGCAGGCCAGGCACCCCAAAACCACGGGCTCTGCCGCTGGGTCTCCCCACTGCCTATGGAGAGCAGATCTCTGGCCTCTTGCTGAGGGGCAGCCATTTAGATGACATTTTAGCAGAATTATGTGACCAGGGGCTGGGAATGTCCTTAGTGGTAGAGCATGTGCCTACTAGGTGTGAGGCCAGGTATTTGATTCCCATCACCACACACATGCTCATGCACACACATACACACACACACACACACACACACACACGTACTCATACACACATGCCACACACATGCAAGTACGCATGCACACATGCACTCTCACATGCCCACACAAATGCACATGCACGTATACACATATACACATATAGGCATTCATGCACACCCACACCCACACACACTATTTGCATCTATATTTAAAGTGATCATCATACTCTTTATTGATATTTGGAAATGTAGTAACTTATAGATATAATTTAGTGAAGCACATAACTGTTTTTGCACATGTAAAACATTTCTATTATTTCATATGCACTCTTTGATTTTGTCTTTTTCAGTGACCTTGACCAGCAGTACTTAAACTATATATTCAGGTAAGAATCATTTATATTTTCTAAGACTGTCTCAGATTCTTCCAGGGCTAGTAGAGATCCTCTTCCATGTCCCCACACCCCCACCCCAACAGCTTAATCAGGCCGTACTGAGCCAATGTGTGTAAAGTCATCCCTGAAAACTGTGTTGAGAAGCCACCCAGCCCTTCCACTAGACGAGGGCTCCCTTCCTGCAAAGCCACGCCAGCCCCTCAGAATATGAAGCCCATGAGAGTAAGGGGATGTTTCTTCCCACAACCCCCTCTCTGGTCTGCGCCCTTGATTTCCCTGCCCCAGTGTGCCAGAAATCCTGTCACCCCCTGAGCCTGTCTTCCGGACTTATTCCACTGCACTATTCCACTCTGACTTGGACACCGTTGTTTGTTTGTGTTTTTTATTTTTAACACTTGCAAACACCAGTTTCTTATTTATTTAAAAGAAAATTAGCATAATGTTTCCTACTCGTGTGCCACTTGTGTTGCAGGTGAAGTTGTCTCTCCAAGGTCCATATTTTTGACTTTTTGAGTGGGATTTATCCTAGATCTTCCTTGTTTATCTCCATATTATTCCCCTTGCAGGGAGGGATGTTTCTGTTCACTGCCATGTCCTTGGCTGTGGGACACTTCTAAGTCTTCTCCAGTAACTGGATAAATATCTATTGAATGAATGAATTTAAAAAATCTGTTGTTTTTAAATCACTATGGGGGCAGGGGGATAGCTCAAAGGGCTAGCATCCTTGCTTTGCTCCCGGGAGGCCAGGTCTGATCCCCAGCACTGCATGGTCCCCGGAGCACAGCCAGCAGTGACCCCTGAGCATCCAACCAAGTATAGCCCCCAAGCACCCCCAAGTGTGCGTTCCCCACCCCCGCCAAAACAACAACAACAACAACAACAAAAGTTTGCTTTCTTTTCTGCCTGTTCTTCCAACATCAATTATAAAACAGTCCATGCCGTTTTCAGGCATGTGGGAGACGGGATCCTTGTCTGAACTAGCTTGGAAATAACTCAGCCATGAATTTCATGGCAAAAACAGATTTAGCTCACACCAGTAGCCAGCTCATAGAGTGCAGATAACTTGTAATTTATTTATTTATTTATTTATTGGTTTGGGGGCCACCCCTGGCAATGCCCAGGGGTTACTCCTAGCTCTGCACTCAGGGATCCGACCTAGGTCCATTGCACGCAAGGCAGGTGCCCGTCCCTCTGTACCATCTCCTTGGCCCCAACTAGAATCTGCTTTGCTTTGCTTTGCTTTGCTTTGCTTAGCTACCAAGAACCAAGATGAGGTAACTTTGATCATTCAGTGGGGCTTGGATGCTCATTTTTGTGGGGTCGGTTTCACCCTTCTGCCCAAACCCGGGGAGGGTGCCAACATATTCTCACTCTTCCCAGAAGAGCTCACCTGGGCCCACCATGCAGAACTGGTGGGTGCACCTACTTGCTCTCAGGCCTGGCATGGGGAAACTTTCTGATGACTCTCTGATTCCCTTTGCAGTGCTGGGGTCCTGGCATTTGCAGCTCATCCTACAGGTAAGTGTAGAGTGTTCGGGGTCAGTGGTTTGAATGTGCTGTGTGGCTCCTTCAAGCCTTGCTGTGACCTGGTTCTTATCTCTGAGGGACATTTGTTAGACAGGATGTTATCCGGTAGCCAGGCTGAGCTCGGAGTTGAAACTGTCGATGCTAACCAGTGACTCAGTGGCAGAACACTTGCTTGGCTTAAGAGAAGCCTTGGGTGCCATCCCAAGCAACCTGGGGTAAAAAAAAAAAAAGGGGGAAGATGGCTCAAAGAACTGGAGCATGTGTTATGTGGGACCCCTAGGCTCAATCCCAGGCACTGAATGGTCCCCCAGGCACCACCAGGAGCCACCCCCAAGCGCTGAGCCAGGAGTAGTCCCTGGACACTGCCATGTATGGCCCCTAAGTAATACAAAACAAAAAATAATAACAATTAATAATCATTGTTTTGGGGCTGGAGCAATAGCACCTCGGGTAGGGCGTTTGTTTGCCTTGCACGCGGCTGACCTGGGTTCGATTCCCAGCATCCCATATAGTCCCCTGAGCAGCGCCAGGGGTAATTCCTGAGTACAGAGCCAGGAGTAACCCCTGTGCATTGCCGGGTGTGACCTAAAAGCAAAAAAAAAAATTATTGTTTTTTGTTTGTTTTGTGTTTGCTCTTTGGGCCGAAGCTGGCAGTGCTCAGGGCTAACTCCTGCTTTGCACTCAGGGCTCACTCCTGATAGGATCGGGGGACCATTTGGGTGCCAGAGAAAGAACCCAGGTTTGCTGTGTGCTGCAAGGCAAGCCCTACCTGCTGTGCCACCTCTCCAGCCCACGTTGATGGTTTTTCAGCCCATAGATTTTTGCCTTATCCCTTCTTACATTTTGTTGCCCACCTTTTCATCTGCCATGTGCTTATGTTGCCCTCTTCTAAAGTCCTCTAAGTACTTAGAATTGTTCTGCAATTCTCATGCTAGATATTTGGTGAAAAATTCAAATTTGCCCTATATCATGCCAACATCTTACATTAAGTGTTTTATCATGTTAGGATATAATTTTCATAATTCCAGGCTCAATGAAATTCTGAAATTCCAGGTTCAGTAAAAGATCTTGCTGCCTCCACTACCCTCTGGATACTTTGCAGACTCACAACACTTTACCTTAGTGATTTTTTATTCTGAATTTGATACCAAAAAATGAAACAGTAATATCTGACTAAAAAGACCGGTTTTATTGGTCAAGCTCCTCAAATTAGTATTTATTGACCAGATTGCTATATACACGAAGTTAACCAACCTCTTGGGAATCTCTGTGCCTCTATTTTCTCTAAAATGTGAAAGGTGGGTTTGATCATTGCTCCAGCCCTTTCTAGTTCTCATACTTTGTTTAAAACAATAGTGCTGGGGAGATGGCTGACACAAAGGGATGTTGCATATTCTTTGCCTGTTGGAGCCCCAGTTTGATCCCCAGTAATGCATGGCAGAGAGGTGCCCCCCGTCCCCATGCAGGAGTTGACCCGAACCCCAAGCACCAGCTGTGGCCCAAAAGAAAAAACAAAGACAACATAAAACAAAGAAACCAAATAGTGACCAGCTTCTGCTGGTGCTTTTAGCTGCTTCACACCGTTTGAGCTAATAACCGCAGGGACTGGTGATGCTCTGCCTCTGGTCTTATTTCTGATTACATATGCTCATAAGACAGTCTGAATGACTTCCTGCCAGTGCCTTATTCTTGTCCACACAGACGCACGCCCGTTTTTTCTGCCCACTCCTGCAGCCTGGTACTATCTCATAACTATGCAGCAAATATCCTCACCACTACCAGGTATCAGGGTCCTACTCTCAGATACTAAATTATAGAAAACCTCGGTGTCTCCTTTAATTCATGCCTTTGGGGCTGGAGAGATAGTACAGGGCATAAGGCCCTTGTCTTACACACGGTCAATGTGGTTTAACCCCAAGCACCCGATATGGTCCCCTGGGGACCACTCGTGACACAGAGCCAGGAACTATTAAACTGTGAACCCTGAATTACTAAAGCTTCTGTGGCCCTGCCATCCCAGCCCCTTCACACACCAAATTGCAATTGTTGTCTTTCCCGGCATAGCCAGGAGGTTGCCAGCCAACAGAATATTTTGAACCTAAGTGCCCTCCCTGACCACACACACACACACACACACACACACACACACACAGACACACACACACACAGACACACACACACACACACAGCTTTGAAATGCCTTTGTCCAAGGCCTTTGGAAAGTCACACTCCGTAGTTCTCTTTGACTCATATATTCCTCTACTCCCTAAGTGGATTTGGATGAATAATATCACCAAAATTAATCCCTCTGGGGACTGGGGAGCTGGCTGGAGGGCTGGAGGGCTTGCCCACCTGCTCAGGGCCCTGAGTTCTGTCCCTGGCTCTGAAGCACCTGTGTCCCAAACACCCCTGGTAATTGCCCCTGTCCCCCGCCAAAAAAAAAAAAAAATTATGGTCACTTTACCTGTTTTGTGCTTGATCAGTTGTTACACTCTGATATTGATGAGAGGAGGAGGGAATCCTCGTGAGAATCTAAGGTACAACCCATTCTACTCACGAGGAAGCGGCTGGAAGTGCAAGGAGTTGGGAGCCGCTGAGGGGACTGGGAGGAAGTCCTCCAGGGAGCTTCCTGGCCTTCTCTTTTCTTTGTTTTGTTTTCCTTAAATTTTATTAAAAGAGCCATGATTTACAACTTTTACAAAGTTACTGAGAGTTGAGTATTAGGTAGGCAATCATTCAACACTGATAAAAAAATAAATAAACAAATAGGGCTGCATAAAGTTAAAGAACTTCTGCATGGCAAATGAAACACAGGCTAAAACTAAAAGACAGTTAGCTAACTGAATGGAAACAAATATTTGCATTCAATACATCAGGTAAAGGTTTGATGTCAAGGATATATAAAGTATTCACAAAGATTATCAACAACAACAACAACAAAATTCAGAAGCTCTATCAACAAATGGGGCGAGGAAATGAATGGACACTTTCTCAGAGGAAGACAGGCAGATGGCCAGTAGGCACAGGGGAAAATGCTCAGCATCAGAGAAATGCAACTCAAGAGGACAATGAGATGCGTCTCACACAGTGAGACTGCACGTGTCAGAAGTAGTAGGAACAGTGTGTGTCGGCTTTATCTTTTCTGCCTTTTTTTGTAATAGGGCCCAGGCCCAGTGATGCTGTGGGACAATATGGCTACAGCTAGTAGTTCTTGGAGACCAGACAGCCCCAAGGATTGAACTCAGGGGCCTCGTGCATGCCAGGCATGTGCTCTACCTCTTGAGATACCTTCCTGGCCCTCTAGGATTTTTTTTTCCCTCAGTGCTCTTATAAGTTTTTTATAAAGTCTTCGGAGTAAGCAAATACTTTGATGTTTTACATTTCTTTCTGGAGCTTTCCTTGGTCAGATGTTTTTGTCCATCTGTTTCTGAGGACAGTAATTGCTGGTTTATGCAATTTGACAAATATCACCACATATCCAGCTTTCCCTTCCTATACACAAGGCCATTCCTGCCATGTGAATTCTAAAAGAAATCTCCCATGTGAAATGACCTCCCAAATCATACCAAATAGGAACATTCAACTTTTTTTTAATTAAAGAACTATGGTTTACAAAATTATTGATAGTTGAGTTTCAGGCATATAATATTGCTTCTTTTTTTTTTTTTTAAGTAAGTAGATTTTATTTAGAGGTTTCTGAGGGAAGGAGGAAGAGATAAGTGGGAGAGAGAATAGTGAAAATAACATGCTCAAGAGAGAACTCGGGCTTCTCCAAGAGTGGAGGAAGCTCTGCACACATCCTAGCACTCGACACGAAAGCATGGAAGTACACATCTCAAGGGGGGAGATGTGGGCGACACATGTGCTTGGGCACCACTTGTGCTCGGCCACGTGGGCACAAGCAGCACATGGGCTCAGGCAGGATATGCGCCTCAGACATATAATATTTCAACACCAAACCTACTACTAGTGTCAATTTCCCTCCACCAGGGTTCATATATTCTGTCCCTATACTGACACCCACCCCATCCCCGCCCGTCAGCTTGGCAGGCATATTACAAAATTTTAGTGGGTGCAGCTTGTTTTCAATTTTTTTATTGTTGGTTTTTGGGTCACACCAGCGATGCACAGGGCTTACTCCTGGCTCATGCACTCAGGAATTTCCCCTGGTGGTGCTCAGGGGACCATATGGGATGCTGGGAATCGAACCCGGGTCGACTGCGTGCAAGGCAAATGCCTTACCTACTGTGCTATTGCTCCAGTCCCTAGGGGGTGCAGATCTCATGTGTCCAGTTTTGTTGAGTCTGTGTTTTGGATAGAGGACCATGCCCCTCACAAAGCCCTGGTGTCTCTTCACCTGTGAATTCTCATTCTCTCCCCTTACCCCATGCCCCCTTGATTTCTTTCCTTCTCTGTTCTTTTCTTTAAACACTGAGGTCAAGAGTAATCTAGGCATCCACCTTTTCTAAAAT
Organism: Sorex araneus; assembly: GCF_027595985.1. Lineage (NCBI taxonomy): Eukaryota > Metazoa > Chordata > Mammalia > Eulipotyphla > Soricidae > Sorex > Sorex araneus. The sequence goes on along the minus strand of NC_073303.1, from coordinate 334,547,358 downwards.
ATGTTTCCTCATCCAGTATTATACCACAGGTAAGTGAGAACATCCTGTGTGTGTCTTTCTTCTCTGGCTTACTTCATTCAACATGGTGTCTTCCAGTTCCAACCAGGTCGCAGCAATTGGCATGATGTCATTGTTCCTTGCAGCTGCATAGTATTCCATTGTGTTTATATACCATATCTTCACAATCCATTCATTTGTCACTGGACACCTAGGTTGATTCCATATCTTAACTATTGAGGGCAGCAATGAATATGTCTTGGAGGGCAGATTTCTAAAAGTGGAATTGCTGGGTCATATGGAAGTTCAATTCTAAGTTTACTGAGAATTCCCCGTACTGTTTGTCATAGGGGTTGTACCAGACGACATTCCCACCAACAATGGCTAAGAGTTCCTTTTTCACAACATTGTTCCTACTTTTTATAATATGTGTCATTCTCACTAGTGTGAGATGGTATCTTACTGTTATCTTGATTTGGATTTCTCTGATGATAAGTGATGAGGAACATTTGACTTTTGGATAGTGGGGGAAACCTGTGTCGCTAACTTTTGGTCATTGCACAGAGTCTCTGGGTGCTTAATCTGGAAGCACAGCCTGGTCAGTAGCATTAGGCTGCAAATTAATCAGAGTAAAGAATAATGAAAATAGGCTATAGTCCCTTTTCGAAATGATACTGAGCATTGCCAAACGTGGCCCAAACAACAATGTGATGAAATTGGGTAGTGGTGATTGTTGCACAACCCTGAGAATATCCTAACAAACCTGAATTGTGTTTGTGTGTGTGTGTGTGTGTGAAATTAAAAGTATGTGAACTGTGTTGCAATACAAAGAAGCAGAGGGAACTTTTAAGAAAGGAATTCTCTCTTGAGAGACTGTTTGAAACCCAGTGGTGCTTGAGAAGGATATTTGCAAGGATTAGTTTTGCTTGCATTATACTTTTAGCTAAAAAGGAAGAGAGTGAGCGCCCACTCCTGACCTCCCTGCCTTGCCTTATGTGGTCCCAAGGATGGAGCCTTGGTGGTGGGCAGTGCGACCGTGGGGTCACTCAGAGGGTCTTGGCTCCTTCTCTGGAAGGCTCCAGACTGTCGGGTCTGAGGGATCTTGGAAGCACTTTAGTTCATTGGCCTTCTGCAAAGGAGTCTTCTGACCTCGTGACAAGGGCCGTGGCCTCCCTTGCCCTAGTAGCTCATGTTCCTGAGTCAAGGACTGCCCCATGTCTGCGGGCCTTGGTAGCCGTCCCGCAAGGCTCGGGCGACTGTCTTGGGGACGGTGTGGGTGGTTTGCATCCAGACTGGTGGGCTGAGAACTCAAGGACTTCTGCAAGCAAGAAGTTTCTGCTTGCCTGGGTCACATCCCAGACACCACAGACGGGGCTCCAGGGCCTCCGGGAGTGATCCCTGAGCACAGTTGGGTGTGGCCCCAAAGTGCTCCCCTGCAAAGAACAAAGCCCCCAAACCTCTGCCATAAAGTGTGCTTTCTCTTTCCATGTCTCAGGACCCCTACAGGAAAAGGGTCAGGTGGGGGTCATTATAAAATTGGCGAGTTTCCTGGGGCCATGGTGATTTTCTTTGTTTCCTTCCCTGCCTCCTCTGGGACCCCTCCCCTAGCCTGGACCACTGCAAAGGTCCTGGCATTACTCCTGGGTCTGGCTTTCCTCAGAGCAGTTTTGGGGTGGGGAGCACACCTCTTGGTGCTCGGGACCGACTCTGCTCTGCAGTCAGGGATCTTTCACTCCTGGTGAGCAGAGGGACCATGCAGAGCTGGGTCAGTGTGTGCAGAACCCATCCTGCCCGCCCCTCCCTGCCGTGTTGAGGAAATGCTGTACCGAGCAGAGCCAGCTCCTGGGGTGGTGTCGCCGCCTCTCTGACTCCCCTCATTACCACACCGAAGGCTCTTGGGCATTGGCTTGGAGGTCAGGAAAGGGCCAGGCTCCTGCAGCTGCCGAGGACAGAGCAAATCCTTTCTGGATGCCCCTCACCAGCCCAGGCAGGGCCCCTCCGTCGTCACTGCTGAGGTGAGAGACCCTCACACTCGAAGGAGCTCCCGCAGCGCTGGGGTCTGAGCCGCCTGTGCTTCTGCAGGCCTCCACCGACAGCTCAAGGCCTGGCGAGCCGAGGGCAGGAAGCTGCAGCGTCATGGCAGGAAGAATAACAGCTTTAAACTTCCTCCAGGAGACCACACACACACACACACACACACACACACACACACACACACACACACACACACACACCCCTAAACACAGAATGTTCCTGCCAATAAAGGGGCACACACACACCTAAACACAGAATGTTCCTGCCAATAAAGGGGAAGTTGGGTAATTTGAAATGGATTAGGTCAGAAGTTCCCACGGGTCACCACCATATAATACGTGACGTTGTTGTAACCTGTCAACTCCACTGCACCCGGCATGTCCTGCAGTATTACATGTGTGGGACGTGTATGGATCTAAACCTCAGAGCGACTATAGCAGGAGACCCGAACTACAACACACATTCTAAGGTGCCTGTCAGAGAGGCAGCTGGGGGTGGGAGGGATCTGGGTGGGGGGAAGTCGAAGCTGGAGATGGGATTTGTGGTGACCATTGCACTCGAGGAACTGTATTATGAACAGCTTTGGGGAGCTCAGTGCCTTAATAAAAATATAAAATGGCAGAGCCACTTGGGTAGCAAAACAGTAATGACCGTTACCTGGCCTAAGGCCTCCCTCCTTTTCAGAAACAAAATTATTCGGCGGGTCCCCTAGAAACTAACTTCTTAAAGTGAACATACAGAAAACAGCCCCCAATTGCAATCCAGGCTGTTACCGCCACCCTCAGCCCACTGTGCTCCGGTGCCCCCTGGGAGGGGGGCGTCTCCAGTTGGGCTAACGTGGTAGGGTCCCCTCAGGTTTGCTCTGCAGCATCGGTTTGCAGGTGGAGAAAATTGCACACGTGCAGCTCTGAACTGACCTCCCGGTCCACCACAGCTGAGGCGCTGACTCTGCAGGGGTCTGGAGGGCCAGGCCCCTCCACGCTCCCAGAAATTCCAGCTTTGGAAGAATTAAGCAATCTGCTGGTGAAATGCTTAATTCCCTTTCTCTGGACATTTTTGGAAGGCTTTCTGCTTTTTTTTTTTTTTTTAATCTCCTGACTTCTTGTTTGTGACCAAGTTCAAATTCCAGAGAGGGAAGCGGCCAGTATGTGTGATTATTTCCTCTTGCCCCAAGTGGAACTAAAAGAATGAACTTACTTCACTAGAAATAAATGTACCCTTTGGACCTTACATTAAAATGAGTATGTGCATTCACTCTAAACCGGTTATATAATTAAAGACAAAAAATGAAAAGAGAAAACAAAAAGATGGCAGGTTTATGCATTATCCACAACCTTTTAATAGACGCGAGGCAGAGAAGAATAGAAGAATCTCGAAAAGAATCTTTTTGTCCTCCATCTGCCTTGGGCAGGGCTGGCTGCCCAGTGAGGATGCTGAGACGAGTGCCCGGGGTCTGTTCTGGCTCCAGCGTTAGGTTGTGCAATCATGTTCTTTTCTTTTTTTTTTTTATTGACTCACTGTGAGCTAGACCCTTACAAAGCTGTTCATGATTAGGAATCAGTCATAGAGTGTTCCAACACCCATCCCTCTACCAGTGTACATTTCTCAGCACCAGTGTCCACAGGTTCCCGCCTATCACTCCACACCCCACACCCCCTGTCTGCCCCCTGTCTGCCTCTATGGCACTATGGCAGGCGTTTTTCTTCTCTCTCTCTCTCTCTCTCTCTCTCTCTCTCTCTCTCTCTCTGTCTCTCTCTCTCTCCCTCCCTCTCCCTCTCCCTCTCCTCTTTCCTGTGTTAGCCCAAGTTCTTTAGTCTCTCTGACTCTGGTTCAGGTACGATGATAAGCCAGGGATGGCTCAAAGGATAGAGCACAGGCTTTGCACGTGGGAGCCCTGGGTTTGAGTCCGTCACCACAAGCTCCTCTGAGCACTGAGCCAAGTGTGGCCCCCAAAAACAAAACAGAACTAATCAGTGGGGAGAAGGAACTTTCATAGAATGTTCTGGAGCATGAAGAGAGAGGATGTGCAGAATGGTGGGGATGCAGGGCCCTCTCAGGGCCGGCTCCCCAGGGGCCACAGAAAGCCTAGCAGAGCCAGTGGACTCAGGCTGGGAGCTTAGGACTCGCAGGACAACTGAGCTAAATACCCTTGTCTGGTGTGTTGGGTCGCTTGGGGTTGGGGATGGAGCTGGGGCCCCCTTTTCACCCTTGCTCTGCTTCTCAGGTGATCTCCCCAACGTCCTGGACTTCCCGTTCCTGAATTTCTACAGATTCCACGGCAGCTGCTGTGCCAGGTAACCTTCTCCCCATGCCCCTCTCACAAAGCTCATATCTGTCTCCGCATGGCCCATGTCTCTCCTCAGTGATGCTCAGGGCAGCTGCCCGTCGCCTGGCCGGGGTGATGTAGGGACCAGAGAGATAGTCCAGGAGCAAGGTGGTCGCCTACAGTAGCTGACCCAGGTTCAATATCCGGCACCACGTAAGGTTCCCTATGGGCAGGGATCACCCTTTAGCACAGAGCCTGGGCACCACAGGTAGGCCCACAAAAAACAAACAGAAACACTGATGTGGCTGTAAACGAACCTGTGAAATCTGATGTCCACTGTGTTTATTTAAAAGAATTGGTGGTGGTGGGTGTGGTGGTGGCGGTGGTGATGGGGTGTGTGGGGGGGCGTGGGGGGGTGTCCAGGATTGAATTTAGGGCCACATTCATGCAAAGCAAGTGCTCACTGGGCTATGTCCCAGCCCCCTTGGACTTTGAAATCTGTCCCACCTGCTTCCTAGGAAACCTGACCCACACAAGCAAGGTATTTGTTAAGCTTTGTCAGGGTTCATTCATAGTCTCGTGGGGGCTGCAGTGATAGTGGGTGTTTGGGGGTGGGGACTTGAGCCAGAAACCAGTGTTCAGGGCTTCTTCGTGACTCTGTTCAGGAATCATTCTTAGTGGTGCTCGGGGGACCATCTGGGATGCCAGGGACTGATGCATGCAAGGCAAGTGCCCTACCTACTGGACTGTCACTCTGGCCCAAACCCCTGGGGGATCCTTTTAAAAGCACAACAAGGGCTCAGGCACAGCCTCTGTGGGACCTTGTTGGAGTGTCAGCCTGCCCCTTCGTATTTTCTCCCCAACCCCTCAGGCAGGGCCCCGCCCTCTGTCCTACGGTGAGTCGAGTTGTAGAAATCTCCCACCTGTTTGCCCTACTCCAAAAAAGATTGAAATCCTACCTCAGCAAGCACCAAGCTCTGGAAGTACCATGGGAGGGAGCAGAACTATTTCCCTACACTTTTTTTTTTTAATTGAATCACTGTGAGATAGTTACAAGCTTTCATGTTTGGGTTACAACCACACAATGATCAAACACCCATCCCTCCACCAGTGCACATCCCCCCCCCCCCCCCCACCGATTCCATATGACCCTGCAACACCACTTCTGGGAATATATCCCGAGGATGCAAAAAAAAGCACAGTAGAAATGACATCTGAACCTACATGTTCATTGCAGCACTGTCCACAATACATTTTCTCTCTTTTTAATGACTTTCCCAGAGGCTTCCCCAATCAAGTGCTCTCCTCACCACTCCTGAGCACTGGGGAACTCAGTGGGCTTTAACTTTGGGGCAGATTAAACTCAGAGGTCACTCGATGAGGTCGAAACAGTGTGAGAGCAAGAAACTGGGTGCGCGGAGCGGTGAGCATGCGCGGGTGGCGGGCGGGAGGTGAGCGCGGCTGAGCGTGCTTTCTCCCTGCAGTGGCGTGCTGGGCTTCGTCCTCGTGGTCAGCACCGTGAAACTTCGAAGCCTCATGGCCCCTGCACAGTGCGCGGCCTGGATTTTCTTTTCAAAGGTAAGAGAGAGTGGGGTGCGGGTGCGAGGGGGAGAAAGGGAGAGGGGAGAGGGAGGGCGAAGGCGCGGGCGGTCAGGCGGGCGCCATCTGTCTCCAGGCCAGTTGTCCAGCAGACCGTGTGGGTGCCACTTTGAGCTTCATGAGCGAGCTCTTTTCTGGTCCCTTGAGCTGATCCGGGGCTCATCCAGGCAGTCGTTTCTGAGTCTCTCCCTGTTTTATCTGCGCATCATCCACCTTCCCCCACATATCTGCCACATCTCCTGGGCCTGTCCCTCAACTGCTGGGACCCTCACTTTTTTTCTCAGGAAATCGGTGGTTATGATACATTTTTCTGGTTTTAAGAGACTCCTGATACTTGGGGACAGTTCTAATTTTTTCTGGGGGCCGTGGGGTTTCCAGAGCTCAAAGGATTTTCCCAGTAGGTCTCAGCCTTTTCTGGGGAGGTGGAAAATAGACAAAATAGAGGAAACTAGACAAAAGGCTGGCTGGGGACTTTGACAGAGCCTTTGGCGAATGGCGCTGTTGCAGGAATGTGCCATGCCACTGGCGAATGGATAAAGCTGTGGCATATGGACTCACAACACAGTGCCATGCAGTCACAAGGAAGGCAAAACCATGCAGCTTGCTGCCACCTGGATGGAACTGGTATCATGTGGGATGAGGTCAGAGGGAGAAGAGTAGATACTGCACGATCTCACTCAGCATCTGTGGGATGCAGACAGCATACAAGGGAACGGAAGGTATAAATGTGGTGAACTCTTTGCCCTGCGTTATAGGCAAGAGAAAGCCAGGGAAGGAGAAAGGGCGCTGATTAGGGCACTGGCCAAGGGTTTGGATATTTTGTTCTTTAGGAGATGAGCTAACTGTGTACATATATGTGGCCTTGTGTGTGGCCCACCTACTTCACTCCCTAACACTGCACTGGTTCCCGGATCTCAGATGTAAGGCCTTCCTCGTTACCCGTCACCCTGATTTCCCATGGGTAATGCTGAAGACCGAGGAGGGAAACTAAGGTGCAGAAGCTCTGTGGTACACAGGTGGCCGAAGGGCTCCGGCCTGCTTCTTCCTCCTGGAGCATTGCATTTCTCTGACTCGGGCGGGGGCTGCTGTGGGTGAGAGCCGTCCCCAGATTCCTGCTGGCGAGGGTCCCTTGCAGCTGTACTCGAGGCATCAGGCTGTACAGGGCTGCTGGCTCTATGCTCCCCAGCCCTCAGGGCCATCTCCCTGGCCCCGGAGTGATATTTCTTTATTTATCTTTAAACTTACATCATCGGACCGGAGGGAAAGCTCAGACTGAGCACAGGCTTCACATGCAAGTGGCCAGGGTTCCATCTATGGCACCACGTGGTCCCCTGAGCGGTGCAGGGAGAGCCTCCGAGCACTGCCAAGTGTGGTCCGAAATAAAAACCAACTAAACCAGTCCTGTGCCTTTAGTCACTTTGATGTTTGTTGATTTTTTTTTTTAGCAAAATGAAATATTTTTCCTTTGAAAATAAGATTTCAGAGATGTTTTCAACTACATGGTAAAATACCTTTCAGTATCATTGATGGTAATATTTAAAATGTTTTGTTTGTTTGTTTTGGTTGTAAGTCACACCTAGCTGTGCTCAGGGCTTACTCCTGGCGCTGTGCTCCGGGGTCAGTCCCGGTGGGGCTCAGGGAACTATATGGGGTGCTGGGGCTCAAACCCAGGTCAGCTGTGTACAAGGCAAGTGCTCTCCCTGCTATACTGTCCCTGCAGCCATGAGAGTAATTTTAATAGCATTGATAATTTTTTAAATTTATATTTTAATTTTTTTAATTTAAGAAGAATGTAAGGAGTGACTGAGACACTAATTTCTAGCAAGACCAAATGAGCGGGTCGGAAAGCTGGAAAAAGACCATCAGAAATATTTGGTTTTGGGCTGGAGCTCATGGTGTGCGCGCAGGAGCCCAGAGTTGATCCCTGGCACTGTGGTCCCCCACCCAGCAAGAGTGACTCCCTGACCACCAAGAGTGACTCCAGCATTGCCTTGTGTGAGGGTCCCAACTCCCCCCAAAAAATTGATTTTGTTTTTTAAATATCGACAATAAACACAGAGCCAATGGAGAATCACATGCTTATGAAAGCAGCAACACTTTAGATAAGCACAGCATGAGTTGGTGGCCTTCTTGCCACAATCGTATTGCTCCCACTCTCTCCTCTCTAGCTCCGTCCTTGTGATGTTTCAGGCAGAGCAGTTTGAAAGCCCCTTCCTGCTGCTTCCAGAAAGGTCTCTCTCACCTTAGGTGTCGTTCTTAGTGCGGCTGTCTCCATGATAAATGCACAGGAATTACCAGAGCCGCCGCCAGCCTGGGTTTGTAGTCTGCTTCGGAGCAAGCTATGGACCAGGGGCTGGGAGGTGACATGGCCACTAGGAGCTTGCTGGCTCTTCGTGTACCCCAAATGTGCCCAGGAGACCCACAGGGACTACAGGAGCCTGAGTGTGCAGCCAGAGGTGAGCAAGCCAGCAGGAAGGAAAAGATGCTTCCCAGGCCACACAAACAGGGCCAGACACAGAGAGAAGCAGCCTCTCTGGCTTAGAGGGGTTAGCAGAATCTCTCGCTGGTCTTTGCCAAAACACTAAGCTGTGCAGACGTCAGGCTAACCCCCTAGAAAGCCAACCTTAAAAATAAAAATTATGTGAAGACTGGCAACTATATATGGGTGACAAGTTTTCTAGTCTTGGACCAGGCAAACAGTCTCTGGGTATGGCCCAAGGTTGTTTTTTTCTTTTGTGTGTATTAAATATTTCTTTTTTTTCCCTCATTTTTTTATTTTTTTTTATTTTATTCTTTTATTGAATCACCATGTGGAAAGTTACAAAGCTTTCAGGTTTAAGTCCCAGTTACCAAATGCTTTCTTTTCAGCAGGTCGACTTTAGGGGGGAGAAACTCCAAATCAATAATAGTGAATTTTTTGTTGAAATAATGAATGTAATCAAAGTAAAGTGAAAGTAAATTTACCAGTTACACATGCGGAGTGGGGGGCTGGGGAGGTCGGGGGAAGGGGGGAGGTATACTGTGATTCTTGGTGGTGGAATATGTGCACTGGTGAAGGGATGGGTGTTTGAGCATTGTATAACTGAGACTTAAACCAAGGTTTTTGAAATATTTAAACTTCTTGGTTTGGGGACCACGCCCTGCGGTGCTGAGGGCTACTCCCAGATATGGTTAGGGAACTAGGTGGTGCCGAAGATTGAACCCAGGGGATCAGTGTACAAAGCATGCATGCAGTGCAACCCTTTGAACGATTTCTCAAGCCTCACACAAAGAGATTTTTATCTCAGTACAGTCTAATTAGACTGTTGAAAGACAAAGAAAATCTTGAAAGCAGCAAAAGAAAAGTGGTTCAACATGTCTAGGACAAAGATATAATCAGTGGATGACTTCTCATTAAAAATAACGGAAGCCAGAGGGCAGAGGGATAATTCATTCTACACGCTGAAAGAAAAATCTGTCAACCCATTGTTCAGTGTATGGCAAAAGTACTCTTCAAATATGAAGGGGAAATAAAGACATTTCCAGGTATATAGAGTTACTCCCAGCAGCCATATCAATAGTTAGATTAAAGGTCCATCGACCAAATATCCTACTCAGACAGGTAGAAATGGTCAGAATGATCACACAATGTGTGTGACTCTTGGCAGCACAAGGGTGACCCTTGATGCAGCTGTGGCAGCAGCAGCAAAACAAGACTTAACAAAAGCATTCTTTCCACTGAGACACAAAATAAGCTGAGTGAGAGGATGGGAAATTCAACTATGCAAATAGCTGCCGTCAGAGAGCTAAACTGGATCCACCATATTAAAATCAGCTGAATAGACATTAGAAGGAAGTGTTAAGAGAGAAAAGTAACTACGGATTTAAAAAGAAATGTAAGAGGGGGCTGGAGCAATAGCACAGTGGGTAGGGTGTTTGCCTTGCACACGGCCAACCCGGGTTCGATTCCCAGCATCCCATATGGTCCCCTGAGCGCTGCCAGGGGTGATTCCTGAGTGCATGAGCCAGGAGTAACCCCTGTGCATTGCCGGGTGAGACCCAAAAGGCAAAAAAAAAAAAAAAAAAAAAATGTAAGATTGTTATGCTGAAAACAACAGAACCTTCTTGAGAGAAAGTAAAGATCTCAATGAGCAGAGAGACTTTGCTTGCTAAAGATGGACGTTTCTTCTAGAAGTACTCAGAGGACCAGGGAGAGAGCTCTATGGATGGGAGTGCAGCTTTTTAGGCATGAGTTTTGATTTGACACTCAGGATTGCGTGTACCCTTGAGTACCACCAGGAGCCATCCCACAAGCCAGCATAGCCCCAAGCAGCACCAGGTGTTGTAAATTAATCATAGTCATAATTGCAAAATTGTTAATAGTAGCTGGAGACATGACTCAGTGGTAAAGTAAATGCTTTGTCTGTATAGAAACCTAGGTTTGAGTTCTGACACCATAAGTGTAGGATTACATAGCCTCAGGTAGTTTAGGTCTATTTGGGTTACTCCCATCACAGTGCTTCCTTTCTTCTGTGTTTATTTGTAACTTCTCTCTTTGTGCTCTGTTGACTTGTAAATATTGTTTTTCTCTTCTCCTTGAGTCCTTTGCATAATTTATTCAGAGCCATGTCCTTTTGTATGGGCACAGGAAGACAGTAGCAAATGCTATGCTTTTGTAACCTGGGAGTCATTTGACTCTACATGATATTTTCCTACTGGGCATCTGTTCTCTCTACCTAAGCCTCAGCTGCCCTTACTTCCTAGCACCCCCAAAGGCAGGGTCCCAATGAGGGACGGTATGGACCAGGGCAAGCGGTGAATTATGTGCTACCCTGGCATCGAGATTTTACCAAAATCCCAATGTGTGTGTGTGTGTGTGTGTGTGTGTGTGTGTGTGTGTGTGTGTGTGTGTGATCATGAACCGGTATAAACATTTATTTGGAAATAAAATAGCCAAAATGGTTTTGAAAAATAAATAAAAACAGTATCAGGAGACTTTAACTATACAGTTTGAAAACTCATTATGAAGCCAAACATTTGCGTGTTAGTGGCAGGATAGGCATTTGTGGTCTACTGACTTTCCTCAAAGACAGCAAGGCAGTTTGGTAAGAAAGGGATTTTTTTCTTCAGCAAAGAGTACTCTGGAGAGGGTGCTGCAAGTCTGGCACTTGCCTGGCATGCTGCTGATCCTGGTCTGATCCCTGATGCTGCAGATGGTCCCCTGAGCACTGTCTCAGATCACTCCTGAGCTCAGAGTCAGAAATAGTCCCTGAGCACCGCCAAGGGGCAGGAAATGGCTCGGAGGACGGAGCTCATGCTTTCCATGCAGGGGCCCTGGTTTTGAACCCTAGCACTGGATTGTCCTTGTCCCCTAAGCATTGAACTGGGAGTAGCTCCCAGCTTTGTTGGTTGTAGCTACCCCCCTCTACCGCAAAAAAAAAAAAAAAAATGCAAAAAACAGAAGTTTTTTTTAGTATCCCGCCCGAACAGCAGAGCCTCGAAAACTACCTGTGGTGTCTTCAATATGCCAAAAATACTAACAATAAGTCTCACAATGGAGGTGTTACTGGTGCCCGCTCGAGCAAATAGATGAACAACAGGACCACAGTGCTATAGTGCAGTGCTATAGATAAAAACAAAATAAAACAAAAATCCAGAAAGAGGGTGGAACAATAGTATAGCCTGTAGGGTGCTTGCCTTGCACCCTGGTTCAATCCCCAGCACCCCGTAAGGTCCCCCTACCCCACCAGGAGTGACCCCTGAGTGTCAAGGCAGGAGTAAGCCCTGAGCACAGTTAGGTATGCCCCACTCCTAAAAAAAACCCAAGATGTACTTAGACTTGTGCTTCACATTATTTCAAAAATAGATCATAAGGGGCTGGAGCAATAGCACAGTGGGTAGGGCATTTGCTTTGCACGCAGCCAACCCGGGTTCAATTCCCAGCATCCCATATGGTCCCCTGACCACTGCCAGGAGTAATTCCTGAGTGCACGAGCCAGGAGTAACCCCTGTGCATCGCTGGGTGTGACCCAAAAAAAAGCAAAAAAAAAAAAATCATAAACCTTAATGTAGAACTAAAATTAGGAAATTCTTTTAAAAAAAATTCAGGAGTCTTGACCTTGTGTGGGGCAGAAGTTAAATATACTGCTAAAAACCATGAACTGCAAAAAATAGATCATAAACCTTAATGTAGAACTAAAATTAGAAAATTCTTTTTTAAAAATCCAGGAAAGAGTCTTGACCTTGTGTGGGACAGAAGTTAAATATACTGCCAGAAAGCATGAACTGCAAAAATAATTGGTAAATTGGGCTTCGTTCCATTAAAATCTTTTGCAGTTCATAGGCAATTTTTCATTTTTTCCCCTTCTGTGTCCCCCTTCGCCCCGTTTCTCTCAATTGTGATGTGAGTACAGTGACAGGTGTACACAGGCCTAGCTTAGTAAAGACAATTCTTAAGAAATAGAGTAATTTTTAAAATGTAGACACCGTGATTTGTACAGTTCTTTCAGGAGGCTTTTGGCCTAAATATTCTCAGCTCCACTCCCACCACTGTGCGTCCTCATCCCTCCAACACTCACCCAGATTCCCTCCTACCCCTAACCTGATTCCTTGGAAGTTGCATGGCTAGTTGAACTGCTGTAGTTGGGTCCCCGTGCGTATGGCACATCCAGTGGTTTAGAGCTATACAGAGGCTTTGCCGCTCCGGCACAGCAGGGCCCCAGGCCCCTGCTCCCTGCCCCTGTGTCTTCTCCCCCTCCGTCTCTCTTTCCTGGGGATTTCTGTTTCTGTAGTCTAGAGCCGGTATTTTGCCCTCCTTTGCTACCTACCGTTCCCTAGACATGTAATTCTTTATACCACAGGTTGGTGAGAACATCTGGCTTTTGTCCTTGGCCTTCTTACTTTTCTTAACTTAAAATCTTTCAGTTCCATCCGTATTGCAGCAAATTGCACAGTGTCGTCATTCCTTGTGGCCGAGTAGTATTCTACTGTGCACATATCCCACAACTTCTGAACGTAGGTGTGCATCTGTCTTTTTGAATGCATGTTTTTGCATCTTGTGGGTAATTACCAAGCAGTGGGATCACTGTGTTGTATGGTCGGAAGCTCCTCTCAGCTTTTTCAGGGATCTCTGTAATGTTTTCCATGGGGTGAACCAGACAACATTCCCATTGGTGGTGCTTAAGAGTTTTTCACCAGATCCTGCCAGCACAGGTTGTTCCTTTCCTGTCCCATATATGCCATTCTCACTGGCGTGAAGTGCTATCTCATTGTTCCTTAGTTTAGATTTCCCTGGTATTCAGTGACAATGAACATTTTTTTCACATGCTGACTGGCCATCTGTTTTCTTCTAAGACTGTTCATTTTCCTCTCCCCATTTTTAAAATAAAACAAATGGGACTACATCAAATAAGAGGTTTCTGCAGAGCCTGAGAGATAGTACAGGGGTTGGGCATTCACCTTGAACATGGCCAACCTGGGTTTGATCCCTAGTATCCTATATGATTCCCGGAGCCCCTGAGCTGGGAATGATTCCTGAGTGCAGAGCCAGGAGTAACCCCCAAGCAGCACCAGGTGTGCCCGTAAGACAAAAACACATGAACAAAGAGAAAAAACTTCTGTATGGCAAAAGAAACAGGCTAAATTTAAAAAACACCTTGCTGATTAGGAGAGAGTGTTTCTGCACAATATGATAGAGTAAGGATTGATATCTAAGATATACAAAACAGTCACAAATGTTTTATTAGTGAATCACCCTGAGGTACAGTTACAGACTTACACACTTCCGTACTTGTGTTTCAGTCATACAATGCTCGAGTACCCATCCCTCCACCAGTGCCCATTCTCCTCCCCCGATGATCCCAGTATCCCTCCTACCCCCTCAGTCCCCCAACCCCACTCCACCTCTGTGGCAGAGCATTCCCTTTTGTTCTCTCTCTCTCCTTTTGGGTGTTGTGGTTTGCAATAGAAACATTGAGTGGCCATCATGTTTGATTTATAGTCTACTTTCAGCGTGCATCTCCCATCCCAAGCTGGTCCTCCAATCACATTTTACTTGGTGTTCCCTTCTCTATCTGAGCTGCCTTTTCCTCCAGCATGTGAGGCCAGCTTCCAAGCTGTGGAGCAAACCTCCTGGTACTTATCTCTACTATTCTTGGGTGCTAGTCTCCCATTCTGTTAATCCCACAGATGAGTGCAATCTTTCCTATGTCTGTCTCTTTCTTTTTGACTCATTTCACTTAGCATGACACTTTCCATGTTGATCCACTTATATGCAAAGGTCATGGCTTCATTTTTTCTAACAGCTGCATAGTATTCCATTGTGTAGATGTACCAAAGTTTCTTTAACCAGTCATCTGTTCTTGGGCACTTGCGTTTTTTCCAGATTCTGGCTATTGTAAACTGGGTTGCCATGAACATACGAGTGCAGATGTCATTTTGACTATACTTTTTTCCCTCTCCAAGATATATCCCCAAGAGTGGTGTTGCTGGGTCAAATGGGAGCTCAATTTTTAATTTTTGAGAAGCATCCATACTGTTTTCCAAAAGGGTTAAACCAGTTGGCATTCTCACCAGCAGTGGAGGAGGGTCCCTTTTTCCCCACATCCATGCCAACAGCCAACAGCGATTGTTTTTGTTCTTTTGGATGTGTGCCAGTCTCTGTGGTGTGAAGTGGTATCTCATAGTTGTTTTGATCTGCATCTCCCTGATGGTTAGAACAGTCACAAAAATTACCAATAAATTCAATAACCACTTTAGGAAGACTTTTTTTTTAATGAAAAGACACGGAATCGCTTGGAAGAAAAATCACATATCTAATAACATATTTGCAAATCACATATCTGGTAAGTGACTTCTATTTTGAACACATGAAGAATTCTTAAAGAAGATGACATACAGCCCAATTAAACAACTGCCAGTGGATGAGGCCCTGAGTTTGATCCCTAGCACCACAAAAATAAGTAAATAATATTTTTGATAATTAAAATTTTTAAAAATACTATTTTTGAATGATAAAACACTCAAATAGCCATTTCTTTTTGGGTTGTGATGGGTTATTTGGGCCACCCCACCAGGGCTCAGGTCTCTGGAGTCAGGTCTCTGTGCTCAGGGGTCACTTCAGCAGTGCTCAGGGGACCACATGTGTGCTGGGAATTGAACCTCAGTCATATGCATGCAAGCTAAGCTCCTTAGCCCCTGTACTATCTCTCTGAACCCACATGAATACAACATGTTGCTAAAAAAAAGAAAATGACTGGCACACATAAATTCACAAACCTTAAGGAAATTAAATTAAAATGGTGATGAAATACTTATATATACTTAGCAGGATGACTGTAATAAAAATTATAAACAGAATCAAGTACTAGTGAGGCGGTGGAGAAGCAGAAACACTTACAAATTACTGGTAGGAATGTAAAATGGCATAGCCACTTTCAAAAACTGTCTAGTAGTTTCTCAAGAGATTAAGCATGAATTGATTATACAATCCAGCACTTCTATTCCAAGAGTCTGTGCAAGAGAAATGAAAACACATGTCCACACACACACACACACACACACACACACACACACACACACACACACACAGGGATGAATGCTCAGTGAGACACTGTTCATAATAGCCCCAAGCTGGAAACCATGGAAATGTCCATCAGTGTGGAAGGATAAACAAGATACAGTGTATACGTGGCATGGAACACTGCGGCAGTAAAAAGGAAGGGACTGTTAATACAGTGCCACCGTATTGCTGATCTTAAAAACACTGCCCTGGCCTGGGGAAGAGCTCAGTGGCTTGCAGCATCTGACTTGAAAGTCTGAAGCCATGGGCTTGGTCTCTGGGACCGCCGCCTCCACTGAGCATGTCCCGGATGCCAGCCCCTCAGCCAGGAAGTGCACCCCCTGTGAGGGCCACAGCCAGCACACGCATAAGGCACCAAGATTAGCTAGAGTGAGACATGGAACAAGCACCGCCATCACATGTGTGTGTGGTGGGGGATGGGGCGCGGGGGAGTGGGGGGGAGAGGGTGCACAGAGAGAGAGAGAGAGAGAGAGAGAGAGAGAGAGAGAGAGAGAGAGAGAGAGAACAAAGCTGTTCATGATTGGGTTTCAGTCATACAGTATTCCAACACCCATCCTTCCCCCAGTGTACATTTCCCATAACCGGTGTCTCCAGGTTGCCTCCCATCACCACCAATCCCAGGCACTTAGGCGCTTCTCTTCTCTCTCTCTCTCTCTCTCTCTCTCTCTCTCTCTCTCTCTCTCTCTCTCTCTCTCTCTCTCTCTCTCTCTCTCTCCTCTCTCCTTCTCTCATATGTCCTCTCTCCTTTTCTCTCCCTAAACTGCTTCCCCATTCCTGTTTCAAATACTCTTCTGAGTAGTGAGACAGTTCCCTGGGGGTGGGGTGGGCGCTAGTCCATCACAATGTTCTGACATTTGAAGTGCAGCATGATGGTTTTCAGTGACTGTCTCCTGAGCTTATTGTGACTCTCCTGGGTTTCACCATAGTCGGAAAGTGACTCTGAAGGACATCCCCTTGGCCCCAGAGAAGAATTTGAATTCTGTAAAAATACACAGGAAGAGATCATTTAGGAGACCAAAGGTGCCTTCTTCTTTGTTTCCCCAAACCCTCCTTTCTTTGCCATTTTCATGGAAGTTGTGACATCAGCTTTACTTTCCATCGCTCCAGAGGCATCTCGGCACCACCTCTTTTCTTGAATCTTCTTTGGAGTTGAGATTCAGCTGCATGGAAATAAAGTACCCTCTCACTCATTTTGGATTGTTTTCACTAATATCATCGGTTTTCTCTCTGGGAATTTGAGAAGCCTTGTAAGAAGCCAAAAATAACAGTAGCTTATTATTATTATTCCTTCTTTCATTTTTATCAGTTTAGGCACATGACATGTAATTGCATCTTCACAAAAAAATTTACCTCTAGGGAGTGTGGGGAAAGGAAGATCCCCTCCCACTTGTTATGGAAAATACCAATGTAGGGAAAGAGGAAATTGTGAAATGTGTAGCCGAATAAATGAAGTGTGGTATGACATTTTTTTCTTCCGCTGGATTCTATCCATATATGTATGCTTTCATGTGAGTATTCTTCCTGGACTGAGTATGCCTTGTCTCATTCTGTTAGTGTCAGAGTGCCCAGCGCTCTCAGCATCTATCAGGCCAGAGTGAGTTTATGTTAAGAATGAACCAGAACACAAGGGGCATCCCCAGACAGCAGCGCCAGCCCTCTTAGGGTCCTGGGGATTAGGTGTTGACTCACATTTCAAGACCATCTCTGGAGGAATGCTTTCTCTCTATATGCTTTTGGGAGGCCTGCAATGTTTGAGCTTCAGGTAGTGGTAAATCAAAAACCACATCAATGTTTCAAACAACTTTATGTGATAATAGTACCTTAAATTGTGGTTGAGCTCCAAGCATTTACTTTTTATTATTAGTGAATCACCCTGAGGTACAGTTACAGACTTACAAACTTTCTTGCTTGTTTTTTAGTCATATGCTGAAATGCTCGAGTACCCATCCCTCCACCAGTGCCCATTCTCCACCCTGATAATCCCAGTATCCCTCCCACCCTACCACCCCATCCTCTCCACCTCACCCTGCCTCTCTGGCAGGGCATTCCCTTTTGTTCTCTCTCTCCTTTGGGGTGTTGAGGTTTGCAATAAAGGTATTGAGTGGCCAGCTTGTTTGATCTATAGTCTACTTTCAGCGTGCATCTCCCATCCCAAGCAAGTCTTCCAACCACACTTTACCTGGTGTTCCATTCTCTATCTGAGCTGCCTTTTCCTCCAGCATGTGAGGCCAGTTTCCAAGCTGTGGAGCAAACCTCCTAGTACTTATCTCTACTATTCTTGGGTGCTAGTCTCCCATTCTGTTACTTTATATTCCACAGATGAGTGCAATCTTTCTATGTCTGTCTCTTTCTTATTGACTCATTTCACTTAGCATGATACTTTCCATGTGGATCCACTTATATGCAAAGGTCATGACTTCATCTTTTCTAACAGCTGCATAGTATTCCATTGTGTAGATGTACCAAAGTTTTTTTAACCAGTCATCTGTTCTTGGGCACTCGGTTTTATTTCCAGATTCTGGCTATTGTAAACAGGGCT
Organism: Sorex araneus; assembly: GCF_027595985.1. Taxonomy (NCBI): domain Eukaryota; kingdom Metazoa; phylum Chordata; class Mammalia; order Eulipotyphla; family Soricidae; genus Sorex; species Sorex araneus. The sequence goes on along the minus strand of NC_073303.1, from coordinate 334,529,364 downwards.
GCCATGAATATACGAGTACGGGTATCATTTCGACTATACTTTTTTTGCCTCTCCAGGATATATTCCCAGCAGTGGTATTGCTGGGTCAAATGGGAGCTCAATTTCTAATTTTTGAGAAGCAATCATACTTTTTTCCAAAAGGGCTGAACCAGTCGGCATTCCCACCAGCAGTGTAGGAGGGTCCCTTTCTCCCCACATCCACGCCAATAGCGGTTGCTTTTGTTCTTTTGGTTGTATGCCAGTCTCTGTGGTGTGAGGTGGTATCTCATAGTTGTTTTGATCTGCATCTTTCTGATGATTAGTGTAGAAGAGCATTTTTTTCATGTGCATTTTTGCCATTCATATGTCTTTCTTGGGAAAGTTTCTTTTCTTTTCATCGCCCCATTTTTTAATGGGGTTGGATGTTTTTTTCTTGCAAATTCTAACCAGTGCCTGCCTTGTATATCCTTAATATCAACCCCTTATCTGATGGGTATTGGGTGAATATTCTTTCACATTCTGTAGCTTGTTTTTGTATTTTGGTCACTGTATCTTTTGCGATGCAGAAGCTTCTTAGTTTAATATAGTCCCATTTGTTATCTGTTTCTGCTTGGTTGGTCAGTGGCGTGTCATCTTTGAAGATACCATGAAGCCTCAATATCGTGGAGGCTTTTGCTGACCTTGTCTTCAGTGTACCTTATGGATTCTGGTCTGATGTTGAGGTCTTTAATCCATTTTGATCTGACTTTTGTACATGATGATATGTGGAGATCTAAGCCCATTTTTTTTGCATGTGGTTGTCCAGTTATGCCAGCACCATTTTTAAAGAGGCTTTCCTTGTTCCACTTCACATTTCTTGCTCCCTTATCAAAGATTTGATGTTCATACATCTGGGGATGTGTGTAGGAATATTTCACCCTGTTCCATTGGTCTGCGGCTCTGCCTTTGTTTCAGTACCATGCTGTTTTAATTGTTACTGCTTTGTAGTAAAGTTTGAGGTTGGGGAGGGTGATGCCTCCCATTGTCTTTTTCCCAAGAGTTTCTTTGAGCTCCAGGCATTTTAAAAGAAATCAGTCTTAATGACAAGAGTCAAGATGGAAGATCAAAAATTAGATGACAAATATGGGGGGGAATGGGGAAATGTTAATTATTTAAATTATTGATCTGGTTCTTGTCTGCTGTGATAAGGATTTAGATAAACAAAATTTAGATCTTTTGTTTGTTTTGTTTTGGTTTTTGGCCCACATCCAGCAGTTCTCAGGGCTTACTCCTGACTCTACTCTCAGGGATCATTCCTTTTGGGATCTGAGGACCATATGGGGTGCCAGGAATTCAACACACGTCAGCTGTATTCAAGACAAGTGCCCTACTCACTATACTATTTGCTCCGACCCAATGAAGATCATTTAGAGCAGAGTCGAGGTACATCATAGCAACAGTTCGGACCAAGGAATGCTACATAGAGGAGAGAGCAAAGGACTCCAAGGTCTGTAGCTAGAGACCTGGGAAATCAAGACAGACAGATTAGGTGGGGACTGGGAAAGACCATCTTCCAGAAGGAAGGGCAGTGAAATATAATTCAGACAAATGTGTATAATGAAACATCTCAGTTGAGCTATTTTGTCTTGGACTTTGGGGCAGGGTGGGGGGAAGAGAGTAATTGAGAACTCAGGGCTCTGCACGTTGACTTGAACTTCACCACTAGAGAGATAGAGTTGGAATCAATTCAGTGAATAAATAAATTCATTTTAGTCTCAGAGAGTGAGAGGGACAGGGAACAGCAGAGTCCTTGGACTTAGCTGGGGAGATGCTTCAATGCCAGGGACCAACATGAAGCAGGAGAGAAGCCTCAGAGCTGAGACATAGCAGGGCGACCAGGAAAGTTCAGGGTGGGGAAGTCTAATGCCGAATTCTCAATAATCAGGCAAGATGTCACTAAAAGCTCAAGAGATCATGATTGAGGAAAGGACTAGAGTATTGGTAGGTTTTGAGGGCATAGATTTAGTAAGCTGTTCAATAAAGTAGGAATAAGGCGAAAGATGGATATAAGTACTGAATAATCCTTGAGAAATGGGATTTGGTGGTGGGGTGTGTAGCCCCCTCTAATAAAGGTAACTTTTCCTCTAGGGAGAGAATTTTACCTGAGCACAGTCAGGTGTAGCCAAACACCCCCTCCCCCCCCCCCACACACACAACCAAAAAATGAAATGTGTAAAGGGCAGGACAGTAGCTCAAAAGATAGTATTTTTTGCCTTCGGGAGCCTTGGGTTTGATCCTGGAATCCCATGGGTCTCGGGCCACCAGCTCTACCAGGAGCAGCCCCTGAGCACAGCCAGGTGTGACCTCAAAAGAAAAACCAAACCAATAAATAAATAGAGACTAAGTGCTGGTATCCTCCATTATTGTTGTGATGGCCCACTGGGAACTTTGTCATTAATTATCAGTGCCTACTGAATAAAGGATTTGCCAGATCTAAAAAGTCTTTAAGAGAACTGATCAGAATAAAATAACAAACTACTCACAATATGACTTTTCTCCAGTCCTGTTCCCCAATCCCACCCTTCTTTCTGATTCTATGGAAATGGCAAAGGCGGTGAAGTGAGTATTTGTCCTTACTTTGAGTTTAGACCATGGACTTTTGTATTCCTAGAGTGGAATTTCTTTTGAGTTGCTGATTCGGGAAGACTGCTGCTCCTGCATCAGGGTGGAAGATGGGGAGAACTTCTCAGCCCCACCCTCAGTGTCTTCAGGCTGAAGTGTGACAGTGTGGAAGAGGTGTGGGGAAAAGATCAAGGGGGAAACTGGCAGAATTAGCAAACTGGAACTTGGACTCCCCAGTGTTTTCAAAGGAAAAGCAGAATCAGTCTATGAGATAATGTATGTGAGCATCAGACAAAGTGCTTTGCAAACCCAGAGCACTGTACGGTGCCTCTGCCAACACTTAACTGTCAGCCGAGCTTCAAACCCCAGATCTGCCCCCTTCTCATGTGTGCTTCCTCGTCTCATCTGGAAACAATGACTTAGAGGCTTGAGTAAGATTTAGACGGTTCTCATACTAATAGTACGTCCTGGCAGTTGACAGGCGCTCCGTGGCTGTTAATCACTAATCTCAAACTTACTAGTCATTTCCTGGGTCTGAATTTACCACTTGTTTCTGCTCCTCCTGGGAGTTGAGTCTGGTTGTGACTGACTCTCTGTAGACCACTTCGGATCCTGCAGCCTGGGGACAGGGTCTCACTTGCACACATATTTCATCAAACATTGTCTAACAGAAGAAGCAACAGATGTGCCCTTCACAGTGTTTTTATTTTATTTTAATTTTTTTTCAATTTTTTATTGAATCACTGTGAGATACAGTTACAAAGCTTTCATTGACTGAGTTTCAGTCATACAATGATCAAACACCTGTTCTTCCACCAGTGTAACATTTTCCACCACCAATGCCCCCAATATCCCTCCCGCCACCCCCGCCCCATCCCAACTGCTGCCTCTGTGGCAGACAGTTTCCTTCTTACTTTCTACTTTGGGGCATCATGGTTTGCAATACAGATACAGAGAGTTCAACATGTTTGGTCCTTTACTTTCAGCACACATCTCCCATCCCGAGTGATCCCTCAAACCATCATTGACTTAGTGGCCCCTTCCCTACCCCAGATGCCTTCTCCCCGAGTTTATGAGAGAGCCTTCCAACCATGGAACAGTCCTCCTAGCTCTTGTCTCTATTGTCCTTGGGTGTTAGTCTCATACTGTGTTATCTTATATTCCACAAATGAGTGCAGTCATTCTATGTCTGTCCCTCTCTTTCTGACTCATTTCACTTAGCATGATATTCTCCATTCCCATCCACTTACAAGCAAATTTCATGACTTCATCTTTCCTAATAGCTGCATAGTATTCCATTGTGTAGACGTACCATAGTTTCTTTAACCAGTCAGCTGTTCTCAGGCACTCAGGTTATTTCCAAACTTTGGCTATTGTGAACATACAATGAACATACTGTCACTGTCACTTCATCCCATTGTTCATCGATTTGCTCGAGGGGGCACCAGTAACATTTCCATGTGAGACTTGTTACTGTTTTTGGCATATTGAATACGCCACGGGTAGCTTGCCAGGCTCTGCCGTGTGGGCGAGATACTCTTGGTAGCTTGTCAGGCTCTCTGAGAGGGGCAGAGGAATCGAACCTAGTTCAGCCGTGTGGAAGGCTGCATGCAAGGTAAACGCCCTACCTGCTGTGCTATTGCTCCAGCCCAATGAACATACAAGTGCAGATATCATGTCCACTGTGGTTATTTATTTATTTTTTGCATCCCCAGGATATATTCTAGAAGTGGTATTGCCGGGTCATATGGAAGCTCAATTTCTAGTTTTTTGAGGAATGTCCATATTGTTTTCCAAAAAGCCTGAACCAGTCAGCATTCCCACCAACAATGAATGAGAGTCCCTCCTTTCTCCCTTCATCTCCTCCAGCAATATTTGTTCTTGTTCTTTTTGGTGTGTGCCAGTCTCTGTGGTGTGAGATGATATCTCATTGTTGTTTTGATTTGCATCTCCCTGATGACTAGCATCATAGAGCATTTTTTGATGTGCTTTTTGGCCATTTGTATTTCTTTTTTGAGGACGTTTCGTTCACAGTGTTTTTATTTTTATTTTTTAATTTTTTTTAAGTCTCAGTCATATAATGATCAAACCCCTATCCCTTCACCAGTGCACATGTTCCACCACCAAGAACCCCAAAAATACCCCCCTCCCACACCCGCCCCCTCCCCCACCTGAGTGACTAATGATCTTCACTTTATTCTCTCTATACTTTGAATACATTCAACATTTCAACAGAGACCTCACTATTATTATTTGGAATTTTCCCCCAACAATCAAACCTGCTGAAAAGGCATCATTTGATAATTTGTTTCCCATTGCTGAGAATGAAGATTATATGAGGTTTTGGATTTCTGATATTTTAGCTCAGTTCACAGTCTAGATGCATTTCTATAAGAAGCTGCTGGGTGCCAAAATGGGTTAGTAGATCTCCCGGATCATATAGTCTTTAAGGAGCAGAGGGGGCTGTTTCGTGCGCAGCTGCTCCAGATCTCTCGTTCACAGTGTTTTTAAACCTGTATCAAGAGTCATTGATTCAGCACAGTCTTCAGTGTCCTTGAAAATATCTGTTTGATGTTTCCATGGAGACCACCCTGCTGGCTGTTCATGACTACTAGCCTTAATTATAACGCTCTGGCCACCAGGGAGCCTTCAGCAGTGTCTCCATAATATAACCTCCTTGTCTGGTACCTTGATGTCGCCCTGATTGTTTCCTGTGCAGGAAGGAGTTTGTCATAAAACAATGGCAAGATCCTGCTGCTAAGTTTCAGCCTCCTTTCGGTTTGTTCATCTGAGGAGGATCACTGGATGGAGGATCACTCCATCACTGGATTGGAGTTTTTCTGAGTTTCATTTTTATTTAAAAAAAAAATTTTTTTTAATAATTGTTCTGTCTCTTTGGAGTTTTGCCAGGCATCTGGAGCAGGGGCTGTCTTTCCCTTTTAGTGACATGCTGATATTTCTCTCGACCTCTTGCCAGGGTATTGAGCTAAGACAGGTCCTTGGTTACATCCCTTTACTGAGTCAGATTTGCTGTCTTAGTTTAGGATGAAGATGTACAAGTGTTGTCCACAGATGCTGCTGGACTTCAGAGTGTTGAAAGGTGTCCCCAGACCATTCACGAAACTCTTGCTGATTCTGGTAGTATTAAAAAGAAGGAGAGGAACCTTAGTGTCTCCTAAGATAGTAAATCCTACAGATTTTGTGACATCTACATAACTATAGTCTTTTTACTCTTTACTTAAATTTTTTTTTATCAGGTTCAGAGACTTTGGGGCATGGGGGTAGGGTTGCACTCAGGGCTTACCCCTGTTTCTGCACTCAGGGATCATGCCTGACGGGACACAGAGAGCCACATGAGACACAGGGGATCGAACCTGGGCTCTCCTGCACAGGAAACCCATGCAAGGCAAGCGCCCTGCCTACACTGTACTCTCTCTCCAGCCTTGAACAGATAGTTTCTGCTTGTCAGTATAGTATTCATTTTCTTTCCTTCCTTCAGCTACTGGTTAGCTGCTCCTCACTGGCTTCTGGAATCATCTGTTGGAAATAAATAACTATAGCCACTGACCTGCTGCTGCCAGCTAACTTTTACATTGCAAGAGTGCACAGGAAGGGTTTGGAACAATAGCACAGTGGGTAGGGCATTTGCCTTGCACACGGCCAACCTGGGTTCAATCCCTGGCATCCTATCTGGTCCCTCAGGCACCTCCCGGAGTAATTCCTGAGTGCAGAGCCAGGAGTAATCCCTGAGCATTGCTGAGTGTGACCCAAAAAGAAAATTTTTAAAAAGTGCACATGAAGAAACTCATTGTGGCTGTTTTCTAATTAAATCATCCTCCCCTTCAGTAGCTATGGCAGTAAGGAGTGCTTTGAACAGAAAGCCAAAACCTACAGGCAGTGGCCTTAGTTTGGAGGGGGAGGGGGAACAGAGGAGGGAAGACTCCTGCTGTGGGATGGTAACATCCCACAGTCACTGTCCTTCCATGGCCTGCCAGGGAAGTAACAGGAAGACAGTGGGGGCAAGCTGGGCACTGCTCCAATATGCAAACAGTCGGCCAACACGTGTTATCTGGGAATTAGTCTCTTATAGACAAGCTTTCCCCAGAGGGCACGTGAGAGGGGAAATGCAGTTTTCAACTTAAGGGGGGAGGGAATTAAATTCCATTTCCTATTGTCAAAATAATTCATAGGGAACTGGGTGATGGTAACAAATACTTTGCTATTTTGGATAAGATTGTTGTTTTTCTTGTTTCCAGACGATGAGCTCAGTTTTTTTCCTGGGCTATTTTTAGTGCCATTGATGATCACAGAGTTTTGTGCTGCAAAAGTATGATAAAAATTCTGGGTTTCACAACATTTGACCTGAATGGGTTTGCTTTAGTTCATTGACTGAGGAAATGCCCTGAATTTCTGTAAATTTCCTAACTGCCAGGGTATACTGTTAGTATCCAAGATAATCTAAAAGAACAAAGAATGATTTGAGTACCCTACAGGCCAGGTTCTGGGAATGTTCACCAGACTTCCTTTGGGAGATGGATGGATGGGTTTGGTCATGGAGGAGAGAACTGAGTGGAGGAGTATCCGGGAGCCCTTCTACCCACCCAGCCAACGCACACACCTGCGCAGGCTCCACATGCAGTTCAGAGGTGGATGGTCTTAGAGGGCGTGCCTGGCAGGCAGAAGACTTGGGTTCAGGCTGGAACTACAGAAAAAAAAGAACTATGAAGGAAGGAAGGAGGGCAGGAGGGATGGGAAGGAGGGAGAGAGGGAGATAGAAGATAGGAGGGAGGAAGGGAAAGAGAAAGGAGAAAGGGAGGGAAGGGGGAGGGAGGGAGAGAGGGAAATAGGAGGGAGGGAAGTGAGGAAGGACGGATGGAGGGAGACATAGAATTCTCTCTGTGTCTTATGCAATATATTCAGCTTCCCCCCTCCATGGTACTCTTGTGAGATGAACATTTTTGGTGTCATTTACTCAGTCTGGGTTTGCATTTTCTTCTGTCTCCAGAACCAAGTTCCCCAAGTACAGGCTGAATAGAAGGTGGTCACATCTAGCTCTGCGGGCGCCATCAGTGGGCAAACAGAGCAGGGAGGTGTGTGTGCATCAGAGAATGAGCTTTAGTGGTCATAGCTAGCAGAAGGGAGCCCTGCTGGGGGGACCTTGAAATTCCTTTGTGGGGTGGTATGCAGGGCTTACTCCTGGCTCTGTGCTCAGGGGTCATGCCTCGCTGTTCTCTAGGGACCATATGTAATTCTGGGGATGAAATCCATAGAGGGTGTGTCTGAGGCAAGCACCTTACTTTCTGGCCCAGTCTGTGGGGCTCTGAATGAGCCGACTTTGATGATGGGAGAGCTCATTTTTAACTCACTGAAAAGAACATGCGACTTGATTATTTATTGATGAGGGGAGGTAGTTTGAGCCATCCCTAGCAGTATGGCTGTGTACTCAGAGATCACTCCTGGTGATGTTTGGGGAATCATATGAGGTGATGGAATCAAACTGGGATCAACCACATGCAAGGGAACATTTCAACCCCTGTTCTCTCTCTGTCTCTCTCTGTCTCTTTGTCTCTGTCTGTCTGTCTGTCTGTCTGTCTCTCTCTCTCTCTCTCTCTCACACACACACACACACACACACACACACACATTCTCTCTCTCTCGCATCCAGATCATGCATATTTGAAGATTTAGTCCATACTGACTTGATCTGATTTTATCAAAACACACTTCCGTTCCCACATGCCTCAGAATCCTCTTGGCGACCGGGCCCTGGCTGAAGGTAGGGGTGCTGAGACCCAACTGGCTCCCTCTTCACACTTGTTCTGAATCTGCTTAAAGTAGAGTTATTTTTCCCTGTTGAAAATGTCTTTCCTCTTTACCAAAACAAACAAACAAAAAAGCATAGTTCAAACTTGCGTCTTCTCCACTTGTCTCAAAATCTGTGCTTGGAACTGACCGAGAAGGTGGAGATTTGGACGTTGCTTTGTCTGTGTGTCTGACTGCGCCTGACTCTGGAGCTGACAGTTACGTACACGCAGGTTGTGCTTGTTTACAGGGCTCCAGGAATACCCACCTTGTTAGTCAGCCGCGTGGCGAAGGTGGTTTCTTCAGTCAACAACCAATTCTCTGGACTGCGTGAGCACAGCCGAGGGGTGTCAGGCTCTGTCTGCCGCTTCCCTGGCTCGTCTCCATGTGCTTAGCGGGCGTTGCTGGGAGATCTGAGCGGGGCACACAGGCTGTGTCTCCAGCCGGCTCCTTGTCCTGTCAAGTGTAATGTCATTTTAATCTGTTATGGAGCGGGGCGGGGGCCTCCCCCAGTACCAGCCCCAGTAATGCTTGTCCCACCAGGCCAGATGACCCAATGCGAGGGGCCGTGACACAGTGTTGCTCAGGCCTTGCAGTGCCAGGGGCCACCAGGGCCACACCCAGTGGTGCTCAGAGGCATCCAGGACTCCCCCTGGGACCACTGGAGTTAAGGGACAAGCCGGTACCTAGGATCAAAAGAAGGATATTAAGCTTGCAGAGCATCATTCCTGCCTTTTTAGCAATCTCTCCAACCCCAAGGTACCATCTTAAAAATGTGCTGCAGGGGGCCAGAGGGATAGCACAGCGGGTAGGGTGTTTGCCTTGCATGCAGCCAACCTGGGTTTGGTCCCCAGCATCCCATATGGTCCCCCGAGCACCACCAGGAGTAATTCCTGAGTGCATGAGCCAGGAGTAACCCCTGTGCATCGCCGGATGTCACCCAAAAAAAGCAAAAAAGAAAAAAAAAGGTGCTGAAGGGGGCTGGAAAGATAGTACAGTGGCTAGGGCACTTGCCTAGCATGCGGCCGACCCAGGTTCTATCCCATATAGTCCCCTGTGCACTGCCAGGAGTGATTCCTGAGTGCAGAGCCAGGAGTGGCCTCTGAGCATTCCCAGGTGTGACCCTCAAATCAATAAATCAGTAAAAATGTGCAGCGGCCCGGGCACTGCTCGCTCTGCTGCCTGTCTCCTGCGCCCTGTTCGCACCCTGCCTTCGCCCTGCGCTCTGCTGAGGTGCTCTTCATTGTGAGAAGGAAGAGCCCCATCGCACTGTCTCTCGGCTCTGGACCGTGGCTTCCACTTTTCTACTGAACGGTCAGCTCAATGCCAAGGTAAAGAACGGGAGCTCAGGCTTCCTGGAGGCATTACCGAGTACCCGTCGGCGGCAGGGGAGTGCCTTGGCTCGAGCCTGCCAGGCCTTCCTTTAGGGGGTACCATTAGGGAAGGCTCTAATGGAAGGACCTGGGGGCTCTGCTGCTACCGGGACCATCAGCCTCCCCAGGGACCCCCTCTTTCTCCCTTGGACTTGAACACTGGAGCACTCTGGCCCCGTGGGTGACGCCCTAAGCCCCAGCCTGTTGGGGTGTATGTCAGGGGTGAGGAGAGGTGGCCGTACAAGCTCCGTGTGGAACTGGGGGAAGAATGGGGTGTCCTGAGGGCCCACGGGTAGTTACGTACTGCACCCAGTGCACCGGCAGCGCCCTGGCATAGCATTGCATGTTCCCTGGAGTGTCTTGGCGAGCAGAAGGCCGTGTCTCCCTCCTCGCGCTGTGGCGTCTGCTCCAGGAAGCAGCCTGCCAGTCAGTCTGCGCGGGGACTGCGCTCTACCACCCTCTAGTCCCTGAGTTAGCCGGATGGTGGCGGGGTGTGTGTATACCCACAGGTTGCCAGAGCACGTGCTCGGGCCTGCGGCAGGACGCTCTCCCTCAGGGCTGCTCACCGTCTGCGTGGGCGAGCCTGCGCTCTCCTGGCCTCTACGTAGAAGGAAGCCACGATATTTGGTTCCGTGTCCTCCTCTGTGAACCACCGTCAGGGAGCTCACCGCTACTCCTGACCCCTCCCGGGCCTCTTTGGAAGGACGCCTTTGTGGGGGTCTCCTTTATAGGGGAGAGAGGCATCTGGGGGCTTTTGTCCTGAGCAGAAGCCCCCATCCTTGGACTCCCCTGCATTGTGTCATGGCGGTCTTTCTTCATGGGTGATTGTTGTACAAAGTAGCAAACGCCTCCACACATGGGGGGGGGGGGTGCTGAGGGAGTCTGGAAGGAAGTGGACCCGTCATCCTCAGAACCAGGCCCTGGGGCTGTGTCTCAGACACCTGGCGGCGCCCCAGGCCAGCTGCGCCCACACAGGGACCGGGCGTGCTTAGGCCAGTGCCAGAGCTTCGGGGTGATGGAAGCAAATAACTGTTTCCTTAGTCTCAGACTTTACTTTTGATCAGGAAAAAACCCCTTAGAAACCATGCAACCTAAATCCCTTTATTAAGAAATTCAGAGGGATTGAGGAATGTTTAGACGGTTGAGTTAAATGAAAAAGCCAATGTGGGAGCTTGGAGCACCCTTTTCCCTGTAGACTTTACCTGGGTTTGCCTCTTTACAGAAATGAGATCGTCCACTACCCACGGAGAGTTTTGAATGATGCGAGCATTTTTTTCTTCCTTTTTGGGTGGATGAGTCCTTTGAGTCCCAGAAAGGCAAATGATCTGTTCAAGATGTCCTGTACCTGGCCAGGCCCACAAGAAGCAACTGAAGCCTAACCTAGAATTTTCTGTGCCTGTGGCCTGTACACCCCGACAGATGCTTGTGCGTTTCGTGTCTGACATGCCCACGACTTGTTTAGAGAAGAAAAGGAAGAAAGTGGAACCTGGAGATATAGTGCAGGGGTTAAGGCGCTTGTTTTGCATGCAGCTGTTTCTGGCTCTATCCTTGGCAACTCTTTGGTCCCCTGAGCACAGAGCCAGGAGTAATTCCTGAACACAGAGGCAGGTGTGGGCCCTGAGCACCGCAGGGTGTGGGTCCCCCACCCCGACCCCAAATGAAAGAAAGAGCAAATGATTCTGAAAGCTCTGTCTTCTTCCAGCCTCCCCGTCTTCATTCCCAGGCTGGCACCAGTTTGTTCTTCGTAGAAATTTTTATTTCCTTTTTATTTCCTTTTTAAATCCCCCACTCCCGCCTTTCCCTTCCCATTGCTGTGGTTGTCATGTTGTGCTGGGGGCTCACATGTGCACCTGGTCTCAGTGCTTGTGCCCTTTTTTAAGGTAAAAAAATTTTTTTTTCGGGGCTGGAGCAATAGGACAGCGGGTAGGGCGTTTGCCTTGCATACAGCTGACCCGGGTTCAATTCCCAGCATCCCATATGATCCCCCGAACACCCCCAGGAGTAATTCCTCAGTGTAGAGCCAGGAGTAACCCCTGTGCATCGCTGAGTGTGACCCAATTTTTTTTTCTTTTTATTAATGAATCACCATGAGGTACAGTTACAGACTTACAAATTTTCGTGCTTACGTTTCAGTCATACAACGATCGAATACCCATCCCTCCACCAGTGCCCATTCTCCACCACTGATGTTCCCAGTATCCCTCCTGCCATTTCCCGCCCCTCACCTCGCCTACCCCCACCTCTGTGGCAGGCACATTTTCCTTTTACTCTCCCTCTGCTTTTGGGTGTTGTGGTTTGCAATACAGATATTAAGTGGCCATCGTGTTCGGTCTGTAGTTTATTTTCAGCTCGCATCTCCCATCCCTGCCATGCCCTTCCTGGGGTGCTCTGGGCTCAGGCACATGGTGCTGGGAACCGCACGTTTCAGTGCTGGATTCACCAGGGTCGCGCACTTCAGCTGCGGCACACCTGGCTTTGGGCCTGAGATCACACACTGCCGTGCTCGGGAGCACAGTCCCGAGGCCACGCAGAGCCCCTGAGATTGTGCTTTGCACAGGTCGGCATCCCACTGTGGCCTCATGCTGGGAGGGCAAGTGCATTTGCCTCGGAGCTGTCCGCCTACCTGCTGTTGCCCTCCCTGCCAGCTGCACGCCAGAGCTACAAGCAATGCTATGAGCCTTTGTGGGGAGGTCAGAAGCTCCAGGCTGCAGAAAAGGCTGCTTCTGTCCCCAGCAGCTGTAAGATGACTGCTGTATACACGGTCGCTGTCCATCCCAAGCAGCTGTAAGATGACTGCTGTATACACGGTCACTGTCTGTCCCAAGCAGCTGTAAGATGACTGCTGTATACACGGTCGCTGTCCGTCCCCAGCAGCTGTAAGATGACTGCTGTATACACGGTCGCTGTCCGTCCCCAGCAGCTGTAAGATGACTGCTGTATACATGGTCATGTCCCCAGCAGCTGTAAGATGACTGCTGTATACACGGTCACTGTCTGTCCCCAGCAGCTGTAAGATGACTGCTGTATACATGGTCGCTGTCCGTCCCCAGCAGCTGTAAGATGACTGCTGTATACACGGTCGCTGTCCGTCCCCAGCAGCTATAAGATGACTGCTGTATACATGGTCACTGTCCCCAGCAGCTGTAAGATGACTGCTGTATACACGGTCACTGTCTGTCCCCAGCAGCTGTAAGATGACTGCCGTGTACAGTCGCATCTGTCCCCAGCAGCTGTAAGGTGTCTGATTGCCATGTACGCAGCCTTGCCTCTGAAATTGCAGACACAGGGGACAGATTTCTTTGATTTCACAAACAGGTCACCAAGGCCCAGGGAGTCCTGCTGGCCAAGGCGGGGCCAAGGGCAGGTCTCTGTGTTTTTACACATGCCAACAGGAGTTCTTCGGGGAAATGGGAGCACACCAGACTTACTCCACTGGGCTGTCGGGAGGAAGAGGCTCAAAACCCCTTTTCTTCAGAATGTGGGTCCACTCAGCCCACCATGTGTGGGTTCCAGGACCCCCTGGGTCAACCCACCCCCTGTTTTGAAGTCCACAAGGTGGTCACACACCTCCTTTGGGGAGGAAGGCGGCCTCTGGGTTCCTCCTGGTCTGGAGACCGCTTGACTGCGCGGCACAGGAATGTGACAGCATTGAACCCTGGGCCAAGCTCAGGGTTCAAGACCTATTTGCATTTCTTTACAGATCAGAGGACTGTGTGTCTTCCCCCTAGCCAGGGGACCCTGGCTTTTAAGTCACCAGCAAAGTGTCCCAGTGGGGAGGCATCTCCTCCAACTCCAGTGGGAGCCCCTCTCTGCCTTATCACAGAGACTTACTGAGCACTGGGCATAGAGGTGGGACGGTCGTGCCCTGCCCTGCTCCTATAGTTGATTGACAGTTTGATGTTTGCTAACATTTCTATGGGAACCACCCTCAGTGGGGTGGGGTGTAATGGGGCAGGGACACTCCTAGTGATACTTCGTACTGTGGTGTTATCCCCAGCACCACAGGGAGCAACTCTTGAGCACTGAGCGGGAGTAGCCCCTGAGTACCTCTGGCCCCAAACCAAAAAATAAAATAAAAAAATAGGAGCCGGAGCAATAGTACAGTGGATAGGGCCTCAGCCTTGCACGCAGCAGGCCGGGGTTCAATCTCTGACACCCCATCTGGTCTCCCAAACCCCACTGGTAACCCCACCTGAGCGCAGAGTAAACCCTGAGCGCTGCCAGGTGTGGCCCCCAAACAAACAAAATTAATTGAAAATAAATCAATAAAGCAACCTAGTAAAGCGAGCTCTATACTCTTCCCGGGTGGCCATGGATTGGGCAGTCTCACTCAGCGCCCGTCTGAGTGCCCTTTGACCCTTGCTGCTGCTGCTCCGGCAACCCGCCCTGTAGAGCTGCTTCCACCCACCTCAGAAGCCATGCGTGCATTGGTGCTGAGGACAGAAAACAAACCCCAGTGTCCATCCACGGGGCACTGAGACCTACCGGGCCAGTGAAATACTGTTTTGCATTTAATATGCCCTACTGCTCTCTCAGCGGTGGGCAAGAGCTTTCTGAGACCTAGGGCTGCACGAAAAGCATCAGAAGGAAAGCAGTACATACACGGGCTTGTGGTGAAGGAGAACCCTCGATTCACACTCACTCGTGCAGCGTGAAGGATCTTCAGAAGATCCCCGCACGTCGCTTGGAGGGAGGAGAGACTTGTGGGGTGAGGGGTGCGCATCTCGGTGTATCCTTTTACAGCTGGTGGTTTGAGAACCATGATGGGATCACCGATTTTAAAATGCAGTTTGAAAAATAAAACCGACTGCCACGTGCATCCTTCTCCCTGGCCCCAACCACGTCAGGAAAATAAGCTTAAGCTGTTAAACTTTAGCTGATAAACTTAAGCTGTTTATCCAGAGCTTAAGTCAGAGTCCGAGGGACCGTGATGCCAAGCAGCGGGGAGTGGGGGTGCTGGGGGGGTGGTGCTGGAAAGCTGTGTGTGGAAGCAGGGAGGCAGCAGTGAAGGGAGCCAGTAAGACCAACTCGAGGAAGGCACGTGATGGCCGAGACCACCAGGAGAGAGAGGGCCCCTCCCATGGCAGTGTGGGAGCATGGCGGGGGGGGGGGGGGGGGGGGGAGGGAGGGGTGTCTCATGTGATCCCCGAGTGGTGAGTGTGGGGCCGAGAAGCCCCAGCCGAGTCTTGGCATCACGTGGAAGACGCTCAGGGAAGGGCGGGGAAAGGAGAGCTCCTGCCTTGCATGCACCAACCTGGGTTCAATCCCCGGCATCCCAAGCACGACCAGGAGTGATTCCTGAGTACAGAGCCAGGAGAAAGCCCTGAGCATTGCCGGGTGTGACCCCAAACCAAACAAAAAGTGAACCTGGCGCAGACTTCCAAGGTGGCGATGATGCGGTTTGGCTGACCGTCTCACCCCCACCTCCCTGCCCTGGGTTCCTCGTGCCTTTCTCACGCATCTCCTTCTAACGGTTCGGTTTGGTCTGCAACAAGTGTCTTTTTAAGCTTCTTAAAAATTCAGAGACTGGGGGGAAATAATGCTGCTGTGCCTTTGAAAACGTGTGCTAGGTGCGAGAACATTCCCACCTTGGGAAGGAGCTCCCAGAGGAGCCCCTGCCTCCTAGGAGGAATCAGAACCCTCTAGGAATGGGTGGCTACCTGAAGTCCCTGCCGAGCTTGTGACAAGGGACACGCAGGGCAGCCAGCCTCTGCCAGGGACCTGGGCACGAGAACAGATGGGTATGAGATTAGGAGAAGCTGTTGGAAGTCCAAGTCCAGAGTGGCCTCTGGCATGCTGATAAAACCGCACACCCGTTGTCCGGGGCAAGCTGCCATTGTCTTCCCGTGAATGGAATTCTCTGTGGGACTTTGCAATGCCTTGCTGGGGAAAGGGAATTCCCAGTGGCCAGTTTGTGTTCTTTTCAGGGTTATTTCAGGGGTGGCCACTGCCTACTGGCACATCTATTACTGATTCTCATGGGGGTTGGGGGTGGGAAATTTCACCCCAACGTGACAGTGCTCACACAGCCCTGGCTGCAGTGCAGCTGGGAAACTGTCGGGAGCCACGGTGAGTGGTCAGATGACATTCAGTGTACGTGGGGGCCCAGGGACCAAACCCATGACCTTGTGTTTGCATGACAGGTGTCCCAACTCACTGAGCTATTCCTCTGGGCCCCTCTGGTCTCTTCTTATGAAGGCCTGAATGTAGTAAAAGAACACCATCGTCATCACCTCACCCCAACTCTAACTATCTCCTAAAGGCTGTTTCCCCACATATGGTCCCAGAGGAGGGCAGGACGTTGGCACAGGCATAGCAGAGGGGCAGGTCAGTCCATAGAAGACGCGCTCAAGGTGACTCCTTGACTGTGAGTGCCGAGAGTTGTTTAGTAAGAGCTCGAAGGTCTCAGATTTGTGTGAATCAAGGGCATTGCACTTGTAAAGCAGGTCTAGTGAAAGCTCTGTATTCTTCCAAGGAATGGGGCTCTTCTTGCTCTTTGCTCACATAAAACTGAGGGTGACCATTGCTGGGGCCAGGCACAGCCTTTGACATTAGGGAGTCACGAATGAAGATACTTCTCTAGGAATTCTTGGGATTAAGGAAGGAGACAGAGCAAAAATAGCAAATGATTTTGGCCAAATAGCAACACTTTTCCTTTCTGTGAACACTGCAAGGAGGTTTTGAGGCGTATCTTTGGCATTTCTATCTTTTCTCATACATTATGGCTGAGGATAACAATAGTGTGAATCGAAGTTATTATTATATCAAAAGGAGATTAAAAAAATCCTCACGGCCTTGGAGTTAAGTATAATTATGGTGCTTTTATTTAAAGCTCCTGTGAACTTAAATTTATCATTTCTAAAAATAAGCCCGCAGAGATTAGATCTACCCTTTGAGAGAAGCAAAGCAACTTAGAAAATAAAACCACCTTAGCCATACGTCCTTCCCTTTCAGGAGTGCAGGCCTGCTGAACTTGGGCCAGGAGAGAATTTTCTAATCATCGAGATGAAAGTGAAAAAATAACTTTGGCATATTTACCTGGTTGGGGAGGCACCATGATCACGAAGGTGGTTTTCCCAGGGTGAGGCTTACCCATTGTATTCCAGATGTGCTGAGCCCTGCGATTTCCCCAAATGTGGGAAACTCGACTGCAGAGTTTGTGATAGTGAAGGGACTGCATTCGCAACTAAAAGGGGGTCTTGACACCAAGAACACAAGTAACAAAAGAAAAAATAAATGGGCCAAGTTTCATTAAAATTTAACTTTCATGCTACGAAGAACACAATCTCCAAAGTGAAAGGGTAGCCCACAGTTGGGTCTTGTTTGGTATATGATTTGTCTGTGGGCTCTCTTTCATGAAGTGACGACACAAAATTTTATGTTTTGTTCAAATTTTAGTTGGTTTCTTCCCTTAAACTCCTTAAAATAGATATTTACATCACCCCCCCCCCAACCACCACCACCACCATTTCCTTTGATTTGTTTTGGGAACATACCAGGTGGTGCTCAAGGGTTAGACCCGAGCCTGTACTTGGAAGTTGGTCCTGGTGGTGCTCAGAGCACTGTGCCAAGGGTAGGACTCGGCCTCCCATCTGCAAAGCCCACACTCAACTCTTTGAACAATCTCTCACCCTAAGCGGTTCTCTTCTTTCTTGTTGTATAAAATGCAGGAAGTTATGTTAAAAAGTCACTCCCTGTTCTTAAAGCAGCCCTGGGGCGGGAGAGACAGCTCAGCGTGACAGAGCATGCGCTTTGCCTGAAGGAGACCCAGCTGCATCTGAGAGCTGCTGAGGGTCCCTTGAGCACCCTCTAGAGTGAGCCTTGAGCTCTGAGCCAGGAGTGACCCTTCAGCACCCACTCACGTGCTCCCCATCCCCACCACCCCTTAAAAAAGATTGTCCGTCCTTCACATGACCTCAGTCTGCTTTTTAGTTTGTTGGGGGCCCCACTGGGTGACTGGGTAGTACTATGCTCAGTTCCCATGACTCACTCCGAGCTTCACTCAGGAACCATGAGGTGCACGTGTCAAACCTGGAGTCCCACATGTGTGTGCTCCAGTCCATTGAGCTGGAACCCTGACCTGACCCTAATCTTTTTATATATCACCTATCTTCTCATTTTCATTATGCTTATGGTGTGTTTTTTTCGATAACTGACAAAAATCAATTAATCATATATTTTAATGAAGGGATATCAATAGCCATGCCTTGAGTATAACATGAGTTCTTATTTATAATTATACTGATCACTGTATCACTGTATCACTGTCATCCCGTTGTTCATCGATTTGCTCGAGCGGGCACCAGTAACGTCTTCATTTGTCCCTGTTGTGTGCTAGTGTAGCCCAATGGCATCTGCTCACTCCAGGAACATGAAGAGCATGTTATTGTTTCTGTTTTTGGCATATCAAATACATCACGGGTAGCTTGCCAGGCTCTGCCATGTAGGGGAAAAAACTAATTAATTTTTTAAAATTAAAATAAAAATAAAGAGGTCGCATGGCAGCGAATACGGGTGCACGCTCCAGAAAAAAATTGTGTCACTCTGTTCCGGGAGCTTTGTTTTATAGTCTCTGGATCTTGGCCGTTGATGGGGGGGAAGGGGAGTTTGTGGGTGTGACTGCCAAGCTGCTGGAAAACTGGGGATCTGGGTAGAAGGAGGCACAGTCCTGATCCAAGCAGGCTTGGAGATTTCAGCCACGGGTCCCACATACCTGGGTTCCTCTGCCAGTTCCTTCATGCATGAGGCTGGTCCAAGCGTGTGGAGAGTGTCCTTGAGCATGGCTGTGGCTGGGTTCTTGGTTTTTGGTTTTTGGCTGCCGGGGCTCTGCTCGGAGCAAGGAGGGAAACTCAACCCGCCCCCGTCTGAGGGGGCCCTGGTAAAGACAGCCTGGTGCAGGGGCAGGAGATTCTGCATTGCTCTGTTCCGGCGACCAAGAAGAAGAATGAAGGGGGATCCAGAGACAAAAGCAGCAGGGGAATCAGAGAAGAATGCCGAGAAGATTGGAATAAACTACAATTGATATTGACCAGCCTGGCCTTTATTCCTTCCTTCACCTGCCCATTGCCATCGGCCTCCCCAGGGTAGGAGAAGCGGCCCAAGACTACCAAACGTAAGTGGCAGGAGAGATAAAGCACCGCTGCCCATTGGTAAACACACAGGCAGAATCTCCTGCCCCCAGGCCAGGCTATCTTCACCAGGGCCCCCTCAGTGGGGGGACAGCCTGAGTTTCCCTCCCTGCCCCAAGCAGAGCCCTGGCAGCCAAAAACCTCCAGAACCCAGCCACAGCCATGCTCACGGCCACTCTCCACACACTTGGACGAGCCTCACCCATGAAGGAATCGGCAGAGGAATCCAGGTATGTTGGACCTGTGGCTGAGATCTCCAAGCCTACTTGGATTGGGACTGGGCCTCCTTCACCCAGATCCCCAGTTTTCCAGTAGCTTGGCAGCCATATCCACAAACTGCCCCCAGTACCATGTAATCTCATCAACGGCCAAAATCCAGAGACTTTAAAGTAAAGCTCCCAGAATTATACTGATCATCATAATAAATCATGAAATTGGTAATAAGGATAACTTGAAAAAAATTTTTTTCTGGTAATGCCAGGAATTGAATCCAAGGCCTCCCACAGGTGAGACACATGTTGTACCACTGAGCTATATCTCTTGTCTCCAAAATTGAATGTTTTGCAAATATTCCACTTAAAATACAGTACTCAACCGTAGCTGTGGCTTCTGTTTGGTAAACATGGCAGAGTTTATTGGCTCCTAGGAGACAGAGAGAATCTATTCTCAATGTGAAAAAAGGACCAGATTAAAGAGATGCACTTGTGACCTATGGGCTAAGAGAGCAAGAGTCTTTCCTTCCTTGAATGTGGCAGTGCTGGGGGTCACACCGTGGGGTGTAGATCAAAGCACCCTCCTTTGGAATGCATGCCAGCTGTGGATCTGTTTCGTTGTGAGTGTTGTCAGTAGGTCTGAGGGGGGCCTGTAGTTCAGCATTTCCTACAGGCTTCTAGGTAATATTGATAGAAGGATATCGAAGGTGTCTCTTGACCTACCTGCCTTACAGTGGAGGGACAACGCCTGCTGTCATCTGACGCGCCCCTGTGAAATCAGCCTAGCAAGGGTTCAGAGACCCTTATTCCTTATATCTTACAGTAATATTTTAGCAAGTGACTGAAGCCACTTCATCTCTAAGTCACTCAGAATTTTCCTGGTGATTTGGACTTGTAATCAGAGAGAGCCCAGCCCCACTCCCACTCTGTGTGAGAAGCAGGGACCAGGACCCAAGAATGGCACTGTGGTCCCCCTGTCAGCATCCCAGCTGTCCCTTGTATATCAAAAGGGATTTACAAATCCATCACATTGTGACTTTTAAGGATACATTACTAGCTCTGATGATGGAGAGAAGTTCCATAAAATGTGTCATCACACACTGTGAGGAGTCTCTCTTGCTACACCCCAAACTTACAAGGATGAAGAGCTCACACACCAGCTGGGGGAGCCACACATTGCAGTTGAATTTAGCGTGTGCAATAGGAAGGGGTTATAGAAATTGCTAGAAGAGGTGCTGGAACTACCTAACGAGGAAGACCAAGTTCAGGAAGTTTTCTAGAAATAAATTTTAAAAAGGTGAGTGGGGGGATGGGGCCATACTACAAGGGGATAGGGTGTTTGCCTTGCACACATTTGACCCAGGCTCAATCTCTGGCACCCCTTGAGCATGCCAGGAGATCCCTGAGCACAGAGTTAGGGATAACTTTTGAGCATCACTAGGTGTGGCCCCAAAACAAACAACCAAAAAGCTGAATATTCCTTGTGGTGTAGAGATCTGGGGAAATATTCCAAGCAGAGAATTTGCCGAACAAAGAAAGGGTGGTTTGAAACCATGTCAGAAGAACCATTACCAGCTTAAATGGGAAATGATGTCGATGATGAAGGTGGTTACAAGAAAAGGCCTGGAGTCTCTGCTATGCTCCGTCACTCTCAGCTCATGTGTCTTTTAACAGTAACAACAAACAATAATAAAAATCATGAATCTCTGCTGCTTCCCCAGATTCATGGCTGACTGGCTGGCGTCCACCGATGCCACTCCCTTTTATTTTCCCTGAAACAGAAATTTTGTTTTGTTTTAAATGAATGAATGTTTCAAAAACAAATCTGATCTACTTTAGATACCAAAATCTGTTTGAATAACACAAAGGTGGTGACATGCGTTGACAATGCCAGGAAGTTCCAAGGCTGGTTGCTGACAATGGATTGAGTTGTGCTTTTGTTGGCCTGACTCCGCAGGGGGAGGGGGCCTGGCATGACTCTCTAGGGCTGTGTGTGCGAAGGACACATTCCTCAGACCACAAGACTCTTCTTTGGGGGGGGGGGGGGAGATATGTATTTTCACACATGCACAAAAAAGTTTCCAAAAACAAGAACAACAGTTGGTACTAATGACTGCTGCTTAGGTCTCTGGTATGGCAACTTCCAAGCATAACTTGAAGTCTTTGTTATGAGTGAGTAGAGTTTTTAGCGATTACTGGTTTAAAATGTGATGTTCTTACTGACTTCTATCTCTAGAATTTTTTCATGATCCCAAGTGAAATTCAGTACCCATTAAACACTAACTCCTCCATTTTTTTTTTCTCTTCCAAGCTCTAGTAATCTCTATAATTTCTTTCTTGTGATTTTGACTTTTTCAGGTACCTCATATAAGGGGAGTTCTACACTATTTGTCCCTCTATATCTGACTTCTTTGTTGGTGGGTTGTCTTTTACACTAGGGAAGACGGGACTCCAAAATGGTGCTCAGAGGGATCAGGTTCTCTCTCAGCGATGCTTTGCTAGCCAAGCTAGTTCAGTGCTAGAACCCGAGGGTGTGGAGATGCCAAGGTCCAGCGCTGGGGACCATCAGGGCCACCCTAGTGATGCTCAGGGCTCTCCAAGGCTGGAGCCAGGGATCAAGGCCAGATCAGGGAACCCTAACTCCTGGAGTACTCCCCCACCCCCACTCTGGCTTATTTCTCTTAGCATAACGTCATCAAGGTACATCCATGATGTGGAATGTAGCAGAATGTCCTTCATCTTTATGTCTTAGTACTCAGTTTAATCTATAGTACATTTTGCATATCCATCATCTGTCAATTACTTGTTTGTACATTTAGAATTTGGCTCTTGCAAATATAGGTTTGCAAATATCTCCTTGAGCCTCTACTTCCAGTGGATTCTTTTTTTTTTCACATAAGTGGTCTGGAACTCGGAGAGTTTCTGGCTGAGAGAAGCCAGCTTGTGAGCCAGGGCCTGGTTCTCCTCCTGATTGTCGTGAAGTTATCAGAGCAAGTGACTTTGTGAGTCACAGTCTCCTCCCTGTAAGCTCGGGTGAGAGGTGGTATAGGGATTGGGTCATACCTAGTGGCGCTCAGGGCTTCCTCCTGGCTCTGTGCTCAGGGATCACTCCTGGTGATGCACAGGGGACCTTCTGCGGTGCCAGGGATGAACCCAGGTTAGCTGCATGCAAGGCGAGTGCCCTGCCTGCTGTTTGCTCTCTCTCTCTCTCTCTCTCTCTCTCTCTCTCTCTCTCTCTCTCTCTCTCTCTCTCTCCTCTCTCTCTCTCTCTCTCTCCCTCTCTCTCTCTCTCTCTCCCTCTCTCTCTCTCTCTCTCTCTCTCTCTCTCTCTCTCTCTCTCTCCCTCTCTCTCTCTCTCTCTCTCTGGCCCCACTGACTTTGTTTCAAGATGGTAAATGAATGGTGATCAGTGAAAGAAGATGAGCCTCACTACACAAACATCTTCCTTCTGGCCACTTGCTTTCTGCCTTGTTCCCAGCTAGCTGGAGGCCCTATGAGGCTGCCCATACCACATGTCGAGTCCCTCGAATGACACTGCGGTGGACATCTTCGAGGGTCCCCAGTCCAAGTGAGCCAGCCCAGGATAGCCTGCTTCTTCTCTTACCCTCTGGCCAGTCCTGGACAGCAGTAGGGGATTCCTGACGGGATCAGGATCCGTTTTGCATTTCTGATTGCAGAAACAATAACCTTTTCCTGAGCAGACATTCCTCGTGCTCACCCAGGGGGAAGGGGGATCTCTGGTTCACACACTCTGTGCCAGCTGGTGAGAGGCTGGGGTGGGAGTCTCCGGATTGCTCTCCCTGGGGGGCGGATGATGCTATTATTCCAGCGTGGGGACAGGAGCAGGGAGACGACACTTCCCTTTCCTTTGAATGCTAGAAATGTTCGATTTAATTGCTCCCGGGGCCGGAGCAATAGCACAGCGGGTAGGGCGTTTGCCTTGCACGCGACTGACCCGGGTTCGATCCCGGCATCCCGGATGGTCTCCCAGCACCACCAGGAGTACTTCCTCAATGCCCAGTAACCCCTGGGCATTGCTGGGTGTGACCCAAAAAGAAAAAAAAAAACAGATTTAATTGCTCCCTTCCCCAGGAAGCACCTGATTTCTTAGAACGTGGCGTGAGGTAGAACGAGACATAGGGCTGGTGCTACCGGCAAAGTGGGGCTGCAGGCTAGGTTTTCATCTTGGAGAATCTGGGGGCTGGGAATTGAGCACCCCCACTTTGAGGATGAACTCTGTACAACTGAGGCAAGGTGGAAATGAGTGTTCTTCCCTGCTGAGGGTAGCAGGAGGGAGATGCTGGCGGAAGGTCTCCTCTGAAGAGTCTCACCTCCAGGACATGTGAATTTTTCCACATGGAGTGCCTGGCTCAGAGGGAGGCAGCTTGGAGGGGGAAGTGAGGCGGGGGAAGGGTCCAGGGGGGGGAGGAAATGGCTCATGTTGGGGATCCCAACTGAGCTTCTCAGAATGACTTGGGCGAAGTCCTGCTGCTCAGTTGACCTTTGGTGTTGAAATTATTTCTGCAGGTAATCACAGCAGCTGTCTCAATATTGCTGTTTGATGTGATCCTGACCAGCGCCACTGTGGGGTGGTAAGTCTTTTGCAGAAAGAGATAAAAATGCAAATTTTTTGACTTTCTCCCTGTATTATTTTTACTCTCAGGTGTCAGAATGTGACATTCGGTAGGTAGTTTATTTATTTATTTATTTATTTATTTATTTATTTATTTATTTTTGCTTTTTGGGTCACACCTGGCGATGCACAGGGGTTACTCCTGGCTCTGCACTCAGGAATTACTCCTGGCGGTGCTCAGGGGACCATATGGGATGCTGGGATTTGAACCCGTGTCGGCCGCATGCAAGGCAAACGCCCTACCCGCTGTGCTATCGCTCCAGCCCCTGGGTAGGTAGTTTATTGATGTATAAATATATAGTCTCCGAAGATTGTGTTTCCCATGAGTATACAGCGGGGTGATTTTTCACATGCTAATCTGGTACCAGACCAGTGCCCGCTCCAGAAACAGCCTCACCAGCTTCACCGTATACCAGTCTGCCACACAGCTGCACCAAAGCAACCCCTGCTGGGGATCCACTGTTTTAAAAGTGTGTATATTGGGTCTGAACAACAGTACAGAGGGTAGACCATTTTTGCCTTTCACGAGGCCAACCTGAGTTCTAGCCCTGACACCACATAGTCCCCTGCGCTTTGCCAGGAGAGATCCCTAAGCACAAAACCAGGAGTAAGCCCTGAGCACTGTTGGGTATGGCCCCAAAACAAAGAACACAAAATTACAGTGTGTATATCATTAAGCTACCGAGAGTATCACGCCCTAACGGCAGAGCCTGGCAAGCTACCCGTGGCGTATACAATATGCCAAAAACAGTAACAGGTCTCACAATGGAGACATTACTGGTGCCCACTCGAGCAAATCGATGAACAACGGGATGACAGTGACAGTGATATTACGATATACATTGCAACCTATATGATCTAGAACCCGATATAACATATATAATGGTACAGGCCCTACAACCTGTCAAGTATCTCCTTAGAACTGAGTTGGGGGATAATAAGGATTCACCGGCAGTGTAGATATCATCTCGGTCAAACGGCTCATAGGGAGATGTAAGAGGAATTGGCTCAAATGTTCCTCCTCCCCCCTACTGTCACGTCCATAAAGCACACCCAGGCGACCCAGCAAAGCAGGGGCGTTTCGAGGACCAGACAGTTCTGTTTCTGTCAGGGAGCGATGGGAGTGAACTAAGAATGTCCAATGGTTATTTTTAGAAAAAAAGATCTTGTCATTGATTTTAGTGTTATTCTGAGCTTAGGGACCATCTGATTACCTGCAGACATGGCAAGGCTCAGGGGACCATGTCTGGTGCCAGGGACCGGACCCAGATCAGCTGTGTGAAAAGCAAGCGCCTTACCCGCTGTGCTATTGCTCAGGCCCAATAGACACATTTAAAAAATATGTATGTTTTAAAATTTAAAAATTTCCCCAGCAGGGGTTGCTGGCAGATTGTACATTGATGGTGTTCTGTTTCTGGAGCGGGGTATTGGCCTGATATCAGTTCAGCTGATATTGATATGCATGAACTGATAAAAGCTGTAATTCTGTTAGTTCACTTGCGGGGGCTGGGGGAGTCAGAGGGAGTGCTCAGAGAGCAGAGCCACTCCCAATGACATGCTTGACCAGTCTGGCCAGACAGTTCAATTCTGGTGCCTGGCAGTGGGGCCCTGCTTGTTCTGCTCAGGGCTTGGGTCACCAGGGCCACCCTCTTCAGAGGTCAGGGGGCCATGTAGTGCCAGGCGTGGAGATCCGTACACCTGCAAGGCATTGCGCTTGACTTCTGAGCAATCTCCACCATCCTTGGCTGAAAATCTTTATTGAGTAGCTATAGTATGCAGAGTATGTGGAAACCGTTAAGAAATCTAAAACATGGCCGGAACGAGAGTGCAGTGGGGAGGTAGGGCACTTGCCTTGCATGCAGCTGACCTGGGTTCGATCCCCGGCATCCCATATGGTCCCTCAAGCACCATCAGGGTTGATCCCTGAGTGCAGAGACAGGAGCAAGTCCTGAGCACACTGGGTATGTGACCCCCTCCACACAAAACAAAACAAACAACAACAATGATAACAAAAAGAAATCTGAAACATGAGGGCCAGGGAGAGAGCTCAGAGGGCTAAGCTATTGTTTTGCACGCAGGAGACTTGACTTTGATTCTCTGGCACCAGGCAAACTCAGGGCGAGTAGCAGCCCCTATGCGCCTCTGGGTGTGGCCCCCAAAAATACAAAACAAAGTGTGGAACATTGTCCGGCATTCAAGCAGTTGCCAGGGCAGGGAGAAATGAAAAAGGCAATTTACTGGTTCCCCTGTGAATGAGAAGACGGAGGAGAAAGAGGAAAAGATGATAAAACCGGGTCTCACACAGAAGGGTGAGACTTAGCCAGGTCGAGAGTGAAAGAGAATTTGGCCCCTCTTTCCCCAAGAAGAGAGAGCAAGATAGAGGGGCAGAAGGTGCCAATGGTCAGATGCTTGGTTGAACCCTTGGTAACCAGAGCTGGGACAGAGCATGTGGCGCCTCCGTCATCTGCCCCTATCTTTCTGGGAAGGGATAACACAAATTGTGAGCCAGTGGACACCCCCAAATCCCAGCTGCCAGGGAAAGAAGCGTCTGTGTCCCAGTACATTTTTGAGATCTTTCCCAGCTTTCTGCCGACATATTTATTACTCATACTTTTGTGTGTGGACTGGAGTGATAGCACAGCGGGTAGGGCGTTTGCTTTGCACACAGCCAACCTGGGTTTGATTCCTCTGTCCCTCCCTCTCGGAGAGCCCAGCAAGCTACCGAGAGTATCCCACCCGCACAGCAGAAACTGGCAAGCTACCCGTGGCATAATTCAATATGCCAAAAACAGTAACAGGAAATCTCACAATGGAGATGTTATTGGTGCCTGCTCAAGCAAATCGATGAGCAATGGAACGACAGTGCTACAGTGCTACTTTTGTGAGTATGCCAGGGATGGAACCCAGGGCCACGTGAAGCCTGGGCTCCACCGTACAGCTGCGTCTGCAGCCTCACTGCCCCAATTTCAGAAACCTTCATGGTGGCGATACACATTTTTGAGGGTATTTTTCTTTCTTACAAATAAGCCTTCGCTGACTCAGATTTTTGCAAGGTTTCAGAGTGAACCAATAATACAAAAGCCCCAGTGTCACTCCAAGTGGGCTAAGCAGACGAGGCGCCCCTCCCGGCGGTGGGGGAGGGCTCTGGGCCTGGCTCTGGCCAAGTCTGCCCCAGGCCCTGTCTGCAGGCGGTGTCACGGCCTGTGAACGCCATGGAATGCCATGAACCAAGTGGGAAGAGGCAGTGTGTACTCCCATCAAGGAAACGGCGTGTGTGATTACTGCAGAGGGAACCGTGGCTTTGGAATTTCCTGGTGCTGGAGAGCTCTTGACTCGGAGGATGGCGTGTTTCCAACCTTGAAGAATTTTCCAACCACAAAGTGAGGCGGCCGAGAAGGCGTGTCCGACGGTCCTGCAGATTTTTATAGCCATACAGAGCTGGTCTGCCTGTCCTGCTACTTGGGGCAGGCTGAGGAGACCGACTGTGGCCAGGCTGTGAGGGACCTTCGTCCCATCAGAAGTCACAAAGCAAAGGCCAGTTCTGTTAGGACGACCCCGTGCATCTGTACTTACTATTTTGTGGCATTTGCTCCTCTGATTTTTCTGTTTGTTTCGGGGTGGGGGGCGGTGCGCACAGTGAGACTCTAGGACCATTCCTGGCTCTGTGTCCTGGCGGTGCTACCAAGGATTTAAAGTGGGGCTCAGCTACATGCAAAGCTAGTGCCTTCACCACTGCACTCTTCCTGGGTCTGCTTTGCAGATGCTAAATTTTTTTTTCTTTTTGGGTCACACCTGGCGATGCTCAGAGGTTACTCCTGGCTCTGCACTCAGGAACTCCTGGCGATGCTTGGGGGACCAATGGGATGCCGGGGATTGAACCCAGGTCGGCCGCATGTAAGGCAAACGCCCTACCCGCGGTGCTATCACTCCAGCCCCAGCAGATGCTAAATTCTTATCGACATTTAGAAGTTGGGTGCTTTTGCATAAGCCCATGTGCCTGCTGTTAGCTGGGTCTGCGCTTGCATGTGGCACAGTTACGGGATGGGTGTCAGCTGGCCCTGAGCAGCCCACGAGCTGCAGCACCAGGCTGGAAGAGGGAGATCAGCCTTCTTGCCTCCGTGTGTGTTTGCAGTGAGTTTGCCGGGCCCTGCGGGTAGTCTTGCCCAGGCCCCTGCACCGTCACTGCAGGCAGTGAGCACTGGCAGCCTTGGTCAGCTGCACGGAGGAGAGCTTACCCAGGCAGGCCTTCTTTCATGCCTTGTTCTTGTTCATCTATTTTTTTTGTGGGGTGGGGTAGAGTTTTGAACCCCAACCCAGCAGTGTTCGCCGGCTCTTCCTGGCTCTGTGCTCATGAGTGCCCCCTGGCGGCACACAGGGGACTATATTTAGTGTTGGGGATCAAACTGGGGTCAATGGTTCACCTTTTGGGCTAGAGAATCCTTTGTTCTTGGTGCCATTGTGCCCTGGAGGATGTTTAGCAGCTATGTGACCACCCCCTCCCCAATTAGATTCCAGGTAACCCTGTATTTGAAACATTCAGAAACACCTCCAGACATCGACAAATGCTTCTTGGAGCAGAGTACCGGCTGCTGGGAAGGAATGACTGATATAAACGTTTGCTCAGTTAGGGCAGAAAATGCCCTTGGAAATCTCAGCACGACCTTAAGGGACTCGCTTAGCTCCAGGCGGAGGCTGGGATCAGCCACAGGGCCCAGTCTCCTCCTGTGACACTGTCAGCCTCTACCCAGGGGCGGTTGTGAGCACAGGGGACTGCCCGCTAGCTCGGTCGCTTCCAGGACCGGGCCGCCTTCACATTTGCCTCTCCCTGCCCTTCGAGTGGGCAGCGAGTGTCTAGCCTTCTGGACACTGTGCACAAGACAAACTGCAGGCTGTAGGCCCATGCCACTCGGCTTCTGCGGAACTGAGTTTAAAGCACCTGTTGCTGTGGAGTGACGTCTCTTGCATTTAATTATAAAAGCAATATTTGGGGGCATCGGAAGGGCTGGAGCCCATGCCTGCCATGCACAGGGCCCTGGGTCTGAGCTTCGGCAGCTACGACTGGGGACACCCCAAGAGCAAATCCAGAAAGAACTGAAGGGGTGGGGGCTGGAGCGATAGCACAGCGGGTAGGGCGTTTGCCTTGCACGCGGCCAACCGGGGTTCGATTCCCAGCATCCCATATGGTCCCCTGAGCACTTCCAGGAGTAATTCCTGAGTGCAGAGCCAGGAGTAACCCCTGAACATTGCCGAGTGTGACCCCCCTTCAAAAAAAAAGAACAAAGGGGTAGGAGATGGGGTGTGCCTGACCCAGGTTTATGCTCAGCCCCACAGGCCCGGGCATCGACCCGTGGGCCCTGTGGGCTGAAAATTGCCAGCAGTGCCCCCGGGCCTCCTCAGCACTGTGTGGGAGACTGCCCCCACCCCAGATCTCTCAAGGGTCCATATTTATAGATTGATTTTTAATTAGCAATGTTGCGAGGCCTATTAAATATTAATTCCCTCCCTTTCAAGATTTCCGTGACAGGGATTCATCACCCAGGAAAGACAACGCTTTGAACAGCCAGCGGTGTTCCTGTGGAGTGGAATTTCCTGGGGATGCCTCCTATCTGAGTTATTTTATTAATTTCTTGAGGTCTTGGAGCCAACCCCAGCCATGCTCAGGGGCTGGGCTGCCAGGACCATACATGGTGCTGGGGATTGAACCCATGTTGGCTACATGCAAGGCAAGCACCCTACCGGCTGTGCTGTCTCTCTGGCCATGAGTTCCTTTTACACCAGGAGAGTCACTTTTCCCTTGTAGTTGTTTAGCTGTGATGCTAGAAAGGAGAAATCAATACAACCTCTTGTATTGATGTTCCGGGATGCCCTGCCCAGCTTCCCTCCTCTGCCCATCACTCGAGGAACCTGCCATGGGACTTTAGAAAATGGACTTGGGCCATCCGGTTGGAGCAGCCTCGTCCTTTTAATTTTACAAGCCCTTATGGAGATTGCCCAAGCCTATATTTCCAGTGTGGGATCTCCCCAGAGATTTTTTGGTGTGGCCTGGGGTCTGCTTCCACAGGGACACTTGGATCCAGCAATGTCGTGCTGTTCAGCTGTGGATTCTCAGGGGCCACCAGGGTCACCCATGGTGATGCAGGTGCTGGGGATTGAACCCAGGGCCTGAAGCATGCCAGGTACATTCTCAGCCCCGTTAGCTATTTTTCCTGGCCCTTGCCCAAGTCTATTTATTGGGCAAAAATTTTCCCCCAGCAGATCTCTAAACTCCTCTAAGATCCCACTTGAAATGTATGTTTTCTATTGGAGTTAAATTTTTGAAACCTCAGGCCAGAGAGAGCACAACCAGGAGAGCACGTGCCTCTGAGGTAGGAGCGAGCCCTTGTTTTTTTTTTGTTGTTGTTGTTTGTTAGTTTGTTTTTGGTTTTTGGGTGACAACTGGCAATGCTCAGGGATTACTCCTAGCTCTGCACTCAGGAATTACTCCTGGCGGTGCTCAGGGGACCATATGGGATGCCAGGGCTTGAACCTGGGTCGGCTGCATTTAAGGCAAAAGCCCTCCTCGCTGGACTATTGCTCCAGCCCCGGAGCTGGAGCTTTTGAACAAGGAGCCCTTGTTCGAACCCCACCTGTACTCCCACCCTGAGTGTGGCCTGAGCCACCCCTAGCATCAGCAGGCCCCAAAACAACATCGCCAGCAATGGCTTCAGTGCACGGCCTGGGGTGGCTTCTACAGTTAAAACAGTGCTAAGAAGAGCCCCCTAAAACACTGTTGTCCCTACCGCTCAGCAAGGCTCACTCAGAGGGAGCTGTCACTCTGCAGTGCCCCTAAAGGCGTGGCGTGTCGGCCAGCTGAGTTTTTGGTGAGAAAAAAGGCTGGGGAGATAGTGCAGGAGTGAGGGCACAGGCCAAGCACTGTACCCCCAGTTACTACCTACGGGGTCCCCGTCTCTGCAGGGGCCTGAGCAGCACCACATCCTCGGGTTCTCACAGCAGACGGCCGGCCCAGGGGGCAGTTAAAGAGAAAACAGCAGCAAAACAACAAATAATAGGATGAGGGCAGCCAGTCTAAACATTCTGTCCCTCGGTGAATGAATATTTTAGTGGGTGTTGCACTGGGGGCTGGGCCGGCAGAGGGGAGGACACAGTCTGAGTTCTGGAAGGCTCGAGAGGAATTCAGTGATGTACCACATCATGGATGCGAACAGAGATGGGGTTTGTGTGAGCACCAAGAGTCGGAGAAGCTCGGGCGACTGTTGCTTCTGGCTGGGTGCTCACCGCCACCCGTGTCTGTGCCTTGGGGACGTGCAACGAGTCCATTTCAGGAACGGGGGTTAGGAGATTTGCAAACAGTTCTTTAAGCGCTGACTTAAAGGGTTGTAATGCTATAAAGGTTCTGGCTCCGCCTGTCAGCCTCCCCTACTGTTGAAAAACCAGCATCAAAGCGCATGTCCCTGGCTCTCCAGACAGAATTCCAAATCGCCACGATTTGTTTTCATTTAGCATTTGCTAAGCTGCTTTGGTGTTTCATAAACTAGCTAAGCCAGAGGCATGAAATGCAAGGTTGTTCCCCGGGCATCTTCTAAGGCCGTGGGAGTGGAAGTGCCCAGGGCCAGCTGCTACTGGCTCTTCTCCTTGGCGATTAAGGAGGATTAGTGGGAAAAGGATAGAAATGGCGGAGCCCCTCCCAACACCCCAGCCCCCTCCCACCCATCACACTGGCAGAAACAAAACTCCCAGCCACAGTTCTGCCTAGCCCCTGCTTCTGCTCTTGATGGCACTGCACTTCCCTGGGGTTTAAGAAGACGGCGTGCACATTCTTCAAGGGACACTGGACCCGGCAGCCTGTGAGAGGAAAACCTTCCCTCGCTGTCAACTCTTCTCCCTCCCAGAGGCCAGCACGGGGCCGTCCAGTGTCTGGAGGGATGGGCCACAGGGTCTCAGGGCCTGGCACATGGCTCATGTTTTCAGATGGGGTATTTGGGAACCTGGATGTCGGAACAGTGCTATAAAAGATAATGGTAAGGGTCTGGGAGACAGCAGCTCACGGTCCCCCAAGCACCTCCAGGAGTGACCCCCCCCAGCACTGAGCCACAGGAGCTTAGAGAGAGAGCAGTGCAGGCCAGGTACTTGCCTTACATGCAGCCCATCTGCGTTTGATACCTAGCTCAGAGCCTGCCCCCCCCAGCACCCCCAGGAGTGGTCCCTGAGCACAGAGCTAGGAGTATCCCTGAGCGTTAGAGAATGCATGCTTCTGTCACTGGGGTGATTCTGGAGGAAAGAGCAGGGTCCATCCAACTCGTAGTTTCTACCTGAGGCCTCCTTTGCATCCCAGTAGTAGCCTGGGTGGAGGGGGTCAGTCTCCCAGCTCACTCTCCCCACCCAGTCCCCCAGTGTCCAACCACTGGACCAGCATCTCTCCCAGTAGTCACCACCCCCGGGAGACATCAGGTCCTTTAGGACTGACAGTTGGCCCTTGGTAACCAATGCAGGAGTTCTCTGGTTCTCTGATGCTGAGTGAGCAGCCGTGGACTCGGGCGAACCAAAAGGACAGCTGGGCCCGAGTGGCCGGGAGCTGCCTCCAGGGCCTCCCACAGATGCTGGGAAATGCTCGGCGCCCACAGGTTTGCTCTGCACAACAGGAGGTGCCTCTTGCTGGAAGTGGTCAGTAGGCCCGGGGCCGCCCACCAGCCACGGGGGGCCACCGCAGAAGGGATCATGCTAGGGCAGGACAATCCCCTGGAAACAGCCCTGTTTGATTGACTGTCATTTTTAGGCCAGCCCGGGTGTGACCTGGTAAGCCTCTGTGAGCTGCAAGCGTCTCTTGTCCCGCGGCACAAATGAGGAACAGACGCCGACCGGACGGCCTGCTCTGTCTGAGCTGTCAGTCTCATCCTCTCATGCCCCATAGTCTCGGGGACAATTGGTGTCTTCCCCTGGGACCATGAGCCACACAGCCTGTGTGTGCCCGAGAGACACGCCGCATCCCTGTGAGAGATACAAAGGCTGCCGGGCCTGGGTGGTGTGTTGTGTGCACGGGTTCCAGGGGGCCTGGGAACCAAGTGAGGGCTGAGAGGAAAGGAATGAACAGGTGTCCTCGAAAGCGTAGCCGGCGCCTTTGAATGGGAGTGTTTCAGGGTCCTCCGCCCCCACCGTATCACGGTCCCCAGTGATGGTCTGCAGAGGTGCTCAAGGGGAAGGACACCAGATTGTCTGCTGAGAAGTTTAAGATAGAAAATGTACAGCCCTTCGGCTGTCTCAGGGCTCAGGCGTGGTGAAATAGCTCTTTCTCAGCCCCAGCTCTCCCCCTGCTCTCTTAGTTCCAACTCCCGGGCCTCATTTTCTTGTTGTGTTGTTGTTGTTGAGCCACACCTGGCATGCTCAGGGCTTATTCCTGGCTTGCACTCAGGAATCACCCCTGGTGGCGCTCCGGGGACCATACGGGATGCCAGGAGCGAGCCCAGGTCAGCGGCACACAAGGCAAGCGCCCTGCTGCTGGACTATCGCTCCGGCCTGTACCTTGTTTTCTTTCTGCTTGGGGGTGGCGTTCAGGATTTCCCCTACGTGTGTTTTGCCCTACTGAATGTCTCATTCATCTAAATGAAATGACCGGGTCCGTCATCACGATAAGATCACAGGATGTCAGTGTGCTTCCCGTGTCTGTCACCCCTGTAGCAGAACACACCTGGAGGACTGGAGAGATAGCACAGGGGTTAAGATGTTGGTCTTGGGGCTGGAGCGATAGCACAGCGGGTAGGGCATTTGCCTTGCACGCGGCTGACCCAGGTTCAATTCCAAGCATCCCATATGGTCCCCTGAGCTCTGCCAAGAGTAATTCCTGAGTGCAGAGCCAGGACTGACCCCTGTACATTGCCAGGTGTGACCCAAAAAGAAAGAAAAAAAAGATGTTGATCTTGCACACAGCCAACCAGGTTTGATCCCCTGAGCACAGAGCCAGAAGTGATCCCTGAGCACCACCAGGCATGACCCGGAGGCTAAGAGAGAAGCACCTGAGGCTGAGAGGAGCTCCCCTCCACCTTTCCCCGCCACGCCGTGAGCAGCGCGCCCCCTTCCCTCTCAGCCGCCTCCCGCGCCCGCTGACTCCTGTGCTCTCCCCGTGTTTGCAGCCTCCTGCTCGGCGCACTCGGTGAGGCCTTGCTGGTCTTCTCTGAGTGGAAGATCTCCTGAAGGAGCCCCCGGACTGCCGCCTGAGGAGCAGGCCAGCATGAGACACCCGTGGGGGATGCTCCAGAGAGCCAGCTCAAGGACCCTTCTCACTCCGGCGCCCGCTGCTCATCAGAGCCTCATTGTGGGGCCCCCAGTCTCCGCGTCCTCCTCACATGCCTTCGCCAGGAGCTGCTCCCACATGGGGTAGGGGAGGAGGCAGGGAGGCTGGGGGAGTCTTCCCTCTGCGTGTTCCTATACTGGAGGTGCCTCTGGGACAGGGTTCCTTGCTGTCCTGCCGTCTTGTCCAGTGAAAAGCCCAGAGAGGGTCCTCGCGGGGCATTCGACTGCAGGCAGGGGCAGAAATGAAGGTTGAGGGCACATTCTGGGCCAAGCCAGAATCCACCAGGGCGCACGGGTAACCCCCAAGGAAGGACCAAGCCTTCCCCTGCCCCAGGCGGGCAGGCTCACACTGGTTTGATCCTCAGTATCATATATGGTCCCCCCGAAGACTGCCAGGGGTCACTCTCTTGAGTGCCACTTGGGGCTCATCCGAGCCAAGAGCCAGGTGTAACCTCTGAGCACCAGGAGTATGGCCCGACCTCCCACTGCCCCAAAGGAATTGAGGCCTGGGGCTGAGAAGATGTTTGGAGATTGGAGCACGTGTTTAGAGCACGTGTCTAGCGTGTGCACGGCTCTGAGTTGGATCCATGGGACCACACGGGCCTCCCCTGGCATTACCAGCTGTGGCCTGGGGGTCCCTCAGTACCCCTGGGTACCTCTGCTCAGACTCTCATCTCCACGCCACCCCCCCACACACACATTATGGGGGTGACCCCTATTCTTCTAACTATCTTGACTTCAGGGGCCCGAGGAGAGTCCAGCCGATAGGGTGTTTGCCTTGCATGTAGCTGACCTGGGTTTGATCCCTGGCATTCATATGGCCCCCTGAGCCCTCCCAGGAATGCAAAGCCAGGAGTAACCCTGGAGCATCATCAGAAAAGAAAAAAAAAAGTCTGACTTCAGATATTGCTGCCCATCTATACATTAAAAAAAAAAAAAAAAAAAAAGCTTTTCCCTGGTCATCCAGCTCTTGGTTTGGGTCATTTTGAGGTGGGGAAGGAATCAGTGAGATTCCTCCAGCCTGGAAGCTGCCCCTGCAGTGAGATGCCCACGAAGGAGAATCACTCACCTCCCTGCCCCCCCAGAGACCCGCCCCCCCAGCCTTGATGAGAAGCCTGGTCCTTCCTAGCACTGCGAGCCGGCGCAGCCAGAGGCCAGGTCTTCTCCAGCTGTTGGAAACAGCCTCGGAAAGTGAAGTCAGTGGCAACAGACCCAGAATGGCTTCATTGCCTCGCCTGTCCTTGCTCTCTGCTCATCTTGTACGGTAAAGGTGTTCACATGACCTTGGTAAAGGTGTTCAGCATGACCTTGGCACCTGGGTGCTTTCAGTTCACTCTTTAGAAAATAATAATCTGAGTTTAGAGTTTTTCCACATGCTGGCCAGCCCTCAATACTTGGGAGGCCAGTGCTTCTCCAGTTTCATGACGTGGCATTTGTCCAAATGTCACCTTCCCCCACTCTCCAGCTTTTGGATTATACCCAGCAATGCGCAGGCGTCCCTTCTGGCTTGGTGCACAGGGTTGGCTAGACTCGGGGCCGGGGAGCAAATTCAGGATTCCAGTATGCAAAGCTTGCCCCCTGGGCCCCAAATGCCATCTTGCGCCACTTTGCAGGCATTATTCAGGCAGGTAGAGTGAGGAGAACCAGAATTCCAAAAGAATTCAACTCAAAAATGGCTTCAGGAGAGGCCAGGGTAATTATACAGCAGGTAGGACCTCTGCCTTGTACGCAGCCAACCTGTAGGGCTTGATCCCGGGCATGCTCTAAGGTCCCCAGAGCCCGCCAGGAGTGATTCTGAGTGCAGGGCCAGGAAAACGCCCTGAGACTCCTGCTCCTGTGCTCCTCCCTGTCCCCTCCTCCCTTAAAATGGCTGCAGGAGCAGCTATAGTGCAGCAAGTAGGGCACTTGCCTTGCACTCAGCCAACCTGGGTTTGATTTTAGCACCACATATGGTCCCCTCCGGGTCCTGCCAGACGCAATCCCTGAGCTCAGAGCCGGGAGTAAGCCCTGAGCACTGCTGGGTGTGGCCCCCCAAACCAAACAAAAATCACTGCCAAGTCTCAGATGATTTGAATAAAGACTCAAATCAGGATTTTTGTTTATCTTCGTCTTCTTCTTTTTTTTCTTTAATTGCATTCCAGAATCCCACTGCTTTTAAAATCTAGATTTTCTTTTCCTGTCTGACATTAGCCGAGGACAGGAGAAGAGAAGGCGTCTCTTCAGCTCGCTGCTACCGCTTGCTACCCTGTTCCCGATGCTTCCAGTTCTTGGGCTTTTGGGTCAGTCTCAGACCTCAGCCTTTACACCCAAGTCCTCATCCTTGGCTGAGCCCGAGCTCTGTGACTCGAGGCATTGTCCCCTGAGTCATTCTCTGGGCCTCTTTGGGCCCCCAGGCCCTCAGGTCAAGAATCTGAAGGTTCTGTGTCACAAACCATAATGCCTAAAATGAGAAACAGAAAGAGAGAAGAGAGGTGCCTGCCATAGAGGCAGGCTGGGGCTGGGGGGCGGCTTGAAGGGGTGGGAGGGAAACTGGGGACACTGGCACTGGGAAATTACACTGGTGCAGGGATGGGTGTTGGAACATTGTATGACTGAAACGCAATCATGAGCAAGTTTGTAATGTCTTATCACGGTGATTCAATAAATTTAAAAAAATCTGCAGGTATCCCCTGCACTCCCTACTATTTAGGTGACTCACCTGGTGGTATCCTGTTAATTCACAGAGTAATCCTCGGGGACTGCTGCTGCTGCTGCTGGACATGTGTGTTTGTTCGGTGGCCCTGAGCCACCTCCCCAACTCCCCAGGGCTCCCCAACAGAGACATGGGGAGACTGAGAGACAGGGAGGCTGGGGACCACAGTCCGATGGTGAAAATGGCCCGTTTAATGCAGAGTTGCTAGCATACTTATAGAACATCTGAAGGGGGTTGAGGTAAGGACATTTACATAGATAAACATTTGGCAGAGGGAATTCTCTCAGGGAGGTCAATTCAAGA
Source organism: Sorex araneus (assembly GCF_027595985.1). Taxonomy (NCBI): domain Eukaryota; kingdom Metazoa; phylum Chordata; class Mammalia; order Eulipotyphla; family Soricidae; genus Sorex; species Sorex araneus. The sequence goes on along the minus strand of NC_073303.1, from coordinate 334,492,357 downwards.
AGACACTCTGTCTCCCAGGGACAACTACATTGCTTTTGTGTTTCCTCTAAGTATCTAAGTTATCAATATTTGCAGTTGTTTGGATAAACACAGTAAGAGACAAAGATCCTAACACTTAGTTCTCTGGGCTGAGAGCAAGCAAGGCTTTCAAACACTTAGTTGTCTGGGCTCTGAGAGCAAGGAAGGCTTTTACCATAAATCCCAGACTAAGTCCTCAGGCCAGTTCAGTTAGTCCTTCCTTATGGGGGTTCTGTCTCTTAGGTTGTAACAGTTTGCATCAAGACCATGCATTTATGCTTTCTAGAATGTCCCATTTCGATGCCAGGTAGTTTTGCCACTCACTCCGGGTCCATCCCAGTCCCACAGTGGGACCTCCCTTTTGGGGTGTTAGGAACTACAGAAACTGAAGCCTGAGTCAAGTAGTTATGACCAAGTAATAATGCCCAGGAGTAGGTATATTTCAGTGTCAATCAATTCCCAAATATTAAAAGCATAGCATTAATGGTCTTTCTGTGTTTAACCAAAAACATTGCTCTACAGTAAAATATAAAAGGCTATAGGGGAAATAGAAAAGCAGGTACAAACATACAACACTTCAAATACAAAGCAGTACAAATACAAGTTCAGAATTACCAGAAAGTTTTGGCTTACAAGTAATCAAGACTGACTTGAGGACCTGTGACAATGAGAGGTAAAATACAAGAGAAAGGTTAAAGATTAACTAAGTTAGGGATGCTAGCAAGGGCATGTTAAACTTCTCTGGGAGGAAGAAAGGGGGCAATTAACTGATGAAGCCTAAAGCACTTAGGGTTAATATCCAACACAAAGGAAAGGTTGAAGATAGACTTTAACCAAATTAGGGAAGTTAGCAAGGGCATGGCAAGCTTCTCTGAGAAGAGGAAAGGGGTAATTCACCCATGAAGCCTAAAACACTTAGGGTTGACATCCAACAGTGTCCTGTGTGGGTTTGCTTTGTTTGTGGTGGGACCACATCCAGTGGTGCTCAAGGTTTGCTGTTTCTCTGTGCTCAAGGTTTGCTCGTGACTCTGCACTCAGGACTAACTTCTGGCAGTGCCCAGGAGCCCGTGTGTGGTGCTGGGGTCGGAGCAGAGCAGCCACGTGCAAGGCCAGCGCCTTAACCCCTGTGCTGTCTGTCCAGGCCCCTGTGCGGGCCTCGATTTCCTGAGCTGTGTGTGCATCCTCAGGCAAGGCCAGGGAGTTGCTTTTTCCTCTATGTATAAGTGAGGAATACGCCTTCTTTCAGTGGATCCTGGGCTCTGTGTGTTATTCCTGATCTACTGTGGATAGATATAAAACCGTTAATTTTCTTGGTAATTTGCTCGTCTCTCTCTCTCTCTCTCTCTCTCTCTCTCTCTCTCTCTCTCTCTCTCTCTCTCTCTCTCTCTCTCTCTCTCTCTCTCTCTCCTGAGTCTCTGCAGGAGAGGACATGGGCAAGTGGCTATCCCTGGGGAGGGGTCCTGACACCTCACACAGGCCCAGTCTCCTGCCAGCACTCTGGTCACTTAGTTCAGGGAAGGGAGGGCCACCCAATTCCTCTCTCTAGACCTGTGCTCCTGAAGGCTGATCGCTAGCCAGTCATAGCTATTGAGCTTGGGTGGGTCCAAATACAAATGTGTGGTAAGTCTAAGGGCACATCTCTCTTGAGGATTAAGAAATAGATATTTTGGTTGGGGGGCCACACCCAGCAGTACTCAGGGGTTGATCATCTGTACTTAGGGAACCATATGGTGTGCCTGGGATCGAACTGGGGTCAGTCACATGCAAGGCAAGTGTCCTACCCCTGTACCATCTCTCCAGCCTCAAGATTTAGGATTATTAAAAAGATGTGGAATATCTAGCTACTTTTATATTTATCATGAAAACTATTACCTAAAATAAGATGTTTACATATTGGGTTAAATAAAGTATACTATCAGCCCCTACTTTTTAAAAAGTGGGGCTAATAAAAAATTGCAGTTAGATACTGGGCTCAGGAGATGTTTCTGTTGCTCATCTGCCCAGGGCTGAGGGAAGCGGCAAAGGAGAGAGGTACTGGCAGCAGCCGGTCATAACAGAGCTCTACTGAAAAGGAGAAATGGAGCCTCCCTGCCCCCACCCCCCGGTATTTTACAGGGGGTGTCAGTTGGCCAGGAAGTGCTTCCTAGTGGATTCTTAATACCTGTGAGGTCAGAGGTCAGTTGTGCCTTTCTCCGGTGCAGCTGCCCACTGAGTGCCTCAGCCCCACCCATTGGCGCTGTCCCTGGGGGTGTTTGAGATCCAGGAATTCAGGGGCCGAGCACATGGCAGCACTTGGGAATGATGCTGTGCTCGCCTGAACTGCAACTGTTTCCAGAAGAGCTGGCTGCTGGGGAATTCTCACGCCCTGCTTCAGGCGGACAGGTGTGTGAGACGGCCAAGGACCCTGAGAGAGCCTGGTCCATGTGGCCTTCCTTTGCACTGGACCTGAAATCCCCCCAGAGTGATGACTGCCGGAGATCTGGGGGGAAAGAGAGCAGGGGCGGAGGCTGAAGTGGCCGATGAGGCTCGGAACTGGCTTCTTTCTGTCACGTTTGTCTTGCTTGAAATATTAAAATTGACCTTGCTACAGACCAGAAGTTAAGTGACTGGACCTCTTTGGGGGTTCAGTGGCCCTTTGACTCTCATTTCAGTCAGTGAAATGGGGCTCTAAAGGGAGAGAGACAGAGAGACAGAGAGAGAGAGACAGAGACAGAGAGAGAGAGAAGGGGAGGGTAGGAGGGGAGGGGGAGAGGAGAAGAGGAGGGGAGAGGAGAGATCTGCTGGCCTCTCTGCAGGGTGCCCCACCCCATCCTACGTGGTATCAAGGCTCTCTCCCGCCCCTCGGCCCCTTCCTTGGATGCCGCTGCCCTGCGGCCGGCCTGTTGCTGATAGGCTGAGGTGGCTGCACAGCTGCACACCCCACGGCCACGGGGGCATTCTGGAAACCCAAGTGGCTTCCTTTAGAGCAGGATCAAAAGACCTTTTCTTGCTGACTCCCTTAGGCTGAGGAAACAATACTTGTTTCCATGTCTCAGACCCTGTGTTTACTGTACCTTCTCCCCAGGGCTCTCAGAACACCCCTGAGGGGGGAAATAAAGGTCCTTGAGCAGCTGCCAGAGAGAGCAGGAGCCCGTGGTCTGCAGGCAGGAGGACCACAGGGTCCCTGAGCGGAGCCTCGGGGAGTGATCCCTGAGCATTGCAGGTGTGACCTCCCCTTGCACCCTCCCAAATAAACACCCCCAAACAACTTCCCTTGAGCGGCCGAGCCCCCATCAGGGGGATGGAGGCACGTCCAAGGCTGCCCACGCCCAAGCTCGTTCCTCCCTGCCCTGCCTCTGCCGTCAAGATTGTTCCTGTTTCTGGTGACCGGCTCCCCCGAGAAGCTGCTCTGCCCCCTCCTCTGCCCCGTCCCCTGAAATTCCCTCCTGCCACTCTCCCCAGCAAGTAGAGAAGAGGGGAAAGTAATCTGTTCCATTTGTGTCCTGTTTTCTTTTAGCAAATAAAAGGGAAATTAATTTCATGGGAGAAGGCAGCTGCCTCAGAAAAAGAATTCTATCTGACTTAGGATCTCGTGGCGCTAGGTCTCCCCAGGAATTCCAGATAAGCCTTGAAGGGGGTCTGCTTCTTTTTCCTTAAGCTGTAATTCATAGTGGTTCTGGCAGGAGACCTGCTCAGCCTCCCACGGGTCTTCTTTTTGTCATATTTTATAAAGCCCCGAGGGTCCAGGCCATGTCCAGTGGTTGGGGGGGAACCTGGATACAAGGACCAGGGCCATTGCATATAAGCTCTTTGAGCTTTCCCATCTGTTCTAGATGCTTCTGTGGGTCAATTCCTCCCGCCTTCCAGAAAGGCTTGGCTCTGTGGTTGGGGGCCACTTCTGATAACACTCAGGAGCTACTCCCTGCTTGGTGCTCAGGGGAGTATGCAGTGCTGGGGGTTGAACTCAGACCTCCTGCCTCCTGCCTGCAAAGTCGCTGCCCAGTGCCGTGAGGTTTGCAGAGAGCTTTTGGCAGTAGTCAGCTCCTGATCGTCCACTGCTTCGATGACCCACTAGGTGTGCCAGGCAGACTGAACACAGGCAAGGGGACCTCATGGGGGCCGGGGAAGCATGGATCTGTAGGGGCCGAGACCAGGGAAGGGTGGAAGGACGTCACGACCCACCTGGTCTGGGCAGCGACATGTGGGGAGCCTGTGCTGGGGTCTGCAGGGTCAGCCCCGAGAGAGCCAAGAGAGCTGAGTGGAGACTTGGTGCAGAGTTACAGAGAAAGATGGTCTGCAGGGGGCGACTGGCTTTGTGCTGGCAGTTCAGTTCCCTCAACTCCACCAGCTTTTTTTTTTTTTGCTTTTTTTGTGGGTGGGGTCACACCTGGCGATGCTCAGGGGCTACTCCTGGCTCTGCACTCAGGAATTACTCCTGGCGGTGCTCAGGGACCATATGAGATGCTGGGGATTGAACCCCGGTTGGCCGCGTGCCAGGCAAATGCCCTCCCCGCTGTGCTGTCGCTCTGACCCCTCCACCAATGTTTCTTTGGTGAGTTCTCCAGGCCAGACACTGCGCTGGGGAGACAGTGGTGAACCCCATCCTGGACCCAGCGGCCTGAAGTCGTGGTTCTCAGCGTTGACTGCACACCGGAATCACCTGAACGGACTTCAAACTCGACCTGTGGCCAGGCGTGAGTGCAGGAAGCCAGGGCACACGCGTGACCCGGCTCCATCTCCCACCCCTCTTCAGTCCCTGAGCAGCGCTGGGTGCGGCCCTGGGGGCCCCAGCACCCCTGGGATGGCCCAGGGATTCTCCAGCTCACAGGACCTGAGCAGCACTGCATGCTCAGGCTCTGGCACGAACCACAGCCGGGTTAGCTGAGTCACTGGCGAGGCCCTGGGCCTCCTGAGCACTGCTTGGGAGCCCCTCTCCACACCCCTGGCTCACCAAAAACAAGAACAAGCTATTGAGGCCTTGGTCGGGGAGGAAGGTCTGTAGGCTGAGGCCCGGGTTCGATCCCTGGCACCACACCCTGGTCCCACCAAGCACTGCCCAGAGCAACTCCTAAACAGTCAGGAGTAGATCTTGAACACAGTCCTACCAGGTGTGGCCCCCGCAAACAACCAAACCAGCCCCTGAAGCTGGGTCCACCCCTCAGATTCTGTGATGTGCGAGTCAGCCCCACGGTCTCTGACACCCCCGCTAGCAAGGGGGCCAGAGAGACATCTGGAACTGCAGGGTCTCTGGAACTTTGCTTCCTTCCTTCCAGGAGATAAGCTCTGGCTGGACCCACTCAAGGTCCAACTTCCTACTCCCACATCTGTACCTTTGACTGGGGTGGCCTCACCTTGGAGTGTCTCTCCGTCGAGCCCCAATCTACACCCCCGCCCCCCCCCCCCACATACCCCCGACATCGCTTCTCTGTATGGAAAGGGTGTGGTGGGGGCCACCCTGGGGACACTTGGTCACCAGGGCCTGACAGCGCAGTGCATGTCCTGGGACAGTGCTGGCCACCAGAGAGAGCCCCAGCCGTGCCGGAGCACACCTGGACTTGTCTGGTGCAGGGAGGGGGTGTCATATAGTCCAAGGGATCAGACTTAGGGGCTCCACCTGCAAGACCCACACCCCAGTCCTTGGCTCTCTCTCCCTGGCCGGGTACTCGGCTGAGACTCGCTCGCAGTGTCACTGGCTTAGCAAGGGTGAGGGGACCCTTCGCAAGCAGGCCACAGTGTGGCATCCTGCCCAGACACGGCAGCAGCACCAGTGCATCTGCGCATATGCTCGCTTGGTCGCTGCCTCTGACCTGACAATGGTCCATGCTGACCAGGGGGGTCTGGGAGAGCCCAGCAGGGCTGCCAGCATCACCCCAGGAGCAAGAGGGGGGCAGCGCGGAGAGGCTTCAGCAAGGGTTTCACCTGCCCCAGGCTGCTGGCTTGGAGGGCAGAGCCTTCTGGTCTTCTGGAACATTCTGCCCCTCTGGCAGGTTTTCCCTGATCCTCTGCCAAAGCCCAAGGCTGGGACGAGTCTGAGGCCCACAGCGGGGCAGTGCTGGCCGCTCACCACCTGCCCCGCCTCCTTTGCCTTCCGAGCACTCCTGTTCCGAACGGAGGGAAACCTCGCCTCGACTCCTCCATCCCCAGCCGCTTCCAACGGTTCTCGGTGACAACCCAGACACCCCCAAGGTCACAGTCATCTACAATGCTTCTCGTAAAAGAAAGTACCAGCTTCCTTATAAGTGCATCTTAGGAACTGTTAAAACTCCCCCAAATCCAAAAAGTCACGGCTGATTCAAAGATGCAGTTTCCCCTGGCCTGGGTGGAGGGGCCAAAACTGTTCATCAGTGGTCCCCTGAGCTTGGCAGGGGACACGAGCAGATGGGCAGCAGGAGCTCTGTGGGCGCTTTCTACATGGCAGAGATGTCCCCCACCTGCAGCAGCGGCCGCTGAGAGGCCGAAGGACAGCACGGACCCAGGAGGGGCAGCGCGGACACTGCCTGTCCATTAGGCCCTGGGACACTGGCTGGTCTGCCACCATCTGCCTCACAGTCAGCAGGTCGGACACATCAGGGGCCGAGCCCAGGAGGCCATGCTCAGCATGTGCCCCCACTAGTCACTGTTGAGGGCCCACAAGAGGCGGTGCTCGGGACTTACTCTTGGCTCTGTGCTCAGGGAGCACTCCTGGTGGGAAACCCGGGTCAGCCTCGAGCAAACCAAGTGTCTCCCCACTGTCCTCTCTCTCAGGCCCTCTGGCCCCCATCTTTTTTTTTTCTTTTTGCTTTTTGGGTCACACCTGGCGAAGCACAGGGGTTACTCCTGGCTCTGCACTCAGGAATTATTCCTGGCAGTGCTCAGAGGACCATATGGGATGCTGTGAATCGAACCCGGGTTGGCCGTGTGCAAGGCAAATGCCCTACCTGCTGTGCCATGCTCCAGCCCCTCTGGCCCCCATCTTACCATGGAATCCAGCAGAGAAAAACGTGCCTGCAAAATACTTAGGTGGAAACGCAGTGAAATCTGCGACTCTGGAGAAGGCTGAGACCTGTCTGCCCTCCCCTGAGGCTGGCCCTCGAACTTCTCACAAGTGCCACATGACTGTCAGATTCTAAATGTGTGTGTGGAGCAGACGGATCTGGGACACAGGGCCAGCACCAGCTGGGGAGAAGCGTCTACACACACACAGACATGGAAATAGAAACAATAAAATATTTTAATTCTCTTTTTATAGGACCACAGGTTTTGTTTTGTTTTGTTTTGTTTTTCCAGTCAGGTGAACCCCGGGGCGGCCCTTCCCCGCTGTGGCAAGGAGGTGACAGTGCGGTGACGGGCCTTAGCTCCAGCCGCTCTGTCAGGAGATCTTGGAGCCTTCCGAGCCGTCACACATCTGGGATTTTGTATCCTGGGTACAGCGCTGAGAGTCGCCGTGGCCTTGAGCCACTTGAAGTCAAGATGCAGTTTGTTCAGAGCCTCGCTGCCTTGCTCCTGCGTCTTGGCCTCCCGCCTAAATTCGTAGAAAACACTTGGAGAGAGATTGCACCGTAAACGTGCAGCTGAGGCACTCTAACATAGAGCACGGGACGCATGCCCTGAACAGCCGCCCCCCAGGCCTACGGAGAGGCGGCCTGCACCCGTGCCTCCACAGCCAGCCCACTGCCCCTCCTGGTCCTGCTGAGGAATGACGTCGTCCCCAAAGACGGAGGAGGGGACGGAGACCAGGGCTGCCTCCAGCAATTCTGGAGAGAGCGTGGCCGAGTCCAACAGGCTCATGAGCCCCGGCTGAGCTCTGAAGGACAGCAGGGGTGGCCTGGCTGGGGACTGGGGGCTTCAGGCTGGTGCAGCATCTCTCAGACACACACGTTCACAGATACCCCACAGGAAGCACATGTCCAAGAGCGGCTACAAAAAAAATTGGCACGTTCTTTTGACACAGGGACGGTCCTCTCTGCAAAGCTGTCGCCGAACACCCGCACGATTCTCTGCTCGCCACAATTGCCAGGTGGGTGGGTGTGGGCCTGGGAGGAAGGCCAGCTGGACTGCGAGGCTGGAAGTTCTCACTCGTGGAGCCCCAAGGATCCCCTGCTCCCGGAGGGGTCTCGCAAGTGGTATTGTAAGCAGCTTGGAGCTCATCTCGGTTAGCCAGACTGCAGACTCCCTGAAGCTCCCCGGGTAGCTGGCGTGGGAGAAAGTGTGCTAGGCCGAGGCCTGGTTCGGTAGCGTTCCAGTAGTAAGTGCAGTTCTGTGCAGGAGGGCCCTGTGCTAGGAGCTCTGGACCAGGCGTCTGTAATGGGGCATGACTTCGTGCTCGGGCAGATGAAGGGCAAATTCCAAGGCCACTAACACTGGGAATTCAAAGGCAATCAGTTCTCGTCTGTTTAGCCGGAACTTCTCTTCCAGTTTCTGCAACAACATTAAAGAAAGTCAAAAATTTGTAGCTGGCAGTCAACATTACTGTCTAGTTCTCCCTCTCGGAGAACCCGGCAAGTTACCGAGAGTATCCTGCCCACATGGCAGAGCCTGGCAAGCTCCCCGTGGCGTATTTAGTATGCCAAAAACAGTAACAATGATGGGTCTCATTCCCCTGACCCTGAAAGAGCCTCCAATGCGGCACTGTTGGGAAGGACGAGTAAAGAGTGGCTGCTAAAATCTCAGAGCTAGGACGAATGGAGACATTACTGGCACCCACTCGAGCTAATCAATGAACAATGGGATGACAGTGATACAATGTATCACTGTTGATATCACTGTTGATACAGTGTATCAACATCCTGGGCCGGAGAGACAGTACAGGGGTTAAGATGCTTGCCTTTCATGCAGCCAACCCTGATTCAATCCCAGCAGTGGGTATGGCCCCCAAACAGATCCCTCATTGCAACCTCTCTATCCTCCAGGACAGATAAGAGACCGGAGCAGGAGAGGGCGGCATGAACTGGGCTTCCTGCTCTTTGTCCCAGATGAGGAGGAAAGGAAACGTCCAAATTCAGGGAGGACCCTGGCCGCCTCCCTAGAGCCTCACAGATATCCCAGACTCCTTTTATCTAAGGGGAATTTTTGATGTCTGTTTCACAGTAAGAAAACAGGCTATGGAGGTCAGACTTAAGTGCTCATCTTAAGTGTACTTAAGCTGACTTGGATGTACACTATAAAGCCGAGGTTCAAGCTCAGGCGGGCCCCAGTGCCCCGTCACACTTGTTCCTCCTGCACAGAGGGAAAGCTAACAGGATGGCCAGCCACTTACGGCAACAGCCACCACCGCATATTCAGAAGGGGTGAGCTGGTTAGATGCAACCACTGTGTTTGTCTGGGGGTCACACCCGGCAGTGCTCAGGACTTACTCCTGGCTCTGCACTCAGGAACGCTCAGAGATCACTCCTGCCAGGCACCGGTGACCATATGAGATTCTCGAGATTGAACCCCAGGTCAGCAGCATACAAGGCAAACGCTCTACTTGCAGAACTAACGCTCCGGCCCTAGATGCAACCTTATCTCACCTGGTCCTCTCAAACTCAGAGCATTGTACAAGCTGCGTGGCTCTGAACGGGCACTGGACCAGGGATCCCTCCCTGCACTGTCCTGTGGTTCCCAGCTGTAGGAGCTGCGAACTGCAGCAGTGGAGAATAATCATAGAGGAGTCACAAAAGGCCTTTTATTTTAATATTTTTGTAAGAACTATGTGTTAGGGCATATTCTTGCTGAGGCTTAAACTGAGCTTTGGAGAAAAAAGAAATCTCGTCAATAGGGCAGGTGGGGACCACATTCAGGTTATAACTGGAACAGGACCTTGCATTATGTTTATTGTTACTGCAAATGGTTGCTCAGTACTACTATCCTCAACATTGGTGCTATTCGTGTTTGCTGGTGGCATACGACTCAATTATGATAAAGTATGCACATCACTCATCCTTTTTCTTACTATTTACTTCTAAGGCGCCCTCAGCTCAGCAAACATCTATGTAAACCTACTGATCCGCAGGTCAAATTTGGTAACCAAAGACTATTTCCATGCTCCTCAAAGCATTTGGGTTAGTTTGCACCATTTCTGAAAAGCCAGAGAGGACTGATTCTCCACTGATAAACAAATGGATAAACAAAATGTGTTGTGTACATATAGAGGAATATAACTCAGCCTCAAAAGGGAATGAAGTCCAACCCCGTGCCACAACGTGGATGGGTCTGGAGGAGGTGAGGCTAAATGCAGTGAGCCAGATACAGAGTCCGCGTCTATTTATATGAGGTAGGCAGTCAAATTCGGAGGACAAAGGACATGGAGTGCCAGGCACTGAGCTGAGGGGCAGGGAAGGAGGAATTACTCTTCAAGGGTATGAAGTCTCAGTCCCACAAGATGAAAGGAGTCTGAGAGATGGATGATGGTGATAGCTGGGGGAAAGAATGCGTCTAGTCCCACTGAAGCATACATTTAAAAATAATTTAAATGGTAACTGGAAACAGAAGATTCTCTCTGTTAGAAGGATGGCAGTGCCATTAGCTTCCTGAATTCTGCTCTCCTGAATTCTGCCTCTGCAGACAACTGCACAGCTAGACTGGCCCATAGCATCAACTGTGGCACAGGTGCCCGAGCCTGGCTGAGGCTGCAGGGCTCGTTCTCAAGGGAGTCCTGATCACTGGCCCACCCTCATGGACAGCTTGCTGGGGATTAAACTTTTCGCGTTGTTATTATTATCTTTTGGCTTCCCAAGTGGTCCTCAGGAGTCCGGGCCCCCTCCCAAGTGGTCCTCTGCAATCCGGGCTGGAGGTTCAATGTGCAGGCCCAAGGAGGTGGTGTGGCTCCGGCCCTGCCAAGCTGACAATGACCTGGGCCACATGGGCAGTGCCTGGGGGGTCTCGAGGGCTGCACCTGGCAGTGTTCAAGGGGCCATGTGGTTCTGGAGATCAAACTGGGGTTGGTGGCAGGCAAGGTCCATGGCTTGACCCTGGACTATCTTTCCGGCCCCTTGGTGCATGTTTCACATGCAAGCCCACCCCCAGCCCACCCCCTCCCTCAGTGAGCTCGCCTGCTTGGGGCCACCTTTCACCTGCTCCAGTCACTCCAGGACAGATGCCAGCACGCTGGCACGACCCCTCTGTGCGCCAAGCTGGCTAAAATCCCCCAATCTGGGAAACTGCAACAACAATAGTGAGTTTTGTGTTGAAATATGGAATATAATCAAGGTAAAGAGAAAATGAAGTGAAATTTATCAGTTAAGTGGGGTGGGGGTGGGGAGAGGTATACTGGGGTTTTTGGTGGTGGAATATGGGCACTGGTGAAGGGACGGGTGTTTGAGTATTGTATAACTGAGACATAAACCTGAGAACTTTGTAACTTTCCACATGGTGATTCAATAAGATAAATTAAAAAATAAATAAATAAATAAAATCCCTCAATCTGGCCAATCCCAAGCCTGTCCAGACAGCTCAGCCTGCTGCACTGGCCCTTCCAGTGGAAACCCAGTCAAGTCCCCTGCCCAGTGAGCCTCCCCCGCTACCTCCGAAACTCTGTGCTTTCTAACAGGGGCAGGTCCTCGTTATGGGACAAAGATCTGCAGCCCCACAGTTTCTCTGTTGACATCCTCATCGCCAGGGAGATGGGATTTTTTGGGGGGAGTGGGGTTGTTTTGGGGCTACACCCAGCAATATTCAGGAGTTACTCCTGGGTCTGTGTGCAGGGGGACGACCTTACGGGGTACCGGGGATCAAACCTTGGTCCTTACTCTCTGTACAGTCGCTCCAGCCCCCAGGGTGATGGTTTCAGGACGGGAGGCCTTTGGGAGGCGATCACACCTGCACACAGGTGGAGTCCCGGGCCGGGACCCTGAAGAGAAACCTAGAGTCTGCACACCTGGGGCCCCCCATGAGGCCACAGGGAGAAGGCGGTCACCTACACTAGGGACAGAAGCAACTGGTGTCTTGCTCTTGAACAGCCAGCCACAGAGAACCATGAGGACTAAGCGTCTCTTTCAGCCTCCCAGCACATGATTTTTTGTTATGAAAGTCTGGGCAAGGCTCCCCCTTTCCCCTGGAAGGGAGAAAACTGACCTTTTATCCTCCTATCTCTGGCTTCACTATCTCTCACATTCTCTGTGAATACTCTGCACTTTGAAAGAGATGTCTTACCTCTACCTGAATGGAGGTCAGGGCGCCCTGGCTTTGATAGGACTCACCTTAATTTATATTTTAATTATTATTTTGTCGTTGCAGCTGAGCTTTACTTCCAAGTTGGCTCATTTAGAAGGTGGAGGCAGACATAGATTGGGCGTTGTTATTTGGGGGCCATTGGGGGACCACACGTGGTGCTGGGGATCTGAACTAGGGTTAATGGGATACAAGACAAGTGTGTTCACCCATGTACTCTCTCTGGCCCCTACTTTATTTTATTTTTAAATAACTCCACTTACCTACTTACTGGCATATCGAATACGCCACGGGTAGCTTGCCAGGCTCTGCCCTGTGGGCGGGATACTCTCGGTAGCTAGCCAGGCTCTCCGAGAGGGATGAAGGAATTGAACCTGGGTGGGCCGCCTGCAAGGCAAACTCCCTACCTGCTGTGCACATTCGATAAGCCAAGAACAGTAACAACAAGTCTCACAATAGAGACGTTACTGGTACCCGCTCGAGCAAATCAATGAGCAACGGGATGACAGTGATAGAGTGATCTACTTACTGTAATTATGTATGTACAGGTGCAGCTCTGGAGCTTAGGCCCATAGCCTCAGACATGTAAAGCCTGTGCTTATCTAGTGAGCTACACCCCCAGTGCCAATGGATCCCCTTTAAAAAAGACATCGCTGAATCAAACCCGCAGCTATCCCAAGAGGGTCAGGGCAGCAGGAAGTCAAGGTTCGCTATGCCACAGTGTCTCACAGGCCGTCAGTGGGACATTCCACCCACGGGATCCCCAGTGGTTAGAGCAGTTCCTGGCTAAGAGCATTTCAGCCCACACAGCCGTCTAAAGATAGATGTTCATGGCCTGACCCACTAGGGGTAAATCTTCAGTCACATAAAGATCATCCTGCATCCTAAGTCACCCCAAGAGGTGAGGTGATGTCAGTGCAGGAAGAACTACCTCACAGCCGCGGTCACCGTCACCCTCTCAGTTCCCCAGGCACGGTCCCCCACCAAGCTCTTTGGGGGCGCCAGGGACGGGAGGCAGCTTGGCTCCAGCCGCCACCAGGATGGGCCACTCACATCAATCAAATGCTTGACTTCGTGCTTTCTGAGGTCACTCCCGATCTTGGCTGCCAGCAGCACACACGCTCCGGCGCAAAGCTTCCGGTTCTGCTTGTTCAGCTTTCCCTTGAGGGCGAGCTTCTCAAAGTAGACAAAGGCCATGGCCACCGTGGGCTCCTCGAAGCCACAGTCCTCTTGGGCCAGCTTCCGCATGTCCCGCTTCAAGCTAGAGCGGGAGGGGAAAGTCTTATGAGAACGAGGAGTTTCTGCCCAACCCCCTCCTGCCCAGTGGAAAAGCTGATTCCAGCCTGGGGGCTGTCTCCCTCTCTCTTCCCCAGAACAGTGGTGGAGAGAATGAGAGAATTCCCCCGAGTCATATTCTATGGGGGGGGCGACAGATCTGAAAGGGGGGAGGGGGTGTCGCAGAACTCCCATCTGGGTGAAGTGTGCAGACCAGACCCACATGAGACCCCAGGACCACCGAGAAGCCTCGTGGCTATCCGAGGGTGCCCAGGGAAGCCCGGAGCAGGGGAAACTGTGAGAACAGTTAATTCAGGACAGAGGAACGGAGAGAAAAGTGAGGTGCTTGGGAGTCAGCTCTGCTGAGTCTCATGACACCCACTAATCATGAAAAGGGGGATCAGGCTATGAACACAACCAGGGGCCCCGAGTGAGTGGACAGCAGGTAGGGCATCTGCCTTGCATGAGACCAGCCCAGGCTCAATCCCTGGCATCTCGAATGGTCCCCACGCCCCGCCAGGAGTGACTCCTGAGTGCAGAGCCAGAAATAACCCTTGAGCACTGCCAGCGGTGACCTGCACCCCCCATCCCCCCAAAAAAACAGCAAAACCAGGAAAGCTGCCTGGCACAGGGACAGTAAGATGATTTACTCATAATTAAACCAGTACAAGAATGCACACACCTCAATACTGCCACACGGTCCTGTATGTGTTGATGAAGAGCCTCTTCACACAGAGACACACACAGACACACAGATACACTCACAGACACACACCCACACCCACACACGCCTCTGAATGCAACCCCATTCTCCTGAACACCTCCCCTCCCCCTTAAACACACACACTCCCACTCTGAAACAGACACCACTGTTCCCTCTGACACCGGCTCTTTCCTATTCTGTTTCCACTGGCGGGAACAGTGACCCCGTGTTTTCAGAACCTGGCACTGACCAGCCGTGACCTCAGTGCAGGTGGCTCCTCCCTCTCGCACCTGCCTGCCCATTGGTGTCCACACCTGCACCACCAGCAGAGACACCCGGAGGCAACCCCCTGGGGCAACTGGATGAGTGTCCTTCGACATATCTGTCACATGTGAGCAGAGGGCGAGTCCCCCCACCCCCCCACCTACCTCCTTATTTTGCTGAGAGTTAATTTAATGTGAGGAAACTTCTCCTTGAAGGTCTCGTTCATGTCCTTCTTGAGATCCGAGGGCTTCACATAATCGATGACCGTGGTCTGGAACAGAAGGGACGACTCAGTCACGCCTTTGAGTAAGAGGCCGGGGAAGTGACAGCTGCACACCGTGAGGGCCCCGGCTCCCACCACCGCAGAAGCAGCACTCGGAAGCCTGCAGACCAGCGGTTGCCAGCTGGTTTCTGCAGGTGGCACCCACTGCCCTGAGCCTCAAGGAGCCCAGGGGTCTGCGGGCAGCACCCCCCTCTTACCATCCCACTTCTCCCAAGGCAGGGCCCACACAGCGCCACGCTCCACCTTTCTGCTCCTGATCAGACAGAAATGAGCAGTGGCCAGTCCAGTCCCTTAGTTAAGACAGAGGGTGGCGGGGCCTGGGGGCTCCACCTCCGGGGAGTCCACGGCAGCTCGACCTCCATTAAGACAAGGGCTGGGCGAAGGGAGGTGGTGGGATTGCCCCGTGTGTGTGCCATCTCTGGGTCAGAGCAGATGGAAGCCTGACCTCACCCTGGGTGAGATCTGCAAATACCGTTTCTAAAACACATGGCATTTTGAGGCTACAGAACTGCAACCCGACTCACTGGTTTGACATATACACCACTGTATCACTGTCATCCCATTGCTCATCAATTTGCTCGAGTGGGCACCAGTAACGTCTCCAATGTGAGACTAGTTGTTGCTGTTTTTGGCATATCAAATACACCACAGGGAGTTTGCCAGGCTCTGCCATGTGGGCGGGATACTCTCGGTAGATTGCTGGGCTCTCTGAGAGGGACGGGAGAATCGAACCCAGGTCAGTTACATGCAAAGCAAATGCCCTACCCGCTGTGCTATCGTTCCAGCCCGACATATACATACATACATACATACGTATTTTTTTTATTGGGGGGGGGCAGGCTTTGATGTCTGGAATCAAAGCCAGGGCCAGACACATCAAAATGATTGCTTTCCCACTGCTAAGCCCCCCTACCCCCCGTCCTGCCCTTTAGCCTCTTGTGCTGGAGGAATGATTGGATCGTGGGGGCTGTGCCCTTGCTCTCCCCAGCTCCCCGCCCGCCAGACTCGGCCTGTAGGAGTACGAGGATGCTGCCTCCTTCCTCTCCCCGTCTCTCCTGCTGGCCGAGACAGTGCTTGCCAGTCCTGCTTGTCCTGCTTCTCTGAGCGGCAGCTGGAGGAGGAGGAGGAGGACTGATCCTGGAGCCAGACCCCAGGTTTAAGTCCCAGCACTGTCTATGCACAGAACAAACGGCCAAAGCTACAGCGTCTCCCCCTCTTCACCTGGCCCATCTGTCCCGCACAGTGAGGGCCCGGGGCCCCAGGAGACCCGGGGGCCGCTCTAGCCCCGTCTGCACTCGGCAGTACTCAGGAGTCCTCAATCAAGGACTCAGAGCCATGCCCCTCGGCTGCCCTGGGCCCCTGCTCCTCTCCAGCCCCCCGAGAGCCCCGCTCTGGGTATGGGATAAATTGCCCTGGGCCCAGGGCCGTCCTGTGAGGCAGACTCACGGGCTCAGTGTCCTCTGTGAAACCGTGGAACACAGCAGTCACGGGGGGTGGGGGTGGGGGGAACGACACCTCAACACCCCTTCCCTCTCCCTCCCAAGACAGCCGCTCCTCTGCCCAGCAGCGGGGTGAGCTGAGCTGCAGGAGGGGACCCTCAGCCCTCCAGCATTCATTCCTTCGGACTTGAAAGAGAGAAACTGAATGAAAACCAAGGACACCGCTTTGTTCTCACCCCCTCGTCAACCTAATTGTGGGCTGACAGAAACGTGCAACTCTGGGGTTTCCTGCACGTGTGTGCGTTTACTCTGGAGTCCAGGAAACAGGTCCTGGTTCCTTCCTGTGCTGGGCAGCCTGTGAGGGACCACTGTCCTCGAGGCACCTAGTTCCAGACTCTGGGATGCGCTTCCTCAGGGCCTGCAGCGGCTAAGAGCTGCGCGGGCCGTTTGCGCTGTGTCTGCAGAGCAGAAGGGATTCCTTGACAGCTCTGTCTTGCAGCTGCCTGGATGCAGGGAAGCCGTGTGTGTGCCCGGCTGCATAAAGGGGAAGGGCCAGTGAGAGCATGCCAAACGCGGAATGGGCTGGGGAGATGGTATGGGCCAGGGCATTGCAGGCATCACCGGAAGTGCCCCCACCCCACCCCGCCCCCCACTTCTGAGTACTGCTTGGGAGCCCCACCCCCCAGCAAAACAAACAAAAATGCAGATTGACCATAGAGACGCAATTCCGAGCAAAGCCTGCAGTGCAGAGATGGGAGGGACATGGAGGCAAGCAGCAGTGGACACCCACGTGCCCTTTTGACACCAGGAGAGACGGTGAGTGCACAGGCTGGCCATCTTGGGCAGAGGCTGCCACGGCTACTGCAAGATGCTCAGACTGTGGGATGGTCCGAGGGGCTGGAGAAATGGCTCAAGAGGCAGCAGCACAAGCTTTGCACATGCGAGTCCTGGGTTCAGTTCCCACCCCAATGCCAGGTGTGGAAGACAGGGAGGGAGAGTGGGGACGGGAGAGGGAAAGAGACAGAGACAGAGAGACAGAGAGAGGAAGACTCATATGGGAAGGGGCGAGGCAGCCCCGGACCCCATCCCAGTCCCTATGGTGGGTTGTACAGTGACCTTCTGGGGGCAGGAGCAGGCCAGGGGGGACTGGGACAGCGGGGTCGTGCAGGCGGCAGGGGGGCGGGGAAGGAGCAGAAACAATGAAAGGGGCTTCCACTTGGGGCCGGGCCACTCTCCTGCAGTTCTTTAGCTACTCCGGACAGGTGGGGGTGCTCCCACCAACCCCCTCTGGGGCGGGGCAGGAGGTACTCAAGCACCAGGGCTGGCATCAGCCTCTCCAAGTCCAGCATCCTCCCTGGGAGAGCAGGAGTCGGGGGGGGGGGAAGGATCCCTGCACAGGAGCCCCCACATGCCGGCGCCCGCGTGGCAGCCTTCTGTGCTCAGGGCTCTGCCACGCCCTGGGAAAACAGATGCTCCGCGCGAGCAAAGGTAATTAAGCAGAGTGTCCGGCCCAGGACTAGACCTATCTAAGCGCCAACAGCTGGCCTTTTCTGCTGTTCTGTGCGTTTTAACCTTTTCCCTAAGAGTAAATCACAATTCACTGTTGGAAGGAGGAGAGGCCAACGCATATGGCATGTGTCAGAGAGACCGGAGCCCAGTGGTGTTGGTGGGCGATGTGCTGAGGAAGGAGCCCTCACTCACTGCTGTGGGGATGCCGCGGTCAGCCTCTAGGAAAACAGCACTGAGATGTTGCACAAAAACACTGAGAGACCTTCCACAGCACCCCGAGATTCCAGTTCTTGGCATTTACCCCCCCCCAACATAAAAATAGTAATCAAAAAAATCAAAAAATGCACATCTGTGTTCATTGCAGCACCTAGTACAGGAGCCAGGATATGGAAACACCCAAATGTCCAAATGGACAAAGAAGCTGTGGTACAGATATACAACAGAATACCCTGTAGTCATTAAGACAAAAAAAATTCGCAGTTCACTGCAACCTGGATGGAACTGGAGGGCGCCATGTGAAGTGAAAAAAGTCAAGGAGAAAAGGACAAATCAGCAATCTCCCTTATCTAGTGTATACAGTGAAACAAAGCAAAGGAATATTTAGTATAGTAAGGTGGACTGGAGCGATAGCACAGCGGTAGGGCGTTCGCCTTTCACGCGGCTGACCCGTGTTCGATTCCTCCGCCCCTCTCGGAGAGCCTGGCAAGCTACCCAGAGTATCGAGCCCACACGGCAGAGCCTTGCAAGCTACCTGTACGTACTGGATATGCCAAAAACAATAACAATAAGTGTCACAATGAGAGACGTTACTGGTGCCCATCTGAACAAATCGATGAGCAATGGGATGACAGTGACAGTGACAGGGTGAGACACCTGGGGTCTTGGATTACAAAGCTGAGATTAAGAAGCAAAGGGGTGAGGGAGCGGGTAGGAAAAACAAAGAGGAGGACCGGAACCGTCCTTATGAGAAAAGGACATAAGTGTCCTTATGAAAGAAGGACACTGGTGGAGGGTCTTGGGCAAATTGGTGATAGTGAGATTAGTTAACTGTCATGAACATCAGTGTTACTGGAAATAGGTGACTGAAAGCATAGTAAATAAAAAATTGAAGACAACTTTAAAAAAGCATACTGAATAATAAAAATCACTGTATCACTGTCATCCCGTAATTCGTCAATTTACTTGAATGGGCACCAGTAATGTCTCTATTCCACCCATCCCTGAGATTTTAGCAGCCTCTCCTTACTCGTCTTTCCCAACGATTGGAGGCTCTTTCAGGGTCAGGGAAATGAGACCTATCGTTACTGTTTTTGGCATATTGAATACACCACAAGTAGCTTGCCAGGCTCCTCTGCCTGGGTGGGCGGGATACTCTCGGTAGTTTTTGAGAGGGGTGTGTGTGTGTGTGTGTGTGTGTGTGTGTGTGTGTGTGTGTATACATACATATACAATTATTCCCCATGAATGAGGAATAACAAAAATAGAAAAAAGAAAGAAAATAGATAACTGATTGGCTACAGTGTCCCTCAACCTGAGGCAAGATGGCCTTCCCCATGGGTCCCAGGACATCCAAGGAAGGGGGCACAGGTGGCAATAACATAAATGGGAGAGCCATGATAAGACTAGGGGAAGCTGGTAGAACAGAAGGACGCGGTTGGAAAGAGACTGATAAGGGGTGGCTTAGGTGACGGGAAGGGGTGGTAATAAGGGTTATGGTGCTCTCTTTTGACGACCTTGACAATGTCCTGAAATTGACTGTGGTGATAACAGCACCCTGGGAATATAACAAAACCCATGGACTTCTATGCTCCAAAGAGGCAGCCTGTGTAACGAGAATTAGAGGGTCTCTGGAAGTGACTGACTTCAGGCATGTCAAGGCTGAGGGACACAGAAGGGGCGCCAGTGCTCATGGCACCCAACAGCCCCTTCTTCCCCTGGGCAGAGGTAAAGGAATCTCAGTGTTTCCAAAGACGAGATTCTGCTTCTTGGGGGGAAAACGCTGTGGTAGTGGCCTTGGGTGCAGTTGAAGGATGCTTTCTGCTTGTTTGTTTAAAGAGGTGGGTTGCAAGAGAGAGGGAGGGAAGAGAGAGAGAGAAACAGAGAGACAGAGACAGACAGAGACAGACAGAGAGACAGAGAGAAACAGAGACAGAGACAGAGAGACAGAGAGAAACAGAGAAAGAAAGACAGAGACAGAAAGACAGAGAGACAGAAAGAGAAAAAAGTGCCCACCACAGAGGCAGGTAGAGGGTGGGGGTGGGCACAGGAGGGAAACTAGGGACACTGGCAGTGGGAAATGTATACTGGCAAAGGGTGGGTGTTGGAACATTGTCTGACTAAAACCTAATCATGAACAACCTTGTAACTGTGTATCTCACTGTGATTCAATAAAAAAATTTTTTTAGATAAATATAAATAAGGAATAAAACCATGTGGCCAATGAAAATAATGCACTGTAGCACTGTAGCACTGTCGTCCTGTTTTTCATCGATTTGCTCATGCAGGCACCAGTAACATCTCCATTGTGGGACTTGTTTGTTACTGTTTTTTGGCATATCGAATACACCACGGTGAGCTTGCCAGGCTCTGTCGTGCAGGTGGGATACACCTGGTAGCTTGCCAGGCTCTCCGAGAGAGGGGCAGAGGAATTGAACCCGGGTCGGCTGTGTGCAAGGCAAATGCCCCACTCACTGTGCTATCGCTCCAGTCCATAAATAAATAAATAAAGAGGATTCCTGGTGGGGGGAAGTGCTGAATAATTTTTATCTGAAAAGGAGGTGGCAGGCCAATTAAGGTTGAGATCCTCTGGCCTACATCATGGAGATGGCAGCCAATGGGGAAATGTTCAGTGCCTCAGCTTAAGGTGCAGGTCAAGGTGGGGTTTCCCATGAGAGGTGAGGAGCAAACAGGAGAAGAGGCACTTTATCATGGACACGGGGTTCTCTGTGTTCTCTGGGGACTGACCAGCTACCCAGAGCGCCACAATCTGACGTCAGGATAGAGAGAGGGGGACACCTTCCTGAGAAAGGGAAAGGATCCCGAACTCCACTCACAACATTCATTCTGCTGGCATCTCCTCAGTCAGCTCTTTCGCTCACTTTCTCCTCTTAATTGCGCTCCACACCCATGAAAGGGGCGGGCAGGGAGCAAAACCACACCACTGACTTCAGCTGCCAGGTTGGAGTGATAAATAACCACTCTCCATGGAACTTTAATTACAAGCCAGGCAGTGTGGAGAGCAGGCAGATCCGGCTGTGACATGAGGCCTTCCGCCCGCCTCCCCGCCCCAGAAGCACTGTCATTACGCGGAGGCCCCGCAGGAGCCTTTGGGCACCCACACCATGGCCTGTGGTCACCTTGTAGAAACTTCAAGGCCCAAACCACAGGGACAACTGCTATGTGTTTCCCACATCTGCCCCAGGAGATTTTTTTTTTGCCTTTGCAATTTCACAGGCAGCAAGAAATGGGAGTGACATGTGTGGGACCCGAGTGATATAGCACGGTGCTTAAGGTGCTTGCTTGCCCTTGCATGTGGCCAACCTAGGTCCCCTGAGCACTGCAAGGAGTGACTCCTGAGTGCAGAGCCAGGAATGAGCCCCCTGAGCATTGCTGGGTGCAGCCCAAGAGCGGTGGAGTGGGGGGAGGGGGGAGGAACTAAACTAAAAATATAAATGTAGGGCCCAGGGCTGTCGCTCAAGGAGAAAGTGTTTGTCTTGCATGTGTGCAGACAAAAAGCAACAGAACTAAGGGTGCAAGGCAATTAAAAAGAGATGTCACTTAGAGTCTGTAAATAACAGGCTGCTCTCTGAGCCTCGGGGAAATGCTCACCTCTGAAACCCTCCCTTTCCAACACGTCCTCAGTGTGGTAGTGGGTGGACACTTTGAATAAATAGGAACAAAAATATGCACCCAACTACATCCTAGCTGTAGTTGGTTCACATCACCGACACTATAGCTAAGCAAGCCTGTTCCTCAGCATTTACCAAATAAAAATGAAAACAGACGTCCACACAGAGGCTTGCACAAGAATGTCTGTGGCAACAATATCCCTAAACTGGAAAAGATCCTGTTGTTCTTCAACAAGAGTAAAATATGGTATATTTAGACAATGAAGCCTGAGCGAATCAATTAACAGCAAAGCAAACAAAGTCTGATAGATGAAACATGAGTGAATGCTAGTGAATTGTGAAGAGAAAGATGATAACACAAACACTAGCCCTCCCTATCTTTTAGAGCACAATGATGGGAAAGCAGACATCAAACCTGGGAAAACCTCAAACTGGAGGTTAAATGGCATGTCTCTGAAAAATTCCTGGGTAAGTAAGAAATGAAAGAAGTGGAAGAATTACCTGGAGACCAATGACAATGAAGAGACAAGCTATTAAATCCCACAGGATGCAGCAAAAACAGTACTAAGATGGAAATTCATAGCAATAAAAAGAGAGACGCCTCAAGCACCCTAACCTGACATCCAGGGAATTAAAAAAAAAAAAGAACAATAACAAGAAAAATGCGTCTCAGGAAGGAAATTATATAAGCTAGGGTGGAAATAAATAGAAACTTTAAAACTCATACTAAGGAACAAAGGCAACCAGAAACTGGTTCTTTGAAAGAAAAAAACTGAATTGATAAGCCTTTAGTTAGATTCACTAAGGAACAAAGCTAACCCTAATGAAAAGACTGAGAAATAAAAGGCAAAACCACAGAACTACAAAATACTGTAAAATATCACTATGCGGGGCTGGAGGGGTGGCACAGTGGGTAGGTGCTGGCCTTGCACGCAGCTTACCAGAGTTTGGCACCCCATACGGTCCCCCGAGAATGACCAGAAGTAATTCCTGAGTGCAGAGCTAGGAATAACCCAATGGCAAACAAACAAAAATAAATAAATAGATATATGCAAACAAAATAGATAATCTAGAAGAAATGGGGATGTTTTAAGAGTCATACAACTTTTAAAGAATGAACCAGGAAGAAAGAGCTTGAACAGATATCAAAACAATAAAAGTTCCCTAAGAACAAAAGCCTTGGGTCAGATGATTTCACTAATGAATTCTACCAAATGTTCAAAGATATGATACCTAACTATCTCAAAATCTTCTGAAAAGAATTAAAGGAGAGAATATTGTCACTGTCATCCCGTTGCTCATCGATTTGTTCGAGCGGGCACCAGTAACATTTCTTATTGAGAGACTTATTGTTACTGTTTTTGGCATATCCAATACACACAGGTAGCTTGCCAGGCTCTGCTGTGCGGGCTTGATACTCTCGGTAGCTTGCCGGGCTCTCTGAGAGGGGCAGAGGAATCGAACTCCGGTCAGCCGTGTGAAAGGCGAACGCCCAACCACTGTGCTATCTAATCACATTTTACTAAGTCAACATTATACTGATGTAAAATAAGACCAAGGTAACACACACAAAAGAACACTAGTGTCCAATATCTCTGATGAACATAGATGCCAAAATACTCAGTCCAAATCTGAGCAAACTGAATCCAACATCACAACAAAAGAATCATACCATGACCACGTGGGATTTATTCCAGAAACGCAAGGATTGTTCGATACACACAAATCAATAAATAAATTACGCATCAACTAAAGAAAAGGCAAAAATCACATGATGTAGGCAGGAGAGACAGTACAGTTGGTAAGGTGTTTACCTTGCATGCGCCTGACCTGGAGTTCAATCCCTGACATCCGATATGATCCCCTGAGAACTACTAGAAGTGGTCCTACTAGAAGTAATTCCTGAGTGCAAAGCCAGGAGTAACCCCTGAGCATCACTAGGTGTGGCCTCCAAACAAACAACTGCCAAACTATCATATCAGTAGAGGTCAAAAAAGCACTTGAGAAGGTTCAACATCCATACAAAAAATTGGGAATAGGGATGAGCGTCAGCCTGGAGCACAACCTTGGCGTGCTGAAGGTCTGGCGTCTCTCCCAGGCACTGCACGATCCCGAGTCCACACCATCTGGAGTGGCCCCTGAGGTAAGAGCCGGAGCAGCTCCTGAGCACCAATACCCCAAGGGATGCTGGGAGCAACCCCTAAGCACCAAGCCGGGAGGAGGGTGTGGACCAACGACAAGACAAACCAGAAAAACTTTACTTCACTTATTGTTGGGGAAATAACAACCTATACCACAATGAGACAGCCCGTCACATTTGTGAGAATGGCCTATGTGGAAAAAAATCAGAAACAAAAATGTTGGCAAGAAAATGGGGAAAAAGCAGCTCTGGTACACTATTAATGGGAATGTAAATTGGTGCCATCTCTATGAAAAATGGCATAAAGATTCATCAAAAAACAAAAAATGGAAATTTCATATGATTCAATACAACTTTTTTTTTATTCTTTTATTGAATCACCATGTGGAAAGTTACAAAGCTTTCAGGTTTAAGTCTCAGTTATAAAATGCTCGAACACCCATCCCTTCACCAGTGCACATATTCCACCACCAAGTATCACAGTATACCTCCCCCCACCCCCCAAGATTCAATAAAACTTTCTAAGGGACTTTTCTGAAAGATGTAAACAACCAATTCTAAAGATTAAAGGCACACTTGTGCTCCTAGAGCACTGTTCACAATAGCCAAAACATGGAATCAATTCAAATATTCAATCCCTGTTGACTAAATAAGTAAGTTGTGGTAAGGAACTCAATGGAATACCAATCAGCTGTTAGTAAGATAAAGAAGTTGTCCCTTTTGAAACAACATGCATAGAACTTGAGGAAATGATGCTCATAAAAATGCCAGGAAGTAAAAAACAATTACTGGGTCGAGTCGCTCATAAGTGCATATAAAAATTCCAAGCAAACTGTTAAAATACAACAGTATTCTAGACTCTGGAAAGTATGGTTGTTTTCAGAGTGGAAAGGCGAGGGGATGGAAGGAACGGGTAGCGGGTGGTGGTGTTGGCAGGAGAAGGCCATGATGTGTGGGGATGTATGACACACACTGAGACGAAGATACCTCTGACAGTTCACTGACTTCAAATCAATCATGTAGCACTGTAGCACTGTCATCCCATTGTTCATCGATTTGCTCGAGCGAGCACCAGTAATGTCTCCATTGTGAGACTTGTTGTTACTGTTTTTGGCATATCGAATACACCACGGGTAGCTTGCCAGGCTCTGCCGTGCAGGCCGGATACTCTCAGTAGCTTGCCAGGCTCTCTGAGAGGGACGGAGGAATCAAACCCGGGTTGGCCGCGTGCAAAACAAACACCCTACCCTCTGTGCTATCGCTCCAGTCCCAAATCAATCATAAATCAATAACAATGATTGCAATTAAAATACTATATAATTCTCTCTCTTTATAAAATTCCGAATGAGCTGGAACTCATCTCTGTAGGCAGAGGTGAAAACATTAATCACCCTAAGGGGAAGAAGGGAAGGCAGGTTCGGAAAGGCAGGTGGAACTTTGTAAGGGATAAAACTGTCCTAAATATTTTGGGGGGGCTGAGGGCCACATCCCTTGGGGCTCAGATGATACTTCTGGCTCCACTCTGGGGGTCATGGGGGTCACTCCCAGAGGTGTCACGCGGTGATACATGGTGTCCAGGATGGAACCCAGGTCTCCAGCGGGCAAAGCAGATACTCAGTCTGTCAGGCCCTTTCTCTAACCTGAAATATTCTGTATTTTAACCAGAGTAGAAGCAACAGAATTCACGGAACTGTATCTTTAAAGTGCATATGGTTTTATGTAAAATGATGCCTTTTTCTGAAGAGAGGAGAGTAGGTGCAGGCTGCCACAGGGCGAAAGGATTATTTCATCACTTTCTCTGTGAAAGTCACATGAACATCTCAGACCCTGACATGCTACAGCTATAGGACACTCTAAAATAGAACAACAGCCTCTGTTCTCAGGGACTGGGCCTGGCTGGCCTCATAAAAGATCAGCCTGACTATGTACGTGTGGGGGCTAGAAAGAGGTGCAAATGCCCCGAGGCCTTGTGGGGGTCAATATTTAGGGAAGTGGGCAGCCACGTGGATTCGAGCAGGCAAGTTCCTGCAGCTTCCTTCCCTAAACTCCAAGCACAGCCGGTAGCAGGGAGCCTTGTGCAGAGCTGGGCAGGAGGGGCTCTGCAGAGGTCTGACCCCCACCTGCAGGAGACGCTTTATCAATTATGTGGGCTCACCTGGAAACAAGCACGCCAGCAAGCCAGGTCTTTCTGGACAGAGCAGCCAGACCAGCATAGGGTCCCAGGTGTGGCCACGCCCCCAAAGAAGCCTTCAGTAGTCGGGATCAAGTTACCCTATAGCTCAATCTGTCCAGCTCAGGAGTTAGTGCCTATGACCAGAGGGCAGCTCTGGTGCCTGGGGTGAGTTCCAGCAGGCCTTTTGTCAGCTGCCAGCATCTTAAACTTGTTGTATATGTGTGTGTGTGTGTGTGTGTGTGTGTGTGTGTGTGTGTGTGTGTGTGAAAGAAGACAGACAGAGGCAGAGAGGCTGTACATGATTCAGAATCATCATTAGGGTTTGATGTTCCTTATCTTGTGTGTGCATGCATGCACATATATGGAAAGGAAGAAGAGTGACTTCAATGGCTTAAAAAAATGCTGATTTTACACAAAGGCAGCCTCTTCCATCCTTCAAGATCAGATCAAGGTGCCCCCTAGCGAGCCTGGCCTGACTGTACCTTCTTGCCCTTCCAAGTTCACTTCAGTGCTGTCTCCTCGGGAGCTTTCCTTGATGACCACCTTTCACCGCCACCTCCTCGTCATCGCCTCTCATTTTTCTGAGGATCTTTCCTCATCTCCTTAACTGCCATTTGCTCGAAGCCTAACTCCTCAACTCCCCATGAGGTCAAGGAAAGCAGGGGTCTGTTGGAAGAAGCATCATACTGCATACACAGGACCTCAGTCAATATTGATGGGAAAGAAAGACTGAAACCCTCATGCAGACATCAAAGAAAGCCAGCCAGCAGACAAATCCTTCACCCTTGATCCTGCAAGTTCAATCCTGCAAGTTCGATACAAAGTTCAATGCAAGTTTGATGCAGAGAGTCCTCTAACCATGCCTGCTGCTGAAAGACAGACTCCTGGGAGCCAGCGTACGCTTATTTGACACCTGATAAACCCACCTGTCACTTAGACAAGAATGCTGAGAAGGAGAAGTCCTACAGTGGATCAAAGTTCTAACATCTGTGGCCAGAATAGAAGGGGATGTTGACCTCATGGAGCCACCCAAGAAAATATAGTTCAATAGCACTTTCATTGCTTTCAGGCCTCAGATACCTGGGCCCTATGAAAACAGGATGAGAACGCTATCCGGGTATCACAAAGAGGAATCGAAAGAGCTATGCTAGGAGTATCACGTCTCACTCAAGTGAGAGAAGGAATCCAGAGTTCCAATCTCCGTCGACGGTCAAGAATGACGGTCAAGGGATGCTGTCTCATTTGCCAAGGTGTTGAAAATCAGATGGGCCCGACACGTAATGCGATTCAGAGATGACCGTTGGACTAGAGCTGTTACCGACTGGATTCCACGGGACGTCAAAAGACCGCATGGCCACCCACCAACGAGATGGTCAGACTTCTTTGTGAAAACCCTGAATGAATGATTTGAGGCTCTTCCTGTTCCTGGAGCAAGCAGATATCACTGGGCTACACTAGCACGCGACAGGGACGAATGGCGACATTACTGGCACCCGCTCAAGCAAATCGAGGATCAACGGGATGACAAGTGATACAAGTCAAGCACTTTCATCCTTTTAGGAAAAAAATGAGTGAGCTGCAGAGCCAACATGGCAAAATGAAAAATGACCCACTTGGGGACAGAAGGCAGGAGGGCGGGAGTTGTCCTCGGAGCTTGCTCAGCATCTCGAATGCAGTCCTGGGGGGAAGAAGGCCCTGTGTGTATGGCCGTGATGTCTGCAGTGCTCAGAGAAATCATTTCAGACGGAATGGGCTGACCCTGCCCCCGCTGCCTGCCAAGAAGCAAAGCGGCCCACGCTGCTAGGGCCTGTGACAGCTGAGACACCGCACACAGTCCTCGAGCCAAGCTGGAGTCCTGACAGCCGCTGAGATGGCCAGTGGGCCCCTGGCTGCAGACGGGGAGGCTCAGAGGCCAGCAGGAAGAGCAGCTCTGGGGCTCTCGCCTCCACGCCCCACCCCCACTTCCTGTCTGTTAATGTGACTGCCTTGGCTGGACTCTCTCCAGAGCCAGCTTCCTGCCCAAGTCACTTAGTCAGTAAAGTGCACTCAGGTGAGGAACAACCCAAAGAATCTCTGTGCCTTCTGCGGCTCCTTCCTGTGTCATCACGGCAAGGGTTCCGGACATTCATTGATACTTATGACCAGCTAGCTGAGGGGAACATACTCTGCTATTGTTGTCATTGTTGTTATTATTATTATTAGGTGGGGGGGTGTTTGGGTCACACTGGCAGTGCTCAGGGCTGACCTCTGTTTCTATACTCAGGGATCACTCCTGGGACTCGGGGCGGGCCACACGAAGTGCTGGGAAGCAAATCAGGGCCAAGAGCCATAACCCACTGTATGATTTCCCTGCCTCAAACTCCGGTTTTAATTATTTAATTATTTAATTATTTATTTGGTTTTTGGGCCACACCTGGGGATGCTCAGAGCTTACTCCTGGCTGTTCTCCCAAGAATCACTCCTGGTGAGCTCGGGGGACCATCTGGGATGCTGGGGATCCAACCCAGGTTGGCCGCATGCAAGGCAAGTGCCCTACCCGCTGTGCTATCTCTCGGACCCCTCCAACTCCAGTTTTTAAAAAGAAGCAATTTATCTAAAGGACAGGGGGAGAAATTGCAACTCTGCATGACTTCCCGCCCGCCACTCCTGCCACTCCTGGGCTAGGAGCTGGGCAGGAAGGATGGGAGGATTGAGGAGGAGCAGGGGCACTTCTCAACTGAATGTCTGCCAAAAAGCGTCTTTGCAAATTCATTCTGACTCAACCTGGCAGACGAAAAAGAGCTCTGAGCTCTCTGCCAAATCACAAGGCGGCAGAGGCTGAACGTAGCTGGCACTGGCCTGAGCTCTGCCCAGTGTCTCTCTGATGTCAGCCACTTGCCAAGCTCAGGGACGAGGGAGGTGGTGCTTTAAGCATCTTAGGAGCATTTAGGTGTTTCTGGGTTCTCGGGGACTGGGTCCCCTTCTGGCTAAGGACCTAACAGAGGCTGAGCACAGACAGGCTGGCAAAGAGCCAGGGCACCAGAGGGTGGATGCTTTCGACTGTGCCAGCCTTGCTGGGAAGGCGGGGGTGGGGGTGCTGGGCCATGTCTGGTATGGGGGACCCTGTGAGGCCTGCCCTGTCCTACCTACCCCCTCCTGCTGTACCCTGCTTCTGCCCTCCCCCCGCCCCCGCCGTTCCGCTGGGGCTACAGCAGTGGGGAACGGGGATCCAGCCGAGCCCGAAACGACACCAAGGGGAATCAATCGCGCGTCTGAGAGGCGGGAGCGGGAGGGAGGCTCTGCGCTGCCTACATCTGTGCTCCACATCGGCCTCCTTCCCCTCGAGAAGGAGATTCTGTCCCCCAGAGCCCCGCACCCGTGGCTCACTGAGCAGGCGCTGGGAACCTGCAAGAGAGCTGAATCGGACTGGGCGCTGTGGAGGTGGGCGGGGGGCGCCCCCTCGGAGGGAGGGTCCCCAGCTCGGAGGCAGCCCTGAAGCAGTGGAGACTGGGAGAGCGGCCCAGGACGACTCACCATGTATGAAGGGAAGATGAGAACCCGC
This sequence comes from Sorex araneus, assembly GCF_027595985.1. Classification (NCBI taxonomy): domain Eukaryota; kingdom Metazoa; phylum Chordata; class Mammalia; order Eulipotyphla; family Soricidae; genus Sorex; species Sorex araneus. The sequence continues at coordinate 334,463,059 of NC_073303.1, read as the reverse complement.
TTGTGCTTGCCACAAGGCCACTGGGGGTCATCCAGGAGGTTGGGGTCATAGTCCACGAGGTCTCCGAGCTCGCTACCTGCAGGACACATGCAACAGTGACCGTGAGGGACACCCCAGGCCTTCTGCATCGACGATGGCGGGAACAACAGTGGCTGGGGTCAGGTCAGAGGGCATACACACTCATGCCCTGGGTGTGTAGGGGGCGCCCCGTAGGTCTGCGCCCCGAGAAGGAACATTCAGACACTTGTGCCCTCTTACAGAATTCCACGTACTACTCCCTCCACACCTGGGAGAACACAGAGCCTGTCCGAGCAGGCCCGAGGAGATGCAGTGACAAAACAGGACCCACCAAGGCCAACTACTCAAGCTGCCGACTCACTGGCAGGCTCCAGGTCCGCCCTGCGAGACACACGTGTGGGTGTGCACACATCTGTCTGGATGCAAATGACTGCAGCCGCTGTTGAGGCTGTACATGGCAGAGGTGGCTGGAACAGGCAGGGCCTCTAGACCCAGCCTTGGGACAGGCCCAGAGAATGTCAAGCTCCTCTGGATTGTGTCAGTGGGCGGCACTCATGCAGTTACGCAAACATCTCCTCATATCTGGCCTGACGAGGGCTTCCGAGGCCCGGCTGGGAACCACAGGTCCACCCTCAGCAGCCTAGTTGGCTCCCCCCAGCCCCCACTACGACCATGACAAAAGGGCCATCACAGACTCCCACCTAAGTCTGGCCAGTTTATTTGAAGAAAAGCCCAAGTCATGAAGGGCAGAAGTGGAGAGTGGCTGAGATGGGCAGCTAGAGTGGTGGAGGGAAGCCGGGAGCCCAGCCAGGTGGAGGAGGCATTTCTCCCAGAGGAGGGAAGAGGAGGTCTGGGACTCAGCACCGCCTGCAGCTGCACTTACAGCCCTGCACCTCCCGCTGGGGGCTCCCCACCTCTTCCCTCCCAGGCACCTGTGTCAAGGCTCCCTTGGGTGCTGCTGGCGCGCCCGATGGACAGGCTGCGGTGGCTGAGGTTACGGAACTGGGAGAAGGACGAGGTGGAGTCGATGGTGTTTCTCCGGGTTCCAAAGGCATTTGTGGGTAGCAGAAACTGGGTGTAGGACACCGTCTGAGAGGGAGAGAGAGAAGCATGCAGTGACACCCCCGGCCACGGAAGGCGTGCACTCTGGCCACAGCCCCACGCCAGCCCAGATCCGAGATGCGAAACACCAAATTCGGTGTTTGGGCACAAGACCTCCAATCCCTGAACTGCCTCGCGCGTCCTTCCAACGGAGCCCACGTGGAACAGTTGGGCGAGGCAGCAGGAATGTCAGAGGGTCCGACGAGCTCCTCTGAGAGGTGCTTTGCTTTCTCACTGCGCAGGGGAAGGTTGGCTCCAAGCGGAATGAGACAGACCAAGTTCAGGCCCACAGCACAGCGAAGTGGGGATGCTGATAGCCCGAGCCATCAGCCAGCGCGGGCGCCACCCTCCAACACACCACCTGAGGCAGCAGCGACAGCTCCACCTCACGGCCAGTGTGGCTGGGGACAGGGTGCAGCTCTTTCAGCGGGGCACTTCCGGCTGCCCTAGGGGAGCACAGCTGGTATGGCGTGCCATGGCACCAGGGGATGGCACAGGGGGTGGTTACAGCCCCAAGCCTGACTCCCTCCACCTGCCAGGGGTGGGGTCTGTCTCGCTGCCTCTACTTCCCGCCCTGGCAGTATCAGCACTTTTCTTTTTTTCTTTTCCTTTGAAGGTACTGTTTTGGGGCCAGAGCAATAGCACAGCAGGTAGGACGTTTGCCTTGCATGCGGCCGACCCAGGTTCGATTCCCAGCATCCCATATGGTCCCCTGAGCACCGCCAGGAGTAATTCCTGAGTGCAGAGCCAGGAGTAACCCCTAAGCATCGCTGGGTGTGACAAGAAAAGAAAAGAAAAGAAAAGAAAAGAAAAGAAAAGAAAAGAAAAGAAAAGAAAAGAAAGGAAAAAAAAGAAAAGAAAGAAAAGAAAGCACTGTTTTTCTTTTTCCTCCGCCCCCCCATCACTTTTTTTAAATTAAAGAACTGTGATTTACAAAGTTACTGCTAGTTGAGTTTTAGGTATACAACATTTCAGCAATGACCCCACACCAGTGTCAACTTCCCTCTGCCCATGTTCCCATATTCCCTCCCCACCCCATCCCCGCCCTTCACCTTGGCAGGCCCATTACAAAGTTCCAGAGGTTGCAGCTTAGAGCTCATGTTTTCAGTGTTGTGGAGTCTGTGTTTGGGGCACATGGTCATACCCCTCCCCCAGATAACAGAGACGCGACCCAAGCCCTGATGCCTGTTCACCCATTACTTCCCATTCTCTTCTTCCCCACCTTGATTTCTTCCCTTCTCTGTCCTTCTCTCTAAATACCGGGATCAATGGTGATCTGGGCACCCCCTTCTCCTAATCTCCCCATCCAGTATGCTATATACTAGAGAAGTCAGCACCGGCTTTTCCGCAGGAGGCCAGAGACCTTACCTTCCCGTCCGCACCCAGCTCCACGCCCTCCAGGCCAATGATCTCTTTCAAGCTCACAGCACCGGCTGACTGTCGCCCTCCGTCCAACTTCAAATCCCTACAGACACCAAGGGAGGGAAAATGTGTTTGTTGGCACCCGGAAGAGCCAAGATAAAGTTTGTACGGCCGGGGACCCCACAGTAACACAGACGAAGAGAACCAAGAAGCTGGCTGCTGGGAGCTGCCTCGTCCGTCCCGCGGTGGGAGTGTCCGGGACACTCTAGATAATTCCACTCTGTCTTGCTCACTCTCCTGTTGACAAGCGACAAAGGGGGAGCCTCGGGGTGCCCGGCAGGCTCTGGCACTCGTGCATCACACACTTGCCACGCTGCACAGAGCCAGGGTTGACAAAGGCTCTTGTCCTGGTTTCTTCTTATCTTATTTGCAGGCAGTGCCAGGGATCTAACCCAGGGCCTCGTGCATGCAAGGCACATGCCTAACCACTGAGCCCCATCCCAGACCGGCCTGATGGGTCCTTGCTCATCAAAGCCAGCTCAGACCGGCTCTATTCTTGCTATGGGGCCTAGACGGAGGTGCCCAACCCTGGCCCGCTGCCTAGGCCTAAGCAAGAACAAATAAGTAATAATAAAGGAGGTGGTGGGGAGAGTGAGCAAGCGAGCAAGCGAGCGAGTGAGCGAGAGAGAAAGAGAGAGCATGCAAAAGAACTCAGAAGAGTTCCAGGGGAAGAAGGCTGGGGAAGGAGCTAAGCTTCTCCCGCCACTTCCTTTTAAGGAGAGTAAAGAGTAAGATTTTTCTGGACCAGAGAAATGGCCGGGAGGTTAAGGGACTTGCCTTACATGTGGCCATTTGGGGCCAACTCAGTTCGAATCTCCAACATAGCTTAGGGTCCCCCAAGCACCGCCAGAAAGACTCCTGAGCACTACATGCCCCCCACTTCCCCTACAGACAAACGGACAAGTGGGAGTGCCCAGAGAGAGAGGGACACTGAAGGCTCCACCCCACCTGGCCTCAGGGGCCAAGCTCCCAGAAGGACGGCCTACCACCCCTGGCTCCACTGCCTCGGCTTCACGCCGCTGGCTCCTTACCTTTGCCTTCTACCTTCCCAGCAACCACGGCTGCCGGAGGAAAGGCCTAAGGTAGGAGCAGAGGGTCCACCGCAACAGCTACCGGGAAAGCACTGGGTGCTCCTACTGAGCGGTGCTGCCCCGCAGCCCTGAAGTGGCCGTGTTCTCTGAGCTGCTGCACACCCACGGCAGCAGAGTCCCTGAAATGTGACAAGATGACTAACGAACCGAGTTTTACACTTGGCGGTGAGGGGTCACCATACAGATCAGTGCTAACTCACCAGGACTTGGCTACCACTCATTTAGAACTTGCTGGGGGCAGGGCTAGAGCGGAGAGGGTGCCAGGTAGGGCACTCGCCTTGCACGCAGCTGATCCCGATTTGATTGCTGGCACCCCATGAGCACAGAGCCAGGAGTATGCCCTGAGCATGACTAGGTGAGACTCATACATTGGTTTTCTCCATCCCCCACCAAAATAGGAAACGGCCCCTTTCCTGGAGCTGGCTGAGGGCATGCCTGATCTTTTTACTGCAAGAGAGAAGCTGCTGTTGAACAGGTTGGTGGGACTGAACTTGGGTGGGACGCGTGCGTACACACACACACACACACACACACACACACACATACACACATACACACACACACACACACACACACACACACCACGCACCTTGCCGTAGGTGCGGGTCTAAGAAAGGGGCAGCTCTCACCTGAGCTGGTTCTCTGAACAGCCTCCGCATGGTGGCTTAGAGGTTTTTGGATCTTTGGTCGAGAGACCGACATTCTTCTCTAGGTTCCTAAGCTAAGTGGTCTTCTAACATGAGACCTGAAATAGCAGTTCATTGTCTTTTTTGACCCATACAAACAGCACTTTGCACTATGTCCCCTAACTTACCCACAAGGCCTCAGGCTGAGCCGGAAGCAAACAAGAGACCAGGCCAGCTGTGCCTCAGCTGGGAACCTAAAGTGCCTGGGCATGGCATCCACTAGAACTTTGTAATGTGCCTGTCAAGTTGGGGGGGGAGGGGGGAGGGGGAGGGAAGGGCTGGAGTGGGGTGTAGGGAGGGAGTCTGGGAACACTGGTGGAGGAAAGTTGACACTGATAGTGGGATTGGTGTTGAAATATTATATGCCTAAAACTCAACTATCAATAACTTTGTGGTTCATAGTTCTTTAATCACTGTATCACTGTCATCCCGTTGTTCATTGATTTGCTCGAGCGGGCACCAGTAACGTCTCCATTATGAGACTTGCTCGTCACTGTTTTTGGTATATCGAATATGCCACAGGGAGCTTGCCAGGCTCTGCTGTGAGGGCGGAATACTCTTGGTAGCTTGCCAAACTCTCCGAGAGGGACGGAGGAATCAAACCTGGTCGGCTGCGTGCAAGGCAAACGCCCTACCCGCTATTATTTAAAAAATTATTTTAAAAAAAGGAAGAAAGGAAGGAGGAAGAGAGGGAAGGAAGGTGGGGAGGGAGGGAGGGACGGAGGGAGGGAGGAAGGAAGGGAGGGAGGGAGGGAGGGAGGAAGGAAGGAAGGGAGGGAGGGAGGGAGGGAGGGAGGGAGGGAGGGAGGAAGGAAGGAAGGAAGGAAGGAAGGAAGGAAGGAAGGAAGGAAGGAAGGAAGGAAGGAAGGAAGGAAGGAAGGGAGGAAAGAAGGGAGGGAGGAAGGAAGGAAGGAAGGAAGGAAGGAAGGAAGGAAGGAAGGAAGGAAGGAAGGAAGGAAGGAAGGAAGGAAAGAAGGGAGGGAGGAAGGAAGGAAGGAAGGAAGGAAGGAAGGAAGGAAGGAAGGAAAGAAGGGAGGGAGGAAGGAAGGAAGGAAGGAAGGAAGGAAGGAAGGAAGGAAGGAAGGAAGGGAGGGAGGGAGGGAGGGAGGGAGGGAGGGAGGGAGGGAGGGAGGGAGGGAGGGAGGAAGGAAGGAAGGAAGGAAGGAAGGAAGGAAGGAAGGAAGGAAGGAAGGAAGGAAGGAAGGAAGGAAGGAAGGAAGGAAGGAAGGAACTCTGGTGAAGTGGTTAACCTAACATGAGTCTTTACAGAACCCCAGTGAAGGCCCAGGATTGCTCAGCGGGTGAGGCATGAGCCTGGCATGTCTGAGGCTGCGAGTTGGGTCCCTGGTCTGGCGTGGGCCGCCCCCCCTCCCCGAGAGGCACCGCTACCTACGGCTCTGGTATCCCCCAGCACTATCAGATCTGCCCCCACCCCGTTCACCCCCACCCTCAGCACTGCTGATACATGATCACACAGAGACACACAGAATACTCCAGAGGGAAAAAGTGAGGCAGAAGCCCCAGCAAAGTAGTGACAAAACCTCAGTGATTGCGAAGAATCCTGGTTCTGAAGCCTCATGAAACGGGCTCTGGAAACAGAGGTGTGTGTTGGCTCCGAGGCCAGCAGGAGCTGGTGGAGAACCTGGGGCTGAACGTGATTAAAAGCAAACTCCAGTCGGACTTTTCAATTTCTTTGTAAAGCCTAGAAGATTATATTTCCCCAGAGATGTCTACAGTTCAAATATTAATTTATCTATGCCCTACCTTCTTCTAAAAATGGAACGAAGGCAAGTTCAAATACTGTATGAAGAGCCTGTCTAAAAAACTGCACATTCAGTCTTAAAGGCTGAGGCTGGGGGCAGGGAGGTGACTCAAGGGGGCGAGAGCACGTGCAAAGCATGTGGGAGTCCCAGGTCTGAGGCTGGCTCGGGCATGGTGGGAGTGACCTGCCCTCCTACCCTCCAAAAAAAATTTTAAGAAAAAAAATAGAGGGAAGAAGCAGTTGTTGAGGGGGTTGGAACGATAGCACAGCAGGTAGGGCGTTTGCCTTGCACACGGCCGACCCAGGTTTGATTCCCAGCATCCCATATGGTCCCCTGAGCACCGCCAGGAGTAATTCCTGAGTGCAGAGCCAGGAGTAACCCCTGTGCATTGCCGGGTGTGACCTAAAAAGAAAAAAAAAAGCAGTTGTAGCCTGCATGCACGTTTGGTTACCTGGAAGAAAAGCTCTCACTTGAGCAGAAGCACTCAGAAGGGGCCACAGCAAAGGGCCTGCGAGCTGCCTGGGCTCAGAGCTGGTGAGCGACACAGCTTCTCACTCCTCAGTCAAGGCTGCCACTCCTGCAGAGGCTGGAGGCAACACACACACACTGGGAGAACCGAGTACAGAGGTATTTTTCGGAGGTTCGCGACGGGGCTTCTGAGTGGACAGGGGTAGCCTGAAGCTACTGGGGAGACAAATGCATTTGTGGAACTAGCCAGGTGGCACTGAGGCCCGTATAGGAAAGAGCAGAAATACTGGCTGGATGGTCTGGGTTGGGGAATGTGAGAGCCCCTGGAGGAGGCTGCAGAATTCGGGCAGCGCTCTTTGCAGCTGAACACCGCTGCCCCCCAGCCCTGGCTCCCATCCATAGGGTGGTTGCCCGTGGTTTCACAGTTTGGGGGCATCTCGTCAGAGTAGGTGGCCCAGGGGGCACCTGGTGCCCAAAGGGGATGGCTGAGGCTGCCTCACACCACACAGCAACCGACTCCTGATAACAACTGCATCACAGGCAAAATAATCATTTGTTTCCTGATGTAAGACCCACAGGGCTGGGGCTGGAGCGATAGCACAGTGGGTAGAGCATTTGCCTTGCACGCAGCCGACCCGGGTTCGACTCCCAGCATCCCATATGGTCCCCCGAGCACCGCCAGGAGTAATTCCTGAGTGAAGAGCCAGGAGTAACCTCTGAGCATCGCCGGGTGTGACCCAAAAAGAAGAAGAAAAAAAAAAAAGACCCGCAGGGCCATGATGCATGGACCCAATCAAACAAAATTCCCTATTTGATAGCAAGAAGTTCAAGCTCAAACCCTTTTCTGAGAATTGGACAATAAATGAGCCAATATTTCCCTTAATCAAATGGGATATAAGATTTGGGGGGCTGAAGCAATAGGACAGCAGACAGGGCATTTGTGTCACATGCCAGGTGACCTCCTGCACCCCCCGTGACCCCCGCAAGCCCACGAGGAGTTATCCCTGAGCACAGAGGCAGGAGTAATCCCTAAGCACTGCCAGGTGTGCCCCCAACACCACCCCAAAAAGAGATTTTTTAAAAAGAATTTAAGATTATAATTGAACACACTGGGAAGTAGATGGAAGACGAGCACAGCACCTAATTAACTCGTCTCCAAGCCAGAGACATCCTGACCCCATCCTAGATCATTTCAGTAATGATGCTCTGAGCGATGGGCCCAGAAGGCCTGCCGGCAGCTCCAGGAGCCTGGCTTGCTCTTTAAAAGGCAACAACAGGTGGGACACTTTGATGTGTAAATAATTTTAAAGCCAATTAAATATTAAGAGGATTTCCAGATCCTTCGAATAAAAAAAAATGGAGAGATTTGCACAGAAAGCAAAGCTGGGAAAATGGATTTGGACAGGAAATCCCACTTGTGAGCTCACTTTAATTAAGGGATTACACAGCCACTGCAACTCGGGGGCACAGGCCCGCCCTGGGAGGCACTTTTCCACCTGCCATCTTGGACTGGACCTGTTTATCGGGACTGGAGAACCACCTCACCTCCCAACAGTCTGCTAGGGAAAAAATAAAAGTGGTGGCAGAGGAAAGTGGCAGGGGAAAGAGTGAAACTGAAGCAGCCTTTTCCCTTCTCACACTCAGCGCTTTAACCCACAAGCCCTCACACCCCGAGGGAGATGCGGACAACCAGGGGGCCTGAACGCAGCCTTCACCAAAATCTGTCTCAAGGCAGCTCCTATAAACAGCCGGGGACCAGCATGATTCATACATTAGATCATTCCAGAATCGGCCTCTGTGTGGGAATATGCTTGGTGTGAGGAAAGAGACACAGTTTGTGAATGTGTAATTTTCCACAAGCAGAGAGATGTTTTGGGGGAGAGTGGGTAGGGAGGAAGGGGGCGGTGGCCAGGAGCCAGGCGTTTAGACTTGCAGGCCCCAAGAATAGAAAAAGCTGCTCTCTGCCACACAACGGCCAGCCCTTAGAAAATGGACCCGAGAGCATGACCTCATCCAAACTGCTCCGATGCCAAAGGCAAAGGCCAGAAATGCCACATAGAAGCTGACAACCATTTATTCTGGCGGGGGGGGGGGGGGCTGGGGGGACTGAATGGATGGCTACACCCATCAGTGCTCAGGCGCTCTTCCTGGCTCTGAACTCAGGGCACCGTATGTGGTACAGGGCATCTGGACCAGGGTCATGCCACAGCAGCCACATGCAAGGCAAGTGCCTCACCTCCTGTACTATCTTTCTGGCCCCAACAATTTTTAAGAAGAATCCTCCTTTGAGATACTGAGGGCTCCACTGGGAAGCCATTTTCTTGGCCACATTGTCTCTGCTAACTATGGCAACATTACCAAGTGAAAACTATTCCATCAAAAGTCAGGGGTACTGGGATGGGTTTGTCCTCCCAACACAGAAACAAGAACTTTTTTTTTTTCTGTACTTGTTTTGGAGCCACATCTGACAAGTGCTCAGGGCTTACCACTGGGTCTGTGCTAAGATATCCCTCTTGCTGGACTTGGGGCACCAAATGTGGTGCCAGGGATCGAATCTGGATTGGCAGCATGCAAGGTAAGCACCCTACCCGCTACACTATCACTCCAGCCCAGAAACTTTTTTAAAAAAAATCTTTCTTTCCTTTCTTTCTTTCTTTCTTTCTTTCTTTCTTTCTTTCTTTCTTTCTTTCTTTCTTTCTTTCTTTCTTTCTTTCTTTCTTTCTTTCTCTTTCATTTTCTTTTTTTCTTTCTTTCCTTCTCTTTCTTTTCTTTCTTCCTCCTTTCTTTCTTTCTACTGAATCACCATGAGATAGAAACTTTTTTTTTTTCATGGACTTACTAGCTTGTTTAGTTTTGTTTTTCAGCCACACCCGACAGTGCTCAGGGCTTACTCCTGGCTCTGCTTAGGGGTCACTCTGTGCGCAGGGTTCCCGTGTGATGTAAGTGCCTTAAGCTCTGTTGTGTCTCTCCAGGTTCTGGCTCGGTTATTTTACATAATTCCCCAAGCACAAACTCACTGGGCCCTCTCCTTCCTTTGGGTCCACCCATGTTTACAGAGCATACCTACTGAAGTCCACGGTTAGGAAACCAGCTCTGAGACTCGCTCAGGCCCTGGGTGCAAAGCAAGCTCAGGACTGGCCCTGGGGACGAGGCTAGCTCTCTCTCACTGCCCAGTGAGCTGGGCTCCCAAGGCTCTGGGTTGGCTGTCTGGAACGTGGAATGCATTTTCCCCACTGACATGATGTTGGAAAAGGAGACAGAGCCCACACCATGCTTGTTTAGCCTGCCATACAGCCAAGCAAGCCCCACAGACAGGGAAGGGTCTGGATGACAGCAGCCAACAGGTCAGGGGCAGAAGGGGATAAAGACAAGACCTCACGGTTTCCTGGGCAGGAGCTGACCCTCTGCAACACTGTACTACTTCCTTCTCCATCTTTCTCCCAACCGCCTTTTCCTTCCGGGACTCCAAGATCTTTTCCCCTAAGCTGTTCTGCTCTCCTGTTTTGCACATTTTCTTCCCCCTCTCTACTTCTGCACCCCTAAGTTCCTTTGTAGCTCCCCAATTTCCTCCACCTGGTCGCATGCTCAGAGCGGGCCCAGTCGGTGGGGGCTCTGGCTAGAGTCTGGGAAGCCAGAGGAGAGGTGGTGGTCGCAGGGGGAGGTGTAAACGAGCTGCTAATCAAGTGGGTCTACCTACCAGAAATGCCATAATCTCACTTGCAACCCATCTGCAGGCGGAGGGTCGCCAAGCCAAACCACAGTTCCACACTGCGAAAGGGGAGGCAGTGAGTAATGTGGATAAAAGGCAAGAAGGCTCCAACAGGCGTTGGCAACTGTCAGTTAAGAGAAGAGGAGCTGGTTTTACTCTAGGACTCTTCCCAGAACACGGTGTAATTTACAAGTTTCATTTGAGAAGAGTTTGATGTTAGTTGTAGTGGAAACGATGGACAACATCTAGTCCTCTCCCCCATAACTGGCGTCCAATAGCCTGAATCTGAAAGGTGGGATCTGGCAGGACTTTTTTCTATCAGCAAGAATGATCAAAGCGATCATCTGTTCATATTCTGCACCAGCGCGGAGCCGGGGCGGGTGGAGAGAAAACACAGGAAGGGAGCAAACCCAAACGCTCATGAAGGTTGTGTTTAGGAGGGGACAAGAACGTTTCTCTCCCTTTGAGTTTGTACTGGCCATGTTTTTTCCAATAAGCGTGCTCCACTGTGGAAATAGACTCAAGAAGTGCAGATTGGAAGATGCATCCCTCAGCATTTCTAGAAACGCTCCGCTGGATAACTCATCGTTAATCAGACTGAGGTTTGCTCGTGGGGAATAGTCTGACGGCACCAACACAGAGCGCAGGGTAATATTTAATGGGTATTTAGGCTGCCTGGCTGCCTGTCTGAGCTTCCATATACCCTGTTTCACTTAATACTCGCAGAGCTCTCTACAGTGGGTGTGAGGGCTCATTTCATAGCACAGTGAGGCGGGGACGAGTGAGGCTAGCGAATCTGTCTGACAGTCAGCTCTCCCCTCCTGGCAGCCTGTGGCTCCCTGGCTTCAGTGCCCATTGGCACATCCACCCACCACAGGTCAGCTGGCAGACATGGGCGGGGACTGTGGCTTTCCTGAGGGGTCTGGAGGGATGGAGAGAAGATGGGCAGGCTTCCTCCTGCTCCCACTTTCCTGCAATATTCTCTAGTTAGCAAGTCTATTTATTGTGCTCTGCATCAAGCCAGTGATGAAAGAATGATTTCTTTGGCTTAAAAAAAGGTATGAGAAACCACAGGACCGCGTGTCTGCGATTCCCTTTTAGCTTTCAAAGCCCCTCCTTAGAGAGGTGCGTGCCTCGGCCATCACTACTGCTGTGACCTGGCCTTTCCTGGGGACCCCCGTGTGCGTACTGTCGAACATTTGAGTTTGGGACGCCCCAAGGCAAAGTGGCAATGGCCGACATCCTTCCTCCTCCTCGGGATGGCTTCTTCCCACGGAGCTCAGCCCAGCGGCTGGTGGGCAAGGGCCATGATCACTGGGACTCTGGACTCAAGGGCTGGGATTCCGAATGGCCTGATCTCGGCCAGCAGCAGCCTTTGTCTGAGCCTGAGCTCGGGGCCCTCCTCTCCCCAGCACGTGAACCCGGTAAACAAGCATTGCCACGAAAGGGATGCAAACCTCGGTGAGCACCACAGCCAGAGAAAGTGTGTGCCATGGCCTGGCACTGCAAGAGCCCCGGTGACTGCAAGAACCAACTCGATGACCACTGGCCCCACAGTGAGGGGGGAATCAAAAATAAGAGACAGCAGGCAAGGTACATAGAATTTAAAATAGGAGCCATCACTTGACAGGCTTAGGCAATGGTGGACTCTTGGTGGTAGGGGGAGGGCGGGCGGGGAGGGTGGTGGGTGTTGACACGAGAGAAAATTTGAATTCAGTTCAGGAGCAGTTCAGACGGTTGAGGGGAAGAGTCAGTCTCTGAAATGCTGCACTAAAGACAGAAGCCCCAAAGGCAAAGGGAACCTTTGCGATCAGAGGGACTACAGGCATCTTGCTAAGGCCAGGAAGGCCAGGAGGAGAAGGAGGAGGAAGGGCACAGCTGGGTTTCTGCGGGGCAGTGGTGGTACCGCTGGTTCAGGAGCTCGGCTGGGGGTTCTGGCTGAATCCAGAGTCCAGGGCTTTTCGGTCTGGCCAGAAACTGGCTTCTTTCAGGAGAGTTCCTGGGGAGGAAGTGGGCTCTCCGGGCTCCGACACATCCACCCTCCCCGGCCTGCTCCTGGCAAGCAGTCTTTCTCACCCCTGCCCCAACAACCCTCAGGATCTTGTGTTCCCCAAGCAGAAGAGATGACAGAATGCACAAATGCATGCAAACAAGAATGAATGAGGGGCCAGAGAGACAGTACAGTAGGAAGACGGCAGGAAGAGCACTTGCCTTGCGTGTGGCCAACCCTGATTCAATCCCCGGCACCCCCTATGCATCCCAGAATTCTGCCAGGAATGAGCCCTGAGCACAGAGCCAGGAAGAAGCCCTGAGCATCGTCGGGAGTGCCCCCCCACCAAATGAGTGAATGAAATGACCCAATGTAAAATTTCTTCTAGGATGGGCAGTTCTGCTCTGATCAAGTGCTGTTAGAAGTCAAAATTAGCGTTCAGCTGCATTTCAGGGCAAGAAGAAAGCTTTGGGGTCAGGGTGGAGCATGGGGGTGGGGTGACGAGGAGGCGAGAAAGAGACTCAGAAGCTCCGGCACAGCTGAGAGGCCAGAAAACACAAGGGCAAAGAGAGGGGGACACTTTCCCCAGTAAAGGAGGTTCAAGTAGCCCAGGCTTATGAATCTGTTTTGAGAACTTTCTTGAGACGACACCGGCCATGCACACCATCGGCTGTGGCAGGAGATATGCCCTTGTCTGGAGGAATCCAGCGCCTGTGGTCCGGTCCACAGATGGAAGTGCCACGGAAACACTCGGGCCTGCTGGTGACATCCCCTGAGCCACCGTGGGGCTGCCAGTCCTCCAGTCCTCTCTGCCCCCAGAGCTCAATGACCTGTGTCTTGGCAGCAGAGAGCTTTAGCAGGACAGTAAAGAAAAGCTCTACCATGGGGAGGCATGAATCAGTAAACATAGAAGGTTGCTGAAAACATACACATGTATGAAACGTAGTAGTATATAGATTTTTTTTTGAAGGAAATTTTTGTTTCCCTGTTTAGTAAAATACAAATGATGATGAATGGAAACTTTGCATAAACAGGATGTCCGTTCATTTAAAATTAGAAAGAACAGAACATTTCTTAATCCTGCTGCTAAATAAATGACAATATTTTGAATTCTCCTAATGACTTGTGAGCAGCCCTCCGAAGAGACTGCTGCAGGACTGGGCATGCGCCTTTCTCAGTGGGACGTCAGGAAGATTGCAGTTCTGTGCTTCCCAACAGCAAGCCCACTCCGGGTAGGGGCTTGCCGGTCCAGCATGAGCCGGAGTCTGCTCCTGCCTCAGGGAGAAGGCCTGTGCAGTGTATCCCGCCCGCATGGCAGAGCCTGGCAAGCTACCCGTGGCGTATTCGGTATGCCAAAAACAGTAACAAGACTCACAATGGAGACATTACTGGTGCCCGCTCAAGGAAAAATCGATGAACAATGGGACGACAGTGCTATTGGAACCAGAGCGATAGTATAGAGGGTGGAGTGATGGGGCAGACCCAGGTTAATCCCCCACATTCTACATGGTCCCCTGAGTACCACAAGGAGTAATTCCTGAGTGTAGAGCCAGGAGTAAGTCCCAAGCGCTGCTGGGTATTGCCCCCCAAAAAACAAAAAGATACTCATACTCTTAGCTGTGCAAACGAGACCATGGCCATCAGACCAAGGACAGAAGTGGCCCAGCCATAGGCTGCTTAATGGCAGCTAGTTAGGGGGGTTCTTCACCGCCTACATCATCAGGGGTGAAGAGGCAAAGCTGGAGGATACAGGCCATTCTTGCAGAGACCACTGTCCCCGATACTGGCTGAAGCTTCTGGAACATGTGCCGATGACCCGTGCCCCCCAAGACCACTGCAGACACGCAGACACATCTAGTAAACCAGCTGAGGCTCCTGGGTTCTCCAGAATAACTCCCACACCTCATCTGCTTCTGGAGGTTCAGGGTCCCCGACCAGCTGGGGCCACCTATTTCTCTGTGCACCAGGGCTGTGCAGGACCGTGCACCCACTCCCTGTCTGGGTGGACCCCAGTCAGCCTCGGAGGCACTTGTAGGCACCAGCAGGAGTGGTCCCCGGGCACAGAGCCAGGAGTGATCTCTGAGTACAGTCTCGTGTGCACCCCCTGCCCCCAAATAAATAAGAATAAATGAATGGGACAGAGCTAAGTGCAGAGTAAGTCCACCACAAAGGCCAGTAGGGAAGCCGGGACAACCAGTAAGGGAGGCCAGCCTCAGTGCAGTGCAATGACGATTCAGACCCCAGGGTGCACCTATAGGCAAGCCACACACTCACCCAGAATCTTGACTCCCAACTCATCTAAGATGAAGGGAAGAGCCTTCTGGGTCCCACCAGGGCTGAGGGCCCTGTTCAGCCGTGGGCAACTGGACGAGACACCAGCATCTCAGTAAGACCAAGTCCAGAATAATCTCAGGACCAACCACACCAACAGCTAGAACTTATTTTCTTATCTGGGGTCATACCCAGCAGTGCCCAGGGTCTATTCCTGATTTATCGTTTGGGGGGTCTCTCCTTGTGGTGTTCAGGGGGCCATGTGGTGCCAGCATCCGACAGATATCTCCCTAGACCACTCAAATTTGGCGGAGGGAGCCAAACTGGTGGTACTTAGGGGCCACCAGAGCTGTGCCCTGCAGTGTTTGGGATGCCTTGTGGGCTGGGATCAAACCCAGGACCTTTCTCTTTCTGCTCTATCCTCACTCTATGCCTGGCCTCACAATTTTCTAAGATGCCAACTTGGCAAGGTTTGTGTGTGTGTGTGTGTGTGTGTGTGTGTGTGTGTGTGTGTGTTGGTTTCTGAGTCACACCTGATGGGGTCTAACCCCAGCTTGGGGGAGCATGTGGTAATGGGGATTGAACCTGGGCCTCCTGTATACAAATAAATGACAATATTTTGAGCCCTTGAGGCTCGTTCCTCGGTCTTGCAAGGTTACCTGAAGGAACAGATAAGGAAGAAGATTCAGTCTCACAGAGGTTCAACAGACACTAAGATGATCAATGTTCTTTAAGGCTCATGTTCAAGAAACGACTGACTCTGGATTCCGTGTGCCGAGATGGTCCCTTTGTGCCCAGGGAGCTAGTAAGAACCATGGAGGCCTGAAAGGCCGGACGCTAATGGGTCTAGAGGGAAGGGGACTTTCATGGCGAGCGGGGCGGACGGAGAAGGGCGAGTGGATGTGGAACTGGCTCGTGCCTCTGTGTGGGGAACCAGCAGATGCCCCAAGGACCAGAGACATCCCAGCCTTGAGTCTGCAGAGACGAGTCCAGCCCGCCTGGGGCCCCTGTGCCCACGGCAGTGAAGCGCCCTCAACACCAGCTCCCTGGGGACGCGGGAGCCTCACTTACCCGCATCCTTCAGAGCTGGGGAGGGGCACGCGGTGGCGCAAGGCGAGTGGCCCTGGGCCCGGAGCTTGTGCATCAGTTTCCAGGCCCAGTCCCCGAGGTCCGGAGGCAGCGGGAGGGTCCCGTGGTTTGTCGCCTCTTTTCCTGACCTACCTTTCTCCACATGTCGCCCAGGCCCCACAGAGAGGCAGGCGCCACATTGCTCTGGCTTTACGAGCATGGGCGGAGGTGACAGAATGGCACGCGGAGCAACAGCAGGGACTGCGAGGTGGGGAGGCGCACACACCACACAGAAGCTCCCGGTCTGAGAAGAAAGCGGCACGCGGCTTTTTTTCTTTAAGTCTCGCAGAGACAGAATGGGCAGTGCCAAAGCAAGGCGAGTTCTTGGAGGAGGCAAGGAGAGCCATGCGAAGCAGTTCCCCCCGGAGAGCTCCAAAGCAAGCATGCATATACATACCCAACCTGGGCACTGTCGCCATACGGCAGCACGGAAAATATACTACAGAAGGATCTTCTGCCACTGATAAGGACTATTCTAAAAAATAAAAGAAAGAAAAGGAAAAAAAAGAACAAACAAACTAAATGCAAAGGCTCTTCAATGAAAAAAGAACCAAACTTGACAGCAATTTAGCATTCACGGAATTCGCAGCGGTTTCTGCTGGCTCCTGCCACCTCCTCTAGACAGATGGTAGTTTGCGCTTCGTGCAGAATGCAACCTCGGTGCAGGAGAAGGCTGCTGCGGCTCCAGACCCAATGCTGGCACGTGAGACCCCAGCGAGGGGCTGCAAGGAGCCCGCAGCCCCTTGTCCCATGGGAGCTGTCGGCCGTGGGAGCACATGCAGGGCGAGCAGGCAGGGCCGGGAGTCGGGTGCCCGGGGCTGAGCGCACAGCCATGCCACACGGAAACCACCAGTTTCTACTCTTTAATGAACACTGAGGCGCGGGATGCCAGCAGCCCTGGGCAGCAGAGGCTCTCGCATGCCGGCAGGATGGTCAGGGGTTGGGCTCGTTCTGATGTGCTGGCAGGGTGCTAGGTTCTGAGAATAAATTCAGGGGACAATTACATAACCAGCCTTAGCCTCGATCCCTGCTATAAAGATACCCCTGGAAACAGCACTACGTGTTGCTCTTATGCAATCAAAGGCCATTTAGAAAACATTAAAAAAAAAAAAAAAGAAAGAAAGAAAAAAAAACCCAACTCTCAAAAAAAATACTTATCCAGGCATCTGAGAATAACGTCTGCCAGTGAGAATTGCTAAAGAAAAAACAAAATGGAGAAATGCATGGAGATTAAAAAAAAATTATTTTTTAGCAGAATGACAATACAAATCAGATCTGGAGCTTACTGGCATTTTGGTAAGTTTTACTTCAGTAATTATGTAAAAATTTGGGGGAAACAAACAAACAACTGCCTACAGCAAGGTGTGGGCTGTCTGGACTCCTCTAATGGGGCTTGCTCCCAGGCTCCATTGCATGGCCTTGGGCAAGCTTTTTTCTGGATCTTTCTGCCTCTCAGGCCTCCACACCGATGACATTTCCCTCTGCCCTGGACTGATCATTCATGCTTAAGGACCTTCTCGGGAAATGCTGTAACCCAGTGAACGGAGGGACTGAGGGGGCTGGAGAGACAGTACGGCAGGTAGGGCGCTTGCCTTTCGAGCAGCTAGCTCCGGGTCAGTCCTGGCACCACATATGGGGGCCCCCACTCGCCCCCCACGCCCCAGCTCCACCAGATGTGATCCTGAGAGCAGAGCCCTCAGCACCACCAGGTGTAGCCCAACCAGTGACTACATTAAGAAACAGAAAAGGAACTTGCGGCACTCCCCCTTCATGCAAACAGACAGCCCTCCTGGCTCACGCCTCTGTCCTGCCTGCGGCACCTTGCCAGGCACCAGGTGAACTCATACACATTCCTCAGAAACTAGCTCCACAGTCACCTCCCGGGAACCATTTCCTCCGTCTTGGCTCAGTTACTAGTCCCGTTTCTGGAGCCACCTCCACATTTTATTTCCACTTCCAGGGACTGGCTTCGCGGTGCCTGCACCGCCTACAGGGCACCAGGATGGTGCTGGTGGCTCAGCCCTCGGCCATTCTTGCCAGACTGCCTGTCCCACCGCGACTTCCGGTCCACAGCTGAGGCACGGCCCACTCTCGGAGCACAGAATGGGATGACTGTCTCTCTCACCGGCATGTTATAGAGCAAAGGTGTCTGAGACTGCCAAGAAAACAGGCGCAACCAGAGGGAGGGAGGGAGGGTGTGTGTGTGTGTGTGTGTGTGTGTGTGTGTGTGTGTGTGTGTGTGTGTGTGAGAGAGAGAGAGAGAGAGAGAGGAAAGAGATGGGTGTGTGCACCTATTGTGTGTATAAGGCAGAAACATTAATACTATTCTGAATTCTCATACGGCAATAACATTTTAATTTTTTAATATTACAGGAAGGTTGGGGATGGAGAGATAGTACAGCATGTAAGCTGCTTGCTTCGAGTGTGGCTGACCTGGGTTGACCCCCCCCCCCCCCCCCCGTAACCCATATGGTTCCCCAAGCACTTCCAGGAGTGATCCCTGAGTACAGAGTCAATAGTAAGCACGAGCACCACAGGATGTGGCCCACCCCCACCCCCCAGTGCCCCCCAAAGAGGCAAGTCTGCTGGTGCGTTTGAATAGGCAGCCATGCACTACTTAGACACTACGTCTGCCTTTCTCCAAATTTTCTGCGCTGGCTTCCAGGTCTCTGGGCTGGTCACGGAGGGGCCAGAAGGACCAATCTCCACAGTGAACACATCAGCACACAGGTCTCCCATATTCGCCACCGCCCCCCACCCTCTGCAGCCTGGTTCCTTTCATAGGGGAGGACAGAGGGAACACACCTACCCCACCATCACCCTTGCCTTCCACCCAGGAGCAAATCTGAAACAACTCCCGTCACTTGGCTTTCACAGTTTTCTAAAACACAGAGGGAGGAGCGTGTTGAACAATGCCACTGGCTTAGCATGGAACATTTTCTTCATTCCTCAGTGCTAACGTGGCCTTCCTTCCCCAGCACCCCGTCTGCTTGGACATTTGAACTAGACGGAGAAAACAAAGGAATATAAATGCATGCAAAAGACAAGTATTCTTCCCAAAGTTACAACCACAAGAAGCCTGTGGGCAATGGGTAGCTCTGTTCTGTGCACTGAGAAAAACCTGCTAACCCAATACTAAATTAAACTTGGTGGCTGCCAGGATGGACTGTCATCCAAATCCCGGGGGGGCGGAGGGGGCTGTCTGCTTGTTGTTATGGTGTAGACAGAGGGGAGCTCTGATCTTC
The DNA here is from genome assembly GCF_027595985.1 of Sorex araneus. Lineage (NCBI taxonomy): Eukaryota > Metazoa > Chordata > Mammalia > Eulipotyphla > Soricidae > Sorex > Sorex araneus. The sequence continues at coordinate 334,444,167 of NC_073303.1, read as the reverse complement.
TGGCCCTTTCCTTCCATTCTTGAGTCTGATCTTGCCTGGGACTCCTACTTTCTACAGGAATTGCAGGTAGAATTCCGAGCAAGACCAATGCTGTCTCTACAACAGGTTTGCAGCTGTTTGGGCCCCCCAAAGCTTAAAAGACCCAGGGAAGCACCCTGCAACCGAACCCACATGTCATTCAACGTCATGCTGGGATCCAGAAAGGATAAGTGGCCTTGGCCAGGGTGGTGAGCGAGGGTCTCTGTTTCCTGCATGCGCAGTGTTGAGAGGTGAGGCCACAACCCCTGACCCCATGTCCAGAACCAGGAGGATGCATGTGGATCAGCTTTGCTCTGTGTGAGCATGGGGCTGTGTCCACCATGGAGATGTTGCCAAAGAGATTCTGTATTCGTGCAAGAATTCGGCAGCCAGGGACAAAGAGAAGACAGCCAGACGGCATTTCCAATGGGCTCCAGAAAATGGATCTTCTCCATCCACGCCTTCGTCTCTGACCACTACGGCAAGCTTCTTTCACGCCCCAGTGGTTTGCCCAAAATCCACATGATTTTCCCCATCTTTGATGTGTGACACATGAGCCCAGAAGACCAGAAGGCATGCCACAAAAGACTGTGACTTCAAAGGAGGAATTAAGTCGTCCTGGGCGAGGGATCTTTAAGGAACGAATGATCACATTCCTAGGCAAACAGCTGCCAGAGGGGGCAAAGAGAGAAGCTCCCCAAGGGTGGGCCTGGCAAAGGGCGAGCCTCTCTCCCTCTGGAGAGTCCCAAACCCTTCCAAGAAACCCTGAGATACTCCACACTGTCTGACCTACCCAAGAGCTGGATCTCCCTGCTCATCTGCCTGTGGGTTGCTTTCACGCAATCTGCAGCAAACCACTCAGTCCGCTGGAGGACAGAACCGGATCAGGCAACATCCAATGCCTCCAGACGTTTCTCTCTTATGCCAACGACTGGCTGCTAGATCTATTTAATTCGTTTATTTGATTTTAGGTTTGGGGGCCACAACCGGCAGTGTCAGGGCTACTGCTGACTCTGGGTTAGGGGTCCAACGTGGAGCCGAGGATCTGAGTCATTGACATTCAGGGCAAGCGCCTTACTTATGCCCAGTCCTTTCTCTCCAGCTCGACCTCTGGTTCTATTTCCAGAACCCTAGGGGAAGTGGCAGAGACGGAGACTCTGTGTGTGTGTGTGTGTGTGTGTGTGTGTGTGTGTGTGTGTGTGTGTGTGTAGGGGGCAGGGAGTGATGAGGGGGAGGGGGATGTTGTGATAACATTCCATTTCTTCCAGGTAGAATACTCTATTAGAGCAGAATTAAATCTCTTAATGAAAATCAAGAAACCAACTTTCAAAGTTCAAGGAACAAAACCAAACCACCAGCCACAACATGAGGACAGTGGTCCAGAGACAGTCTGGAGGTCCACAATGCAGGGGTCTGCACGGGGGAGTGAACCCCCACGTAAAATGCATTTCTAAATGCTGTAGCATTCCCTACATGCCCAGGAAGCAACAAAGGAAGAACAGACCTGGGAGTGCTGGTCTTTGAAGTCTCAGCACCCGAGACCTGTGAATGTGACCTGACTTGAAATGATGGTCTTTGTAGATACAATCAAGTTAGGACGGGATCGTTATTGGACCAGGGTGAGCCCTGTATCCCAGGCCTGGTTTGAGTTTACTTTTCCTATGGTGCCGGGGATGGAACCCAGGTCTCAAGCAGGCATGGCTTGGACTGAGCCACATTCCTGGCCGTGTAACGGCATTTGCCGAGACTAGAACATAATCGCACATACGACGGAAGGAAGAAGTCATAGGTGACAGAGGCCAGGACTGGACAAATGTGGCCACAAACACCAATATCACTGGCACCACCAGCAGCTCCTTCCCCACAGTTTTCATGGGTGTCTGCTGAGCCCTGACATCTGACTTCTGCTTCAGAATTGGGAGGTCTAGAGACACGCTGGTTGTTTGAAGCCTCCCAGGACGCAGGGCATCGGGGGGCAAGGCTGGAAACAGGTGTGGCTGGCGTTCCGCCACTTTTCTCCCGGGGCTGTGCACTGGTCCTCCAGGTGCTCAGCTGAAGCTGCACACACAGGTGATGCTCTGGGCGGGGGCTAGGAGGAGGAAGGGCACTGGGGGAACAAAAGGAGCCTAAATGCCCGGACTAGCAGGGGAGGCCAGGCCAGGTATGGGGGAGTGGATTCCCCCCCAGCAGGTTGGACCGGGGACGGAGGAGCTCAGGACAAAGAGAGAGACCAAAGCGGGGACATGGGAGCTGCAAGGGGCATGTGAGGGACAGATGCCAGGCGCAGGGCTGGCGAGGAGGAAAGCTCCTGATGATCTACACGCAAGATGGCGAGCCATCCTCGGAGGTGTCCGCCGTCCCTCACATACAAGCGTCTCCAGGACCACTGCCCCCTCCCTGCTAACGCTGCTCCCTCAAGGTGTGCGGGTCTCTGCAGCCTGCCAAGGAGGCAGGCCTTTTCGTACAGGGCGCCGTCTGAAAGAATAAGGTATGTATCTTCCTCCCCTCCTCACTCTCCTCCACAAGCATCTCCCCAGAACTGGACTGCGAAGGTCCGGCAGCCCGCCGTGAGTGGCACCGACACGCACCCCTGACTCACAGAGGTGGGTGGGAGATGTGTTCTATGTGGAAGTGAATTCCCGGGCTGGGCGGTAGGGGTGCTAATGAGCACCTCATCGGGAGAGCAAATCTGGAGCAAGTGATGAGATGCTACTTAAACAGAGACTTGCAGGAAAGGGGCAAAAAGGCTTCGAGGGGAAGATATGCTGGTAAAGGAATTGGTCTGAGTCAACACTGGAAGCCTGTCCGAGGAACTGAACATGCAATGAAACTCTGCTGAATTCTACTTCTCTGATCAACTGGATCTCCATTCTCCTCTGGAAATCAATTTGATCAACACCTGTGGCAAAGTCAAAGTTCAGGCTGACCAGCTATTCCCCGGCAGACCCACCCACTCACTATGGATTTCCCAAGACAGCAGTACTTGTTCTATGTCCTTGTTCAGTAGAGATGGCAGAAATGAATGACATGTGGAAATAACAGCAACAACGAGTGTTTGTTTTTTTTAAATATTCAGACACAGCAAGTTACTTAAGAAAAAAAAAAATACCGTTGAAACAAATCTGGGCAAGACAACCCTAACAATGTGGGAAGTTGGGGGAACCAAAAAATCCCAGAGAATTTGCACTTGGATTCTTGGGTCACTTTTACGAAGTCCAGTGTGGGGCCAGAGAGATGGTACCGTGGGGAAGGCATTTGCCTTCCACACAGCCGACCTGGGTTGAATGCCCGGTATTCCATATGGTCCCCTGAGCACGGCCAAGAGTGAGTCCTGGGTGCACTGCTGGCTGTGGCCCCAAAACAAAAACAAAATAAAAAAATTAAGAAGTCCAGTGTGGACACTGCAGTGGTGGGCAAAACCGTTGCTAGGGGGATTCAGAGGCAAATAGGAAGTGATGTGATCATAAATAAGGTCTTAATTTAGTTAAGACCAGCCCCCTCCCCTCTCCCTCTGAAATGTTCAAAGAAAGGTCACAACTCCATTGCAGTTACTGCACTTTGCCATCTTGGATACTTATTCCTTTCTCATCGCTTGGATGTTTATGAATACTTTTAGTACAAAATTTTGACATCGAAGTTTCATTCTGCCACAAGCCTAGAATTTCTTTTTCTTATGGTTTCTTTTTTTAATTCTTTTATTGTAGTTTTGGAAATGTGGTTACAAGTGTTAACCATTTATGGTTCTGATATACACAGTTCTTGTGCCTTCACCACCCTCTGATTTTAAAAAGCATTAAAGACTTTTTTAAAGCTTTTTTAAGATGCTGAAATCGTCTATATGTTTGGATTTTGTTTTCCTCTGAGCTCACCACACCTGAGATGGCATGCCAGCTCACTTTTATTCACTCCCTTCATGAATCCTCTGAAATCGCAGAAAATGGCCCAGCCATGGGAAAGAGGCCTGGGCGGCAACATTCTGATCTGTCTGAAATGAGATGGGGCCCAACAAAGACCCCAGTGGTGCTACTTGGTGCTATTTGGTGGCTTTCAGTGGCTGCACAGAGACTTCTGAAAAAAACAGACCATTTCAAAAGGATGTCAAATCCTGCCCTCGGGGAGGGAAGGAGGCCTGTGTCAGAGGAGGGCCTAGCCTCCCATCACTCCCCAGTGTAAGGCTTTTAAGTCTCAGAAGTTAGAAGCAGCAAGAAGGAAGCCCCTTTCCCGCAGGACCCTGAGAGTTACTGGTCTGCCTCCAGCCCGGCACTGCTGCCATTCAGAAGCTCCCGTTCTCCCAAGCAACCAGTGAGCTCTCAATTGGCACCAGCCGGCTTCATAATATTCAGTCATTTTCAAGGGCTTATCACAGATTCCCACACTTACTTCAGCTACTAATTGGTTCTCCAGCCGACTTTCCCATCCTACTCACTGGGATACGCTGGAATGGGAAACATCCTACCATCTTCTCAAGTCCCAAAAGTCCACGTCCAGTTCCGTCCCCTGATGTACAAAACTTCCCTATTCCATTCGAAATGCGGCACCTTCACACAGGCTGACTGCTCGCCACCACCACGCTCTTCCTGAAGCACAAATGGCTGCTGAACAGTCTACCCAGAAAGCCCAGGACCGCCCCGGGCTTGCTAGTGGGTGAGAATCAGAACTTACCCTCTGCTACCACCTCAGTCTCTTTTTGAGATTTTTTCCCCTCTTTCACTGAAGACCCCACAACGTGGGATGAAGGCTTAAACTCGGGCCTCACACCTGCCCTGGGCCCGTCCTAAGCACTGCGCCATATTCTCATCTGCTGGACTTGAATTCGCACCTGAAAAGGGCTTCACCTCCCTGAGCCAGATTCTGGGCCCTTCTTTTTGACTTTTGTTTTTGTTTTTGCTTTTTGGGTCACACCCAGCGATGCACACAGGCTACTCTGGGTTCTACACTCAGGAATTACTCCAAGCGGTGCTGGAGCAACCATATGGGATGCCAGGGATGGAACCAGGGTCGGCCGCATGCAAGGCAAATGCCCTACCCACTGTACTATCGCTCTGGCCCCTCTTTTTGACTTTTTTTTAAAAGAAAACACTATCTGTCATTTGCTTTAAAACTTCTTTTGTTTCCAGGCATGTTAAAGATCATCTGTATTTCTAAATTCTTGCCATTCTCTGCATTTTTGCCCTTAAGCCAGGAGATGGTGCTGCCTAGCGTGTGACCCACTTGGGTTTGAGCCCTGGCATCACCAAGCTGCCTGGCCATCGCAACGTGCAGCCCTGGTGGTCCTTGGCCCTGCAGAGCCTGGAGAGAACCACAGCCTCAGGCCTCAGGGCAAAACCGCTTGGTCTGCCTTCCCGGTTACTACCTGGTGTGGCCGCAGGCCTCCTGAGCACCTCCCTGGGTGACCCAAACCCTTACTCCCCAAAAAGAATACAAATAAGATAAAAAGATAAGATACAAATTAAAAAATTAAGATATTATGAATAAGATTCATTTATCCCACACTGCCTGCTGTGTGCACTGCACATGGGTTGGTTTACAGCCAGCATTTCACAGTTCAGCCTCGTCTGTTTTCATTTCAGGACTGTACCTGGCTCTTCGCTTTGGAGCCTCCAGAGATACACCTAGTGATGTTTGGGGGATGATGTGGTCTGGGGTTGGCCACATGTAAGGTCAGTGATTTAAGCCCGGGCCTGCCCTAGCTTTCTAAAGACCATTCAGTCGTGTTTCCTTCAGCCCTACCTCTCAGTGTAGGGATTCTCAGCCCTGACTCCTCTGATTATGGAATGCACTCTGGGATCATGTCTGCACCTGGATTCTATGCCGCTGCAGGCTCCAGGTTAGCCCTTGGTGACGGATAGCTCCATTACAAAGGGTGTCTTGGTTTTCTATGGCAGCAGGATAAATGACCACGCAGCAACTTAAAACAACATGAGCTTACAGTCTTCCACTCCCGAGGCCAGAAAGCTGAAAGTCTTAGCCTTCAGGTGAGGTCAGAAATCAAGGAGCTAGACTTGTCTCCTGCCCTTTTAGTTTCCTTGGCGCATGGCCCCTTCCTCCCTTTCCAGGCCAGTGGAGTCTTTCTCACATCCACCCACATCGACACTGAGCCTCGTCTTCCTCTCCCGCTTCCAGGGAACTCCATCTGCAGAATGACTTCTCTTTGCCCCTGGACTCACCTCAGGGCTACCCAGTCTGGGGACCAACATGGACATCTCCGGGGGGCAGGGAGAGAAGGGCCATCTGCTTCCTGACCCAACAGAACTGGCCTGATCTGGCTGCCCCACACCTACTCGTCCTTTTTTTTTTTTTTTTTGCTTTTTGGGTCACACCTGGCAATGCACAGGGGTTACCTCCTGGCTTTGCACTCAGGAGTTACTCCTGGCGGTGCTCAGGGGACCATATGGAATGCTGGGAATCGAACCCGGGTCAGCCACATGCAAGGCAAACGCCCTACCCGCTGTGCTATCGCTTCAGCCCCACCTACTCGTCCTTTCCATTCCTCAAAGTACCGTCCTGAAGATTGAAACTCACTTGACAGCTTTCTCTCACGGTCTCAACAAATGTCCACTGAGTTGAGCTAATAAAATAGAGTTTCTAAACTTTGGAGAGCCGTGCTGGGCTCACAGGCCCTGGAGACTGGGCCGTACCCTCGACCTCACTGTGTCTTCTCTGCTTCTCCCTGTTTGAAAAAGCCCTTGTCTTCTCTTGAACGCATACGTTTCTCCTTTTCTCTCCTTGTACATTTCTCAAAGTAAAAAAAAAAAAAATTGGGGGAGATTTGTTTTGTTTTGGGTCCACAGCCAGTGAACTCCTAACTGTGCATGGGGATAGAACCAGGGCTGGCCACATGCAAGGCCATCACCCCACGTACTGTACTATCTCTCCAGCCCATCAAAGTAAATTTCTTTAAATAAAACTATTTTACTTGGGCTAAAGAAATAGAATGGTGGGTGGGGCGCTTGCTTTGCACTCGACTGACCTGGGTTCAATCCCTGGCATCCAATAATAGTTCCCTGAGCACCAGCAGGAGTGCAAAGTCCTAAGTGCAAAGCCAAAGTCAGAAGTAAGGCCTGAACATCTTTGGGTGTGGCCAAAAAAAAAAAACAAAAAACAATTTTACTTCAATAAAATAAAATAAAATGGAAGGGGAAAAATTTTTTGCATGTCTGCTATTAGAGAGATGATATTATGTATACATATGTACATTGTATGTCCGCACGTATCTTTACCCTAGCCACTTCAACTAACATTGTACTTGGGATAATATTCAATGAATGACACTGAAGATTTGTTAACCTAAAAAACAATAAAAATGAAAAATGAAATCATTAACTATGCAAAGCCTGGTACCTGTAAGTCCTCCATACATGATTGTCACCTTAGGATACTTCTAGGTTTTCATTCCTTGTGGTGACAGGTGGGAGTCACAAGATTCCAATTCCAACATGGCTCCCCCAGGCTGCTTGTCTTTAAACTAAGGCAGCAGGAAAGCCAGGGCCGGCTGCTGCCCAATCGGCCACCACTAGTCGCCCAGCAGGGGAGGGGAGAACTCCGCCTGCACCTGGGTCTCAGGGCGCATTCAAGCTTCCACCTCTAGTTCTCAGTCCAACCTCCACCGTCCAGGCTCCATCCTTCCTCCTCCTTCTTCTTTCCTTCATGATCCTCCTAGCTCCATCCTTCCTCCTTCCTCTTGGCTCCATCCTCCATCCCCCATCCGCCATCCTCCTGGTCCCATCCACCCCAGAGGTCTGCAATGAGACCTCTGAATGCCCTCGTTGTTGCCACCATCTGCACGTTCTCTGCAAGCCTACGGGAGAAGGCCAGGCTCACAGGCTCGCTAACTGCAGCCAGACGATGAGAGAGGGTTCCCTTACGATGGCCTCCAACTCCCACTGCATCTCTCGTGTGCCCAGCTAATGTCACAGGCTGGAGCAGGGAACACAGAACCTGCCTGCCGGGGCCAGTGTTTCTTTGCGGTGGTTGTGGGACTGAAGCCAGGCCCTCACACAGGCGAGGCCCGTGTTCCACCAACATCTGTTCCTGAGCAGTGCCCCTGTCACTGGTAATGATATCAACTTGGGGTCTTGTTTAGTTGATGATAGAGTGCTATCTTTTATACTGGGGGGGAGGGCGGGAGCACCCCCGGAGATGCTCAGGACTTACTCCAGGCTCTGCACTCAGGGGGCACTGCTGGCAGGCTCGAGGGATCCTATGTGGACCAAATCCAGGTGGGCCACGAGCAAGGCAAATGTCCTACCTGCTGTACTACTGTTCTGGCCGCAAGTGTCGTCTTGCTTGCATTTGATCCTCAGCCTTACTATTCTTTCCCCTCTCTATTTCAAGCTGGACTTTCTCTCCTGGCCTTCATCTCAGCACTGAGGCTCGTGGGAGCTGAGGGCAGAGCCCCCACTCTCAGCACTGAGGTCTGGGGCCCCAGGCCAGAGGGCCTGAGGAGGGAGGTTCTTCTGCTCCAGAAAAGCACGTGGCCTGTCAGGGCCTGCCGTCCCAGCGCCTAAGAACTCACCGAACATGGGGTAGAAGGCCCAGCTGGGAGCATCTAGGGCAGGGGCTGGGGTGGGCCTCGCTGCCCTGGCAGGTCCTGGGCCTCCTCCTGGCATCCCTGCAGGTGCCTCTCGAGGTAGGAGGTGTCCACCCAGCTCTCACATGGACCCTCTCGGTAAGGCCTCCTGCACTGCCCTCTCTCTGGATGCCCCCTTGAGGGGTGGTGTGTACACGCCTTGATGCCCCCAGGAGGGGGAATCAGGGGACCCTCCCGCCCCCTGCCCCCCACCAACACACTGCACCCATCCTGTCCTCCTCAAAGCATGGTGGGGGTCCCTAGCACCCCTGGTTCTCTGCTGCAGCTCCATCCCCCATTCCTGCTGGCTCCCATCTCCATGGGGACAGTCCCACTGCCGCTGCCCCAAGGGGGTGGGGTGGGACCAGGCTCCGTCTCCTGCTTCTTCACGGCTTCTTCACAGCTCTCGACCACAGTTTGCTCTGTCACCTCAGAAACTGCATTTCTTTACCCTGACAGCCCCCCTGGGTTCTTGCTTTCATCCAAGAGCAGCCCGAGGGACATGCACCTCTGCCCTTCCACAGGCTGGCATTCCGGCCTCACCTGGGCAGACACAGGGGCCTGCAAGTTCCGCCACAAACCTCCAGTTTGCTTTCCTGCCCTAAATTCCACGGCTCTGATCTTCAGATAAGCCAAGAGCCCTTCCTGTCGGCCTTGGAAAATTCCCCACGAACACTGCCAGCGACTGCAAGCTTTCCAGACTGCCTGTACAGCTCCTGGGTGGCGGGCGTGGCTGGCAATGTCCATGCCCCTTATTAATACCCCAGGAATTCTCCCTGCCAGCCGCGTGACTCTCGGAGGCTGTAACCTGGCCCGCTGCTTGGCCTTGTCATTGCTTTTCCTTGGGGACTAAAGGCTATGTGTGTTTATTAACAAACATCACAGATGACAGACACAGATGAATGTGTGCTAATGCACACCTAGCAGCACTGAGGTGTGGACTCTGGCAGGAAGGAAACAAGGGGATGTAGAGGAGGTCTGAGGATGAAACGAATGATGGGGCAGATGGGGCTGGAGTGATCCACCCGGCAGCCCCGCCCGGGGCAGGCGCTGAGCCTGCTGGGCTGCGGGTATGGAGTCCACACCAACAGGAGACCTCATGAGGGAGTTTTAACTTTGCCACCCTGAGGCCAATAAGTTGCTCTCATATAGTGTTCCTTTTGGTTGTTGTTTTAGGGCCACACCCTCTGATGCTCAGGGGTTACTCCTGGTTCTGCACTCAGGAAACACTTCTGGCGATGCTCTGTGGGGGAGGGGAGTCATATGTGATACTGGGGACCAAGCCCGGGTTGGCCATGCAAGGCGAACACCCTACCTGCTGTCCTACTGCTCCCCCCCCTCTCCCGGCAACTCCTTATTTAAACAGCCAAGTCTAAACTCTCAAAATACAAGCCTTTAGAAATGGCACTTGCCACCCTGATTAGAGTCCTGCAGTGACTCTGAGACAGTCACGCTGGGCCCGAGTCACTCCGTGAATCTAAACGAGGACTTGGGTGGTTTCTGTCGAATGTGGATTCTTGAACAACTCACCTTGGGGCCCTGCAGGGTGTCCTGGAACCCAGAGGGCGCTGTTTCCCCAACTGTCCGTGCAGGACCAAGCTATGGGGCAGGGCACTCTCAGGCCCTCTTCCCAAGGCACAGGCCAGTGGGGGCGGGGGGCGTGTACTGAGCCATCGGGGACCTGTCCCGGTGTCTCCTAAGAACGGCCTGAGCTGGCTGCAAGGGCTCGGTCTGTCCCCAGAAGCACGAACACGCACCCCTGGCCGCTTCCATCGGCCACGGCTTCCCGTAAGAGCAGCCCCAGACCTGGAGGAGGCCACGCTCCGGCTGTGAGCGGAGCCCGGACGGTACTCAGGGCCAGGGAAGAATGTGCTGGCAAAGTCCCCCTCCCCTCTCCTGGAGGGACTCACTCAAGCTGGCGCCCAAACCAAGTGCAGGCACAGACCTGGCCTGACCCGCGCCTGCAGCCCTGGTGGGAACAGAAAACAAGCGCCAGCAAAGCCAGGCAAAACCCGAAAAACACAGGGAAGGGAAAACCACAGAGCTCGGTTTATTTTCTTCAAAGTTTTCTATAAAAATAGATCTGAGGGCCGGAGCGACAGTACAGGGGTTAGGGCACTTGCCTTACACATCGCCAGCCCCTGGTTCTAAGCCTCGGCAACCAGTATGGCTGCCTGAGCACTGCCAGGAATGATCTTTGAGTCCAGAGCCAGAAGTAAGCTCCAAATACCACTGGGTGTGGCCGTGAAACAAAGCAAAAAAAAAAAAAAATTGAGAACTATTAAGAATGAAGCCCGAGTGGCTGGAGTGATAGCACAGAGGGTAGGGTGTTTGCCTTGCACACGCTGATCTGGGTTCAATTCCCAGCATCCCATATGGTCCACCGAGCACCGCCAGGGTTAATTCCTGAGTGCAGAGCCAGGAGTAACCCCTGTGCATCGCTGGGTGTGACCCAAAAAGCAAAACAAATGAACAAACAAATAAACTTCCGTGACTAACATAATCACGAATCTTCTCAGGGTGGGGGAGGTTACTAGACATGAGACGTGGATCCTGCCCCTCCAGCCAGCCAGGCCTGGATGTGGCTGAGGGCTGCGGTTTGGCCCTTCCCAGGTCCCCTCTCCTGCCACATGGAAACCAGGGCTGCCTGGGGAACCGTGGTACCTGCCATTCCTGGTATCGTGTTGCCGCATGCTCTTGATAAAATGAATCTTCTTGAAGTTCTTTGGTCTGGGCGAACCTGAGAGAGTTCGGCATCTGTGAAAAAATAAGCGTTGCCAAAACAGAGTCAGTTACACACACACACACACACACACACACACACACACACACACACACATGCCACAGCTGAGACATTTCCACACAAAGACAGGAAGGAAAGACCAGACAAACGGTTTGAGTCACCCCAAGGATAAGAGCGCCCTCCGACTGGACGCAAGGAAGCCTGGGGCGGGGGAGGGCGGGGGACAAAGCCCCACTGACAGACAGCTTCCCTGATAATGCTGATGATAATTCATACAAAGCCAGCTCTGAAAACGACTGTCCCTGTTAAAATAACACAACTTAGACGGAGTCCAAACACATTTTCACTGGGATCTTAAAAAAAGAATCAACCCAAGTAACGGGAACAGAAAACTGCAAATGTAAAGGATTTTTTTTTGGGGGGGGGTGGGGAGGGAGTGGTGCAGGGGAACAGGGGAACAACCCTGGAAAATTCAGTTTAAAAACAATCGCAAATCATTTTTCTTCCATAGCAGGACTTTGGCCTGGTCGGCTTGGACTTCTGCCTCAACTTTCAGCTTGTCTGTGCCTGGAAGTCGCATTTTTTTTTGAATGGGAATCAGAGACCTGGCCGGAGGGTGTTTGCTTTTCACTGTGAAAAAAAAAATTTGTTTTAAATAAATATTAGTTGAACAAAATGACTTGGAGTTAAAAGGTCCCTCCTAACCCTTAAAGCCCTGGATTACACAGATATTTGTTTAGATGAAATGACTAATGAAAGAGACCAAAGGCTAAAATATATATTATATATTATATAATATGTAGCAGATTATATGTTATACATTATATATAGTATATGTGTGTGTGTGTGTGTGTGTGTGTGACTGGGGTGCCAGTGATCAAAGGGAAACTGACAAATTCTGTTTCCAAAGGACAGCAAGAAGGGAAGAGAAAACAAAAGCAACAACTCTGAAGTTTGGTTTCCTTGAGAAAGGGGACTGGGAGCTGCCCAACAGTCTTCCCCACTAGAAGCTCTGCTGATCCACCTTTTCCTCCTGGGCCCCTGGCCCTGACTCTGTACCTGTGGACAGCTTCTTCCTCCCACAGAACCTCTCAGGGGGTGGGGGCAGCGCAGCTTCCCAGAGCCACTCGAGGGCCCCAATGGGCCCCCACCGAGTTCCACCATCAGCTCCACACTGAGGTTCCAGGGAAGAGAACAAATGACCAGGCAACCCAACACAGAAGAACGTTTGCGAGCAGGGCCGGGGGCGAGGCGCAGGGGTAAACGCTAAGGCACAGAAGGGGCAGCTTCCCAGAGCCGCCGTATTAGCTACTCTGGTCTTCACTCCAGGGAAACTGAGTGAGGTCCCCGATGCAGGCTGCAGAGAACACAGCCCACAATACGACCCCCGGGTCACCCACCCCACCCCACCCGCAGTGGGGCCAGTCTTCAGAGAGTGCTGGGAAGCATCTCCCCCCACAGGAAACAGAACCATGTATGGAACTTAATTGGAATGAAAAAGTTGCTCTGAAATCAGTAAGTCCAGGCCAGAGCAAAGACAGACGAGTGGTGTGTTTGCATTAGGGAAAAGGCTAAGCCAAGAGGCAAAGCCAAGCCCCTTAGAGACACATCCACTGCATTAGAGCAGAATCACAGCCAAGATCTGCAACCCGTGTGATCCTGCGAGATGGTTCTGCAAACACCCCGGGCCCAGGGAAACAGCAAAAGGGTGCCTGTGGTTATGAGTTTGAGCCCCCAGTGTCCCACATGCACCAAGAGCAGTTCTGGCAACTTTGCTGTCTGTGATCCCCAGCACCACAAGCAATTTCCCGCCAGAGAGCCACCACTCGAAAGACATGCAGCCAGGCCTGGGGAATGTGACCTCTCGTGAGAGTGTGTGGAAGGGTCACAGAGACCCCCAGGGAGCAGCAGCCCCAACAAGTGCTGGCCCAGCAGACAAGTGCAGGCACCAGAGGAAAAAGACACGAACCCCTTGGGGAGCACCAGCACCGAGTGTGCAGGACGGGTGTGCTCCAACCCCACAACAAGCACCCTGCACCTGGTCATCACTCCAGCGATATCAACAACACTGGGGGGGGGGATTCATTAATTAAACCAAAATAATAAAACACGGAGTCATCCTCAACGCACAGTGGAAGCTGACTGATCCCCACAGGTATTTCAGACGCCGCTGGCGGGGCTGTGAATGTTAGATGTGGCCTGATACATGGGGGTAGGCGTGTGTCTTTACTCACACACATGCTACTGTGATCCCTGTGTGGACACGCCAACAAGTCTCCAGGACTGCAGGTGCGCAGAGGCCATTAGCCACGAAAGGGGCCTAGTTCTGACCATTTGCCTCCAATGAAGGTTGATCTGGGCTGGAGCGATAGAAGAGCAGTTGGGCGTTCGCCTTTCAGGCACCCGAGTTCGATTCCTCCGCCCCTCTCGGAGAGCCCGAAAGCTACCGAGAGTATCGAGCCTGAGAGGCAGAGCCTGGCAAGCTACCCATCCGTATTGGATATGCCAAAAACAGTAACAGTAAGTCTCTCAATGAGAGACGTTACTGGTGCCCGCTCAAACAAATTTATGAGCAATGGGATGACAGTGACAGTGACAGTGAAGGTTGATTCAGAAATCAGGGGTCTGATTTCTAGGCTTTCCATAGTTTTTGTTGCCTTGTTGCTGTTTTGCAACAACCCAGTAGCGATCAGAAGGTACTCCTGGGGGGTTCCTCCTAGTGACGGTGCACCCCCACACACTCACACACACACACTCACACACATACTCACACACACTCACAGACTCATACATACACTCATACACACACACAAATGGGGATACAAACCCGGACTATCTACATGCAAAACACGTGCTTAGTTCTATGAGCTATCTCCCCAACCCACTTGTCATTTTTTAAAGCCGAGGTACTGTAGTTTACACTATTACTGATGGCTTCCTGTGCACATATTCTGACACCACACCCATTCCCAGTGTACCCACCCCCTCCCCCAAGGCCCCGTCCTTTTAATCGCCCCCTCCCCAACTCAGTTTTGTGGATCAGTTCTCTGTGTTGCCCTTGGCCCTTTGCTGCTCCCTCGCTGTGTAGCTTTAGGTTCCACGTATGAGAGATCGTTCTGCATGTGTCCCTTTCCTTGACTGACTTCACTCAGCCTGGTATCCTCTAGTTCCACCCACGTCAAGGCAAACTGCATGATTTTGTTCTTTCTTACAGCTGCATAGTATTCCACTATATATCACTGTCACTGTCATCCCACTGCTCATCGATTTGCTTGAGTGGGTACCAGCAAAAAACGTCTCCATTGCAAGACTTGTTGTTACTGTTTTTGGCATACTGAATACGCCACAGGTAGCTTGTCAGGCTCTGCCGTGTGGGTGGAATACTCTTGGTAGTTTGCTGGGCTCTCTGAGAGGGACGGAAGAATTGCACCCAGGTCGGCTGCGTGCAAGGCCCTACCCGCTGTGCTATTGCTCCAGCTCAATATATCCATATCTATCTATCTATAGATACTTACACACACTATAGATAGAGATAGATATATAGAAGCATATATCTATATATACATATATTCCTATTCATCCTATTCATCCAGGTTGCTTCTATATCTTGGATATTGCACTAACTACGGCCATGAACACAGATGTGCATATATTAATGTCTCTATTCTACGCTTTGGGGCTAGATCCCTGGCCCAACTTTAAATACTGCACTTAAGACTTGCAGAATGTCTAAGGACATTGAGTAGGCAATGCTCAAGAACTGCAGTCAGTGAAGGTGCTAAGTTCCTATGCCCACTCCCAGTTCCTAAACCCCTTCTCCTTAAGGCTTAAGGGAACAAAGCCTTCCTCTGCCTCTGGGTGTAGTTCTCTGGCTACAGACCCCAGACATCCAACTGGCCTCTCTGGCCTGCAGTTTGCCCAAGACCCCATCACCACCACTGTCTCCACAGAGGTTTTATATTCTTTTTTCCCTGCTTTTTTTGACCACACCGGGCGATACTCAGGGCTTACTCCTGGCCCTGCGTTAGCTCAGGAATTATTCCTGGAGGTGTTCGGCAGACCATATGTGATGTTGGGGGCTGAACCCAGGTAAGTTGTGTGTAAGGCGAATGCTCTACCCACCGTACTATCTCTCCAGCCCCTAAAAAAGGTTCTAGAAGCATGCTGTCACTAGAAAGATGAGCCCGCTGAAGCGCATAAAGGTGCGCCTTCATCGGTTTCTCCGGGCCAAGTGTTGGTGACTGTTGTCACTCCCTCACCCCACTTCCTCCCCGAAGCTGAGTTTCCAGTCAGCCTGCATGCATGGGTCTTGGTGCCTCACTGCCCAACTTTGCAATTGGGCTGGGGCCATCCCTTTCGGCCTGTGGACCCTGCTGCAGAGAAGGGATAGTCTGAAGCTGCTCACTGCCTCTGGCCTCCGGGTGCGAACACAAAATCCCCCAGTCACCTCCATGAACTGGAGCAGTCAGTGCCCTGTGTGGAGGGCCACAGGGCCACCAGGCACCGAAGCAAACCACTACTGCCGCAGCCACAGCACCCAGCACACACTGAGGCCAGCAGTGACCGCTGCCACACTGACCGCAGAGAGACTGAGGGCTGACTGGACACCTCAAAGAGATATCCCATTTCTAGAATACTGAGGACACCTCAACAAATGGTAAGTTCCTCGTCTGGACTCCCTCACTGTAAGTGCTCCATCCCTGGGAATTCTGGGCCAATGATAGCTATAAGTGATCCAGGAGGAGTGAGAGAAAAGCAAGACTTTAAAAGGGAAACTTAACAAACACAAGTCCTTTATCTCGCAATCAGCACCCAATTCTACTAATGGAGTCCTCCTTTTAGCAAGCTGTTTATCTCACATTTTTAAAGCCTTCAACCAAACCTCCAGGGAACCTGCAAACAGGCTTTAAGAGAATTGTGGCGTTAGCAACAATCGCCAAGGAAACTGGAAGACAGCGCTCTGGTGGCGGGAGGTTAGGCAAAGAGCGGATTCACTCTGAAGCCAGCCTGCAATAACGTGTAAACAGGCACTTAAACACATACATTCTAAGTGATGCGAAATTAAATTACGGTGAAATTAAATTAAAAACTAATTGAATGAAAGATTAAGTCTTTTTTGGTAGCGCTGATTACAGGATATACTTAATTATGCAAAAGGTTTTTAATAGATGCCTTGGAGCCATTTGTTCACTGTGGAGCGCTGGAAGCAAGCTGGGCGACTATGCCGCCGCCCCCGTCCTCCCCCAGAACAGCACGCCGCTACCTCTGGCACCCACATTTCACAGAACCCAGAACTCAGCAACCAGCCTATCTGCCCCTCTGCTGTATGGAGGCGGAAACTGAGGCCCTGACGAAGCTATGTGGCTTTCCAGGACGAGGCACCCAATGAGAAGAGTCTGATCAACACACACAGGTCCTTGAGCTTCCCACGCCAATATTCAGCCCGCAGTGCCGTGCTCATGGCATTTCCCAGGACCAAGTTTCCAGAGACCTAACCTGAAGATATCACGCCGGGGTGGAGTGACAATACAGTGAGCAGGGCGCTTGCCCTGCACATAGCGGGCCTGTGTTCGGTCCTCGGCATCCCAGATGGTCACTTGAGCCCTGCTAGGAGTGATCCCGGCGCCAGAAGTAAGTCCTGAGCACTGCTGTTTCTGGTATCGTGGCCACCCGAAAAAAAGTCACTCAAATGAAAGCCCTCCCTCTAACTTGTTTTTGGATGCAGCTTTGCGTGAGACTTTTTCTAGGAAACAGTCTTCTCTGACACTGTCTGGAGAGCCATGAGGAACCCTCACATCAGGGGCCACAGAGACAGGGCAGCACGTTTGATCCAGGCACTGCGTACTTTTCCCCTGAGCACGGTCAGGAGTAAGCTGGAGCTCAGTCAGGTGTGGTCCCAAACCCAACAACAACAAAGCCCATTTGAGAAGACAGAGATGCTGAAACCACCCATGCCCCCCTACTTTCATGAGGTACTCTCAGGAGTGAGTTGGAAATCCAGTTGGCTGAGAGCAAGAGCTGCGACCTGGGGGTCGAAGCTCTGCTTGCCCTGCTCTCTGCTGTGCGTTCAGGCATCAGGAACCTTCTGCGCCCTCTGGCCCCCATCTGCTGCCCGCAGACCGAGGATCCTGGCTTCCGCCTGCAGCTTCCTTGCCTGCTCCTCTCGGCTGCTCTGCTGCTCCTGCCAAAGCCACAGGGCTCCGGGTGTTACTCAGGGACATCCCTGGCACTGGGGGCCATGTTGCCCTCAGTGCCCACTTCTCCTCTCTCCTTGGTGACTTAGGACCTGTGCCCACTTCCCAATCAGACTGCTCTGACCCTGGCCATCTGGACAAGGAACTCCCAACACGCAAAGCCTGCACGCTTCCACCAGCTATATTCCGGGCCTCAAAGCTACTTTGTGCTTCCTCAGCAAGTGCTCAGGAGTCCAGGGGTCATTTCTGGGGGAGACTCTGCCCAGCAGTGCAGGGCTGATGGCTCAGTATTCGGCCAGACAGTGCTGGGTGTGTATGTGGGGGGGGGGGGCGGGGACCAGGTAGTCTGGAAGGATGAGGCAGTGCTGGACTTGAGGTGGACCCGAGGCCTCGTGCATGGCAGACCACACAGTGCCCACAAGCCCTCCCTCTGACTTGATTGTGGATGCAGCTTTGCATGAGACTTTTTCCAGGGAACAGTCTTCTGTCTTTGTCTGGAGAGCGATGAGGAACACTTGCATCTCACTGTGTTTATGCCACTTACAAGCCTTCATCCGTGACAACCCCAGAAGTTCTGTAAGTTTTCAGAGGCTTTGGAAAGTGGAAACAGGACAGCCTGGCACTTTGGAACGATGCCAGTGATGAGACTCGCAGCTGCTTGGAACTTCCGAGCAGAACCCAAGCAGGTCTGGGCTGTCTTCTTCATCCCAGTGGTCTGAAGATGAGAACTTCCCCCAGGGGGAAGCTGCACGCAGGAGCTCCCACTTCACAGCCCTGGGGCTCGGAGGGGGGAGCTGGGCCCGTGTAAGGTGGGCAGCAGCCGTGCACAAGGGGCACCACTGCGGTTCTGCAGGGTTTATGTCGACAGAACCCTCCTCCAGGCCCACCCTGATGCCTATGATGCTTCCTGAAAGGCCACTATGTCTGGTCTCAGTTCCTGCAGGGAGGAGCACCCCTACACAGACACAGGCACGTGCGCACACACAAACACACACACATGCACACACATGCGCACATGTACACAAGCACATGCACACACATGTGCACACACCAACATGCACACACCAATGTAAATACACGTGCACACACATGCGCACACATGCACACACATGGGGCACCCCAGCCAGGCTGCCATGAGAACTGAGGAGGCTGGAGGACCCGCTGCAGACAGTTCTGGGTGGAGTGCAAGACTGGAGGAGAGAAGGCTACCAGTGTTATGGCTTTGCCACCGCTGCCCCCAAGGAGAAAAGCCTCCCTCGATTTTCTAATCTCCAGGGGGCAGTCAGGAGGCCCTGCCCGAGCGAGCACTCACAGCTGCCCTCACCAGCTTCCTCGACTGTCACTGTACAGAGACGCCAAGGACACCTCCTTACATGCCTGAGTGACTGTCCCCGGGGAAGAGTGGGGGTCATGAGGGGCTCTTCCTCCCCCAAGAGTGGCTGTCAGGAAGAAATGGAAACCTGTGGGGGGCAGCATTCCCATTTTCACTCAGCTCTTTGGCTATGTAATGGGTATTAAGAACTTTCTAGAAATCATGAAACCCCTCTTACGAGCTAGGTTTCCAAACTATGATTCTGGGAGTCAATGGTCATTAAAAACATTTAATTCTGTAGATCAAAGACTTTAAAAAAAAGTGTGCCTGTGTGTGGTGGGGGGTGGTCAGGGGAGACAGCTCAGAGGACAGTGGTACACGCTCACATGTGCAGGGCCCGGGGGGGGGGGGCCCTAATTTGCATGGCCCCCTGACCAACACCAGGTGCAGCCCTGGTGGCCCCCAGCACTGCGAGGTGTGATCCTAATGGACCTCAGCACTGACCCATCTTGCCCAGCTGGCCGAGCATTGTCATGAGTGACCAGGGGTCTCCTAAACACTACTTAGAAAGCTCCCTGTCACCGCGGAGAAAAGGAAACTTTGGCTGCTGTCTTATATTCGAGGACTTTTACATCCTAAACCCAACACTGAAACTCACCTCCGTAGAGGGGCATTCTCCTCAATATCCTCCAGGGTCTCCAGGGACGATCTCTGGGAGATGAGGCGACGTCTGCAGAGAGAGGGCAAATATGAGCTAGAAGTCCCATAGCTCCTGGAGTTTGAGGCCACACATGCGGCCGCGCAACACCTCCAAATTCCACAATACTGACAGCCCAGTCAGAGCACAGCAAATTAGACAGGAGAGAGGCATAGAAGCCCAGAAAGTCCAATAAGTGAAAACAATAACACAGAAGGCCCACCAAGAAACAGTCAGTGAATCCTCAGTATCTTTAGCAATACCACTGTAAGACATAACACCGTTATGAGACATAAAAGAAATGCTCATGAATTTTCTTTTAATTATTTTTTTATGATTCTATTTGCCGTTTTGCTGTAACAACCAATATAAAATAAATTATCATAAATTATCTTGTTCCTGCTAAGGGGGCAGGTTTGGGAGTGGGTGGGAAATCAGGGACAAAGACGGAGGGAAGGCCACACTGGTGGGGAGACTGGTGCTGGCACACTGACTACCCCAAAGAACTGCATCATGACTATTCACCATAGCCAGAACCTGGAAACAATCTGAGTGCCCAAGAACGGATGAACAGATAAATAAACTATGGCACATCTTCACAATGGAATACTATGCAACTGTCAGGGAATGAAATTTGCCTATAAATAGATGGACATGGAGAGTATCATGCTGAGTGAAATAAGTCAGAAGGAGAGGGGCAGATACAGAATGGCTGCATTCACTTGTGGCATAATATATATTATACACATTCTTCATATATCTATTCATATATATATATGAAGAATATCCATGACCAGGGTAAACAGGGGTTAGGAGGACCAATGGAACTAACCACAAGTGTGTGTGGGGCTGAGGGTAGGTAAGATAGAGAAGAGACCAGTATGATAATAATAGCTGGGAATGATTACACTGGACAAGACCTGAGGGTTAAACGTAGGTAAGGGATATTCTTTTCTTGATAACCTTTCAGTATCAATATTGCAAACCACAATGCCCAAAAGAGAGAGAGAGAGAGAGAGAGAGAGAGAGAGAGAGAGAGAGAGAGAGAGAGAGAGAGAACTTCCTGCCATAGAGGTAGGCAGGGGGCAGGGGGTGGAGGGGTGATGGGAGGGAGCCTGGGGACACTGGTGCTGGGAAATGTACACTGGTGGAGGGAGGGTGTTGGAATACTATATGACTGAATCCAATCATGAACAGCTTCGTAAAATAATACAATTTTAAAAAGAACTGCATTATGAACAACTTTGTAAACCACAGTTTAAAGTTGGAAAAAGAAAAGGGAAAAGAAAAAAAAGAAAAGGGAAAAGAACAGAGAAAAAGAAAAAGAAAGGAAAAGAAGGCCCTGGTTCAATTCCTGGGCACTGTGTGGTCCCCTGAGCATTGCCAGGAGCAACCCCCAAGCACAGAGCCAGGAGCATCCATTAAGCACCACTGGGTGTGACCCCCCAAACCAACAAATACATAAAACAGCTCAGGCATATCCGCAAATCTAAAACTATTCTAAAACATAAAGTCCATTTAGGGGCTTAAGAAACAGCCCAACATACTGGAGTGCATATAGGAAGCCTGGTTCAATCCTTGGCACCTCATGCCTGATGGTTCTGAACACTGCTGGGAGTGACTCCTAGACACCACCAGACATGACCCAAAACACACACATACACACACCCTCATAAAAACCCAGAAAGCCTGGTTTACAGGAAATTGGACAAAGGCTATCTTTCAGAGGCTGTGCTGGCCCTGTATGCCAGCCCGTCCTGCCTTGCTGGATCCTGAGATTCTCCTTATACTTCTATTTTGATAGTCTTGTTTGGGGTCCACACCTGGCAGTGCTCAAGGATCATTCCTGGTGGGGCTTATGAGAGCATCTGTGGTGCCAGGACTCGAACCTGGGTCAGCCGCATACAAGGAGAGCACCCTGCCTGCTATACTGTCACTGGTCCTTCACTACATCTTCCACACCAGTGGTTTTCAGCCTCTTTACACTGTCAGACCAGTGACTGGAAACCACAGTTCCACATGGTGACAGGGCTACGGTGTGATGATTACAGAAGTGATTGATGCTTTTACTGTGGGGACTGCCTCCAAAGATGAAAAAACAAAGAGCCAATTGTAAAACCGTAACACATAACAGCACTCTGTATTTTTTTCCCCCTACAGCATTCAATAATCTTGCTAAGTATTTGAATATCAAAGAGGTCTGAATCAAGCTAATGGATACCTATTAAATTTGAAAATCACATTACATAAAATCTCAAAATCATTAAGATGCAACAAAACAGCAAACAAGTTCTGTTCTCTGGATGGCAGTGATTTCAAAAACTAGAGACAGGAGAGAATTGATTCCTCTGGAGACCTCAGGGACCAGAACGAATGTAGATGGGAAAAGGATGCTGAAATCTTTGGGTGTGGGATAATCTCAAACCACCTGCTCAGCTTTTTCAGGGCCGTTCCTTCCACTGGACTGAACTCAGAACGGACCCCAGAGTTCTCTGAGGACCTGGCGTAGGCCCGCAAGCCCCTCACACCAGGACCCTCATTTCACAGTGATTTGGCAGGGAAGGGGGGGGAGGGTGGAGAGAAGAAATCTTGAGAAAAAAGGGACGCAATGAAAAGTGGAAGCCTATTTGGCATTCCATTTGGGAAAATGTAGATGAAAACATGCAATTATAATCAAGAGAAGAGCAAACGAAATGGACGTTGTTGATTTGTGTGCACTTTTCCTGACCAATGACTCCAAAACTAGATTGGATATTTCCCCCTTCTTGTTTTCTAATTTATTTATTCCAACTGCAGGGGGCTGGGTGGGAGCAGTACCCAAGGGCCCTTCCTGACAATTCTCAGCCATCACGACCAGCACCGAACCGAGGGCTAAGCACACATTATTGCTCAGTCACTGCAGTGTCTGGACCCCCTGGCTACCTTGGCAGTGGTCAGGTACCCCCAGGGCTGCACCTCAGCAGAGTTTGAGGAATTATTTGGTTGGGGATCAAGCCTGGTTAACTGCTGTGAGGCATGCACCTGAACCCCTATACTAGTTATCTGGCCAGGAATAAACCCTGAGCACAGTCAGGCGTGGCCCCCACCTCCAAAAAAAAAAAAAAAAAGAAAGAAACAGTAATTAAGTATGCACAGCTCAACTGCTTAAGGAATAATTTTATCCACAGGCGGAAATCCATGGAAATCTAGCCCACGCTGTCGAGACTTCCTTCATACGTCTTCAAAGCACAACTAATTGACAATGTTTTGCACACTCTGCAACCTAAGTGTCTAAAGCCAGCTATACAGCGGCCGGGACCCCCGCTTCCAGTGATCTGACAGGCCCTAAAGCCCCCAGAGACTGGGGTTAGGGAAGACTGTCACAGGCCACTCCTCAGCTACTTTGGCAACAGCAATGAAGGGGAGGGCTGTGCCAGAGTTGCATCAAAGCTGAACCCCGAGCTCGATGCTGTCCCAGCCGAGTGGAGAATGAGGACAGGGTCCCCTTGGTGGCCAGCTGGTCTAGAGCCCACTGCAGGTGACCTGGAGCAGAGCTGCCAGTGGGCACCCCAGGGGTCAATGGTAGCCCAAGAGTTAAGTCGGTCTGTGCCCCCAACCTCAGCACCATGGCAAGTCAGGCTGGCACAGGGTTCTGCACCCAGCTGCATGCTGCAGACAGACCCTCACCAGCAACCCCCAACACACACACACACACACACATACACACACACACACACACACACACACACTTCCCCAACTTGAGTATTAGAAATAGCAGAAGCCAGGCTGGGGAGATCGCACAGAGAGATAATACACTTGCCTTGCAGTGAGCAACACTGGTTCAATCCCTGACACCTCGTATGGTCCTCCAAGCCCCACCAGGAGGGATCGCTGAGCACAGAGCCGGGAGTAAGCCCTGCACACTCCCCAAACCAAATAAAACAAAGTACAGAAGCCCCCCTCCCCCCCAGACCCCCTCTCTGCAAGAGATCTGGCTTACTGCTTCGGCTGTGGCCAAGGAGTCAGGGGCTCTGACGAGTTCCAGGGATTCTAAGAAGCCAGAGGAATGACCCGCACGAGTTGGGTCACATCCAAGGCCCCGCATAGGGCTGGCAGAGGGTCGGACTCCTAGTCTTCCAAGCATGGACTCTGCGTCATCAGCAAACTGAGGGGCGAACCTGGCAGCCCCATTTCCTGCCGATGAAGAGCTGTCTCCTCTCCACCGAAATGAGTCTAGCCGGGCGCACTGTGCAAAAGGCCTGGAGAATCCAAGAGAGAGGAGGAGGCCGGCGAGAGCCTGGCACACGGAGAGACGGTGTTGAAGGCAGGCCTTGCTCTGAAGAGCGAAGAGGAGACAGTTCCCCAGCACTAAGTGAGAACTGCACAGTTATATATGTCTTCTTCGAGGAAGTATTTGTTTCTTCTCCCCATTTTTTTTTCTTTGGCGGGGGAATACACCCTGCAGGACTCAGGGCTTACTCCTGGCTTTGCGCTCAAGAATCACTCTTGGCAGGTTCAGGGTACCATATGGGATGCTAGGTATTGAACCCAATTTGGCTGCGTGCAAGAAGAGCGCCCTACCTACTGTACTATCTTCCCATGTTTGGATGGGGTTACTGCAGTTCGTGGCAACATGGATGCAACTGGAGGGGATCATGTCAAGCCGAATCCATCAGAGGCAGAAGGACAAACACAGGATGACCTCCCTCATCTGCGGTCTACAGAGACACAAACCCAGGGAACGGGCGGTAGCAAGAGATAATAAACCTCGGTGGCAGCCGAGAGTGCAGGTTGAGGGGCAGGGCTGAGGGAAAGTCATGTGGGCGTAGGCGGAGGGCCTGGGGTGCTCCACTGCAGTTAATCACGATGACCAGACCCTGAGTGTCAGTCAGCAAACACTGGGGCAGGGGAGGAGGAGGAGTGCCTGACAGCTGACATGGAGACGCACGGGTGTCGTGAACGTCGCAGTGGGTGGGCAGTGACTGGACCTCCATACTGTCCACTTGAACACTGTTGCAACCCTATTACCTAAACTACTATCTATCTATCTATCTATCTATCTATCTATCTATCTATCTATCTATTTAATTTGTTTAAATTTTTTTTAATTCTAGTTTTTCGTGGAAGCAAGACAAGGCTTTGAGAATATTCACATGCCACCTGGTCAGAGCTGTTCCCTCCCCTGTGACTCGACACCCCTGAAATCCTTCCCTGGACTGTGAGTCAGGCCCTGGGGCAGGGCAGCCAGGGTCACGGGGGCCCCTGGGGCCCAGGGCTGGGGTCACGGCAACTGCAGACTCGTGCAGACAGCGCTGACGCCCGCTGACAGAAACCCAGGCCGGCCACACAGACCTGCTCCTGGAGCCGCCAGACACCCACACAGGTATCATCGGTTTGGGTTTGTGGGTTCTTCTCCCACCAACCTTCAACCTCCCCCAGACACAGCAGAACCGCCCGTCAGTGTGCTGGGGAGGCTGCAGTGGGGGCCCCTCACCCGCAGGTTCCCGGCCGGCTGCCCAGTGCCTGGCAGGGGTGCTCTCGACCGTGCCCAGACAGTACCTGCCCTGCCCGGGTGATGCTTTCCCAGACACTAGTTCCCAGTGGGTGTTCTCTGGACCACAGAGGGGCCCTCGATCTGATCTGCCCAACCAAAACCACGAGCCCCGGTGACGCAGAGCCAAATAGTGCCCAGGGACAGGGCACAGGCTGAGCCGCACGGCATCTCCTCAGGGCTTCAGAGATGTTCATTTCCCCAGTGGAACCGAAGCAGCGACTGTGCCTAGCGACACAACAGGTCAGCAGAGAGTCCCACCAGGCACGTGTCACGTGGACACAGTGGGCCCTTCCAGCTACTCCAGGTCCACATGTGTACACAGGGAAGGACAGAGATATTTGTCTGTGGTGGAAACTGGGAGAGAAAGAACTTCACAGTGGTGGTCAGGGCAAAAACCTTGTCCAGTGATGCTGTGGGGCACCATAGAGACACCTGGGCCAGAGCGATAAGATGATGGGGAGCGTGTTTGCCTTGCATGTGGCTGGCCTGGGTTCGATCCTTGTCATCCCATATGGTCCCCCAAGCACCTCCGGGGGTAATTCCTGAGTGTAGAGCCAGGAGTAACCCCTGAGCACTGCCAGGTGTGCCCCCCCCCAAAAAAAAAAAAGTACAGCCGGACACCAGACCCAGGGCCTTCCACATATACTGAGCCACATCCCTGAGCCCAAACAACTCACCCTTTCATTATTTTATAACTAGGATTTTGGCATCACAGGACCCCTCCTCCCCTGGCCCCTGACCATTCCTGTCTTCCTCCTGACTTTCCCAGCCGGCCCTCATCGACTCTTGCCCCAAGCTAAGAGCAAGATGACCATGGGCAGGATGAGAAGGGCCCCCCCTTCTCAGGCTGGAAGGCCTGACTGAAACTCTTTTTTTCACATGGACCTTTTTCTCCCGAGCAAGTGACCTGCAAGCAGTGAGCACCCCAGCTGGGGTGGGTAATGCTATTATGGCAGGAATATTGACAAAGTATATTTGACACTGCAATAATAGGAGCCACAAAGAATGGAGTCTCAGCTAGACCAGCTGTAGGACACGCTCCAGCTTGGACAGATTCCTGGCCTAGGTGCCATGTACTTTCCAGTTTCTGGTTGTGGACAGACAAGAGTTAGGGGCCGGGCCAGCCATCACTCAGGGAGTGTTGGTGGGGGAAAGGGGAAGGGGCTTGTGAATCGCCGGTGGCATTAAGTGCTCCTGGGTCTGCAGCCAGCAGCCCAGAGCCCTTTTCTAGGACTCAGAAGTACCAGGGTAGGGAGCCACCGGGCACAGATAACCTCAGGGCTAGCAGGTACAGAGGCCTGCACTTGGGGCTGGACAGTGCCCACCTCAACTCAGAGACTAAGGGACCTCGTCTCTCAGTCTCCTCTGCTAGGAGTGGAAGAGTCCTGCAGGGCATAATCAGGATTCAGCATGAAAGGCTGGGGTGGGGGTAGACTCACCTGGAGAGCTGGCCCTCTGGGCAGCTGGAAATACTCGTAAAAGTTCACCAACCCAGGGGGCTGGAGCAATAGCACAGCGGGTAGGGCATTTGCTTTGCATGCGGCTGATCTGGGTTCGATTCCCAGCTTCCCATATGGTCCCCCAAGCACCGCCAGGAGTAATTCCTGAGTGCAGAGCCAGGAGTAACTCCTGTGCATCGCCGGGTGTGACCCAAAAAGCCAAAAAAAAAAACCCCAAAAAACAAAAAACAAAAGTTCACCAACCCAGGGGCTGGAATGATAGCACAGTAGGTAGAGCGGTTTGCCTTGCACAGTGGTGGCTGACCCAGGTTCTATTCCCAGCATCCCATATAGTCCCCCAAGCACCGCCAGAAATAATTCATAAGTGCGGAGCCAGGACTAACCCCTCAGCATCGGTGGGTATGACCCCCGCCAAAAAAAAATTCACCAACCCCACCCCCTGATTTTTGTATCCTGCCTCTCACCTTTTATTCTGGAATAATGTTCAACTCATTGATCTTGGAAGGTGACTCAAGAAGTAGGATGCCTGCCTCCCACGTGAAGGCCCGAAGATTGACCCTGGGAACCACCAACTGTCACCTTGGTGGCCTCTGAGCATGCTGGATGTGGCCTCTATTCAAAATAAAATGCAAAAGTAAATATATCCCTAGCAGTGGCCCGAGAGATGATGCCGTGTTAGGGGCACTGCCTTGCACGCAGCTGCAGCCGTGCTGATGGTTCGGATCCCAGCACCACACAGGGTCCCCCGAGTCCCACTGGGTATGGCCCCTGAGCACCACCAGTGTGGCCCCAAAAACAACATAATCTGTCACTTGTAAACTGATTAAGAAACCTACTTTAAAAGAGCCCTAAAGAGAAAACCCTCTTTCTATATAGCCAAAAATTGTGCTTTCTTTCATGAATCTTTTGCAAAAATGTTGGTGTTTCAACTCCCAGAGGTGCCCAGAACACATCTGATACAAACACCCACCAGTACTCTGACACTTTGATACTAAGGATGTCCCAGCATCACTGACTTGCTAGAAGGATCCAGTAAGTCAGTCTCATGTAATACTGTTCTGGTAACCATTTGGCTAAGATTCCAGATGTCACTTCATCAGAAATCAAATCTGATTGTGTTTACTAAAGGCGCAAACTGTATTATGCCAATACATTATGCCATACAGGTTCCGGTCTAATACAGCTGGAAACGAAAACTCAGTTGTCACCTCTTGAAAGAAGTTATAGACTTACAGCAAAATGGCCTGGAGATGCTTTTGCAAGAAACGTGCTTAGTTCTGGGTTCCATCTAGACCGGAACCTTTCAACTTAAGCCTCTGTCCAGCAGAAAAGGTGCTGATGAAATATGGGTCTCATGTGCTCAGGGACTGGCACGTCACCCCAGGGGAAGCAGCTGCTGAGCCTCCTGTCTGCACCGTCAGCCCCCGCAATGCCTCTGAACAAAGGGTCCTCAGCTGGCTGGAGGGTGGGGAGAGAGGAGAGAGAGATGAGAGGGAAAGGAGAGAGAGAGGAGAGAGAGAAAGAGAGAGAGAGACAGAGAGACAGAGAGAGAGATCCAAAAAAGTCACAAAAGTCACTCTGAAAGTTTTAGGAAATATACTAAGGCACTTGGCTTGCCTGAGTTGACTTAGGTTTCAAGGTTCTTATCAGACCCTCCAAATTCTGGGAGACCAAAGGTGTGAGGTCATGAGTATTTAGCGCTGCTCAGAGACAGGCTGTTAGCAGGACTTAATAACTGGCCAGCTCATCCTCACCCCCACCCAGGCCACCCTGCAATATTACAAAACACCTTTCCATCATGTCATCCCCCGACATGACAACCCACGACGGGCCCCCTCCACCTCCTAGAACAAGTTCAAACGCCTCTGACAGACAGGAGGGCACCTGCCCGGGCCTCAGGCATTCCTGGGGCCAAAGGAACCTGAGGTCACCTCTGAGAAACAGTGTTTCATTGTTGCATTGTAATTCCTTCACCACAGACAGAAGAGAGAGGGAGGGAGGGAGGGAGAGAGAGAGAGAGAGAGAGAGAGAGAGAGAGAGAGAGAGAAACAGAAAGACAGAGATAGAGAGTTGCATTGTAATCTTACCCCAAATGGTAGCTGTATGTGCATATTACAACAACACCGTCTGTGTGTTTTATAAATCTGTATATACTGATATTTTAGATGGTACAATGTCACCATTACAGACTGTTGGGTCCCCTCCCTAAGGGTAGGGTCTTACTCTTAGTTACATATTTAAACTAGACCATGGATATTCAAATTTCTTTTGAACTGCAGAACAGTTTTTTTTTAAGTCAAATCTTACATCAAATGCCCCCCACCCCCGACTATAAAACAGGTTAGAATCATTCTCAATTTTCTAAGTTTTACTACACAATATTTATGTAACACTCAACCACTGTTAGAGTGGAGAAACAATTTGATAGCCAAACAAATCTGAAACTAGGAGTTCTGGATGATACTGTTCTGAAGCCAATCTCAACATCCAATTTGTCTCTTATGGTTTGGGTTGAAAATAATCCCAAATAACACAGATAAGAAGGTGTCTATGGTAACCATTACTAAGCACCTCAGGCCCCAATTCAATTAAAGAGATGCTACAGGTAAGGCCTGTTTGTACCAATTCAACCTACTTTGGCAGCAGGAGTTAAATAATACACAGTTGATGCACAGGTGGTCACCGATGTGATAGTATTGCTAACACAGCAGATTTGCATTTTACTGGTTTTAAAACACCTTATATGCAGCTACATGTATGTAATAAGCACATAATATACATATATACATCATACATATACACATCCTGCTTCAACGTATTAAAGACCTGGAAAGTGAGGGTTAAGTGGAGTACAGGGTTAAGTGCAGGGTTAGGTACAGGATAGTGCAGGGTTAAGGTGCTAATCTTGCATGCTGCAGACCCTGGTTTGACCGCCAGGGGTACATGGTGCCCCCCCCACCCCCAGCACTGCTGGGAATAACTTCGAGCACAGAGTCAGGAGGAAGCCCCAGCACTGCTAGATACAGTCTCAAAACAAAATAAACACATGGTCTTCCATAAGCGTCAATTGCACTCTTAGATATAATCCCAGGGAAACGAAAATGTATGCTCACACAGAACCAAGCAGGCAGCCGTTCACAGGAGCGTAATTTATAACAATCAGACTGAAGACAACTATCTGGGGGGCAGAAAACGTGGTATTACTCAGCCAAAAAAAAGGAAAGAAGTTTGATACATGCTACAACATGAACTTTGAAAAATATATAAGCAAAAGAAGCTGGTCACGAAAGATCACACAAGATGTGATTCCAATTACATTAAGTGTCCAGACTAGACACATGCATAGAGACAGAGATTAGTGGTTGCCTAGGGATTCGAGCATGGGGGCAGTGGAAAGTGACTGCTAATGGCCATGGGCTTTAGTGATGAGGAGTCCTAAACTTAGACAGTTGTAGGGCCAGGGATGCAACTCGGAGGGAAAGTGCTTCCCTTGCATGCATGAGAACTGGGTTCAATGCCCTGCACCACCAAAACACAGGAGGAAATAAAAATAAGTAAGACGAGGGAGCAGAGGCGCTTGCCTGACTTGGTGAGTATACTAAAAAGCAGGGAGTGGCACTCAGGCCATGGATGGCGCACACCCTGTATCTCAGTACCGTAGCACCTCGATGTTGACCATGTACTGGGGAAAAAATTATGTAGTAAAAAATGATTTTCATTCACAGGACTCCGAAAGCCCATACCACGATCCTCAGAGCGCCTGACCTGAGCCAGAAAACCACATGCATCTGGTTTCATTTCCTTTGACTAGAGCAGAGGCCCCCAAATGTATTTGACCTACAACCCCTTTCCAAAAAAAAAAGTTACTCTGGGCCTCTTCCTGAAATTCTGCCTTCTCTAAGCCAATCAATAGAAATCCCCTCTAATTGCACCAAAGTTACTAACATCCCCAACCCCACCCCAACGGTCCACTCCCCCCTAGGGACAGTACCGCCCACTCTGGGGCACACCTGGTCAGAGCCAGGCCACTGGAGGGCCAGGAAGAGCCCAGGTAATCTCCCTGCAAATCTTGTCCTCCCCTTTTCTAGTATGTGTCAGCTGGCCTCAGGAGAGGGTGCAGGAAGCAGAGCCAGGCCAGCTTATCACTTCATCTGGGGCTTCCTGTACTCTAGCACCTCCCACAGGTGACATCTCCCTCACCTGTGCTGGCCCCTGCCAAGGGCTGTGGCTGAGACTTGGCTTTTTGTGACCTCCCATTGCCCAGGCCCTATGGCCCCCCTGCTGCTCCCTGCAGGCCGCCACTGTGTTGTAGGGTACAGCCCCCACACCTTCAGGCACCGCCAGAGAGAAAGAAAGACAATATACCCTGGGTGGTGCGCTGTCAGCGTCTGGGGAGGTATTTTAATTTTTTTTTAACAGCTCGTTTGCAGCCCTTTAAAAATATATTATTAGTGCATCTGCTTCAGCATATACGTAATTAGCAACCACAGTTCTAATTACACCGGGCTGTTCAGGAAAGGCTTCTAAAGTGAATATGCAGCATAAGAGCTAAAACCACACAAAGATCCACTCAGAAGCGAGGTCATTCAACGGCTATTGGAGTCTTTGGGAAGGCACGGTTCAGAGATCTGAATGGTGTCAGTGTGCCACGCGGCAATTCTCGGGGGTGGGGGGTGGGGGGAAAGATATTAACAGGGGTGGTTGGCGGGATACTCTATTCCAATGATTGTTTTCCAAAAGTCATTTATTTTCAGTAAATGAATGCAGTCAGCTGCCATCTTAATTGTTTGTTAATTTATTGAGGTGCTCCCAAGTGGTGGTGGTGGGGGGGAGTCAAGGGCTGGCACCTCAGAGCTAGGGCCTGAGATGAGGTGCTGCCGGGTGGGTGCTGCCGTGGGGCCAGGGACCACCAGGACCACCATCAGTGCTCACAGGTGCTATATGTTCTGGAAACCAAACCGAAGTCAGGAGTAAACAAGGCATGCATGCTGGCATGTGGCAGGCTCAACCCCTGACACTGCGGAGGAGCCCCCAAGCACCACCAAGAATGATCCCTGAGCTCAGAGCCAGGAGCAGGCCCTGAGCACTGTCAGGGGTGGTCAACACTCCTCCCCCAACTGTAAAAATGGACAGCGCGCTTTTCGAGCACAGGTATTGTGGAATCAAGGAGGGTGGGTCCGACCCAAGCCAGGATGAGGGCCAAGGAGCAAGTCAAGGAAGTTTCCTGGATGCCAGGAGGGCGCTGATCAGGTGAGATCACACCAGTCCAACCAGAAAGGCCCCCTGCAAAGGGTCCTTTGGTCACCCCTGCACCCCACTACACACACACACACACACACACACACACACACACACACACACACACACACACACACACACACACACACTGTACCTCTGTACATTGTTCCAATTAATTGGTTAATTGGTTCCACAGTTTAATGCCTCATAATCATCAAAAGCCCATTATCAAGGTGCATAAAAGCCCAACAGTCTGGCTGCTGCCTTTAATCAAAAGCATGAGTTAAGAACACGGGAAGACCCACCGCACACGGCTGGGGAAGCCTCGGGCTGGAAAGGACAGTGGAAGAGCTCCAAAGTGCCCTGCTTGCCCATGCTCCGAGGTCAGAGCGAAGGGAAGACGCAAGGCATGCTCCTGTCCAGGGACAAACTACGCCGAGCTCCCGGAAGGGCAACACCAGCCCAGGCTGAAACACTGGCAGGCCCCAGTTACACATTTATACCGCAGGTCTTTGAATAAAATTCTTTTGTTCAAGGATAAGGCAGGGAAAACCCCGTTCCTCCTGGGGCCGCCATCTGCATGGTTCACGTGTTCTCCTCACATCTGTGCTTTCTCGCACACGCATAGATGTGTCTGTGAGTCACTAGCATGATTCAGTTGTCCTAGTAGGAGTAAGCGCATGTGTATGCATGTGTGCGTGCAGGTGTGCATGCAGGTGTGTGTTTGTACATGCATGCATGCATGCATGTGTGTGCAGGGTCGGGGGTAGTTACTTGCGCTGTCCGGGATCAGTTCCTTCTTTGTACCTTAAACTATAGGGATAAGTTCTGACCACTTGGAACCCTAAACTGAAATAACAAGTGGATTTCAAAATGAATAAATCAAAAAATAATTACTGACCATTAGAGTTGGCTATTGAGAGGACGGGAGTGGTAGTACAGCGGGTAGGATGCTTGCCGTGCACACAGCAGACCCTGGTTAAATCCCTGGCATCCCATGGGGTTCTCAGAGCCCACCAGTTATGACCCCTAAGCACAAGAGTAAGCCCTGTCCGCTGCTGTGTGTGGCCCGGAAAACAAAGGAAGAACTGGCTATTGAGATGGAGAATCTCAGCCAGCCTCGTTGACACTGGTTTCATTAGAACTTGGTCTTCACAGTTTCTCAGCCCCTCTCGAGGATGACCCACAAAGATTTGCTCCTCCATCCTTCAGACATTACATGCTGAGCACTCTGCTGAGGGCTGGGTGGCTATCTTTGTGTTTGGGGCCAGGGAGGCTCAAAGGGCTGGAATACATTCTTTAAGGGAGGGTTGCCAGGTGTGGTACTCCCCTTAAAGAGTTATGTTTGAGTTTACTCCTCAAAACATTGTTCAGTTTACAGAGGGGGAAACTGGGAGCTGGATGCAATCTGCACAAGGATCACGCAGGGCCACAGAGGGAGGAAGTGTGACGGAAGTTCTGTGCTACAACCCGAAAACACGTCCTCACATCCCTCTTCTCCCAGAATACGCAGTTCACTACCAAGTGGTGGGGACCAGAGAGGGCTGGGGGGCTGCCCACGGGCTGCCACAGGCTGAGGCTGGAGCCACCTGCCTCGAGGCTGTGGCACCCCAGAAGGCCCCAGGCTCCAATTAGAGGAAGCCATGGGTCTTCAAAGGCCTCTCAGGAGAGCTGTGAAGGTCAAACGGTGATTTCAGGCACGGGTGGGGGAGCAGCAGGACTTCCCTCCCTGGCCCTTTCAAATTCTGATGAGCTTCTCTCCAAGTCTCTTTCAGAAGAAGAGAAGCGCTTTCCATTTGAAAGAAGGCTTTTTTGGCTTCAAATAGCTAAAAAGTTTATTTTCCAGTAAAAGCTTATTTTGCCAAAGAAACTTTCACCCAATTGGGTTGGAAAGGCGGTTTCAAGAGACAACACAGCCTGAACGCAGTCTCAGCACCAGAGAGGCCTATTCTGAGGCAGGACCGCAGCCCGGTCTGGAATCCTGTGCTTCCTCAGTGGCCTTCCGCAGGGTGCTCCTTCAGGGTGCTCCTTCAGGGTGCTCCCTCAGCATTCCCTCAACGTGCTTCCCCAGGGAACTTCCTGAGGGGGCAAAACTCGGTGGAGACCAAACCTTTGGTGTTCATGGGCACAGACCTGAGGCTCTGCTCTGCACAGAGGGGATGTGCGGACTGTGGGGGGTTGTGGGAGATAGAGGGGCTGTGGGGGGCTGTGGGGGTGCAAGGGGATTTGGGGGATGTAGGGGATATGGTGTGGGGCTGTGGAGTGTGTGTGAGGGTATGGGGTACTGAGAGGGGCTGTTGGGTGTGGGGGTATGTGAGGGATCTGAGGGTGTGGGGGGCTTTGAGGGGCTTCGGGTGTGGAGTCTGTGTGTGAGGGGCTGCGGGTGTGGGGGCTGTGGTGTGGGGGGCTGTGAGGAACTGTGGTGTGGGGGCTGTGAGGAACTGTGGTGTTGGGGCTGTGAGGGGCTTCGGTGTGGGGGCTATGAGGGGCTGTGGTGGGGGGGCTGTGAGGGACTGTGGTGTTGGGGCTGTGAGGGGCTGCGGTGGGGGGGCTGTGAGGGACTGGGGGTCTGTGGAGCGAGCTGGAGTTCTCCCACCAGCGGAAGGAGGAAGTCAGTGGCAGCTTCTGTCTCCACTCAGGTCAGGCTCTCCAGGGATGCGGCTCCACCCTGGGTCCTGTTTTCTCCTTTCCAAGAGAATTTTTTCAGGGTGGTAAAACAGACATAACATGAAATGCACTGTCTGCCCTTTGTGATTATATAACATGATGACGTCAGACACTTTCACCTAGTGGTGACTCACCAGCCCCCTCGCCAGCTCTAGACATCTTTCTTTCCCAACTAAAAATCTCTTTCTGGGGTGGTCGGGCCACACTCGGAGTGACTCGTGGCACTGCTCGGAGACTAGAACAGTGTTGGCGGGATGCCAGCGCCTGAGCCCCTGCACTGCCTCTCTGACCCCTGGAATAAAATTCAGAACCTGTTGCGTCCCCGCAGCCGCCACCACTCCTCTGTAGGTGTGTGGAGCTGGCGACTGTGCCCTCGTGTCGAGGAGTCACGTAGTGTTCATCCTTCTGGGGTCTGGGCTTTTGAGAGGGTGTGTGTTGCAGCCACACCCGGCAGTGCTCGGGGCTTTCTCACGCACATACACCCAGAGAGCCCTCCTGGCGGTGCCCAGGGCGTGCACACGTTCAAGGCGAGCGCCTTTCGGGCCGCCCTATCCCTCCAGCCTGGAGTCTGTCCTTTTGTAAGTTCCGCTTACCTGAGTCGGGCTCATCTCAGCTATGTGGCGTCAGGGTTTCCCCCTTTTCAGGCTGAGTAACTATGTTCCCATGTCCTCGTTCTTCCCTTCACCCCTGAAGGGCCTCTGGGTGGCATCTGCTGTCTGCAGTCCTGAGTCACACTGCCCTGAGCCCCATCGGGCAGTGCCTGTCCTAAAGAGCTCAATGAGTCCCCTACTCCTTCCCACCCCTTTCTCCATGAGCCCCTCCTGGCCCCCTCTGTGTCCTGCCATCATCCTGGAGTAGTTTTGTGTTTGCTTTTCCTAAGTGACTCAGGTCCAGGACTGAACCACAGCAGGTACTCTACCAAGGCCCTGGAGCAAAGAAACAAACCAAATACCCGCTCTCCAAACTCCCCCAAGGATCACCATTACCACTACAAATGGTCGACCCTCGCAGCCATGCCATTTCCATCAGAACAGTGCCTGGCTGACCTTTATTTGAGAGTGGGGCTGTTGGGTACTCAGGGGACTATTCCTGCCTCTGCTCAGCATTTTTTTCCTTTTTGGGTCACACCTGGCGATGCACAGGGGTTACTCCTGGCTCTACACTCAGGAATCGCTTCTGGCAGTACTCAGGGGACCATATGGGATGCTGGGAATCGAACCCAGGTTGGCCACGTGCAAGGCAAAGACCTACTCTCTGTGCTATCGCTCCAGCCCCTCTGCTAAGCATCTTCCACCCAAAAGGTACTGACTGTCTCTAGGGGGGGCAGCTTCTAGGTAATTTTAATTTGTTTCCTTAAGGTGTTTCATATATGTAAACCCTGATTTATATATATGTATGTATATACACATATGTTTATATATATATGTGTGTACGTGTGTATATATATATACATATATGGGGCTAGAGACATAGCATAGCGAGTAGGGTGTTTGCCTTGCACAAGGCTGACCCAGCTTTGATTCTTCCGTCCCTCTCGGAGAGCCTGACAAGCTACCGAGACTATCCCGCCCATATGGCAGAGCCTGGCAAGCTACCTGTGACATATTCGATATGCCAAAAACAGTAACAAGTTTCACAATGGAGGCGTTACTGGTGCCCGATTGAGCAAATCAATGAACAACAGGATGACAGTGCTACAGTGCAATGTACATATGAGGTTTCTGGGACCAACTACAGCACCAGTGCTGGGAATCAAACTGGAGTGAGTCATATGCAAGATGAGTGTCTTGCTCTCGCACTGGCTCTCAGGTCTGCTGACAGTTTCATAAAGTGTATTTTGAATGAGTTGATAATACTAATTAAAAAGGAGCACCTGGTAAATCTGAATTTCCAACCCGCTCTTTAGAAGCTGGCCAGCGGTGGGGTCAATCAGGGTGATGCCTCTCCGGGGGTTAGTGAAACAGGAGGCCCCCTGTCGTGGGGTCACACGCGTTTCCAGTACGATCGGAAGTCTCCCAAAGAAGCCTATAGTGTTTTCATTTTTTAAGTGGGAAAGGGGGGGAAATTGTAGAATTAAAATTAGCATGAAGCTAACATAAAAATACTACAGCACACTCCCAGGAGATTAGGGAAAATAATTTCCGCTGATAGTGATCTCGAGATTGGTTTTATCAAGCCAGTCGAGCACCAAGCGGGGAGAGAGTGATCTGGTTTCTATTTCTAGCTTCTCCCCCATCCTGGTTAAGTCATTCAGAGTGAACTTCAACTCCTTGATTTATTTTTTACTCTATCAAGGGAATGCCACACTCTCCCTCCAGGAAGACATTCAACAGGGAAATCATGTTCCATGTTTGCAACTAGAAATTAAAGCTTTGGGGGAAAGTCTCAAACATATGAAGGGGGAAGGAAGAACAGGAAGCAGGGACCTGTCTGCCCTCACCCTGAATCTCTAAAGGGTGTGTGTGTGTGTGTGTGTGTGTGTGTGTGTGTGTGTGTGTGTGTGTGTGTGTGTGTGTGTGTGTGTAAAGAGTCTGCGTCTCTGTGTGTGTATGTGTGTGTGTGTAGCAAGAAAAGTTTTTACTGAATGGAACTTACATGGGAGGAGTGAGAGAAAGGAATGCGTGTTTACGGGAGAACCTGGACTTCTCCAGAGTGGAAATCAGCGAGCAAAGAAACAGAGACAATAACTGAGACTTTAACCTGAACGCTTTGTAACTTTGCACATGGTGACTTAATAAAAGAATTAAAAAATAAATAAATAAATAAATAAATAAAAAGAAACAGAGACAAGCCAGAGATCGGCGTTGAAGGGAGAACACGGGCTTGAAGAGCAAACCTACAGTTTCCTTCCAAACATGTAGGGGACGAGCCGCCTGGGGCTGGGGTGGTGATGGTTGGGTGGTTGAGTAGGCGGAGCTGGTACTTCCTCTCCCATTGCCAACCATACACAGGCTAACTTTGCCCCAGCCTCTCCTTCTACCCTGGGAAAGGAAAATGACTGTATACAGTGATACTTACTGGTCCGAGGAGAGGGGAAACAAGAATACATACATACACTGAGCAGATGATAAGTGACAGAACCTGACTGCTTGTACACATCCTCCACCCAAAAGGTACTGACTATCCCTGGGGGGCAGTTTGTAGGTAATTTTAATTTGTTTCCTGAAAGTGTTTCACGTAGGTAATTCCTTTTTGTTTGCAGCGGGGAAATACAGGTTTTTCTTCCCTTTTCTTTTCTTTTTTGGATCATGCCCAGTGGTGCTCAGGCCTTACTCTTGGCTCAGTAAATCCTCAATGATTTCAGTAAAACCACTGTGAGTTACAACAATCATTACAAATTGATTTTTATTAATTTAAGTTTTGATAAGTTCATTTGTCTTTGTGTTGTGAAAAACAATATGAATTAAAGTCCAGACCACTACTGGTAGGGCTCAGGGGACTATACGCTGTGCTGGGGATCAAATTCAAGTTGGCCAGAGCTGGAATGAGAGTACAGGGGGTAGGGTGTTTAATTTGCACACAGCCTATCAGGGTTTGATCCCTAACATTCTATATGGTGCATATGCTTCCCCAACCACCACCAGGAGTAATTCCTAGGTGCAGAGACAGGAGCAGCCCCTGAGCATCTCTGGGTGTGACCCAAGAAGCAAAACAAAAACCCTGGAGTTTGCCATGTGCAGATAAGTACCCTACCCACGATACTACCTCTCCAGCTCCAAAATTTAAAAAATGATGCATCATGAGAACTGGTCCAGAGAACTGAGTTTGTTACAGATAGGACCTTGGAGGTTAGTGGGGCTGGAGGCTGGGGGCTGAGGTGATGGTGGAGGCTGTGATGTTAGAATGCTGTATGCAAGAAACCCTGAAGTTAACAGTAATGTAAGATATGGAGACTTAAATAAGAAAATATTTTTCAAGAAAAGGTATGTTATGTTAATGCTGTATTCACATGACTCACAAATGTGTATATGTATAAACGTGTTCTGATATTCTCAACAGTACTAAGGAATCAACTGGCACCATTACTAAATAGGTAGAAGGTCGAGATGTAGGAAGAAATGTTGATGGCTTATTACCAGCAAGTAATGGCTTTGCCAGCTGCTGCACATACATCAAAACAGCCCTAAAACTGCTGCTTTCCAGAAGACAAGGAAATCACTCATTTCCCTTGAAACATGAACTTTCAGGCATCGAGTTTGATGAGGAATTGCTGCATTTGAATCGACTTTCCCTTTATAAATCATCCCTGTAGGAAAGTTTGCTTCAAGATGATTTGAGGGTGGGGGTGGAGGGTGGGAGGCACAGAGTCAGCACCATGGTGCATGGCCTGTTCCCAGCAGCCGGATCCACAGGAGCCAGTGTGGAAGCAACCAAACGTCCGTTAATGACCAAGTGGGTAAACAAGATGTGTCGAACACGGAATATAATGCAGCCTCATCTGAAAAGGAGATTCTGACACAAGTGGCTCCGTCATCCATGAACCTAGGTGACGCTCTGCTAAATGATGTTTAAGTCAGACACTGATAGACACTCGCTCGTAAAGGGGGTGCTGAGAACAGCCACTCAAGTTCACAGAGACAGTAAGCTGAGTGGTGGCTGCCTAGGTCTGAGAGAAGGAATTACTGCTCAGAGGCTAGAGCCGACCATTTGGCAAAATGAAAAGAACAGTTCTGCAGAAAAACTGCAGAAACAGCGTAACTGTGCTTAACGCAACTGAACTTCGCACACTCCGAGGGCTAAGACGCTGATTTCCTGTTTGGTGACGCTGAAGTGTGCTGTGTTCGCCCTCTTCCCTGTCACAGCTGTCTTTTGCTGAGGCTGGTTGTAGTTAAATCTCAGAGGTAGATTAAAAATGACATAAGGACAGTGGCGTGTGGGCGTCTCAGCACTTTGGTGGTAGTAGAGGGGCAAGTGTACACCAAAATCATTAATACTAACAGTTTTAGTTTTGGGTTTCTGGGTGGCACACAGCAGTGCTCAGGGCTCTCTCCTCTCTGTAATCAGGGCTGACTACTGACAGTGCTCAGGGGACCACGTGGGGTGCCAGGAATTTGACCTGGGGTCAGCCACCTGCAGGCTGACCCTAACAATGCCGGCCCCTAACATGATTTTAAGCAAGTTACTTCAAAAAATATATTTTTTTTTTGAGAAATATAACTCTGTAGGCTGGCATGTGGCAGGTCTGGGTTCTACCCCTGGCACTGCGTAGATTCCTGAGCATCACCAGAAGCAACCCCTGCACACCACCGGGTCCGGTCCCCAAACACAAGAAACATCAGTGATTCCCCCACCCCAAATCTCATTCCCTGTTCTGCAACTGGCTGCTGAGGTCTGCAGCTTAGGAAACTTCACCAGAAAATGCAGCACCTTCAAGTGAAGTGGCCGATGCCCTGGTCTCTGCTGCAAGGTCAGGCAGTACACTCATCACGGGGCCATGCACATGGTGGACACTGGCCTGTGCTGGCCCTGAGACAGGGAATGGGCAGCTAAGAACAATACCCCTAAGCCATCTCTCAGAGCCCACTAACCGGAGGTACGAGCTTGGGAGATCTCGGGATGGGGGGCGTTACCGGCGGGCTCTCCGCCCAACAAGACCCAGAGTGGCCGCACACGAATGGCTCCTCCGCTCCTAAAAGACCATGTTCCCGGAGGCCCACTAACTACTTTCAGAACCCAGCGGCTTCTTGCAGAAATGTCTCAAGACTGTGAACTCAGCTACGGCCCCATGCCGCCCCGGGAGGGGAAAGGTTTTTCTCTCTCGGCCTTTCTTATAGAGCCCACTAACCGGAGACACGAGCTTGCAGTGACGCGACTTCCAGCAGAAATTTCTCTGGACTTAATTACTAAAATACCAGAAACCCAAAACGTCCGAAGGGAGCGGGCGACACCCTCCCTGCAGAGCCCCTCCCGAGGCTCCCACTGTGAACCCCACAGAGCTGCCCCCCGCCCCCGGTGCTCAGTGAGCACTGCTGATCATGTGTTCTCCATCACCCTGCCCACCAGCCTCCCTCCTCAAACCCTTCCCCCAGCCCTGCTGTGCCGTGCCCTCCACCAGGCTGCCTGCTGATAGCACCTGGGCCTGTGCTGCTCCGTCAGCCTGTCTGGGAGGACCCCAACAGTGGGACTTCTGTCCCTCTGTCCCCTCCTCCCTCCTTGACTCAAATGGCCCAGTCACTGATGATACCTGAATCCACTTCTCCCACCTGCCTCGCCTACGCAGTCCAGCTTCCTGCATCCCCAAGAGACGGCCTTAGACCCCACACGGCAGGGCAGCAGGAACGGCAGATGCCATCTCAACCTCCTCATCATCCTGTTCCCCTGAACCAGTTCCTACCCGTGGCCCCATCTCAGTTGGTGGTTCTGGTGCTTTTCAGTTCAGGGCTGAGTCCGGTCCAACTGATTTCTGAAACAGACCTTTCCCTTTCCACCGCCTCAGCCTGTTTCCATGCGCGAATCGCTGCCTTGTTTCCTCCCTTATTGTGTTGTGGTGCTGGGGACTGGACCCAAGACCTCGCACACACAAGGCTCTACCGCTGACCCCCACCCCCACCTGCAAACTCTGCTGCTGTTCGGAGCTACAAGCCTGGTGGCTGTCTCCCACTGCAGAAGAAGAAAACGTAACCCCCTGAGCAAAGCCCAGAGACACAACCAGCTCTGTTCACTCTTCCCACCACACTTCTTAGCCACGTTAACCTTCCATTCCTTTCCAGAAAAGGCTGCTTTCTTTTTTGGACTTTTTTTCGGTCACACTCGGCAATGCACAGAGGTTATTCCTGGCTCAGGCACTCAGGAATTACTCCTGGTGACGCTCAGGGGACCATATGGGATGCTGGGAATTGAACCTGGGTCGGCCTCATGCAAACCCCCTATTTGCTATGCTATCGCTCCAG
The DNA here is from genome assembly GCF_027595985.1 of Sorex araneus. NCBI lineage: Eukaryota > Metazoa > Chordata > Mammalia > Eulipotyphla > Soricidae > Sorex > Sorex araneus. The sequence goes on along the minus strand of NC_073303.1, from coordinate 334,402,846 downwards.
CCCCAAAAGGCCACTTTCTTGCTATGTGACTTTAGGACATGCCAGTATTACCTCTGCCTGGAATTCTTTCCTACCGATGCCCTGCTGGCGGTGGCTTCTCTCCCGACAGCTGAGCTCAGAACCTCCAGAAGTCTAACCTGACTCAACCCAGTGGAAACTCTCACAGTTCATTCTCTCTTCTTCCAAGGTCAACTGATAGCCATCTATGCATTTGCTCATTTACTTAACTGCCGCCCCTGAGTAAGACTGTTAGTTCCACAATGGCAAGAACTAAAAAGATTTTGCTCAGCCCCATACCCAGATTCCAGCCAAGGGCTGTGAGTGGAATCAAGATCTCCTGAAAGCAAGCCTCCATGAGCTGCCAAAATGTACAGAGGGACATCAGGACGTGAAGCAGCTGTCTGACTTAATAACACGGGCTTAAAAAAAGAACGCAATACGCCCACAGTGATCATTAGAGGTGATTATCTAGATTATAGAAACTTTCTCACAAAGGATTATCACTATTATCTCTGAAGAGTTTCTTGGTACTTTACCAATGGGGTTTGTTTTCCGTATGTGAGGAAAAAAAAAAAAGAGCAATTCAAAAACATGTAGGGCAAGAAACATGGGACCTGAGAGGCCGGACAGGGCAGAAAGTGCTCGGTCTTGCATGCAGCCCGCTCTGGGTCAAGTGACCCGGAGCACAGAGTCAGGATTAAAGCCTGAGTTCAGTGGGGTGTGGCCCCAAGACCAAAATCTAAAATAAAAGTGTACGGGGCGGGGCATGCAGCTCACAGGCAGACCGCCTCTCCCAGATAAGAAAGGTCCTGTGTTTACTCCCCAGCACCATGAAATTTAAATAAAAAGTGTACAAGCATGGAGATAGCTTCATGAACTGGCCGCCAGCATCAGCAGCGGGACTGGTGTCTGGACACAGCAGGCATGCGGGGATGCGGGGATGAGGAGTACCAGAGCCCCACCCCGGGGAGGCACTCCAAACTCGAGCAGTGATGGCACTTCGGGTGAGCTTGTTACTTCTCTAACTCACCTCGTCTGTAACACACCCGTATTTCAGAAATCCCATTTCTGAAACGCAGGACCCCGTGAAGGCCAGGTGAGACCCGCAGGGTCGAGGGCGAGTTGGGGTTGTCTTTTTCAAAATGTTCCCCAAGCCTGACATTCGGCACAGAACCCAGAGGGGCAGCTCGGGGGTGGGGGACCCAGAGGCACCCGTGGCCTCCACCTGCTGACTAAGTCCAGAACTGCCTGAGGCACTGGGGTTACCGCTCCTTCCCATGATGCTGACTTGGTGCTCAGAAGCGCCCTCCAGGGTTCCTCCCTGCGGTCCGCTGGACCCACTGTTTGGTCCCAGCACCCGAAGTCCCCAAGGGTCTGGTCTGACCTCACGGCGCCCGGGATGAAGCTCTGGTGAGAAGGAGGTGGAAGGTGACCTCACCTCGCTCTGTTTCCCAACTCCTCACTCGGGCACTCCATCACCTGGCCAGGCGGCTCTGTGCTAGGCAACACGCTATCTTGAACGGCTCTTTAGGCAGTTCGGAGCCCCTGCGGACAAGAATTCCCTCGCCACTCCCCAGGCATGCCTGCGCGCCCGTGGCCACAGGAAGCGATGGCAACCGTGCCACTTGACAAGGATGCAAAGAAAAAGGAAAACCACAAACCTTTCTCCCTCCTCTCTCTGGAGACTTTTACCTTTAGATAAGACCGGGCAAGGGGGGGGGCGCATAAATTCCTCTGAGGAAAAACAGAAGGAGGCTCTGTAACTGTGGGCTCATGCTAATCTCACTAGGAGCAACGGTCTTTTGTCTGTGCGTGGTGTGTTTTAATTATTCATCTTTAAACTTAAACAGATGTCTTTTATAAGCGCATGCAGCCAGCATCATCTGACCAGAATCTATTTAGCAGTGTATCTCACACTGCTGCCTCGGGCTGAATAAACACAGACTCGGATGAAAGAATCCCTTGTTCACTGATAAAGTGTACACAGTAGAAAAAATAATCTTGGGTAAAAGGTCTACTCAAAACGTGTCACGGAGTACTTGCTCGTGGGAATGGTTATGAAGGAAGCGGGGATCATTTTTTTAGCAAGAGACTCTTCTGAGCATCACCCCATGAGCACAGCACCCTGGGAAAATTAAGTGCAGGACCACAGGCCCAATGTGCATGGAAGCTGGCTTTTCTTTTTTTTTTTTTTTTTCCAAGTGAACAGCAGAAAGCCCTCCCCAGGGCGGCGAAGTGCTGAATCTATTTCTGAACGGCACTTGCCTACGTGGCTCCATCGGCTTCCTCTGTGTCCTTGTTCTAACTGAGGCAGTCCCCTCGAAAGATTAATTCGGTGTCACTCAATGGTGAGACCCGGGTGGAGGGGGAAAGCAAGGCAGGGAGTAACCTCAGTGCCCAAAAGGGAGGCTCCCAGGCAGAAAAAGAATTGATTTTTCAAACTGTGACCCTATGGCTGTTTCTCAGGTCCCCAAGGAAGTCTGTCCTGCGTAATTCTCTCCCTTGGGGGATCACGAACGGCTGGCTGGGGTCTGCTTAGAAAGGCACATGTCTGATGGGTCAGGGGGGCTTGGTTGGCAGGATGAAGCAGGATGAAGCACACGATGCGGGGGGTCCTTCCATTCTGGGCAGCATGAGGCTGCTTGCTACAGACATCTCCACCAGCTGCTGATTTGCAAGAAAAGAAAAATTCTTGCAGTTTAAATAGACTTGAATAGCTGTCAGGATCGGGTGGGAGGGGGACTGTAAACAGCCATTTGCTTCTCATATGGGTGAGTTAGGTTCTGCCTTGAGACATCCTGTAGTCTGGTCTTTTAACACTGAAATTTCCCGAGGCGGGGGCTATGAAACGGGGCCAGTGGCCTGGTGCTCTGTAGGTGCCCTTAATACCTATTTGCTCATCTGATTAGCTGTCCACACATCAAAAACGCCACAAACGTGACAAAAGTCGGTTTAATCTGCTGACAGTCCAACTGGAGCTTTGTCTAAAGCTCTAAAACATTGTGCAGGTCTGAACCAAGTAACCCAAACGGATCAAAAGGATTGGAAAATTGCAAAATCCTCTCTTGGCTCGGGGCCATGCAATTACAACCAGCCTTTCCCATTTGACTAATTTCTGGAATCACTGTGGACTGACTCAACACGTGTTTTCTGAGTACCTATCACGCTAAGTGAGAATCATGGCTAGCACGCACGGCTGGCCTGCAGCGTGCCAGATCCACATCCAGCGATGAAAAGGAATGAATCCATTTATTCTTGCACATTAGCCTTGCACACTGGGTGCGAACGCTATGTTTTACAAGTGCTACACCAAGGAAGGTTTTACTTTATAAACAGCACAGTCACACACCTAGCAGCCAAGCCAGCACCCAGACCTAAGTTTGGCTCTGGAATGTGTACCCATGCCTTGCTGTTTTTTTTCGGAATTAAATCATAAGTTAAATTATCTAGAGGGTAACTTCTTAAAATGGCACTAAAATCTAGTGCAAGGGGCTGGAGCAATTGCCTTGCACACTGTTGACCTCGGATCAATCTCTGGCACCACACTGGTGCCCTGAGCCCTGCCAGGAGTGATCTCTGAGCACAGAGCCAGGAGTAAGACCTGAGCACCACTCAGTTTTTTCCCTCCTCTCCAAAATAATAATAATAATAACAAACAATTTTATTTTTGCTTGGGGGCCACATCTGGCAGTGCTCAGGGCTCAGCCCTAAAACTGTGTGGGGTCCTGGGGAACAAACCTGGGTCAGTGCTTCCAGGGCAAAAGCCTTGCCTGCTCGCAGCACTATTTCTCCAGCCCGTTTTCCAATCCTTAAAACAACAAAGTATGACAAACCCTTGGCCTTGGAATACAAACAGATTACCAGGCGATGGGGGGGGTGGGAGGGGGAAGAAGACCAGACTGACCAGACTGAAGTGACAGAAGGACAGTGGTGGAGAGTCATGGGAATTTTGATGCTGGGGGGATACAGGAATTTTGCTCTTTGGTACCAAAAGCTCTAACACTATTGTAACTACCTAAACTCAAATAAATTAAATTGAATTTAAAAATGTAAAGGGAAAAAATAAAATAAAACAAACAAACCCCAAACCCTAACTCAAGATCCTACTATTGAGCCGCTCATCCAATCTGCCCCCTCTCCAGCCTGCACAGCAGGAAGGAAAGCAAGAGGCTCAGAGCAGGAATTCCACCTGCTGCCACCCGCCCTTTGATTTGTGGGTACCCCATCACCCGGGGGAAGATGATAAACCCAGCCCTTCTCCACTCCAGGTGGGACCAGGGACCCTTGAAAATGAAGAGGACAAGCCTTTGAAAGGAGAAGGTGCCTTCCAATTCCTCCCAGCCCTAAAAGCCTCCAGCAAGTGGCAAACTTGAAATAAAAACATATAAAAGCACATCCCATATGGTTCCCTGAGCAGTGCCAAGAGTAATTCAGAATTGCAGAATCAGGAGTAACCCCTGTGCATCATCGCCAGTGTGGTCAAAAACAAAACAAAACAAAACGAAAAACAAAGTGCAGAGCTAAGTAGCTGGGGAATTCAGCTGTCTGCTACACTTTCTGTGCAACCCCAGTCCAAGCTTCCAGCACTTGCCTGGTCATTTGTGGACATATGTGCTCCCTGAGCAAGTGGTGGGGAGGTGGCGAGAGGGGGGGGGGGCATGGGGTGAGGGGAAGGTTCCAGGCGCTGCCTTCCTGCATCAGCTCCTCTACAGCAGACACGGGGCCTTTCTGCAGCTCTTTCATGCCATCTTTCGCATTCTGTGCTTATGAAAATGGCAGAGAGCATTTTCTGTGGCAAAGAGCCAAAGCGCTGCCTGGCTATCTCGCCCCTAAGCAGGCTGCGGAGTCCCACAGAGCAAGTACCTGTCAGCACCTCACCTCCCTTGACCTGAGGTGAAAGAAAAATGGTCCTGAAGCTCCGACCTCTGAAAAGGCCTGTGCTTGCCTGAGGAAAGCGCCTGATACAGGCGGGAGAGGCCAAGGCTAAGGAAAACTCACCTGGACAGCTGCGTTAGCAAGGTCAGAAAGCAGACTTCCTCCCAGGGGCATCTCCTGTTAATTGCCATTTACAAAAGTTCTGATTGCCAGGCCTGTAATACGCATTATCCGCCTTTTGTAAAACAAAAGGAAACTTCTAAAACCAATCAGCACTGCAAACAGAAAGTGACAAGTTTTCCAGCTTACACTCCACAGTTAGAGAGTTGCCTCAGGGACTTCTCAACCAGGGGCCAAAGGGTGCCGGATCCACTCCTGGGATACCCCAAGGGGGTCATAATTAAAAATGGCATTGAAAAATAAATAAATAAATAAATAAATGAAATTAAATGGCACCGAAGGGGGGGCACAACATAAGAACAGAGGTCAAACCAGTAGGCAGGGGCCACAGGAAGGACTCAAGGTCAGAAGGGTAACACAGTTCTAAAAAAGTGGAGAAGCCCTTACTCTGTTATCAACTGTGTCAATATAAAATCAAAGCTCAACTCCCATGTAAAGATGCACCTATATTTTTTATTCCAGATTTTACCAGCCAGCACATATCTAACCCATGTCCTTATATCTTAGCTTTGACTTTAATTTTCTTGGCTTCAAAATAACTAAAGTTTGAAGCCAGTTTAATGCTGTGCCTCTTACGTCTGTGGATAAATCCTTTCCTGCTCTTTGCTGCATACGCATCTTGCAGGGAGGGTGTATCTGCAATGGATGAAGGGACTGAAACACGACATTCCCATCTCACTCAGCTGGCCTGGCCTCCGGTATTCACTAGCCCCGGCCACAAACAGGGTTCAAGTGCACAGCCGCTTTGACTACTTACACACACAGCTCCCTCCCGCCACGGCCAGACAGGTAAGCGACACAAACCTAAGGAAGTGCTCAGCGAAGAGGCAGAAGATGCCAGGTGTCAGTCAGGAAACACCGCCTGGATCCCACAAGAGAACCTACTTGGCTCAGGAAGGTCACAGAACCTGTGTGGACCGAACACCGTGCTTGCCTAGAGGCAAAAGGGCAGAGGAGCAGGCTGAGAGCCCGAAGGGTCAGACAGGATCCCAGCTCTGAGAGCTCTACGTGACTTGGCGAGGAGAGGAAACTCCCTCGAGTTCAATTCCCTGGCCTATGTGGTGATGTCAGCCCCTGGAAAATATGCAGAGCTTCAGCGGAGGCGCCCAGAAGGACCATCGTGGCAGACACTGGTTGAGAAATACCTAGGTACCGAGCACTCTGCAGTGGGGGGGAGACGTGATCCGAGCTATTGACTGAGGAGGGATCTGACCATGAACTGTCCCCCTCCTCACTTTGTCCATGACAATTGCGGCGCATGCAGAATTTGCCCAAAGTCACACCCAGGAAATGGCAGATTCGGATGAGAAGCTTTTTATAATACACCCAGAGTTAAGTGTTCAAGCAGCACGCTATTGTTACAGAGAGAGAGAGAGAGAGAGAGAGAGAGAGAGAGAAAGGCAGAGAGACAGAGACAGAGAGAGAGACAGAGAGAGAGAGAAAGGCAGAGAGACAGAAACAGAGAGAGTGAGAAAGAGAGAGACAGAGAGAGAGAGAAAGGCAGAGAGACAGAGACAGAGAGAGAAATAGAGAGACAGAGAGAGAGAGAAAGGCAGAGAGACAGAGACAGAGAGAAAGAGAGAGACAGAGAGAGAGAGAAAGGCAGAGAGAGAGAAAGAGAGAGACAGAGAGAGAGAGAAAGGCAGAGAGACAGAGAGAGAGAAAGAGAGTGAGAGAGACAGAGAGACAGAGAGAGAGAGAGATGTCTGACAGGGGTTGAGATGCTTGGCCTTGCATGCAGTTGACTCCAGTTAATCTCTAGCACCCCATTATGGCCCCCTAAGCACTGCCAGGAATGATCCCTGAGCACTATGGAGCCAAGAACAAATCCCAAGATCCCTGAGCACCATGGAGCCAAGAACAAATCCCAAGCACAAGCGAGTGTGGCTCCCCCCAAAAAACAACAAAAAAACAAGAAAACAATAAAAAGGCACAAGCATTGCAGAAGCAGTAGGGTGTCCTCCTGGCTTTACTTCCAATTGAGCAAGGAGGAAGTTGCCTTGCCAGACCCCGGGGCACTGGTTCTGCGGGACATTCTGCAGCCTTATTATGTCGTATTTTTGTCTCTTGGGGAACCTATCTTTCTTTTCCACTTTGGAGAGCACTCTGACTGCAGCACCTGAAATTAGCTGCAAATAAGCACAGGCTGAACTTGGAACTCTGAAAAAAAAGTCTCATGACTGCACGCAAGGATACTTTTGCTTAAATGAAGTGAAATTGAGGGCAGGAGAGAGAGCATGGGGTGAACGTGCTTGCCTTGCTTGTGGCCAAACTTGGTTCAAATACCAGCACCTCATATGGTACCCTGAGCACAAAGCTAGGAGTAAACCCTGAGTACAGCCCAGTGTGCCCCTCCACCCAAGAAAAATAAAAGTAAATGCTTCCCCCCAAACAACGAAATCAAAATGCCTTTAACTGAAATTAAATGAATAAAACCTGGTTTGGCATGTTTAAGCAAAACCCAAACGACGGTACGATCACATTTGCCTTTAAAACCAGCATTAGACGACTGGAGAGTTAGCACCTGGCACCACTGAGTGCCCTGGGCACCGCCAGGAGTGTCAGCCAAGCAGAGCCAGGAGTACGCCCCCTACTATTGCACAGTTAGGGAAATGGAGAGCACAAAAGGTGGAGCTCCTGTTTTGCATGAAGGAAAATGGACTCAGTCCCCAACACCAGCCGCCCCCCCAACTCCCACCCCACCCCCGAATGCCAGCACTGCGAGGGGTGAGCTGCAAGCCCTGAGCTAGGAAGAGCCCTCAAGCACAGCCCATTGTCCCCAGCACTCCTGGGTGTGCCCAGCCCCCCAAACAGCTAAGTAATCGAATTTCTTCTTTTTTTTAAGGCCAGAATTGGAAATGAGAACAAAACTAGTGAAGGACTCTCTCTAAGCATTCTCAGCAGTCTCTCCTTCGGGAGAAAATGGAAAACGTCACTTCTGACCTGCAGCGATAGTCTCGGAGCACATGAATGGGAGGAAAAGCTCGGCAAACCTCCCCTGTCCTGCCTCCCCTCGTCCCTCAGTGAGCAGACAAGAATTCAGGAAAATACGCTTCCGTGCCCAAGAGGGTGACAACAATGGGGACGGAGCCGTGTGGAGAATGAAAATAGGCCCGTGCTTTCATTGCGAGTTTAGCACAGTCAACAATTTAACAATTTAGCAAATTACAGGATTTATATAAAACTGATCAAGACAACATGGTCCCAGTCAGACTTCAAAACTGACCCATAAAAGTCGACAGGGTGGAACGCCAGACGCCGGCGGCGTCTTTCCACATGTGAGCTCAGTCTGGGTGCGTGGCTGGCGGCTGTCCGCAGTGGACCGACAATCTTGCGTCTGTGCACGCACGGGATGTGGTGAGGAAGGTTGAGAGATGTCCCTATAAAGAAACTCTTCATGCAAGCACCATGGTTTGGCTGGTGTGTGTATGGGGGGGGGGGGGGGGAGCAGGGGGAGAGAAGCAAGTTTTTTTTTACCCCGGGGTTAAAATTCAGTCATTAACAGGACCAGCAAGATACCACAGGGGTAAGACGCTTGCTCTCTTTTTGATTCCTGACACCCCAAATGCTCCCCCACGCACCATCAGAAGTGATCCCTGAGCACAGAGCAAGGAGTAACCCCTGAACACCATAGGGTGTAACCCCCCCCCAAAAAAAACAAGATAAATGAGATTTGGTAATCGAAAAACAAAACCAAAAATAAATAAATTTTGGTTACTTTGGGGGCTGGGAGGTGGCTCAAAGGGGCTGGACTGCACTGGGGGAGGGGTTTCCATCCCTAATTACCACATGCTCCCCCCAGCACCACGCCAGGAGCAGCCCCTGAGCAACCCCTGATGTGGCCCAAAGATTTTTTTTCAAATGTTTTGATCATTCTTGTGTTTAAAAATGCCATTAAAAAATTCCTTGATTTCTCTTTATGAAGCTAATGTTTACCTTTCAAACTTGGCCAAATACATGGGCAAGAAACAGTCTGTCTTTCAAAAAGCACCACAGTTCTCCTGTGGGTTCTACCTGCCTCAAACCCCGTTTTGGTTCTGTTCTGCTTTGTTTGGGGGCCACACCAGCCCCAGAGCTCCAGTGCTGCCCCCAGCGGTCCTCACTCTCCTCCCCGGGGTAAGTGGCCGCCAGGGCCAGTCAGGCTTGAGCACCTGCAGGTCTGATCCCGAGCCCACGTGGCCCTCTAAGCACCTCCAGGAGGAGCCCCACTTCGGCCCCCAAATCAAAGCCAAACCCAAAGACCCCTGTCCAGGCCGCCTTCGGGGACCCTCCGGTCGCAGGCCAGAGACGAGAATCCTCTCTGGGAAGTCCGAAGCGACTGCCGATCTCTGAATGATTGAGCACGGGTGAGCACACGGGGGAGGGGGCGGGCGCTGCCCAGCCAGGAGCCCTGAGGAGAGCCCTCCCAGGGGCAAGGGAGGGCAGAGCAGACAGGAAAGGAGCCAAAGCGGGCAGCACTGGGACCAGAGAACGGGGCTGGGACCACCAGAAACTCCAGGCACAGAGCCCCTGCAGAGCTGTCTCTGCCGGGAGAGCTCCCCTCCGGAGGGGCCCCGGGGGGCACAGGGATGCTTCAGACAGAGTTTAGGTGTGGCAGGAGAACCAGAGCAGTTTTGCCTGAAACCTCACCATGGCCATCCCGGATGTGGGGGTTCGACCCTCCTCGAGCGCCATCCCTGAGAAAGTCACTTCAACATGAACAGTGATCAAGGCTGGGGCCGGAAGGAGAGCACAGGGGTGAGGGCATGCGCCTCAAACACAGTCCCCCTGGATTCCTCTCCCCAGAGGTGGTGCATGGAGCACTGTCAGGAGCAATCCCTGAGCACAGAGCCAGGAGTACCGCTCGGTGTGGTCTCAAAGCAAAGCAAAAAAAACAGAACAAATGAAGGCTCATGAATGCAGGGGCGGCCGGCAACCTCTCGGAGGGGGTGCTATTTTCCTTGCTGCTCTACTTTACTACTTAGAAATGAACTGGGGGGGACTGGAGGGGCTGGAGCAATAGCACAGGGGGAAGGGCGTTTGCCCTGCACGCAGCCGACTGGGTTCGATTCCCAGCATCCCATATGGTCCCCCGAGCACCGCCAGGAGTAATTGCTGAGTGCATGAGCCAGGAGTAACCCTGTGCATCACTGGGTGTGGCCCAAAAAGAAAAAAAAAATGGAGCAGGTCCTCCTCGGCTCGGGATGGGTGCTGCTCACTGCATGTGCTCCGGCGCAGCTCGGCAGCCCGCCAACACACGATGAAAGGCACAGGGTGACTGTGCGCAAAATCCACAGCTGCTTCTTCCCCTTCTCATACTGCCAGGATCGACCCAGAGCCAGGCACTCTGGACCACACCTCCAGCCCCAGCAACTACCAAAAAAATAAAATAAAATTCTGGCTTTTGAGCCACATCTGGTAAAACTCAGGGCTTACTCCTGATCTGTGCTCAGGGATCACTCCTGGCCATGCTCAAAAACCGTATGTGGTACCTGGGGTAGCACAGGGGCGGGCCATGCGCAAGGTAAGTGCCTTGCCCCCTGTGCTAGCTCTCTGGTCTGCAGTGATGCCAGTTTTACTGATCAATTATTACACACCCAGCTAGAAGCTTCCTAATGCATTCTTCTTTCTGTTTTTCTTTTTTTTTTTTTTTTTTGGAGAGGGGCTCTTAAGAGCAGTGCTTAGGGCTTGGGGTCATTCCCAGCTCTGCCTGCCCTGGCTGTGTAGCCCGACGGTGCTCTTATGGAATATGTCCTGCTTAGGCCTGGCAGTATCAGGAGCCACTAGGTCATGCCCAGCAGTAGAGTGAAAGTGTATGTATTTGTGTGCATGTGCCTGTTATTAATTCAATCTACAACATCCCCCAAATGTACCTTTTATGTTTTGCTCTGTTTGGGGGGCCATATTCAGCAGTGCCCAAGGGTTACTGGTGGCTCTGCACTTAGAAATTTCTCCTGGTGGGCTTGGGGTGCCCTATGGGGTCCTGGGATGAAACCCAGGTTGGCCACGTGCAAGGCAAACCCCCTGTCTGCTATATATTGCTCTGGCCTATCCAGGTCCCAAACCAGGGCTCCACTGGCCAGCTCCAGAGGTCAGCGCATGATAACCAGTACCCGCAAGGAGAGGCACTGGCCAGCCCAGACGGCAGCACAGTACTGCTTTGTGCTCTGACATACTGCCTTTGATTGACTCGAGCCCAGAGGTTGTGCATGAATGAAGCCCAGCCTGGCATCTGTGCTCTCTTGAGGTTAATTGATACAGAAATGGAAGCTTTGGGGCCAAAAGGAGAATGGAATCCTACAGCACTTACAAGAGGTTTTTTTTTTTGTTTTGTTTTTGTTTTTTGGGTCACACCCGGCGATGCACAGGGGTTACTCCTGGCTCTTCACTCAGGAATTACCCCTGGCGGTGCTCAGAGGACCATATGGGATGCTGGGATTAGAACCCGGGTCGGCCGCATGAAAGGCAAACGCCCTACCTGCTGTGCTATCGCTCCAGCCCCTTACAAGAGTTTTTTGATTATCCCAAATGATAAGGCTATGGTCAAGTTCTCCTTTGGGGTGGGAAGGGTGCATAGTTTTTCTATTTTTAATATTCATTTTTTATTTTATTGAATCGCTGTGAGATCGAGCATGACAATGCTGTTCATGATTGGGTTTCAGTCATACAGTGTTCCAACACCCATCCCTCCACCAGTGTCACTTCCCAACTTCCCAGCACCAGTGACCCCAGTTTTCCTCCCACACCCCCAACCCAGCCCCCACCCCAGCCTGCCCCTATGGTAGATGCCTCTCTTCTCTCTCTCTTTCTCTTTCTCATGTTAGGGGTGCAAGTTTTTGTTTTGGAGGGTTTTATTTATTTATTTATTTATTGCTTTTTGGGTCACACCCGGCGATGCACAGGGGTTACTCCCGGCTGTACCCTCAGGAATTACCTGGAATCCCTCTCTGTCGCACACAGCTGCCTGAGACGCCCGGGCTTTCCCAGTAAAAATATTGCTTCAAGTGCCACCTCTCAAAATGATCCCAACCACGGCTCCACCAGCTGAAAGTGGCGTTACGAAGGAAAATGCTGTGGGGGGTGGGGGGTGCGGCTGGTGTTGGGGCCTGAGTTCATTTAGTTCATTTTCCGTCATGTGAAACAGGAGCTCCATTCTTTGCACTGTCTCCATTTCCCCAACTGTGTAAGAGTAGGGGGCATTCTCCTGGCTCTGCACTTAGGGCTCACTGCCGGCAACGCTCAGGCGATCACATGTACCAGGGTCTGCCTTGTGGAAAGAAAGCTCCCTGCCCAATGGACTATGTCTCTGGGCCCCCAACAGCCAATTTTCGTCCATAAGAGGAACCAGATGACTTGCCTGTCTTCTCATCATAGGAATCTTCTCCTCTTCCTCTCTTCCTAACGAAAGGAACTGAAGTCGACATTTTGTCTTCCAATTCATTGGATCAATGGGTTAAGTGTTTTAAAAGAAAATTTGTTATGCTCAACCACACATCTCTGGCATTCTAAAATATTTTCATGTCTAGAATGGTTTGTCATCTATCATGGAATTTTTTTTTTTTAATTGAAGCAGCATCACACACCATGGAGTCTAACTCAGATTGGTTAATATAGCTCCTGGCTTAGAAACAAGGAAGAAATCTGTATTTCTTTCAAATACACATATACTGTTACCATATTCCAAGTCTGAAACAACTGGCATTTCTACATTCTGCTTTACAAGCATTTGTCTTTACAACTAAATGGACAATAAACCCCAAGTCACATTAATGATAACTCTGTTAAATATAAACTAGTGCGCAATTATCCAAAGTGCTAACACAAACAAAAAGGGGTGGGGTGGGGGGAGGAAGGAAACCCTGACTGATTATATGTTCTTGGAGGCTTTTAAAAACTAAACAAAAATAAAAAGGCAACATTCCAGAGCCCATGAAAGAGTCCTAGGTAATGACCGGATGGTCCCTGACCATCAAACTAATCTTGGAATTGCTCCCACGGTGTCTTCAAATTCTGTTTTCAGCCGCGTTCAAACTCAAGATATTTTTCTTGAGGCGATGCCCCTTGGTAAATTCACAAAATTACGGTAAGTAAATAATTCTTGCAAAACTTCTGGTTTGGGGGATCAGAGAGATAGCATAGGAAGTAAATCCCTCACTCACCTTGCTGTGGTCCAACCCAGTTCAATCCCCAGCACTGCAGAAGGTCCTGGAGCGCTGCTGGGAGAGACTCCTGAGCACAGGGCCAGGACTAACCCTGCACACCACTGGGTGTGGCCCAGAAATAAAACAAAACAAACCTCCTGATAACTCTTCCCCTACTGGCGACACCACGCACAGTCCCTCGGAGGAAGAAAGAAGGCAGACAGGAACGGGGAGGTGTGCAGCCGCTGGTAAACAGGCTGAGGAGCCAGCTCTGGACAAGGAGTCAAAACCCGGTTTGCAGAGTTGGCCACCCAGATGTCCAGGGCACAGATGCTCAATCATTTCTACCAGGACCTGGGAACCGGCCACAGCCCTCTACTGGGCTGAGCGGGACCAGTTGACCTAAAGGACCCCTATGTGAAAATGAAAGCCAGGAAAAGTAGGGGAGGGGAGTTACCAGAGCAGAGGGATTTGGTGAGAAAGATATTTTAAGAGGATTTCCAGAAGTGCTGCCAGTGTCTTGGGGTCACACTTCTCTGTTAACACCACCAGGGAATCTGGGTTTTCTGGGGGGGAGGTGTGGAGGGGCTCTCCAGAGAGGCGCTGCCTTGCCCAGAGCCAGCAGCAGGTCCTCACCTGCAAGATCCTGAGCACCTGGGAAAGGGAGAATGTCCTAGCAGAGTGCCAAGACCATAAACAAAGGTGTGTGTGAGTGTGTGTGTGTATGTGTGTGCCCTAGCAGAGTGCCAAGATCATAAACAAAGGGGTGTGTGTGTGTGTGTGTGTGTCCTAGCAGAGTGCCAAGACCATAAACAAAGGGGTGTGTGTGTGTGTGTGTGTGTCCTAGCAGAGTGCCAAGACCATAAAGGTGTGTGTGTGTGTGTGTGTGTCCTAGCAGAGTGCCATGACCATAAACAAAGAGGGGTGTGTGTGTGTGTGTGTGTGTGTGTGTGTGTGTGTGTGTGTGTGTCCATCCAAGCAGCATGCCAAGGCCATAAACAAATCGGTGTATGTAGACACATACGTGTGTCAGTTCTGAAGGCTGCTTGTAGGAGGGCATGGGTCCCTTTCTGGGGAGAAGCCTTGGAAGGCCAGGGCAATAGGGCAGTGACAAGCATAAGGAGGTACAGGGGAGCAGGGTGGGTGTGATACAGAGGTGACCAGGGGGCTGCCCCAGGTGAAAGAGCAATTTGAAGCTGATAGGATCCAGTGAGGGACTAAGAAAGGTCCCTGAGGCAGCCCTTTAGGGAGAGGGTGGTGGGTCCAGAAGAAACCATGAGAGGGGCAGGCCAGTCAGGGGTCCAGGAAGGGAGAAGAGGACTGTGCACCCCTGGGGGCACAGCAGGGCGGGGCAGGGTGCTGCCTTTCCCCCAGGAGCTGACGAGTAAACAGAGTAGATTTGGCAGGCACCTGATTTCTTCGCAACCACTCACTGTGTCTCTGCAGCTGGAGGCAGCAAAGCTAATTCAGAAACGAAAGGGCCTGGCTGATGCCCAGAGAATGTTCTTGATCAACAGCCAAGGGCCACAACCCACAGCCCCCTGGGCCAGGGGCAAGGACGAGGCCAGGAAGACTAAGGGTCTAGGCCAGTCTTGCCCAAAGTGGGTCCTCCCAGAGAGCAGTATGGCCCAGGGCTCTCAGCAGCAGCGGGCCAGTGCGGGGTGGAGTTCTGTCTGCTGAACCTGGGTGCCGGGGGTGCCCCCGTGGCTCATGCTTGGACATGACAACAGAAACCACAAAGCCGTCATCAACATGCTAAAGAAAGTTGACTTCCATAGAGGCCTTTTTTCCCTCTCTCCTGAGTCATATGTTTTTCCTGAAAAGGGGAGCAGGAGGCCAAATAAATTTGGGAGAGTGGAGACAAAGCAAACTCGCGCCGGAGGGAGGAATGTGTAGCTTCCTTCCTGTCATGCACGAGAACCAGAGCAGGGCATGGACACGCAGAGACTCGGGCACCCGGGCGCTGCTCCAACCCCCATGGCAGCCAGGAACGTGGCTGGCCACGAGAGGCAGAGAAAGGACAGAGCGGGGCCGAGGCCGCCAGGGCCCCGAGAGACAGGAGGCCATTAAGGCACACGTGTTGCGGGTGGCCAACCCTGTTTGGAGGCCGGGGGTCCCGGAGCACGCCCAGGGTGGCTGGGGAAGCCCACTGCCTCCTCCCAGCTGGCCCGGTTAGCTGGGAGTCTCCGGAAGGGGCCCCTGGCGCAGCCGGGGTACCACCTGGGAAAACGCTCACCCAAAGCAACAGATGCAGCTAGCATCCACCAGCCCCTCGGGGGGCGTCTCTGAGGCTGGGAGGGCCGGGCCTGCTAGAGAACCTGGTGAGGCTGGGCAGTGCTGTCCAGCTCACCAGGCCCCTTTTGCCCAGTCCCGCCAGCTTTTGGGAGCCTGACTCCCAGACCACCTCGTGCGAGGTGGGCAGGGCAGACACGGCTCCCCAGCAGGCCCCCACATCCCTGGCCTGACTGGCCTGCCCCTCTCACAGTTTCTGCTGGACCCACCACCCTCTCCCCACAGGGCTGCCTCAGGGACCTTTCTCAGTCCCTCACTGGATCCTGTTAGTTTCACATTGCTGCCTTTCACCTGGGGCGGCCCCCTGCCCGCCTCTGTATCACCCCCACCCTGCTCCCCTGCACCTGTTACCTGCTCCTCTGAACTCCTGGGGGTGCTCGTCAGTGCCGCGCTGCACAGCCCGCAGCCCGCAGCCCGCTGACGCGCTCCTCACCGCCATGGCCACGTTGGCTCCACAGAAGCACAGCATAGGGGGGAGGGGGGGTTGAGTGAGTGCCCCAGTGCTGGGGGCTCCCATGCACTCCCCTATGACCCTGTACCCCTCCCAGCTCATGCATGCCCCCTGCCACACAGACAGCCCCAGCCACAGCTCGAGGCTCAGTAAACCCCAGGTGACTCTCCGTCCCGGTCAGTCACCTCTACCCACCGTGGCACTCTGGATTCTTGCCATGCGTGTTGCAGGGGGCCTGAAACTGGCCTCTGCAAAAGGACTCGAACCCGCACGCCTTGGGAATCAGAGATGGCGCCCCCCATGGGGCTGCCATGGCATTCAGAGGGGACGGGCTCTCAGCAGCCACAGGAACCAGACTGCAAGGGAAGGCGCTTAATAGAGATTCCCTCGGGCCCAGGGAAGCCCTTTCACTCACTCACTCACTCACTCACTCATTCACTCACTCACTCACTTGTTCTAAGGTGCTCGTAGTACTGGCCCTGAAAGAGTGGCCATGCTCACCGGCCCAGGTCCTTATATTATAAAAAAAACTGAGGCTAGAAGCAGGAGGTCATCGGTCTGTGTAACCCGCTGTGGCAGGGCAGGCCCCGAATGCAGGGTTCCCAAGAACTGCCTTGGCATCGCCCGGCTCGTAGCAGGCCCGGTCACTGGCCACTCCGAGCTGTCCCTCCCATGGTGCGCTAAAGGCCACCGGCTCTGTCCTCTCCTCACCCCATAGCTCTCCTTACAGGCTCCCTGCACCCTCCCCGTCCCTGGAGGTCACCCTTGAACTCTGCCCTCCAGAGATTCCTGCCAGCCAGCCTCAAGGGGGTTTCTGGCTAATTCCCTCTTCTGAGTTCACCACGTTACAGGCGTTAGGGCTGCAGGCCAGGGGTCAAAGGGGAGCCACCAAGGGCCACTGTGGTCCCTGCTGGGCCCGGACTCTCAAGCCCAGCCTGTCCAGGTGCTCAGAGAAACTGCCACCCAGTCCCCGCGATGGCAAGAGGACGCGCTGAGAAGGTGGGCTTGCCTCACTGCTGAGCGGATTCAAGTCCTCAGTGGGACTTTAGAAACCCAGACGGGTGCAGAGGCTGACGGCTGGAGCACACAGCGTGGAGTCCTGCCGAGGAGACACAGCAAGGTGGGAACACGGGGAAAGCCAATCTCTCCTTTTCAACAAAGACAGAGACTCCAGACAGCGCTGGGCCAGGGCGGAGCCGAGGGAAAGGGGGTGGGAAATTCCTAGAAGGAGAAGAAGGAGTCTGAATCCTGACCCTGAGGCAGAGTGTCCTGGCACCTGTGAGGCGGGAAACAATGACAGGTGGCTGGAAAGCTCCTTCCTGAAAGGTCCCCCACTGGCACCCCAGGAACCCGGTTAACACACAGAATCCAGGGGTCTGTATCAAGATCCCAGGAGATTCTGCACACATTCCCATGGGGAAAGCCAGGTGCCGGGGCGCCCACACAGAGACAGCCCTCCATAATAAGTCTCCCAGAAGTCTCCCAAGTGGCCCCAGGATTCAAACTCGGGTACCACATGCCCTCTCCCCTCCAGCCATAGTGCTAATGATGCTGCTCTAAGAAGCAAAGTGCTCATGACATTTGGGAACAGTAGCGTGATCCCCCTCACCCCCCCCCAGCCCATCTCCACCCTCCCTCCTCAGGCCAGATGCCCACAGGCTCCCTCTGGGCACTGGGTACTGGGGTGGCCGCTTGCCACTCAGGAGCTCTAGGAAGTGAGTAAGCCAGGACTTCTGCCAGTTACGGAAGCCTTAAAACACACCTTATAAATTTACACTCCCTTTCACCTATTAACACCTTCCTGCTGCCTCGCTCACAGCCCGAACACAGAAGCACTACAGGGTGTCAATCCGGCAGGCCTCCTTCTGCCTCCCCACCTCTTATTCCCAGCCAGCCAGACAAGTGCCAGGAGACTGGTTTTTCCATCAATGAGCGCCCATCCCCAAGCCCAGACGGAACTTCCCTAGAAATTCACGGGAGTTGGAAAGAGGCAGCAAAGCTGGGGACCCCAAACAGGCTAAAAGCAGAAGCATGAGGAGGGAAGGGTGTAAGGTGCACAGCAGTGTGAGGTGCCTGCAGCACCTGGCGCAGGTACAGCCCACAGCGACAGCCCACGGCGACAGTCTGTTCCAGTACCACGTGCGAGGCAGAGTAACGCAGGCCACTTCCACCTCCCTGCCCTAGCCCAGGCGGGGTCCACAGCATCCCCCCCCCCCCAAGAACGGCTGAGAGCCTTAAATGTGATTAATGCCTAACTCACCAGACCACAGAAGCACATCTGTGTCCGGGCACAGACATTCGCTTCCTTGCCAGATCTCAAAGTTTGAAAGTGCAAGCAGCAACTGTCACTGGCATTGCAAGGGTCCAGACAGAAGGAAGAATAAAGGTTTCAAACTTTCCCCATCAACAGATCTGGAGGTTTATCTGCCCTGAACACGCCCTGGAAGTGAAATCTTACCTTCAGAGAAAGGGCAGCTGTTCAGCTTCCACGATGGCAGTGCTTCCCACATTTGTATTGTAAACATGAATCATCTAGGACTCCTGTTACAAATCCAGGTTTGGAGCTTCCGAACCTAGAGCCTCCAGGGCTAGCCCCAGTGGTGCTCAGGGAACCCACCCTATGGTGTTGGGGCATGAACCCGGGCAGGCACAGGCTAGGATGCACTTTAACGGCTGGACTATCTCCTGACCGCCTTTAGTGGCATTATCGAAAACAGGGACAGAGTTTGTATTTCCTGGCGCACTGAGCCAGCAGATCAACGCCCCCAGGACGGGGTGCATTTGCCTCTCTCAGAGTCAAGGGTAACTGGAGAGACCCCATATTCTGAACATTGATTTGTTACAGAATTTCTTACATGAAAAATGAATCCAAGGAAAATAAAGCCAATTTTAAATCAATGCTCCAGGAGAACACCCAGGAGGCAGTGAGCACAGGTCCCCAGTGAGCAGGCTGTTCTGCAGGGGGACACCCCACCAGCGGAGCAAAGGCATTTGCCAAGCTGGCCTCATTCAAATGAGTCTGTAGCCTACTGCAGTGATCATCAAGCGCTGCTCTGCTGCTTGCTACAAAAGGTTGGGAAGCACCATTCTGAATCATTCTGGGCAGCTGAAAATACACAGCAGTAATTTATTTGGAGGTTGGGGAGCTCCCAGGCGGTGCTCAGACAGGGGTGGTGGGGAAGGTGGCCTCTCTACCAACTCTCCCTAAGTGGGCAGGTGGCTCAGACTAAGGGTCACTGCTACTCAAGCTGCGGGGGGAGGGGGTGTTCCTGAGCCACAAATTGTGCTCCAGGGCCACATCCAGCAGTGCTCAGGGGACCATGTGGTATCAAGGCCGGACCCCAAGGGGGCACATACAAGCATGCCCTTTTAACTGCAGCACTATCTCCTGACCATCTTTAGTGATTTTTAAAGCAGCCTGCTTCCAGGGAAGAGGTTAAAGATGGTACCTGGCAGTGCTCTGGGGACCGTGTGGTGCTGGGGAGCAACCCTGGGGCTCCTGCATGCAGACCATGAGCTCTGGTCCTTTCAGCCATCTCCTCAGACCCGACAAAACTCTTGGAAACAGCCATGTAGGAAACACAGGGTCCCGGGAGACTGCTCATCACTGTTTTATTCATTTACCTCCGCTCTATACTTAGCATGTGATGCTGTTTCTTTTATTGAGTGATAGCACAACGGGTAGGGCATTTGCCTTGCATGCGGCCGACGCGGGTTCAATTCCTCCGTCCCTCTCAGAGGGCCCAGCAAGCTACCAAGAGTATCCTGCCCGCACGGCAGAGCCTATCAAGCTACTCATGGCATATTCATATGCCAAAAACAGTAACAAGTCTCACAATGGAGACTTACTGGTGCCTGCTCGAGCAAATTGATGAACAATGGGACGACAGTGCTACAGTGCTGTTTCTTTTGGGGAGTGGGCTTACTCATGGCTCTGTGCTCACCTCTCAGGCTGGCTGTATGCAAGAGAAAGTCCCTTAAATTCCTGTACTAACGCTCCAGCCCCTTGGCTGATTCCAATTTCTGTAGCTGACTTTAAGTTTGCTCTCAAGCTAAGGTTTTTCCTACCAAGTTGATAGATATGGTCAATTTCCAAGTGAGTGGGATAAATGTGATTGTCAGGCTGGGTGGTCTCTTTCGTGGTCTAACTTATCCTAATGTGTGCTGGGGGCAGATCAACAAAACATCTAAGAGGTTGGTGCTTTTTGATCAGAGGTTAAAATTCTGGCTACTCTGGGGGTTAGAAACACACAAAGATACTTCAGACCCTCTGATTCGAGATTTTCAGAGAAGGGCGAGGAAATCTGCTCTCCCACTGCCTAGCATAGGAAACATACTTCCCTAAGAATGCACGTTTCTCTGAAAAGGAGTGAGGGACAGTTCGGCCAAACTACTTGTAGATTCAGTTCCTCGAACTGAACTTAAAGCAAGGCTTTATTTACTACTCTGGCGCCCTATGGCTATAAACCTAAGGTCACTTATTCCTAATATTAAATCTATTTGAAGCACCTACTGAAATCAATAGTGAAATGCATTTTCCTATGAACACATAGAGCAGGCGTGAGTCCAGCCCTGCACAGTGGTTTAGAGTAACGCATATTTGTGATAATCACTGCGGTGTCCCTCTGCTCTGGCTGGGTTTCTGCTCAAACTACAGGCAGCAGGAGCTAATGCATGAAGTCAAGTGACGGGACCCTGAGTGGCCCAGAATCTGCTGAGTCTGCACCCTTCCCCTGAAAGGAAGGGGCTGCCCTCCAGTGCACTTCCTGCAAACGGAGAGGTTTGTGTGCCAGCAAGATATGTCAGTGCCTGACTGTGTCTGTCACCTGTGCCCAGGTCTGCCAACTCCTCTGGGCATTGGGGAGGCTGCTTCCTCTGCTCCCCGTTGCCGGCCTGGAGCCCCAGTATATAAAGATATCCTCAAACACAGGGAAGAGCTTAGGACAAATTTGCAAACTTGGTATGAGTTCAACTCGTCCTTCCCTATTTGCCCACTGAGGGAGGAAGTTATGTTTTCCAATAAACTACTTTTCTGGCTTAGGTCAGAGTGAGCTTGTGTTTCCATAGATGAGCAGCCATGGTAGAAGCTGTAAGTGAAAAACGTTTTTTCCTCTCAACTCCAGGCCTGAAGAATAATGGCAAGGCTATTCCAGAAGGCAAAACTGAGGCCGGGACGCTGAAAAGGACAGTGCGTAGGTGGAGCTAACTTCAGAGGCGGGAGGCGACTCCGGGGTAACAGCAGCAATTTCCCTTCTCCTCAGAGATTCACTCTCAGTGCTGAGGCCAGCCCCGGGACTTTGAGCTGATTCCCAAAGATCCCTTGAACATATGGCCACAAGCTCTCGCTTATCTCCTGCACAACCAGCAAATGTCCAACACCGCCCATTTTTGCTAAGATGTGCAATACCTGCAGATAAGCTAGCAAGAGCCGCAAGCTTTGAACTAATTCTAGCATATTCATCTTGGAACGGAAACCAAAATCCTCAAGTTCGAGTTCCTCCCCTTCTCCCCCACTCCCATGGCCCCGATTCTAGGAAACTGAGAGAGGACTTTTCATTTCTTGGGCAAACAAAAGGAAAAGGCCAAGTGACATCCCACCCCACCGCACCCCCAGGGAGATCCCTCGTCCCTGGACGCAGGAACTTGCTGGAGGAATTCTGGGCGTGCTGATGACTGACAGCTCGCACGTGCTGCGGGGACCCCGGGCTCAGCTCTGCACCCCGTTAAGTCTAGGCCGGCGGGGCGCAGGAGAGCGCGCCCGCGGGTCTGGAAGCCGGTGAACTCCCCCTCAGCACGGGAGGTTTGGGTACCTCTTTTTTTTCAGAGGTTTCTTCAACTTCCAAGCGCGGCCCCGCTGCGGGCGCGCGGTGCTCTCCGCTGGGGGATGCCCGGCTCCCGCGCACACGTGCGGGCACACACTCCCAAACAGCGCTGACGTCGGGGGTCGGAAGCTCGGGGACCGCAGCCGGCGCGGTCGGGTGGGACGCAAATCGCCCCCCTGAGCAGCCCCGAGCGGGCGGGCGGAACGGGAGGAAGGGGGGGTTGCTCGAAGCGCGCGCGGCGGCCCGCATACTCACCGCGACCTCTGCAGCTGCTCGAAGGCGCTGGCGCTGCCCCCCTGGCCGGGCTGCTCCAGGGGGCTGTAATTCTGCGAGCTGGGCCTGGAGAAGCCGATGGGCAGGATTCCCTGAGTGAAGGAGTTGAGGCGGCCCCGACTGCCGCCGCCACTGCCGGGGGTCGCAGAGCCCAGGAAGGCGGCGGCGGGCACCTGCACGCTGGTGAAGGCATCGTCCTCCTCCGACTCCTCTGGCCCCGAGCCCCCGAGCCCGTCGGGCAGCTGCGGCCGCGGGGCCGGCCACGGCTCCCCCGACGCCCGGCCCGCGCCCAGGGGACTGGAGAAGCCGCGGGCCGCCGCGTGGCCGCTGGGCAGCAGGGCCGGCAGCGGCGGGTGCGGCGCCGGGCAGGGGCCCGCGCCCGCCGCCAGCGCCGCCGCCGTGCCCGCCGCGGCCAGCAGGCTGTGCCGGCTCCGGGCGCCGCCGTCCTCGCCGCCGCCCCACTCGGCGCCCTGCGGCGGCCGGCCGTCCAGCGAGATGTTGGTGAGGAAGGACAGGGCAGCCTGGCGGCGCCGCGGGTCCATGCGCGGCTTCCGGGGGGGCTCGGGCGGCGGCCCCGCGCCGGTGCCCGCGGCGTCGGTGCCCGCGCGGCCGCGGCTGCGGGCGGCGCTGCCCGCCGTGGCGGCCATTGTGTCCGTGCGCGGCGAGAGCTCGGCGGGGCCCGCGGCTAGGGGCCGGGCTGGGCAGCGCGCGGGGCGCGGGCGGCGTGCGGGCGGCCCATGCTCGGCCCGGCCCGGCCGCCGCGTCCCTGGGTGCGCGCGCCCCGCGCCCGCGCTCCGAGCGCTCCTCGCGATCCCACGGCGTCACGTGGAGGGCACGGCACCCGGGAGCCAAACAAAGCTGGGCGGGAGGAGGAAGAGGGGCCGGGGAGGCGGCGAGGGGCGCCCCGGCTTCCTGCGGCGCGCGGGAGCCGGCACGTGGCCCCCCGCGCGCCGGCTCGCGGGACCCCGGGCTCGCGGCGGGAGGCCGGCGGTGGTCCCAGAAGACGTAGGGGTCCGCACGGCGGTGGATCGCCGCGACTCGCCCGCGGCACCCCGAGAAACAGCCTTCTTAAGAGTTACCTGGCTGGGTCCCCTGCCCCTCCCTCCCGCGGACGGTCCAACCGTCGCCAAGACTGGAGTGAGTTCAGGCTCATTCATTCGCAGGCGGAGGACGGTGCCCCCGGGACAGATGCAAGCTAAGGGGTGCGGGGGGGGGGGCCCGCAGACCGTGCGCGCGGCCACGCTCATTTACAGAGCTCACCTTGCTTCGCCTTCTTGGCAAATTCTAATACAAATGTTCACTGGGACCCCGAAACGTATAACGGAGGTCGACTGCCACCCTTAGGTCTTGGTCCCCTTGCACGTTTTTGTAGATACGGTCTCTTTATCCCCTACATAAAGTAGGACCAATCCAGTGAGGTACCTCGTGTCGTGTTGAGTAAGGAACCGGGCTGGGGGTACCTTCTACACGGAGGAACCCCGCCCGAGCTGCAGCTCTGGATCTGCCCAGGCTTCGAAGAATGTTTTATTTCCCCGCCCCCACCCCTAGTCCCCGCCGCGGTAAATGCCTGCTTGGGGGCTGGGGGCGGGGGTCCCCGCCGAGACCCCCTGCGGCTTTCCCAGTGCTCTTTGGGTGACTTAGCAAATGCAATAAGGAACAGTCGTCACACCGAATTAAGCCCCGCGACATCTAAGAAACCTCTGTGCACTTTTCAGAGGGAGAAGCAATGCGTTTAAGATCAACGGATTAATTTAATTAAAGGTTTAAATTTAGCCCTGAAGCTAATGGGTAAGTCTACGTGGAAATTCCACTCCATCTCAACTTCAGGAAAGTAAACCGAGAAATGGAGAGGCACATACACCCGTTCAGCGGTGCGCCGCCAACTTGGAGGATGGGAGAGGGGCGCGTTTCAGGTTACTTTTGCTCAGGATGAACGTGGCGTATGGCTCCTTACAAGATCAATTGTTCAGATTTTGTTTTATGTCATTTTTAGGCCTTTTGAAACAGTTGCCCGGATATCTGTTTATCTTACAGCTGCGAAGTCAAAGCTTGGTGGCCAGCTCTGAAATTTCATTAGGATTTTAATGACTTTAACTCCTAGAATCTTCCAGATTGCTTTATTATAATTAAACTTAATTTACCTGACCACTGGCCTGGTTGTGCTGGCAGGCAGTGTTAAATGCAAGACTAACTCTGCACATATAAAGGAAGAAAGTTTTTTTATCATGAAATGTTAATTGTAGAAACCTGAGAGAAGTACAGCAGTTAAGGCCCTTTGCCTTGCCCAGAGCCAGCCTGAGTTTGATCCCCTGGCATCTCTGAGGGTCCCCTGAGCACCACCAGAAGTGACTCCTGAGTGCAAAGTCAGGTGTAACCCCTGAGCACCACAGGCCGTCCCCAAACAGAACAAAAAGCTAACTGCAGAACACTTTAAGAAGTTAAAAAGAAACAACTCAATTTCTTTATTTCTATTCTTTCTTATTTCCCCCTGGTGTATTTTTTAAACTAAAGTGAGTCCAGGCTGTCTGTGTATTGTGATTTTTTTGCTGGCTATTAGAATCATTTCCATTTATTCTTCTATAGCATCACTTTAATGACTGCAGAGGGTTCACTTTTATGGAGATAATACTTCTTAAACTTGTACCCTAAATTAGTATTTTTAATCATTTTCTACCTTTGCTGTTATAAAGAATGCTGATTGTATCATTGTTTTTCTAAATTTTTCTGTCATCCAATATTATTTTCTTAGATCAAGTACATGCTGCAGCAAATGGCATATCATGTTTTTAAGTCTCCTCAAAAATTGTCCTATTCTACTTCTTACCCTATTTGTAGCACTGTGTATTAAATTTTGTTCATAAGTATTCATGTCTTTGCCTTTTATACCTCTAACTCTTTTAGGTGAAAATTAATTTTTAATATTTATTAAAACATCAAACAAGAGTTGTCTACTTAATCACCAAATTGTTCCTGTCATCCTTGAGATCCTAAAAGAGATGATTTATTATTTACCTTCAGTACGAGGCAAAGAGATATCTCTAATCCTCATAACCAGCCCTGCAGTGAGAAAAGGTGTGTCTTCATCAGTATTTAACAGATGAAGCTCAGAAAAATTAATTTGCCTAAGTTTACCGAGCTCTTAAAGGTGGTTTGGGCCAATTGGCAAATCAGTCTTATTTCAAGACACCGCCCCCCCATGTTCTTGCGCCCTCTGCTGGTAGGCGGGCACAGTATTGTTACTATAGTTTTGATTCTTTTTTTTTTTTTTTTTTCCTTTTTGGGTCACACTCCGAGATGCACAGGGGTTACTCCTGGCTCATGCACTCAGGAATTACTCCTGGCAGTGCTCGGGGGACCATATGGGATGCTGGGAGTCAAACCCGGGTTGGCTGCATGCAAAGCATACACCCTACCTGCTGTGCTATTGCTCCAGCCCTGTTTTGATTCTTGAATCAAAATAAGTAAGAAACAATTCTCGCTTTGGGGTATGGGCATCTATGTTTTAAGAACTAGTATCTTTGACTCCTCAGCTTAGTTTTCCTGTGGTACAAATGAAACTTCACAAGAAATATTTTATAAACCTTACAGTATTTTTAAAAAATGAGTCAGTGAGGGGCTGGAGCAATAGTACAGCGGGTAGGGCGTTTGCCTTGCATGTGGCCGACCCGGGTTCGATTCCCAGCATCCCATATGGTCCTCTGAGCACAGTCAGGGGTGATTCCTGAGTGCAGAGCCAGGAGTAACCCCTGTGCATTGCCAGGTGTGATACCATCCTAATATGCTTACTCTTTCAATTTTTCCCAATTTACCAATTCATTCATCAGGTGTTCTTGAGCAATCTAAACTTGCACAGCATAATTTAGATGCTTAAGGATGTTTTCAAGCAGCCTTTAGCCCATGGGCATGTGATGGTGAACCACAAAAGCCCAGTCATTTTCCTGTTTTCTCTTCCAAGCACCCATTCTGAAAACTTTTTTGCATGCTCTATTGGCAGTGATGCATGCTGGAGGTATTTTTAAAAATAAAGGAAGAAAAAGAACCTACAAGTGACCTTTTAAAAAATCATTTTGCAGACCCAGAAGTCTGAAAATCCACTTAGAGATGACAATGGCTATCATTCAATAGCAGAAACAATCTGATATCATGGAAAGTATCCAGGCTTCCTATGCCAGTTTAGTTTCTTATAAGCTTGTGACCTTTTGCAGCTCCATCCTGGGAAAGTGATAAACTTTCTGCATTGGCTGCCTATAAAGATAGACTTAACAATATTTCACCTTGCAGAATGGCAAGAATTGTTATAGTATACAGGAATAAGTAGAATATCTTAAGTAGTTATTTCTAGAAAGATGTAACGTGGAGAAGGTACACGTAGCTCTTGAAAGTGGCTGGGCCAATTTTAGATTATAGGTATTGTAGTTTTTACTGGCACAGACCAGGAGACAGGATCATAAGAAAGCAGTGGTCATCAAAAGTAGAGAGAGAGTAAGAAGGAATGTATCTGCCCCAGAGGCAAGGGGTGGGATGGGGTGGGGGTGGCAGGAGGGATACTGGGGACATTGGCGGTGGAAAATGTGCACCAGTAGAGGGATAGGTTCTTGATCATTGTATGACTAAAACGTAATCATGAAAGTTTGTAACTATCTCACAGTGATTATATATATATATTATACTATATATGATGTACTATATATTTGTATTATATATCTGTACTATATATCGCTGTACTATTACTCCGGCCCAAGAAATGTATTTTTAAACAAATTTGGGTGTGTGTTGAGCCACACCCAGCAGTGCTCAGGGCTGACTCCTGCTGGTGGCTCAGAGGTCTTATGTGGTACTAAGGATTGGGTCAGGGTGGGTCACATGCAAAACAAGGGCCTTAACCCCTGCTCTATCTCTCTGGTCCCTTAACACAAAGTGTGTTGTCCCTTAACACAAAATGTTAACTTGTTTTTGTAAACCCCTTATTAAGTTCTGAGACACCTGCCACCCCTGCCCCCTATATGGGGTCACAGTCCACAGCAAGCTGGGCTGCAAAGCATTTTGGCTTTTGATTTGTTTGGGGCCCTAACCTAGTGCTGTTCAGGGAAACTTTAGGTGCTGGGGGTTGAACCTTGGTCTCTTTATAATAATTATTATTTTTGTTTTGTTTTGGACTGGAGCTATAGCACAGTGGGTAGGTTGTTTGTCTTGCACACGGCTGATCCGGATTCGATTCCTCCATCCCTTTCAGAGAGCCTGGCAAGCTACTGAGAGTATCCTGCCTACACAGCAGAGCCTGGCAAGCTATCCATGGCGTATTCACTATGCGAAAAACAGTAACAACAGGTCTCACAATGGAGATGTTACTGGTGCCTGCTTAAGCAAATCAATGAACAACAGGACAACAGTGCTATATATATATACTTATATATATATATATGTATGTATGTATGTATCACTGTCATTCCATTGTTCGTCAATTTACTTGAGTGGGCACCAGTAACGTCTCTATTATACTCAACCCTGAGATTTTAGCAGCCTCTTCTTACTCGTCTTTCCCAATGATTGGAGGCTCTTTCAGACTCAGGGGAATGAGACCTATTGTTACTGTTTTTGGCATATTGAATACGCCACGGGTAGCTTGCCAGGCTCTGTTGTGCGGGCGGGATACTCTCGGTAGTTTGCCCGGCTCTCCGAGAGGTATGTATATATCTGTTACTGTATCTTGGACATGAATACGCCAGAGGGAGCTTGCCAGGCTCTCCCAAGTGGGCAATAGACTCTCGGGAAGCTTGTCAGGTTCTCCAAGAGAGAGAACTAGGCTATTAGATGTCACACTTTTATATATATATATAAAAGCAGTGGTCAGCTCCAGTTCAGATTAGATCATTGTAAGGCCTCTGCCAGCTGCTCAAATACATGTCAGACTAGTAGACTAGTTCGTTTAAAGTATAGGTTCAGGGTTGATAAGAAACATTCTACTTCCTTTAACCCCTGCCGCCCACCCACCACCCCAATTGATTCTTCCTGATGAGAAATGAACAATGGCTGAAAGACCTTCCTCACTTCCCTGAACTCTCCCTCTTGTAACTCACCTTTTCTGCAGGGACTCTGGATTGCTAAATTGGCCTAGAAAAAGGGAATAGAAATTGAAGGTAAGCAATCACCCCTTTTGCAATTTGGCATAGATGCCTTCACTTCTCCCAGGACCTCTGAAACCAGATACATTTCAGTAGAGCTTGAATAGACCATCTGGGATACTTAAGAAGGAAAAAAGAGCTCAGTGAATAACAGAAGTCACATACCGCAGCTTACTCAGAGGGCCCGCCCAATAGTTCCTAAAAGTTGGTCCCATTCTGTGTTAGGCTGTAGGAC
Source organism: Sorex araneus (assembly GCF_027595985.1). Taxonomy (NCBI): domain Eukaryota; kingdom Metazoa; phylum Chordata; class Mammalia; order Eulipotyphla; family Soricidae; genus Sorex; species Sorex araneus. Next base: position 334,374,476 of record NC_073303.1, on the reverse strand, counting down.
TTCCAGGGAAAGCAGGAGGCAAGCCTTTCCTGGAGCCCTCAGCTGACAACAGAGAAAGTCATGTTAATATTATCACCAGCATATACTGTGTTTAAGAGCAAGAGAGAAAGCTGTGGGACAAGGGTCATGCAAAACCAAGTCTCCCTCCTCACACAGAGATTCTTTCATCCAGCCCCTGGAGGTAAGAGCCCCACCTCTCCCTACAGAGGAGAAGGTGCCAGGGCAGGGCGGCATTCCTGCTGCTTTTTGCCATAGTGCCATCCTCCAAGTCTCTTCCTGCCTGCTGACCCACCTCTTCCTCCCTGACTCGAACAAACACTGCAGTTCCAAAGAAGACCATCTCTGGGCCAAGAGATAGTACGGGGGGTAAGGCGCTTGTCTTGTGTTGTTGACCCCCGTTTGATCCTGGACCATTTCTTTTTGTTTGTTTGTTTTTTGGGTCACACCCGGTGATGCACAGGGGTCACTCCTGGCTCATGCACTCAGGAATTAGTCCTGGCGGTGCTCAGGGGACCATATGGGATGCTGGGATTCGAACCCGGGTTGGCCGCGTGCAAGACAAACGCCCTACCCGCTGTGCTATTGCTCCAGCCCCAATTCTGGACCATTTCCCGGACTGTTGCCAGGAGTAATCCCTGAGTATGGCAAGGTTTGGCCAAACTCTTTCCCTCATCCAAAAAAAAAAAAAATCACCTCATCTCCAGGCTCCAGGCATCTCACACTATGTGAAACAAAGATGAGAAAGAGGTGTGTTGGGGCGGGGGCGGGGGGTTCTCAAAGGCAGACTACTGTTCAGAACCTGTTCAGTGCTGGGGATAGAACCCAGGGTTTTCACATACAGAGCATGCCCTCAGCCCCCTGCAGCTATCTCTCTAGACCCTGAAGGATGATATTTGACTGCAGTACCTGCCGAGGGTGCTGTTGGGCATTTAGACTTGTATCACTTGTATGAAAACGTCAGAGAAATAAGGGAATAGGCACATCTATGAAACTGAACAAACTTTCACATAAGTGTATGTTACTTAGTGAGGTCAACAACTCAAGCCACTCATGGAAATTTCGTCTGTCTGGGGAGATCAGCAGCACCCCCCCAAGTCTGGAAAGTATACAGTGCTACAGACACCCTGACTTCAAATCTCCTTGGACCCCACAGATGGTACCCTTGAATGCTGCACGGCTAACTTCAGAGGACAGCTAGTCCCTCAGAATGACGGGTCCCTAAGAAGGCCCCAGACTTGGGGTAGTACACCTGCGCTCCTCGGCCATGACTTCTGGGCTAGACCCTATATTCCTTGCATGGTTCATGTGCAGCTTAGACCAGCGGTGTACAACAGCTGCCCAGCAGTTGGCGCAGAGCACGAACTTGTGAGTTTGAGATGTTGCCATTGGAGCCCCGTCCCTGGGCAGAAGGCATTCACCACCACAGACACAGCCTGGCATTGGACCAGGTTAGGAAAATATGTCAGATGCTTGCAGGTGATGCCCTCGGACTTCCAAAGGTGGATTGTTCAAACTGTCATAATCCAAGTATGAAATTTAGATGATAGTCACATTATAAAGAAAATCAGTGTATTGTCTTTGTTGTGTTCCTTTGGTGTGGCGGGGGGCTCAGGATTTACTCCCTTTGGGATTACTTCTGTTGGGGCTCAGAAGCACAAATGTGATGCTAAGGGTTCAACCTGGGCCAGCTGCATGCAAGGTCAGTGCCCTACCAGATTGATTGTTCTCAGGTGCTCTGTGCTTTGTGCTCTTTTGTATTTATTAGAAACTTTTTGAGGTCCCCCCTAATGAGGGTCCCTCTAGACTCTGCATAGACAGTCCCTCTGCCGCCCACTAAGTCCACCTTATTTGATAACGTTGGGGTGCATTCAGATCTTTCTCATCAGACTGAGACGGAGGTGGTAGATTCTGGGGTCATATCCCAGCACCATGTTTCTTGCCTCTGGGCTGGGCATCAGTACTAACTGGTAGTGCCTAGACTCTTTCCTTTTAGATTTGTAAACTCCATGAAGTTCCAGCTTCTTCTATCTTGAGATGCAAATGCCTCTCAGGAGAGAAGATATGATGAGTAACCCATGCACTCATCTGGAGCTGCAACCAACTTTCTGCAAGGGAGGGTCCCACCAGTGGTGCCCAGGGCTTACTACTGGCTCTGCACTCAGTAATCACTCCCGGTGAAGCTTGGGCAACCCTAAGAGATGTTGGGGATCAATTCCAGGTTGGCTACATGCAAGGCAAGTGCCTTCCTCTCTGCACTATTCCTCCGGCCCTTGGAACCAACTTTCTGGTTGAATCCCAAACTTCAGAGAGTGACCAGCCACTGAGAAAACCGGAGAAAGATCCGAGAGTGGACTCCCTTTACATACGAAGCCTGACATGGTTGTTTCCACCTACATAGTTAAAGTTCTCCCAATGGCCCTGTGATTCAGCCCCTCTGACAGTTCAAGGAACAGGCTCAACCTTGCTGAGTGTGGGGCTGGAGCTGGTCCTGGACCGTTGCCTTCTGTAATAGCTGAGGGAGGGGGGCTGCTTCAGCCAGGAATGTCAAATCCTAGGGTCCTAGAGGTCCCAGCGAACGTGGTCTTTATGGGGTGACTGGTGAGGAGATCTCAGCAGTAGCTCTATACCTGGTGAAACTCACAGGGTCGTTCAGTGACAAAGTACAGCTCGACACCTGGCAAGGTGTGTACCCACTGCTTTGAGCTCTCTTCTCTGCCCAAAAGGGATCACTCAAACCTAGATTATCATTTCCATGGGACATAGGGCATTTTAGGCCATGCCTGAGCACAGGACCTTCATGGGACTCTTTTAGAGTCCAGGCCCAAGGCAATAAAACCTGGAGTTGTCGGTGGGAAAGGAAAAGAATGGCCAAGTGTGAGAGACACAAAGGCTGGATTCCAGATTTCCAACTTGGAGGATGGCTAAAAGTGCCCCTCAGAGGGAAGGAAAGGCAAGCAGGTGAAAGGCCAACTGCGTTTGCACCCGAGTGCCTGTTCTAGCTCCACCCCCTCACCCTGCTGAGCCTCATTCACCTTCATCTGAATAACTCTGGCTCCCTCTCCCACTGGTGACCGGAGAGTCACACAGGACATGGCAGTGGGCAGGGCCTCTGGCTCCCGAGCCCTCCATCCCCTCTCCCAGCCTCAACTCAGAGCCCAAACAGCACCTGCCCTTTCGGGGGAAGGACCCCTGGGAAGGTTATATGGATCTCATGACCACAGTCCAAACCATCACTGCCACATGAAACAGCCCCTCTGCGAAACTTTGTCCCCGAAACATCACCCCTGCCACCACTGGCACCACCAAGGCACCGGCAAGGTCATCCCGGAGCTGAACAGGAAGCTGGTCAGATTGGCCTTCTGCGTCCCCCCTCCCAGATATCAGTCCTGGATCTGTGGGTCTGTCTGTTGTCCCAATGTGTCAGCTGTGGACCTGTGACTCTGACCCACTGTCCCGATGTGTCAGTTGTGGATCTGTGGATCTGACCCACTGCTCCGATGTGTCAACCATGGATCTGTGACTATGACTCACAGTCCTGATGTGTCAGCCGTGGATCTGTGGATCTGACCCACTGTCTCGATGTGTCAGCTATGTATCTGTGGATCTGGTTGCTGTCCCGTTGTGTTAGTCTTGGATCTGACCTGCTGCCATATCTGATGCCACGAAGAAGGCAGTGACAAAGCCTCGAAGGGCCCCTCACAGATGTCCTGGATGCACTGAGTACCAGGGTGTCCCCTGTGACACCAGCCATGACACCCACTCCTCCACCTTTGAGGCTGGGGCTGGTGTGGCTCTCAGTGACCTCTTTGTCCACTTCATTTCCTGGTGTGACAGTGAGTCTGGGGACAGCCACAGGGTAGACCTGATGGCCCTCGGAGCCTCCAAGGAGTAAGAGCCCCGAGGACCAGAGGGGCTGGAGCGATAGCACAGCAGGTAGGGTGTTTGCCTTGCACGCGGCCGACCCAGGTTCGAATCCCAGCATCCCATATGGTCCCCTGAGCATGGCCAAGGCTAATTCCTGAGTGCAGAGCCAGGAGTAACCCCTGTGCATTGCCGGGTGTGACCCAAAAAGCAAAAAAAAAAAAAAAAAAGCCCTGAGGACCAGAAGCCCCAGGGAGTCTAGCTGCTGGCGCGTCCTCCCCAAAAACTCACTCTCACATGTACTCCTGACCTCAGCAGCTTCTGGCCCAGAGCCCTGAAGGAGGGGAGGGGTTCGGGGAGCATACACTGTGGTGAACTATAGTAAGGTATACTATATCTCTTCCATAAAAAGTAAATTTGGCTTAAAGGGGGGGCAGAGATAGCACAGTGGGTAAGGCACTTGCAAGCAGGTAACCTGGGTTTGATCCCTGGCATCGCCTACGGTCCCTGGAGCCTCACCAGAGTAACCCCTGAGCAGGAGTAAACCCCACAAAACTGCTGGGTGTGGCCCCCAAACCAAACTCAACTAAGCATGAAGATATGGGAGGAAAACCATGAAATAAAAGCACCTATCACAATAGGGACCCTTCCCTAATATGCAACAAAATTCTATATATTGATAAGAAAAACAAAAACAATTCAATAGAAAAATACGAGCAAAATGATAGGAAAAGACAGTTCCCAGAATAAGAATTCAAGTGGGTCTTGAACATTAAAAAGAAATATTCAAACTCTTTCATAATTTAAGGAAAGCAAATAAAAATTCTAATGAGATACAAGTCTGCTCTTGTATTGGTCAAGGTCAGATAGTTTGAGAGCACACTAGTATCTATTATGTATTGACTCAGGGATGAGGAAACAGATACTTTGATATAGTGTAGCCCGGCAGAGCCCAGCATGACACAGCTGGCCCATGCCATAGGCCCTGCGGTTCACGTCTAGGAATTTGTGTCATAAAAATGTTCCCCACAAAAGAACACATGTACAAATTAAGTATTCAGGCTTATATATGCTGTAGTATTATTTGTAACATAAAAATATTGGAAATAACCATCCATATAATGAAATTTTCCACAGCTGTGAAGAGAGTGAAATAATTCCCTAGGAATATGATATAAAACAATCTTCAAGATACAGTGTTACTTCACAATGGAATGCTACACAGCTGTAAGGAAAGATGAAATCATGCAATTTGCTGCAACATGGATGGAACTGGAAGACATCATGTTAAATGAAGTAAGCCAGAAGAAGAGGGTCAAATGCAGGGTGGTATCACATCTATGTGGTATTTTGAGTACCTGGATGAGGTAATGCAATTATTTAAAGGGGAGTTGCCTAGATCACCTGTGGCCTCAGAGATAGGGAGGAGAAGGAGAGAAATAGAGTGAAGGGGAAGGGGAGAGAGGGAGAGCGATGAGAAGCAACGAGGGTAGGGGTCAAGGGGACTCAGGTCCATTAGTGGTTTCAAGGAATGATAGAGCTAAATACCCAAACCACAGGGGCAGCAACACTGAAATCATGAGACTCAAACTTTAATAACCAGATTTAAAAGGTACCTGTCAATATGGCAGGCTGGGGCTGGGGTGTGGGATAGGAGAGGGGGTCTGGGAACACTGGTGGTTGACGCTGTGGCAGGGTCGGTTGGTGATGGAGCATTGCAGGTTAGAAGCCCAATTATAACTTTGCAATTCATGGTGCTTTAATAAAAATAAATTTTTGAAAATAAGTACAGTGTTTTCTGCAAAAAGCAAGTAGCAGAGAAATGTGTGTTGTGTGCTGTTAACACATACCAAAAAAAAAAAAAATTACCAGGGGAAGAAAATGAACCAGGGGGCCAGGGAGAGGTTTAAAGCACGCGAATACATATTTTGTATCTTGGAAACCCAGACTTGATCCATGAGTCATTGGAAATAGCCCCCAAGCACTGAGCCAGGAGTAGCCATCTCCAGCACTACTGGGAGTGCCCCCGCAAAAAGCCCCCTTACACAGGTAATGTATAGATTATCCATTGGAAAATTTTAAGGAACTAGGAAAGTATTAGCCTCCTGTGCAGTGAAGCTTGGTGGTTAAAAAATAGAGGTGTTGGGGACTGGAGCAATAGCACAGCAGGTAAGGTGTTTGCCTTGCATGCGGCTGACCCGGGTTCGATTCCCAGCATCCCATATGGTCCCCTGAGCACCACCAGGGGTAATTCCTGAGTGCAGAACCAGGAGTAACCTCTATGCATCACCTGATATGACCCAAAAAGCAAAAATGAATGAATAAATAAATAAATAAATAAATAAATAAATAAAAGAATAGAGGTGTTGGTCAGAGTGATGGTACAGCAGGTAGAGCATTTGCCTAGCATGCGGCTAACCTGGATTCAATCCCTGGTATCCCATATGATTCCCCACACATTGCCATGAGATAATTCCTGAGTGCAGAGCCAGGAGTAACCCCTGAGCATCACTGGGTATGACCAATAAATTAATAAATGGATAGCAGAGGTATAAATGTTCCTTCTAAAGTCTTTCAAATTTTGTTTCATGAATATATCTCTTCAAATCACAAACTAAAATGAAGAAAAATGCATGTGGTTTGGGATTCTGCTCTTTAGTGGACGCCACAACCGACTTAATGTGAACATGATTTACGTTCCTTGCCTTCTGCTTTCTGTGTTGAGATCTTCTGGGCACACCAGCTAATTCCCGCTTGAGATGAAAACTGAACTTTGCATTGGTCGGTCCACCCACTAGCTGCCCTCTGAGCACGACCTCCTGTCTCCGTGGAGAGAGCACCACTACTCCCCGGGCCCCGGGGGAGTGGATGGGAAGCCCTGCTCCACCCGCAGGCTGGGCGCCAGCTGAGCTGAGAATGAATGCCACACGGCTTTGGGAGGCAGTTTCTGTCGGAACCCAGGATGGTGCGGGGCCTGCCCTCTCCACCGAGACACCAACAGTCCTTGAGGACCCGACTCTGCTCCCCTTGCTCCATTCGCCTTGAAGCCTCTGTTCCTTTAGAATTCTCTGGGCTTGTGGCCTCATTCTACACCCTTGCAACCACAGCGCATGTTCACTTGCTCTGGTTTTGGGGGGAGGGGGAGGGGCCACGCTTACCGTTGCTGCTGGTTCTGTGCTCAGGGATCACTCCTTGAGATGCATGGGGGCCTGGACATGGTCCTATGCCTCCTGCATTATGTCTCTGTCCCCAAATTCAGCTTAAATGATCTCTTCACAGGGCGTGTTCATGATTCCTGGGGCAAGTGTAGAGGATCCTTGACCCTCACGTCCCTTCTCCGTGCCGCATTCCAGAGCAATCCTCTGTCTACCCCAATGATTCCTGGAGGTAAATGCACAGGCTTAGTCACCTTGAATTCTTGACACATTGCAACACTCAAATAACATATTTCTGAGGCCAGGGACATAGCCAAGCGGTAGAACACATATATGGCAAATGCAAGGCCCTGAGTTTACTCTTGCCCTTTCACGGTCCGCTGGGAGCCCTGTGGTGTGATCCTGGTGTCCTGATCCAACTCTGTCCCTCCCACACTGCCCCTGCTCCTAGCACCACTGGGTGTGAGAGCTAGTAAGAGGGTTAAGGTGCTGGCCTTGCATCCCAGTTTGATACCCTGCACTGAGCCAGCAGTAGCCTCTAAGCATGGCCCAACCACCGCCCACACACACACCTAGTCATAACCCGAGGCGTATGTGCTGCTATTACCCTGTGATCAGAGGGTATTCCTGACTCTGTGCTCAGGAGTGTTCCCTGGCAGCCCTTGTTCAAGAGAGAATGGGGGCTTCTCCACTGGGGGGGGTGGGTGTGGACAGAGGAGAGAGGGAAAGACAGAGACAGAGACAGAGAGAGACATGTTCAAGACAGAACATGAACTTAGAAGGAAAAGTCCTTTTTTTTTTTTTTTTTTTTTTGCTTTATGGGTCACACCTGGCAATGCAGAGGTGTTACTCCTGGCTCTTCACTCTGGAATTACTCCTGGCGGTGCTCAGAGGACCATATGGGATGCTGGGAACCGAACCCGGGTTGGCCACGTGCAAGGCAAATGTCCTACCTGCTGTACTATTGCTCCAGCCCCAGGAAAAGTCCTCTTTTCTTTGCAAGGGAGGGTGCGGGGAGAGGGCCAGGGAGGGCCAGCAAGGCCTGAACTCGGCAGAGGGTGACCCTGGAGCATTGTGGGCAGTATGGTGGCAGGCAGTTTCCTGGCGAGTGTCATTTCTAAGGGTCCAGAAGCTAACAGACAGGAAAGAGGATAACCAGGTCCAGGGGAGGCTTTGGGGAAGGGACAACCTCGGGTGGGGACAGCTGGAGATGGGTGGGCTCTGCTCTCAACACATCAAACCCTCCTCCTTTCTCACTCCAAGTCAGAGAGGGGCCCACATCCCTAACCCAAATTCTAAAAGTTTTACTACGCAAGTAGGAGGTTTTGGTTTTGTCACCAAACAATGCCCTGAGCTGACATGCAAACTACAAAGAGAGGTTCTATGTGTGTCTATTAAATCCGTGGCTACAGAAATACAAGTGAGGGTGATTATGGGCTGCTGCCTTAGACCCCACAGGAGTTAGAGATAATATATTGTGTGCGGATTACATTACTTTCTTAAAATCTGTAGTGTTCAGGGCTTACTCCTGGCTCAGGGATTACTCCTGGTGTATGTTGGGGAGCTGTATGTGGAACTGGGTGATTGAATCCAGGTCTGCCCTGCAGCTGTACTATCTCTTTGGCCCTTGTTTAGTGATTTTGTAAGAGTTGGGGGGGGGCTGGAGCAATAGTACAGTGTTTGCCTTGCACATGGCAGACCCAGGTTCGATTCCCAGCATCTCATATGGTCCCTTGAGCACCTCCAGGAGTAATTCCTGAGTGCAAAGCCAGGAGTAACTCCTGTGCAACGCCAGGTGTGACCCAAAAAACAAAGAAAAGAAATGATTTGGGTGCTTGCCCTTCAACATAAACTCTCTTGATGTGGCAATTCAAATGCAACTGATAAATTGTATATGCTTTTTTTTCCAACTCAAATACTAGGAATGACTGCAATTTTTTTTCTCCAAAATGATTAGCAACTCTAGACTAAATTCCAGGTATTAAAACAAACAAACAAACAAACAAAAAAAAACTAGTGTGCCTCATTATTCTTTGCATTTGTGGGAAATCTGGTGAGTGTTAAAACCATGCAAAATCATTTTGTGTTCATTTGTGTGTTTTTATTTTTTTATTTTAATTTTTTCGCTTTTTGGGTCACACCCGTCAATGCACAGGGGTTGCTCCCGGCTCTGCACTCAGAAACTACCCCTGGTGGTGCTCAGGGGACCATATAGGATGCTGGGAATCGAACCCAAGTCTGCAATGTGCAAGGCAAGCGCCCTACCCGATGTGCTATAGCTCCAGCCCCCATTTATGTGTTTAAGGTTTAGCTAATTATAATAGGTGTTTGCTTAGGAGTTACATTTAGGTGAGATATTGGAAAGTGCCTTGGGACCTTGGACACTGTCAGTGCCAGCTTCTCGCAGGGAAAGGTGCCTGGTTTCTCTTATTAAATATAAGCAGTGCCCACCCGCCAACCATTATGACAACCTGAGATGCACCCCCCCCCCCCCGCCCACTTCCACCAAGCTCAATTGCTGGGAGGGAATAGCGATCACCCTAGCCCCACAGGAAGAAGCTGGCAGGGGAACCCGTGTCCTCCCAGGGCCGACTCCTGGCCAGAGGCAGAATTCTGAAGTCAAGTTCAGACTCAGTAGATGGGCCTGAAGAACCTATGTCCCACTGAACCCTGCTCGGGGGAACGGGCTGGAAGTGACGTGCCAGGGTACGGTGCTCTAACTGGCTGGCTTGCGGGTGCTTTGGCCTTGGGCAGCTAGCTGCTCTGCCAGCCTGTGAGGTGGCAGCTCCTTGGATAGGCTAATGGCCCACAGGGTGCTCTGCTGGCCACTGAGCTCAGGGCATATCTTTAAAATGCTCCCTGTGGTCAGACACAGTGGTACTGCTCCAACAGTCTAAAGGCTTTTTGCCCAACAGCTACATTTTATTAATGATTTGGGGAGACACACCCAGTGATGCGTAGGGGGTTATTCTAGGATCTGTGCTCAGGAGTGACTCCTGGAGGTGCTCAGAGGATCAAAAGTGGTTCAGGGATCCAACCTGGTTTTCGAACATGCAGTTGGGTGCGCAGCAAGTGCGTCACCTCCTGTCCCATCTCCTGTTCCCCAGATATATTGGAGTGAGATGTTTCAGAGCGACGGGGGCACAGGTCAATGCTGGTTGTGAGAGACGGCTTTCCAGGGTCAGGGTCCCTCCCCCATTACAGACTGTGGCCACCACTGGCCCAGTGTCCCTTGGCACGCTGCCAGCAACCCGAGAGTTGGGCCAGTATCGGAATGGCAGATTTCACACAGGCACTGACCTGGAACCATTTTGGCTCTAGAGCTGCCCATAGCAGGGATTGGGATCCTGAACTAGACAACAGACACAGAAGAACCCTGACAGCAGAAAACTGGGGGCCCCAGGGGGCACTTGTGTGTGCGTCCTGGCTCTTCTGCCTTGCATCCTAATCCCCCTCGCTCACAGAGAGAGTCCTTAGGGGTATGCCAAGAACTCCACTGCATCTCATGAGAGCTGTTCTTTTTTTAAAAAAAAATATATATATATATTGAATCACCGTGAGATAGAGCATTACAAACTTGCTCATGATTGCATTTTAGTTCATACAATGTTCTGACACCCATCCCTTCACCAGTGTAATTTCCCAGTGCAGTGTCCCCAGTTTTCCTCCTACTCCTTCAAGCCACCCCGACCCCAGCCTGCCTCTACACTAGGCACCTTTCTTGTCTTTGTGAGAGCTGTTTTTGACAGACCCCCGTTGGGACACTTCCCTTCGCTGTCAGAGCCTCTATCCTTCCCATTTAGACTCACAGGGAGACTTGATCACTGTTGACAGCGATAAGGGCTCATTTTCTTTTGTTTTGATTAAACAATCATTTGATTGGAAAATGCGCCCTGGCATAGTAATTAATGACTGGCAGGAGCTGCTTGGGATAGAGGGAAAGCTAAGGGCACTTAACCCAGCGAGGCACCAACTCGCAGGAAATGTTTGTGCGAGATGTTAGTCACCGCTGGCAACACACACGAAAGCTGGGAGGATGTGAAAGAACAAACCAGAAAAAAAAACTAAGCAATGTCTTTGTAGGAGATGAAAAGTTTTTAAATGGAGTATAGTGTTGCCATAGAGACCGTCTCTGGCTCCCAGCGGCTCTGGGCTGCCACCGTGCCTGCAGCTGGCCGCAGGGCCATTAGACATGGTTTTCAGCAGGGCAACGGTGCTCCTAACTGCCTCTAATGAGCATCCGGCTCCCTGGGCAAGTCTCAAGTCCTCACTTGTCACCATAATTTCTTTGGGAAGTGCTTCTAATTACACACTACTTGCTCCAGCTCCAGGCCGAGGCACAATCGAGAAAGGGCAGAAAACCACAGAACAGTGAGGGGCCCCAAAGAGCACCCAAGTGCCCCGTGGTGGTTCTTAAGTTGGTAGTTAAGCTTCACGGGTGTAATGGGAAGTCATTTGCCTGAGCAAAAACAACACTTAAGGACGAGCACGTGCCTCCTTCTAAAGAGAAGGTGATGGAGCTGCTCATCAAGGTGGTTATAGAATAACAGAAGCACCAGTTCCAACACGAGTGTTTGCAGTGGGAGAGTTTTTGTGAAAATGAACTTCGCTGGTGTCACCTGGCATTCCTTCCACTTACGGAGTTTCTGGAAGTTTTGCTTCTTGGAGGTGAAAATGTTATTATCTTGGGAGTCCAATAGCTGAGGAGATTCTCAAAGATGCTCAGCAATGTCCAGAACTAGTTTTGTTTTTTTCTGTTTTGGGACCACTTCTACAGGCACTGCTCAGGGGACCCAGATGCAAATCATGTGCACTAGCCCTTTGGGCTTGCGCTCTCTCTCTCTCTCTCTCTCTCTCTCTCTCTCTCTCTCTCTCTCTCTCTCTCTCTCTCTCTCTCTCTCTCTCTCTTTCCACTCCATTGACAGAGAAAACAGAAGTCAAGAAGTTAAATCTAAGTCCAGATGCTGTTTGGATGTCGTTTTCCTTATGGTTGGGTGAATGGGATGATTCTTTAGCTTCTGAAGAAGGGGCAGAAATAGTTTTTTAGAAGGATGGGTTTGACTAGACTGGGCAACCTCCCCCTATGGGTGAGGTCTGTGTAAAAACTTCCTACCTCCTCCCCAAACCCCACCTGCCTTGCTTTGTGGGAGACTGAGCACCTGTGGGTTCCCACTCCCTCATCTAACATCCCCTGGAGCTCAGGGGAGCCTCCAGGCACTGTGCCCTTGGGTATCTGATTCTCTCCCCATCTTGATCTGAGTGCAAGAGCTTGTTCTGCTCTCTCTCCCTTAGGGATTTCAACCGGAAGGGGCAGCCACTACAGGAAATGGCATTCCTCCAGGCTTCCTTCCTTTCCACTGGCCCCTCCCACTCCCAGTTTCTAACCACTGTGGACCTGGGGCTTCTGGGACCTCTTCTTTGTGCACATTCAACTCCTTCGTGATGTCCTCTGATGACAGGCTCCCAGCACATCCTTCTCCAGTGGACCATTTTTTCCAGAGCTGGCCACAGCAGTTTCTCTAGCTTATCGGGTTTCTGCATGTGATCTTCATGCTCTTTCTACCAAGAAAGGGGGTCTCTGTACAACACACTCCCTCCACATTTTGAATCTAGGCCAGCTGTGACTCTGTAGTACAGAGAGTGAGGCAGATGAGGTCCTGCCTGATCTCCAAGGCTCTTAGGAGCAGTTTCACTGGAGCATCACTTCTGTTTGGGGTAGGCGGGCTTGGCTTGGCTTGGCTCGGGGATCACTCCCGGTGCTGCTCAGGGGATCATATATGAGAGCAAACCAGTGTCAACTGCATGCAAGTAAAGCAGTTTGACCCTGTGCTATTTCTCTGGTCTGCAGCATCACTTTGGAACCCAATCTTCCATTAAGACAGACATCCTGTATGGAAGCCCAAGCCACTTGAGAAAGATTCAGTAAATTCCCCATTGACAGCCTCTCCTGAGGCCTGCTCCACCATGACTAAAGATGGTCCCTGGGTGATTCAAGCCCTAGCTACTATCTTGCCTTCATCCCTTAAGCTTCTAAGCTAAGGCCCCAGAATTGTGGGGTGGAGACAAAACATCCCTCCAGCTGTGCTCTGCCCTGAATTCCTAACCCACAAAATTGTTGTGATATATATATATATATATATATATATATGTGTGTGTGTGTGTGTGTGTGTGTGTATATATATATACATATATATATATATATATATGGGAGAGAGCACTCTTATAAGCTAGCTACATTTAGGAGGTCATTTTTATACATGTAGCATCAGGCACATTAGTCATGTCAGAGACTTTACGAATCATTTCTGAGGTCTAATCCCACACACATTCTATAGATGTAGCATTTCCACTTGCATGTTCAACAGGCTTCTCATAGAACATGCCAAAATTTAGCTACTGACCTGCTCTGTCCTACAAAACTGTTCTTTCCCCAGGAGCCCTCATCTTGAAACATGATGTTTAAAAAGTCACTCATGTCAAACCCAGTTTTCTGGGCTAAAAAAAACCCACATCAGTGCCTGCTCTTCCCCCTTACCTTCCTGGACACATTTCCTGGCCAAGAGAACTTGCCCAACTCCATGAGTAGAACTCTAACCCAAACCACGCCACTGCTCTCCTTGGATACAGTGAGAGTCCCCTACCTGCTCTCCCTGCTCCCTTGCCTAGTCCTCCTCCTCCTCCTCTTACCCCATCACTCTCAAAGTGCACATTGCACCAGGAGCCTCGACACAGGAGCCTCTCCCATGCTCATCTGTATAATCTCTGAGTGGTGGCCAGGGGAGGCCCCACGGCTCTCCCAGTCACGCCCGAGCTGGGGTGGTCTCGGGCCACTCGCCCGGCTGAGACGGCCCGTGCCATGGGGCAGATGGAGGAGAAACAAGGGCCAAGCTGGTTGGTTGATCAGTTGCCTGTTTTTCCATTCTCCCCACGTGCCTGTTCCAGTCTTTCTGAGCCCCCCATTCTCACACTGCCCCCCACTCTCACACTGCCCCTCATTCCCAGCTCCTCCTGTCTCTCCCGCTCATCTCTCCGCGATCCATCTTGCTCCCTGATATGTCTCCCACCAACTCCAACTCTCTCAACTGGGGGTTGAGGCTACACCCAGTCAGGTAGCAAAATCGACATAAGAAAGCCCTTCCTGACCGCCCATCAGGCTCAAGGGTGGAAACACCATGGGGGGGGGGGTGCGTTCCTCTTCTCCTTAGTCCAATAACTTAATTAACATCTTGATACTAGTTATTATTGTTTGGACACAGTAAGAGATACACAGTAAGAGATACTGCCCTTGTAGGGCAGCTCTCTTGGGAACATCTTGCTACAGACTACAGTGCTCAGGCCAGATTAATCTTTCCTAACCCTAGCAGGGTCCAAATCTAGTTATTACTTTTTGGATCATGACAGAATTTGTCCATGATCATGCTCTTAACTTATAGTTAAGCATTATGGCATTTTGACCAGGCCCATCTTGATGCCAGGGTAGCACATAGCTCACCACTTGTCCTGGGTCCATCCAGTCCCTCGTCAGGACTCTGCTTTTGGGAGTACTAGGAAGTTAGGGCAACTGAGGCTTAAGTTGAGAGAACAGATGCCCAGGAGGAAAATCTCATTGAAAGTCTATTAACTCCTAAGTTACAAAAGCTTAGCATTAACTGTCTTCTTGTGCCAATACAAAAAGGACATTGCTCTGAATTAACTATGCAAAGGACTTAAGGAGAAGAGAAAAACAATATTTATAAGTCAACAGAGCACAAAGAAAGAAGTTACAACTAAACACAGAGGAATGGGAGAACTGTGATGGGAGTAACCCAATAAACCTAAGCTCCCTGTGGCAAGGCAGAAAGGACAAACCAATGTTTTCCTACACTCATCTGTCTGTGCTCAGCTGGTATCTCACTGGAGCTATTGGTGGAAACATGTGGCCCAGTTTTCACTCGACATGGAGTGAGGAAATGTCCTAGGAGAGAGAAAGAGAGCTGGCTGGTCATGCCTATGGGGACTTAGCATTGGATGTCATCCTCCAGCACCTGTGCAACACCTTACTGGCTAAAGTGGAGTGAAGTTCCAGCCAGGTTCTGGGGCAGAAGCATCTACTCCACCTCTCCATGGAACCTGTTAAAATGACACTTCAGGAAAGCATAGGGGACAGAATATAGATTGACACAGCCAGGTCTGGAAAATACAATGTGCCACATTATCCAAAATCGAATGACATGTGAAAGAAAATAGTATAACCAAAAAACAAACAAACAAAAAAACCAGAAAACATAAATTCAAAAATCAGTATAAAGAAAAGCAGTTTGGTGGTGGCTGGGGAGACAGTACTGTGGGAGGGCATTTGCCTTGCATGCAGCTGACCCAGGTACTATCCCCAGCATCCATATGGTCTTCTAAGCACTGCCAGGAGTAATTCCTGAGTACGGAGACAGGAGTAAGCCCTGAGCACCACTGAAAGTGGCCCCCTCCATCCCTCCCCTTCCCTCCCTTCCTACCTCCCTCCCTCCTTCTCTCCCTTCCTACCTCCCTCCCTCCTTCTCTCCCTCCCTCTCTCTCTCCCCTCCCTCCCTCCCTCCCTCCCTCCCTCCCTCCCTTCCTTCCTCCCTTCCTCCCTCCCTCCCTCCCTCCCTCCCTCCCTTCCTCCCTTCCTTCCTTCCTTCCTTCCTTCCTTCCTTCCTTCCTTCCTTCCTTCCTTCCTTCCTTCCTTCCTTCCTTCCTTCCTTCCTTCCTTCCTTCCTTCCCTCCCTCCCTCCCTCCCTCCCTCCCTTTCTGTTGTTTGTTTTGGAAACACATGTGGCATATCACCTGCCTTTTAAAAGCTAACTTTGGGGGCTGGAGCAATAGCACAGTGGGTAGGGCAATTGCTTTGCATGTGGACAATCCGGGTTCTATTTCCAGCATCCCTTTTGGTCCCTCGAGCACCACCAGAAGTAATTCCTGAGGACAGAGGCAGGACAAACCCCTGTGCATTGCTGGGTATGTGTGACCCAAAAAGCAAAAAAAAAAAAAAAAAAAAGACGGAAGCTAACTTTGCTTTTCTTTTATTCCCCCCTCCCTCCCTCCCTTTTCCTCTCCCTCCCTCCCTCCCTCCCTCCCTCCCTTCCTTCCTTCCTTCCTTCCTTCCTTCCTTCCTTCCTTCCTTCCTTCCTTCCTTCCTTCCTTCCTTCCTTCCTTCCTTCCTTCCTTCCTTCCTTCCTTCCTTCCTTCCTTCCTTCCTGTTGGTGTTTGTTTGGGGAACACATGTGGCAGGGTTCAAGTTTACTCCTGACTCTGTACTTAGGAAATCACTCCTGGCAGTACTCAGGGGACCATATGGGGTTCCAGGAGTTGAATCCCGGTCGGCTGTTTGCAAGGCAAGTGTCCTACCTGCTTTCCTACATCTCCAGCCCCAACAATCTTACCTTGCTTTAATCCCACAAGAGTATATGGAACAGAACCTTTCTCAAAGGGCAGAGACCTTTTGATTCTTTACTCTTCCTTCCCCACCTGGTCTCAGCACTGTTCACACGTGTTCACTCATCAGTGCATGCTGGTGGAATTCATGAAGAAGTAGTAGAGTGCACGACTATCTGCCTATATTTAATAATCCTGAAACAACGTGGGTGCCCAGTTAAAAATCTCTTGATGAATAGACTAAAATCTATTAGACACAGAACATTAGGGGGAGTAAGAAACAGGCCCTGAGCACCACTGCATGTGGCCCAACAACCCATACTCCCATTAGCAAAATATGTAAATAATAAAAATAAGAAAATATCATTTAACAAACAGGTGAAAATCTCAGACCCATTAGTAATTACAGAAATTTATAGTAAAAAAAAACACCCTGAAGTAGCATTTTTGCTCTAGCAAACTAGCAAGAATGCTTTAAGTCAATATGCATTGTTGGCAAGAATAGGAAGAATGAAAACTGGTCAAAGCTGCATGTCAAAAAATATTCAAATAGGCATGCTGCATGACCCAGCATTTCAACAGCCTTAAATGTATGCCAAGTCACTGCTAAGGTACGCCAAGATCTGAACACAGAGATAACCCATGAAATACTGATTTTAATGGCAGAAAAATGGGATTAATGTCCAGCAAATGGGATTCGGTTATATCATGCACTATTATGTAGCCAATTCAATGCTGGCATTAAATCATATTTAATAAAATGAGCACATGTTCATGTTATGTAGCTAATTTTAAAGTCAGTTTGTCACACAAAGGTGTCCTTTTCTTTTTTCATTTCATCAGAAACTTGTGTATATTCCATAAACTTTCACAGTAGAATTATGCAAAGATTCACTCCTCAAATTTGAGGATGCTGTGATTCTGTTTTTCTTATCTTTGTGTGTGTGTGTGTGTGTGTGTGTTTCAAAAACATCCCACACTACCATGTCTCTTCAGGAAAAGGATCCCAATTGTCTTAAGTAGGACGGAAGTTCCCTAAACTATAGATGGGAATGTCGGGAATGCCAGTTCTGAATGTTTCTTTTGAAAACATCCCAGTCCCCCCTGGGCACACATTTACAACAGCCTGCACTTCCTGGAATGAGTGGAGGGTGGAGGAATTCTGCTGTAAACGTGTCAGTCTGTGGGGATGGCTTCCAGAGAGCTGTTGGATGTTGGTCTGTGTTCCCTGCCCGCTGTGTGCCCAGGTGTGCACATGTAGGCCCCCAGGAATCCCAGCACCTTCCAACTCTGCCAACAACGTTTATGTTGTGGGCAAGCGTTCAACTGCTTGGCTTTACTTCCCACCCAAGAAATAACAAAGGGGTGATACAACCAGTTCTGGAAAACTGCTCATGGGAGTACAGATTAGGTGATTGACAATATTTTAAAAGACAAAGTGGAAATAAGATAGTGGGGGTCATGAGAGGGAAACAAAGGTGACTCCTCTAATTAGCTCTGAATTTAGAAGGATACACAACAATCTGCTGGGAATAGTTCCTAAGACTAAACATAACACAAACCCATGTTCAAACTTCATGAATTCCAGACTCTTTTCCCAAATATAATCCCTATTCAAATCTAGTTCCCTTTCACTTTGGAGACCACGAAAACAAGCATATGTTATAGGTCAGGGGCAAAAGTCTAAAATATGTCTGTTCAGACTGTACCCAAACTTATATACTATATTAAGACCCATATTTCTTACTTTAGGGTACCACCTATCCATGGGTAAAAACATTTTTATGGACTCCAAGGTATTTTTGTTTCCATTTTATTATTGCTAGTTTCCAAGGATCAGGAAACAGGTTAAAACGCACCAGTGGTTTAGCTGACTTTTTTATGAGGTTTATTTTGGATTCAGGGAGCAATGACATAATGAACCCTGTACAGAAGCTTCTAGAACATTTATGGTTTATCTCAGATCTTCCCAGAGAGCAGGCAGGTCCCTATCACACCTCCTAGGATTTAGGACTCACAGGATGAAGTCAAAGGAGGCTAGAATTCATTCTGAAATGTCTTCAGACCTGAAACCTGGAAGCATCATCAAAAACAATAAATCCAGAGGCATGCTTGGCGTCTTCCCGGTGTCGGCAGTTACATCTGCTAGAAACCAGGCCTCTGGGCTGTTTTTAGTCCCGGACCAGCTGCCCTTTATGTTTGGGGGTGAGAATGGAACCAAGCATGCAAATCTAATAGGGTGTTTCTGTTCTTATTTCACTCTTGGAAAAGCTGATGAAAGAGATAATTTTCAACAACACATTTGATAAGACTACTTGCATTTTTATATTATATATATACCTAAAGATTTATATATTATATCTAAAGACTCATAGGACAATTTAATAATCAGAGTCCTCCAACTCTTTCTCACCTTATTCACATACCCTACACTAATTTTATTTTTACTCTCTACATTCTCCCAAATTATCTTCCACCCTAACCACCCCACATTGTCTCCTTCTCTCTCCACCCCTGGGGCTAGAGAAATGGTACATGAGTTAAGGCACTTATTTGGCTCACAGAGAGTCTCCTGCCCCCGTGCCTGGCTGTCTTCCCCTGGGCCCCTCAGAGGGGGTGGGTTTCAGTTTCCCTCCCTGCCCCAGCAGAGTTCCCTTGGCCGAAGACCTCTGGAGCCTAGCCACAGCCATACTCAAGGCCCCTCTCCACATGTTCAGACGAACCTCATGCATGAAGGAACCGGCAGAGGAACCCAGGTGTGTGGGACCGGGGGCTGAGACCTCCAAGCCTGCTCGGATCAGGACTGGGCCTCTTCCGCCCAGATTCCCCATTTTCCAGTAGCTAGGTGGTTACACCCAGGGACTGACCCTGGCGCTGTGTAATCCCACCAACAGCCAACATCCAGAGACTATAAAACCAAGCTCCCTCTGGGAGAACCTGGCAAGCTACCGAGAGTTTCCTGCCCACATGGGAGAGCCTCGCAAACCCCCATGGTGTATTCACATACCAAAACCAGTAACAATGATGGGTCTCATTCACCTAACCCTGAAAGAGCCTCCAATGCAGCACCATTGGAAAGGACGTGTAAAGAAAGGCTTCTTAAATCTCAGGGCTAGGACGAATGGAGACGGTACTGAGACCGCTCGAGAAATTCGACGATTAAGGGGATGATGATGATGATGATGACTTGGCTTGCATACAGCTGTGGCAGACCATGATTCAATTGCTAACACCATGGGTCCCATGAGTACCCCCAGGCAAAAAACCAGGTGTAGCCACCGCCCTAGCACTCCCAGGGAGGCCACCCAGTAAATCAAATCATCTTGTTTTTCATCCTTCTCCTTTTCCTCCCTTCCCTTCCCTACTGGAAGACCCAGGATTTGCAAATAAAGTGAGAGTTTTCCTTCAAGAGTTTGGCAACTGACTACTGGCTACTCAGTTATCTCACTCTGCAAAGAGTAAGACTTTTAAGGCAAGTAGTATATCTAAGGCCTCACCAACTAAAGAGGTAATAGAACCAGTCTTCAAACTTCCTCATTCCAACACCTGGGCTCTTTGTGAAGTACGGGAGTGCTCAGGGTGGATGAGGAACAGAATCCAAGTCAAATCCACCAACAGCTGCGTGCTCTCAGGTTCACTGGCGGAGAATCTGCTTCAGGCAGGAAGCTACTCCTCTCCCAGCAAGCTCTCTGGGGTGGGGGTCTCCAGAGAATCAGACATACTGTGGAAACGAAATCATTTCTATTTTCAGGGGCCTGTGTTTGTGCAGTGCAAGGGATCCATCTCACGGTTTTCCTGTGAAAGGCGCCCCCTGGAGTTGTGCCAGGCTGTGGCCCTGGCAGTCCAGTTCCTACACAAGTGTACTTCTCTGGGGTTCTCCAAGAGAAAGCCTGGGGCATCTGGTCCTGGTATGTTTCTCAGCCCTGCTAAAGTTCCAAGCCCACATCTGAGCCTGTGCCCCTAACTAAGCCTAGGGTCTGGCCTGACCCCTGGAATAGTTGGGACTGAGGTGAACAGTGCACTGCCCTGGTGGCTGTACAGTGAGAGAGTCAGTCAGTGAGGGGAAAGGGTTGTCATTACATGTCGACTGAAACATGACAGCTCAAGACCAGCGTTCTTTTGAGAGATTCCGGAACAACTACACTAATGAGAGCACTCTTCTGTGGGGTGTGGTGGGGGTGTGGAGGGCGTTCCCTAGTGGTGCTCGGGAGACCGTGGGGCCCTACCTCAGACAGTGGGCCTGAGGATGCGAAGCTGCTGAGCCCTGTGGAGCCGGGGGTCTTCTGTCTACGCTGAGGGCTGAGGGTGCTGGAGGCCTCTGGGGCTGCACCAGCGATGCTCGGGAAACCGTGTGCCAGGAATGGAGCTTCGGTCATGTGCCCTGACCACTGGACCATCCCCGGGCCCCGTTTCTGTTTTTAGTACAGTCTTGGGCAAGCTGATGAAGGAGGATGGTTTTCAACCGGTAAGAGTACCTGTTTACTAGAGGGGTTGGGGCCTTCCATGGAAGCTCATTGGCAGCGCTGGGGAGTGTGGGGAGGCGAGCTGGCAGCATTGCGCCAGGCTCTGTTGGCAGTGAGAGTCAGCAGCTGGACTCTAGAAGCCGCCAGCTGGCCGTGTGGACAAACAGCTGGGCTGTAGACAACACACTCAGAAATGTTTCCCACAGGCTAGTGGGAAAGGAGTCTGTGCATCTGTCCTGCTGTGGTGGGGGAGGGGGTCTGTGCATCTGTCCTGCTGTGGTGTGTGTGTGTGGGGTCTGTCTATCTGTCCTGCTGTGGTGGGGGGAAGGAGATATACTGTGGGATATACTTTCTGTGGCCAACGCCAGGAGCAGGCCCGGGAGAGGCTGATGGCACAAATCAGTGCATACATCACAGCCAAAGTTATTGGCAACTTCTATCTCCATGAAATGAATGTGCATTTATGATTTATATTTCTTAGAATCCAAGTGTGTTCACTGTGCAAGGATGAGTTGACAACACATTTTCTCAACAGTCTGCTGAAGTCTGAGAAATCAAATAAGGTTCTAGGCAGAATAAGATACTTGTTAATCTCTTTTTCTGCTTTTTTTTTTTTTAGTTCATTCTGATCCTTTTTCTGATATTGCTGTTGTTGCTGTGATGATCAAACGTCACATACTCTTGGTGGCAGTGTGTCAGGGGTGGTTCCCTTTGCTATGGCATGGGGGGGGTGCCAGAGGGCTGTGCTGCTGGGACAGGGTGGGGTGCACGGGGTTGGCACTCGGATGGAACTCTGGGCCTCATGCAGGGTTGGCAACTTGTGGTCAATGAGCTGTCCCCAGACTCCCAGACAATTGTTTTCAATGAGTACATCTCCATGTGCTTGGGGCTAGAGTAAACCCAGACCATATAATCTCCTTTTTTGGGAGTTGGGGAGACCTCCAAGCAGTGCTCATGGGGCTGGAGACCAGTCTGGGCAATACGCAGCTACCTAGACCCACTCGTTCAATAAAAGCCCAGATAAAGCAAAACTGCTCAGGTCCTGCAGTGACCGGGACCACCAGAGCCACTCCAGCAGTGCCTGGGGGCCACCAAAGGCACTTGGTACTGGACATTTCCCAGACTGTACCTGGTGGTGCTCAGGGGACCGGCAGAGCCTCAAAGCAAACCCAAACCTGCGTGTGCTGATAATACGTGCCCCTAAAGCTGTGCTACCTCCCTGTCCCTAAGTCACTTCTTTATTTGGTTTTGGTTTGGGGGTCACACCCAGCAGTATTCAGGGTGACTCGTGGTTCAGGGATGATTCCCAGGGGTGTTTGGGGAATCTGGTGGTGCCACGGATTGAATCAGGAACAGCTGCACGTGGGTTCAGAGTCTTAAGGCCTGTCCTAGCTCTCTGGACTCAGCGCACCATTCTTCTCAGAGTGCACCATGCAAGCCGGGCCCTTCCCTGCCCCAGATGTCTCCTGAATGGCAGCATATGGACAGCATTCACGGCTTTGAGCTGCTTTTAAACACATGCTGTGGTTCTGAAGGGCCTGTGGCTTGTGACCTTTTTATAGCTTTTCAAAAGCTCTTCACTCAGAGAAATGTGCTTCATCCCACACTCAGAAAACACTCTTTCCCCCTCGATTGGATTGTTGATGCCTCTCTTGCTAGACAGACTGTTTCTTTTTTGAAAGTCTTCATCGCTCCCTTTCCCCTCCCCCACTGGCAACCCCTCCCCCTCCAGTGCTGGGTGATTGAACTCAGAGCCTCTATTTACAAAGGCAAATGTCCTAGCGCTGAGCCCCACCCTGTCCAAATGCTCATCTTATCTTAAAATCAGTCTTCCTTTTGCAGATGGATGATTGTTGTTCTTGTTTGTTTTTGCTTGGGAATGAGTTATGGACTTTGTTTTGTTTTACTTGTTATTAAGCAAAATATCAAACAGGAACACAAATGGAGTATCAGAGAGCCCCTGGAGCTACCCCCTAGATTCAGAATTCTCAGCTCAGACAATGCTGATTTTCCTAGACCATTTCCTAACACCCTGACCCACCTCCTGCAGCCCATCGATCGTTTTGATTGCAGTTACCTTTAAGGTAACTGTTTGATACCCTCCCACCCCCACTTTTAAAAAAAAAATTTTTATTAGTGAATCATGGTGAGGTACAGTTACAAACTTATGAACTTTTGTGTTTGCATTTCAGTCATAGTGATCATTTATCCATCCCTCCACCAGTGCTCATTCTCCTCTACCAATGTTCCTAGTATCCCTCTTACCAACATTACTCCATCCCCCACCACCTCACCCTGCCTCTGTGGCAGGGTATTCCCTTTTGTTCTCTCTCCTTTTGGGTGTTGTAGTTTGCAATAGAGGAATTGAGTGGCCTTTATGTTTGATCTATGGTCTACTTTTGGCGTGCATCTTTCAACCCGAATGGGTCCTCTCAACATCCTCTACTTGATGTTCCCTTCTCTATCTCAGCTGCCTTTTCCCCCAGCATGTGAGGCCAGTTTTCAAGCTGTGGGGCAGACCTCCTGGTCCTTATCTGTACTACTCTTGGGTGTTAGTCTCCCACTCTGTTACTTCATATTCCACAGATGAGTGCAATCTTTCTATGTCTGTCTCTCTCTTTCTGACTCATTTCACTTAACATGATACTTTCCATGTTGATCCACCTATATGCAAATTTCATGACTTCATCATTTCTAACAGCTGCATAGTAATTCCATTGTGTAGATGTACCGAAGTTTCTTTAACCATTCATCTGTTTTTGGGCACTCTCATTTTTTCACCAGATTTTGGCTATTGTAAACAGTGCTGCAATGAACATACAAATGCGTATGTCATTTCTACTATACCTTTTTGCCTCTCCGGGATATATTCCCAGGAGTGATATTGCTGGGTCAAATGCTACCCCCCTTTTTTTAAGCTAACAAGGGTTAGGTGGAGAAGTATTTAGCAGAGCTTAATTCTCCAGCACCCCACTCTTCCATACCATCAACGCATTCCTTTCGCTTCACCAGACTGGAATCCAGACCTACTTTCCTTACTCCCTCTGTATCCTGAGACAAAAAGGCCAAGCAAAGAATTTATTAGCTGTCTGGTGTTTGGCAGAGGGAAACTCGAAGCAGTTGTTTAGATCGTACAAGTCTCGTCTCTGCTTTCTGCTGCACTGCAGCCAGTCTGCTCATCGACAGCACTCAACAGGAATCCTCCGCTCCTCTTGGGTAGAACAAACTAAGGGTTAACAATGAAGAAAGCAGGAGCTGGCGTGGCTGGAGGCCCTGGGAGTGAGGAGGGAGTAGCCTTGGTAGAATGCTACAGCCAGCCTGCTGCACCCACCCTCTGCCTCTAGATCACGATTGTCTCACCAGTCCCAAGATGTTTGTGAGGTCCACCTGGTCCTCACCACACGGCCTCAGGCAGGAGGGAGGGATTGCTGTTGACAGGAAAAAGGTCTGCACTGAGCTCCCTTTTGAAAAGAATTTGGGGAGGAAGCAAAGTAAAACACTTTTATTTGGGCACTCTAAGGAGGGAGAGAGAAAAGGGGTCACTATCTTAAGAAGAATGGAAATGCATTCAGGTCCTCTCCAAAGGGGAGAGAGCCCTGGAAAGCTTTGGGAAAGGAGATCTATCTGCATACTTTCCAGGTTGCCTTGGCCTAAGCTCTCTGTGCAGAGAAGTGTTGTTGTAGGTGTTGACAAAGGGGAAGAGCTTTGAAAATTTAGTGTCTTCTTTCACATTTTTTTTTTCTTGGGGCGCATCAGATGGTGCTCAGGGATCACTCCTGGAAGTACCAGGGAGCAAAGCAGAGTTGGTGAAACAGGTATCTTGCCCCTGTACACTCTCTCTGACTCCAACTTTCATCCTCTAATCATGGCCTTTTGTTTCTTCTGGAAGTTCTCTCCTGAGGGGTCCAGCCTTCTCTGTGCAGACTCTGATGTCGGAGTCTTTTTTGGGGTCTCAGTTCCCCCATCTCCAATGGAGATCTGCCCTTCATGCTTTGGAGCTGCTTTGGGGCTGGTAACCTAGTTAGATCACATCTTGGGTTTATTCCTTGCTGAAACTCATTGCCCAAGACCTCTACCTGCCCACTTCAATAGCCCTCAAACATCACTTCAACTTCAGTACCCCTGATTCCTGAAAAGTTCTTCTCTAAGCTGCAACTCTGAGTTCATGGTTTAACCAACATTTCTATTTTGTTCCTTGCTTGTCTTGATATTTTGGAAGAGATATGTTGTAAAAAAACTAAAGCTTGCCGAGGGGCGAGTGCACTCGCGGGCTCTCCGGGCGGCTCTGTCTCACTGCCCGCGTTTGGTGCCCTGGAACCGCAGTGTGTGGACTGGATCAGGACGGCCGGTGGTCAAGGACAGGCAAGGGAAGAACGAGGACCAAGCTAGTTGCTGATTAGTTACCGTTTATTCAATCTTTCAATTTTCTCATCTCCCGTACTCCCAGCTCCATCCTCTCTCTGGATCAACTGCTGCTTCTTTCTGGCTTCTCTGTCTCCTCCTCCTTCTCTCTCCCACCTTGCCTTCTAGGCTACACCCAGCCAGGTAGCAAAATCAACATAAGAAAGCCCTTCCTGAGGGCAGGGCATTCCAAAGCCCTTCCTCACTCTTAAGGTTTTTTTCTTTTCCTAAGTCCAGGAACTTATTAACATCTTAATACTAGTTATTTTTGTATGGACATAGCAAGGGATACATTGAGGCTTGCAAGGCAGCTCTCCTGGCAACATCTTGCCACAGACTCAGACCACAACACTCAGGCCAGATTAATCATTCCTCACCCTAGCAGGGTCCAAATCTAGTTATCACTGTTTGGATCATGACAGCATTTGTCCATGATCAAGCTCTTAACTTATAGTTAAGCATTAGGCACTTTGGCCAGGCCCATCTCAATGCCAGGGTAGCACACAACTCACCGCTTGCCCTGGGTCCTTCTCGTCCAGTCCCACGTCGTCGGGACCCTGCTTTGGGGGTGCTAGGAAGTAAGGGCAGCTGAGGCTTAGGTCAAGAGAACAGATGCCCTGGAGGAAAATATCATGTAGAGTCAAATGACTCCCAGGTTACAAAAGCATAACATTTGTTAAGTCTTCCTGTGTCCATACAAAAAGGACTTGCTCTGAATAAACTATGCAAAGGACTCAAGGAGAAGAGAAAAACATTATTTACAAGTCAACAGAACACTAAGAAAGAAGCTACAAATAAACACAGAGGAATAGGAGCACTGTAACGGGAATAACCCAATAAACCTAAACTACCTGAGGCTATGTTATCCTACAATATGTCCTGCTGGTTACACTTCAGCTGGTTACAATTCCCACCCCAGCACTAAATGAAACCAAAGAGATTGATTTTTGGTTGTGCCTATGAAACTATTTTGACAGTGAAGGGAATGCATGATGAGCTGGTTAAGGATCGAGTGCTAATATGTAACAGAAGATGGGAATGATTTTTGATGACTGATTTCTAAATGATTGGGTCAATGGTCTGGGGGTGTAGCTCAGTGGTAGATTGCCTCCTTACAGACATGAGGCCTCAAGTTCAATCACTAATACCTCCCCGCATGCTGTTTGCAATGCCAAGTGACACCACAACAAAAAGCATGTGATTTCTGGCACTCTGCAACCAAGTGTGCGTGAGTACGGCAGTGAGACCGTGCTTCCTGGGCCATAACAATAAGAGGGAAAGAAAAGGTGGGATCAGCACAATCAGATGCTGTGTCCTTTCTTTTTCTTTCACCTCCTTGCAGGGATGGCTTTGCAGGTGTTTGGATGGCTCTGGGGTCATAACTGATTAAGCCTGCTGCCTTGGGACAGCTCTTTGAAAGCAAATCGATCAACCACTTAAACCCCAACCTTGACCTGTGGCACTCAGAGGTGCCAAGACATTGAGTCTGAGCCCCTGAGCTCTTCAGCTTGTGTGGTGAGCTGTGCCTCTGACCTGGAACGCAACTTTGGGGCAGTTTTTGTGCTATATTGTGACTGTCTGGCTTCTTCCCCTCAAACGGAACTCCCCTTCAACTTCGTGCTTCTAGGTTGGGGTAGGGAAAGTCTGGCCTGTGGACCATAAATGGCCTGTGAAATCATGTGGTCTGGCCCAGGTTTGTGAGGGGACAGACACGGATGCTGCCAGTGACCCTTCTTGTATCGTTAGCGGGCTGCTGGCCTTTCTCTCCTGTTCCTGAGGGCCAAGAGCCAATACATCCCCATCTCTGGAAGAGTCCCCTCAGCCTTGATGGTGCTCATGACTAACCTGTCCTCAGAGGAAGAAGCTGGTAGAGGCTGCTGGGTCTGCCTTGCTTACACGCTCAGCCTGGGCTGGATGCCCCCACACCCCTATCCAGGGCCCAGGGGACCTCCCTGCCTCCCCTCCCACTGAAATAAATGGGCCTTGATCACACACACACACACACACACACACACACACACACACACACAGCTGCAAATGATGTTATCACTAGGTGCTGAAGGGAGTCGAGTGACATGCATCATATGCTATCTGTAACAGTAGGATAGACCTCAGTGCCTAAAAGGTGGGGAAGAAAAGGAATAAAAGAAAACAGTGCTTGCCATAGAGATAGGTGGAATGGAGAGGAGTGGGAGGGAAACCAGAGACACTGGTGGAGGGAAATGAACAACTCTGAAGGAATTGTATGCCTGAAACTCAATCATAAATAACGTTGTAACTCTGTAATTCACTGTGATTCAAAAAAACAAAAATAAAGAAATCCAAATGACCCCCTGGCAGAGAACTTTGCCTGCAATAATAACTCTGTGTAAATAATAACCCTGTCGCTGTTATTAAGAAGTGTAAGTCTGTGACTGGAATTCTTTGAATCATTCCTATTGACCTGAACCTGGAGCATCTTCAGCCAAAGGAAAGGGTTTATACACGTTCTCACTAAATGCTCCACAGGAGTGAGTGCCTGGAGCTCTGTTGTTTAGGGAATACTTTTTATCCTAAAATCCACTTCACAAAAGAGACTTAATTTTCGACTGTATCTTCCTTTGTACTGGGAACAGTAAATCCGGATTAGAGCAGGCAGTGTATTATGATGATAATTCACATTGACATCACACATCAAAAATCAAGCAGCTCCTCATCTATGGTATATAGAATAACAGAGTGGGAGACTATCACCCAAGAACTGTAGAAATAAGTACCAGGAGGTTGACTCCATGGCTTCGAGGCTGGCCTCACGTTCCGGGGAAAGGTCAACTCAGAGAAGCATCACCAACTACATTGTAGTCGAAGGCCATGTGGGGGAAGGGAGTTGCGGGCTGAATGAGGGCTAGAGACTGAGCACAGCGGCCACTCAACACCTTTATTGCAAACCACAACAGCTAATTAGAGAGAGAGAACAGAAGGGAATGCCTTGCCACAGTGGCAGGGTGGGGTGGGGGGGAGATGGGATTGGGGAGGGTGGGAGGGACGCTGGGTTTACGGGTGGTGGAGAATGGGCACTGGTGAAGGGATGGGTTCCCGAACTTTGTATGAGGGAAGTATAAGCACAAAAGTGTATAAATCTGTAACTGTACCCTCACGGTGATTCTCTAATTAAAAATAAATAAAATTAAAAAAAAAAAATCAAGCAGCTCACTAGCAGCCAGTCTCTAGCCTGTGTCTCTGCAAGAACCGGAAGGCGTTTGCCCAGTCCTGTCCACTCCTATCTGCTTTGGTCAACACCACAGTCTCTAATAATTCAGCCCAGTATGCCCCCAGAAAGAGAGCAGGTCACTGCTGTGACTTGGAATGTGCGCGCACCTTGACACCAGCAAGGCCCTCAGGCTTGTCTACCTCTCAGAGTGCCAAGATCTTGGAAGTTCTCTGTAACCCATCCACGGGAGATACTAACGTGATACTCATATTATATATAATATATATTATGCATATAAGGGCTTGGGGAAGGTGTCATTGCAGAACCTCCCATGTGGCAAGCCCAAGACAGGTTGTTTGAAGCCAGTGCCTCTGACATGTGCTGTGAAGACCTTCAGTGCCATGACTGTGAACTCGGTAAGAGTTTGAGTGCCACAATCAAACTGAACACAACCAAGTCTCTGAATACCACAACCAAGGGTGCATGTGACCACAGCCATCACAACAGAGAAAAGAGGAAAAGGACTGTGTTATGAGTAACTTGCTTTTTAAATAAAGAACAAAACAAGACTCAGCTATGAAAAACCATGGTCTTCAGAACTGTCTGTTGCTGTTCCTATGGACTTTGCTCTGGGGACGGCCTCGTGTTGCTTCTAAGCTGCAGTAGAACAGGAAGAGGGACCTTCCAGAGCTTTTCACGCCAAGCCAGAGCTTGTGGAGACACAGGGGCAGAGGAGAGGCAGATGCCGGCTTCTTTCAGAAGGCTGCTGCTTCCTTCCGGAAACTAAAGCCCCAGGCTTTCCTATTGGCTCTTTCAAACATATCAACAAATATGGTTCCTAAATCCTTCATGAAAGGGAAATTAATCAATTTTGGTATAGTCACACAATGAAAAGGTATGAGTCAATTCAAATGATTTTTTTTTTTTAATGAATCACTGTGAGGGACAGTTACAGACTTACAAACTTTCATGGTTATGTTTCAGTCATACAATTATCGAGTACCCATCCATCCCTCCACCAGTGCCCATTCTCCACCATCAATGTTCCCAGTATTCTTCCCACCCCCCCATTCCCCAGACCCCCTGTGGCAGGCACATTCTCTTTAACTCTCTCTCTCCCTCAAACGATTTTTTTTAATGGAGAAAGTTTTTGTGCAGCAAAATCTGCAAAATTAATTGTGAAGTGATCCAATCATGAATGTTCAATGTGTTATGAATGGGTTCATTCTACCCATGACAATGCATTGAAGTGTTAATGGAAGGGGCCAGGGAGATGGTTCAAAGAGCTGCTGCCTGCACCTGGAGTGCAGGGCCCCAGTTTAGTGTCTCAAGTTGTGTCCCCAAGCACCTGCAAATGGAGTCCTGGTGGCCCCCATAGCCACAGTGGGGAGGCTGAAACAAACAGAAAACCCAAACAAGAAGGTTATTGGTGAAGGTTGGAGCTGGGAGTTTTTCAAATTTTTTTTATTTTACTTTTTCTTATTTTGCAAATATTCTATTATGGATATTTATTATTTTTATAATTCAGTGGTGGGTGTCAAATAGAAAAAGCGTTCTATATTGTGGTTTAAATGTAGACAGTTGTTGGATAACATCGGGTTGTTCTTGTTCCTCCCACGGGGAGCTTAGGTTTATTGAGTTACTCCCACAACTCCCACAACAATTGAGGCACACCCAATTCCATCAAGCACTAATAATCCTATATCGCCTTTCTCTTTCCTTTGTGTCACTTGCATGGTTTAGCAATGTCCTTTTTGTATAGACATAGGAAGACAGTTCATGCTATGCTTTGTAACATGGGAGCTAATTGACTCCAAAATAAAATTTACTCCTGGGCATCCATATTTACTTGACTTAAGCCTCAGTTGCCCTTAGTTTCTAGCACTCCAAAAGCAGCATCCCAACAAAGGGACTGGATGGACCCAGGGCAAGCTGTAAGAAAGGAGACAAGCTAAGTACCATAAGTATAGTAAGTTAAGAGCATGGCCATGGGACAAACTCTGTCATGACCCAAAAAGAAGTAATTGAATAAGGACCCTGTTGGGGTTAGGAAAGACTAACCAGGACTGAGGGCTGTAGTCTGGGATATATAATGAGATGTCCCCAGGAAGAGCCAACCTTTAAGCTTAATGTATCTCTTACTCTGTTCATATAATCATTATCATCATCACTGTCATCCCGTTGTTCATTGATTTGCTCAAGCGGGCACCAGTAACATCTCCATTCATCCCTGTCATGTGCTAGTATCCCGATGGTGTATTGGGGGCTCTTTCAGGATCAGGGAAACGAGGACCATCATTATTACTGTTTTTGGCATATCAAGTGCTCCATGGGTAGCTTGCCAGGCTCTGCCATGTGGGCGGAATACTCTGGGTTGCTTGCTGGGCTCTTTGAGAGGGATGGAGGCTTTTGGGGCAGCCTCTAATAGCCTTTACAGGTGTTCCCAGTCTACCGAATGTAAGCTTTTGGTCGACTGGCATGTTGTAACGATCTGCACACTGACAAACACACATGTGCCTGCGTGTCTGGGCAGCTCCTGGGACATCTGCAGCCTCACCATCCCGCCTTAGGCAATGCGTGGCTCAGAAACTGTGGCAGCGGCCACAGCATCACTGCCTGCCCCGGTGGGGCTGAGTTGCAGCACCATCGGGACATAGAGCCATGGCAGCAGTGCACCCAGTGGCTCATCCACTGTGGGGTGCTGTCAGCCAACCACCGGGTGACCTGGGATTCGGCACAGGTGTTCGACCTGGCACAGACCCTACTCGATAGGGTCCTGCTCTGCCAGCTGTTCAACAACCTCGGGTGCATTCCATCAACCTCAACAAGTCACATAAAGTAAATATTTCTGTCCATACAAAATGACTAGAAACAGTATAACAAGTAAATTTACTATGATTGGTTAAATGGATTACTAGCTGAGGAAAGGAGAAAGCAATACATCCTGGATGGAATCTCGCCCTTGAGCAGATCTCCTAATAATCTGGAGTGCTGAACCCTCAAATGAGATTTTGTTCTTGAGTTAATCTCCTAGAACCTTCTCTGAAGAATTTGCTTTACCTCTGTTTCTTGTTATGGCAATGTTGAACCCCACCTACGTGTACCCCCACCCTTCATGATTGCCATATAACTACACTGTAAGGGGAAAGTAGGGACTATGAGACTACGATGATGAAGAAGACATAACAGGGAGAGGACTTTGAGGTCTACGAGGAGACTAGGATGAAGGAAGTATGATGACTGGGACTACAAACAAAACTATGACTACGATTGTGCTGTAAGGGAGAGATCAGACTACGCTGAGGAGAGAGAAATAAACTGACTACCGACCAGCCCCAGTCCCTATTTCTCCATCCCTCTGGTCCTTCATCCGTTGCTGTGGGTCAGCCAGGGCAATGGTTCTCGGACACCAAATACTCGAGTCCTGTGCACCACCATGCTTTTCTTTGGAATCTCACAGACAGTGTCTTAAGATTGTAGTGTCCAAAGATGAATGTGGTTTTAGTATTCCTACTCAATTGCGAATACAAATATGCTCTCTTTGGTTACTGTCTTTTATTCTAGGTGCTTCTTTACAGATTCTTAGTGCACTAATTGGTTTAAATCTTCCCAGCAAGTACAGAATTTCCCAAGAGTATAAGTTAAATATTATGGTCAAATGAATTTTGGATGATAGGAGTGCAGCCTGGCAAAGAAATCTTTCAGTGTAGTGAGAGTGTTCCTCTAATTTAAAGGTTATTTAAATTTGCCTAAAGCTCCAATATGTTACTTGAAACTTCTGCTAAACATAGAACTAAACCAAGAAAAACCCTTAGAGAAAAATGTGACAAAAGTAGGACCATGATACATTTTTATGAGCAGGTATTTGAACATTAAATGTTGACATGTTTTATTAATTGGTGGTAACCCTCTTCAAATGTAAGTATGGAACAAGATTGTACTGCAAAGGTATAAATTTATCCCTTAAAATAGGTCTTTTGTTTTGTTCCATTTTTAATTTGGGGTGGGTTGTGGTGAAGCCACACCTGCTCTGTGCTCAGGTCTTACTCTGGGCTCTGGGCTCCAGAATCACTTCTGTGGGTGATCAGGCTCAGAAATGTAGCTTGGTGGTTCAGACCACCTTGCATAAGCAAGGACCTGGATTCGGATTCTGGCACCACCCTACATCACTGAATGTAGCCCTCTGAACTAGACCCTCCCCAACAAAGAAAAAATAAAAACAAAGAAAAAAAATACTCTATTTGATGAGCAATGGGATGACAGTGACAGATTCTTTAAAAAGAAACAAATATAATTAGAGGGGACCAGAGAGATAGTACCGGATGTAGTCCAACACCCTCCCAATATAATCATGAGAAAACAAAAGCTAATTCAATTGGTATTCTCCCCAAAATTGTCCAGTGTCCTCATGGAGAAGACCAGGCCATTTCAGTGTCCAGGTGGCCGAGTCTGGAGGTCTGCAACTCTGAGGTCTGACCTTGGCAACAGGGCGTCAAAGCTTTATCTCGGGGAATGGATCTGAGCAAGGGCTGTGTTCCATTTCTGGTTAAGCTGTTTAGCCTGCAGTTAGGGATGCAGGTCATGTTCCCAGACTGAGATTGTCTCTGTCAATAATTTATTTAACATGGGTTCACTGAAGGATTTATAACACACAACAATAGCATGAGATAATGTCTCTTAACAAAACAATAACAGACTCTAAGCTCATGATAGATCCATTTCCCTATTGTTTCAGGGAAAGGGGAGATCAAAGAAATAATGTCCAATTTTAGCTGACGTGTAGGTGCCAGGTTCTAGGACCAAAGTGTTAGCCTCGCCAAGTAGGAGCAGACAGCAGCTGTGGGTGCAAAGTGACTGTCCCTGTAGCTTGAACTTGATGCTGTCATAGCAAGGCCATTGGTGTTGGCAGGCAAGATAATCTCCTTCACGTGGCAGTGCATGGTTTTCATCCCTGAGGGCAAAGATTAGTTTTGCCTTGCCAGGAGCCAAAGCCTCAAGGTGTCTGAAGAGCTATTTAGATCAGGAAAGTCACCCTGCCCAGACAGAAGACTCTCAGTCCTCCCAAACCTTCGGGATTTAAAGGATAGATGGATATCACTGTTACTATGGTATCAAAGACCTATATGTGAATATCCATAATCACTCTCTAGCAGAACACTGGCTTGCTTTATTCCATTTACATTCACATTAATAAGATAGCTCTACTTGAAAACAAGTTCTTCTAAACAAGTTCAAACCATTCCAAACAGCTTCTTTTTGCAGAGTTCTTGGCAGCTTGCTCTTGTTCCTGATTCACTGTTGTTCCCTTGTGTGGAGGAGAATATGGATCAGGAATTGGCACTTTTCAAGATACTGGAAAGACATGTGTGGGACCAGAAGTGGTGATTCACTGAATTAGGATGATCCACACCAACTGTAACGTGAACTCTTTGGAGAAGGTGTGTGCTGATTTGATCAGAGAGCCCAAGAAAAATCTGGTAATGAAAAGGTCTGTTCAAAAGTCTGTCAAGAACCTGAGAATGGCAGTAAGGAAAATCCCAAGTGGTGAAGTTTCAAAGACTTGGGAGTGCTTCCAGATCAGGACCCATAGACCACTCCGAGTCCTGTACAGCTGTACAGCTCGTTGGAGATTAAGGACATTATTTCCATCAATACTGAGTCACACATTGAGATTGAAGTCACTATTGTGCCTTCACAATAGTGAATGCCTAAATAAAGCTTTCTAATAAAACAAACCACAGCTTGTTAAAAACAAAAAACAAACATCTTCCCACCCCACCCTGCAAACTTCCAAAACATAAATTAGCATTTTTTGTTTGTTTTGTTTGGGGGACACACCTGGTGGTGCTCATGGCTTACTCCTGGCTGTGCTCAGGGCTCTGGCTCAAATTTTTTCATTTTCCTTTAGTCAAATGGAAGTTACTGGAAATTTGGGTTGGGGAGGAAGGAAGAATACATGGTCCTTTTCTCCCTCTGTGTCTTGTGGGTGGCATCTTTGGTTCTATGTATTTTTTTTCTCCTTTTTTTGGCAGCGATGTCTACTAGGAGATGCCAGCTCCTGGGCCCCGTGATCACCTTCCCCTTCCTCTGTCCTTCAGCTTAGTGGCTCCAGCTGTTGCTAATCTCAGCTTGGCTTCTTCATCCTTTCACCACCTACGTAATGAATTTGCTCTAGTCCCTCCCAAACACTCAAATTGGGTTCTGCTTTTCTCACTGGCATCTGGCAATAAAACTGGTTATCATGTAGAACCCAGCTGGGCATGTATCCAGGCCCCAGAGAACACATCTAAAGGAAGCAAAGGGAAGATGCATCAAAGCTCTGCTGCGCCATCAGGGACTTTTGCTCCTGAAGTGGCAGTAGCACATGAGATTGCAGAATCTGGGGCTTGTTTATACACAGAGATTTAGAGGGTATTTAAATGTGATATCAAAAGAAAAATGAAAATCAGAGATTGTAGCAATCCAAGTGTTTTTTTTCTTTTACACAGAGATTTATTTTTATTTATTTATTTTTCGCTTTTTGGGTCACACCCGGCATTGCACAGGGGTTCCTCCTGGCTCTGCACTCAGGAATTACTCCTGGCGGTGCTCAGGGGACCATATGGGATGCTGGGAATTGAACCCGGGTCGGCCTCGTGCAAGGCAAATGCCCTACCCACTGTGCTATTGCTCCGGTCCCCTACAGAGATTTAGAGGGTATTTAAATGTGGTCTCAAAAGAAAAATGAAAATCAGAGACTGTAGCAACCTAAGGGTTTTTTGGTTTTTTTTTTTTTTTTTTTTAGGTCACACCTGACAATACACAGGGGTCATTCCTGGCTCTACACTCAGGAATTACCCCTGGCGGTACTCAGGGGACCGTATGGGATGCTGGGAATCAAACCTGGGTCGGCCGTGTGCAAGGCAAATCCCTACCCGCTGTGCTCCAGCTCCAAGAAATCTAAGTTTTGATGGTTGGCAGTTTGCAAGTTGTTTACATGTCATGTGGAAAAGTCATTTTTTTCTTTAGAAATGAACTGTTTCGATTCCGTGGGGTCTCAAACATATTCATTCTCTCCACTGGGAGCATGCAAATTTAATAAAACCAGAACAAAGCCTGGGTGTAGGAAAATGCCTCTCATTGTAGTACACGATTGGGTAACAGAGCGTGTATAATTTTTTTTAAAAAAACCACTCTGGGATAATTACTAAGTGCTTAATTTTTTTTTCTTCTGATTCTTGGCTCTATTAAGTTAGGACAGTACTTTGTGAAATAAAAAATTACCAATTGCTATATTCTTGTCACCAGTGGGTAATCCTTGTGCTAGAGACAGGCACAGAACCGTTATCCCAGCCTGCTGGCACCTCAGCACAGCTGGGAGGGGCCCTCACAACAACAGTGACAAAAAACTGCAGTAGCAAACAGTTCCCAGCTGTGTTCAATAAAGACAGAAGCAAAAGATGACTTCCCCACATTGTAGACAAAATCACTGCTCAATGGGGCGTGCAGACCTGAATGTAGCCGTGCACCACCCCAGTCACCTCATTCTGCCTGGACTTGATTTTTAAAGCTACATGCTGCAGAATGGCAAGGGTTATGCAGACAAAAGCAGGAAGAGGTTTCAAGAAAACCCAAGAGCAAGCAGTGGCTGGGTGAGCTGAGGTAAGGGGTCTAATAGGGGGATGCTAGCTTTGGGGGCCAGATCCAGGCATTTGGACTTCATCTTGTGCTCTTCCCTTGCAGACGGGAGGACACAGAAGGCTTCTGAGTTGATGAATGACATGATCATCAGATCTGAGCTTTGTAAGTTTCTTGAGTGTACAAGTTCCATAATATTTGTCAAATTAAATTTTTGAAGATGATAATGAACTGCAGCTGAAAATTCTTCTGACGGTAATGATGATGCTTTAGGCTGGGAGCAAGTTCCTGCTAGGTACAGTTAACACCTATTGTGGTTTCCTAGCAACCACACATCTTTTCAGTGCAGAAAGCAGGAGGGTCACTTGAATGTCTCCCTTTCAAAATTGCATCAGGAACTGTATGCCTTAAAGGAGACACGGGCCTCATTTGCTCCCTCCACTCCCAGGGCTGTGCTCCTGTCCCACTGGACCCCGTGCACTGGACAGGGGTAAGCAATGTGCCACCTTTGTCTCATGCATGTTTGCATTAGAACAAGGTCTTCATGTTAGAGATCAACAGGTGAGTTCAGTCATTATCCCCCTCAAGAGGGAAGTGGAGAGGAAATGGACATGAATGCATATCAATACACACAAGCTTTTATTCTCTATCGTCACGCATAAAAGGCGATAGTCATGAGACTCCATTTCGAGAAGCGTATCTGGCAGGGGTCTCACTTTTAGGGGCAGCAAGCACCAATGTCCCTGCCCTCAAGCCCCTCAGAGGTTCTGGAGGTGCATGCCCTGCTAGGATTTGTGCCGGGCCTGGTGGGTCGAGAGTTTCATCAGCAGGTTCAGTTTCCAGTCCCAGCACCATTTTTTTTTTTTAAGCATTAAATATCAGAGGAAAAGTGAGTGAGGGGTTGGTGTGTAGATACGGCTTTGTCTTGATTTAAGCGGGCTTCGTCTGATTTCTTCTGCTGAGCTCCTATCTCCGGGGTTATCCTGGCAAGACCGACACACAGCTTTCCCTGACACACAGGGCATGAGTGAGGTTCTGGGTGACTCTGTCCTGGTGACTATCCAGCTCACAAGCGGGTTTGGGGTCAAGAGCTCCTACAGGTCCCCAACTGGCTAAGCACAATTTAGCATAAGAAGCAGCAGAGGTAGTTTGTTCTTTAAGGCCGGATTCTCCCCTGAACACAAATCTTGCTTGTTTGTCTCTCAGTCTCTGCTTTTTCCACTCTGAAAGAGCCTGTTTTTTTCTCATGAATATATCTCTCTCTCCTCTCTCTCTCCTCTCCTCTCCTCTCTCTTTCCTCCTCTCTCTTCCCCCCTCTCTCTATCTCTCTCTTCCTCCTCCCCTTACCCCTGCTCCAGTCTTTCAAAGTAAGTTTTAATAAAAACTATTTTGCTTCACCAGTCTCCTGGTGAATTCTTTCCTGTGAGGGAAGGCGACAGACCCCCGGATGCCTATCCTGAGGTTCGGACTGATTTTTTTTTTCTTGCAGAGAATGATTCTTCACTCCAGGCCGAGTCACAGCCCCCCAGCACTTGCGTGGCGACGCTCGTCTCTCACACCAGCACAAGTGGGCTCCAGGCGCAACCTGCCGGCTGCCTCCCGGGATTGGCAGCACGTGTGCGTTCCTGCCATGTCGGTGCTCAGAGCTGACGTTACCAGCCCTGACCCAAGTCAGGCATCCCCCCTGAGCGCTGGTGACTGAGGTGGGCCGACAGAGACGGGGAAGCACTCACTTCCCGAGTCCATCTCATCACTCCCCACTTTACTTAGCCACCAGCAACTCTTTGGAGACATGACCCTGCCGTCTCCAACCTGCTGTCTGGCTGCTGCCTGCCTGCCAATAAAACCCTTTCCCAGTTTAAAAAAAGAAAAGTCAGGATGCCAAGGAGCATAGAGAGAGGAGAGGACCAGGTGAACTCTGAGGGTGAGATGGGGAGTGAAGGAGCGGTGTTGTCAGACACGGATCTGTTTAGAAATTCTTAGAATGGTTCTCAAGGAAGTTGGCGTGCCCTGCGGAAGAGCAGAGACCCATGGCAATGAAAGGGCTTGGCCACAGCGACCAGGCCAGGTCCCATAACTCCAGGACATGGCATGCATAGGAGCTATCGGTCCCAGGGATGGAGGGGAAGTACAGGGGTGAAGTCGCATGTCTTGCAAGGGGCTGGCCCTGGTTTGACCCCAGGCACCATAGGGTCTGCTGAGCTTCATTTCTGGGTGCAACCATGAGGGCGACCACGCAGCACTGTGCTGGCCCCGGGGATTCCCCCACCCATAGGCTCTGGCATTGAACAGCAGGCTGAGAATCACCGGAGACCAACCTCCGAGCCTCCTGACCACTGCTGGGGGGGCTAGCCCCTTCTTAGCCCCCACAAGATCCAGCAGTTCTTTCCCCACTGTTTCCCTACTCTCCAGCTGTTCCTTTGGGAGCTTCCTCAGAATTTTGTGCTGGGACTTGTGGCAAACTACAAAACCTCCTGGTGATTCACTTACCGCCAGGCTTCAGCTCTCACTGTCCCGGCTTAATCCTGGCGCTGCGCTCAGGGATCATCCCTGGCAGTTCTCGGGGAATCATATGCGGTGCTGGGGATCAAACGAGGCTGAAACTAATGATTTGGAAACCCAGGCCTATGTTTCTCATGATTCAATGGCCTCCAAACCCTACACTTCTCAGTAGGCATGAGGATATCCTACAGTCTTTGCAAGGATCAAAGCAGATCCCCTCATTCCTACCCTTCAGTCTCATTCACACTCCAAAGTTCTGGTATGGTTTTTTCATGAGGAGGTCATTAGTTTCAGAAACACGGCCACTGTGTTTCTGAGGTTCCTCTCAGACCCTTCCAAGCCCATGACTGAGAAATGAGCTTTAGAAGGCAGCCCAGCACTGCCTTCTCCAAAGAGGAAAAGAAATCTCTATTTGGGGTGGGAGAGATAAATTGATGAGCATGCTGGCATCCCGGACTCGATTCCGAGAATGACATGGTCCCAGGAGTACTGCCAGGAGTAACCCCGAGCATCAAGACAGGAGTAGCCCCTCAACACCTCTGGGTGTGGCCCCTAAACAAACCAACCAACCCCAAACAAGAGTCACAGCAAGAAAGACATCTCATCAGTAATCTGTACTAAAAACTGGATCATGGGCTGAGAGAGCTCAGTGCAGGAGTCCTGAGTACAGTCAGTCAGGGCCAGAAACAACCCTGCTCACGGCTGGGAGTAGCCTCTGAGCACCATGGCAGGGTGGGGGGTTGGGGTGGGGGCAAACCCAGATCCTCCACCTCCATCTCCAGTCCCAGCCCCGACCTCCAGATTGAATCAGACCTTTGTCCCAAACAGA
Source organism: Sorex araneus (assembly GCF_027595985.1). Taxonomy (NCBI): domain Eukaryota; kingdom Metazoa; phylum Chordata; class Mammalia; order Eulipotyphla; family Soricidae; genus Sorex; species Sorex araneus. The sequence continues at coordinate 334,335,071 of NC_073303.1, read as the reverse complement.
GATTTACTCAGTTCCTGGCTCCTCTCTCCTACGGGTCTGGGGGATCTTTTCCTTTCCCCTATCATTGAGAAGAGGGGGATGAGGAACAGGAGGGAGTGAACGATGCCCTTACAGAACTGAGTCAGCAACTCTAGGAATGAAGTCAGACTCTTAGATATCATGCTGTCATGTTCCATTCCTCCCTCCTTTTGCAGAACTGCTCTCACGTTTGTTTCACTAGATTGGGGCAGAGTTTGCATACATCACATACTTCTACTTACATGGCTGAATATAGATTTGTAACTTAGAGAGAACAGCACAGTTCTTCAAACACTGATCTTTTGCCATTTCTTATTTAAAATATTTATTGCATGTTTCTGCAAATGTGTCTGGCCCTCTGAAATGTATTGAGTTAAAAAATCTTCCAGAGGACAGTTTGCAGATAGGAATGAGTCCCTTATGACCAAGAGGGATTAAGAACTGGTTGAAGGATCACATATTAAAATCCTAACTTTAAAAACATATGTGGGTGGCTGGACATAGCATCAATAGATAGAAATAGCTATTGCATTACTTGTATTTTTTGCATCAATAATAAACATCTGAAAATGCCATTTGTATAACAATAAATTTACAGCATTTTAAAATAAAACTAACCATTGGTCTTCAAGGCAATGTTGGAAAAAAATTTAAAAAACACTATGAAAATTTCTCCGCGCCCGCACCCCCAGAATGACTGACGAAGAGGATGGAGCTGCTTGGGACACCGGCAGCCCACCAGCAACCTGCAGTATGTGACTTGAGAGTTTCCGCCAGGTCCCCCGTGCGGAAATCTCTCTCTCTCTCCTTCAACTTTTTGACCTAATGTCATCTTAGTATCAGCAGTATGTAATGGTTCCTTCTTAATGGGTCGGACTTTTGTGGGTGATCCTAACAAGAATAGTAAGTATTTTTTTGAAATATTGAAGGCAATCAAAATGGTAGCCATCTCTCTAGACTGAACTAAGCTATATCCCCACGCTGGCTGAGAAGAAATATCCTTCTTTCTCGGGAAGAAACGTGGCGTGGTGTCAAACATAGTGTGATGTCCATTAAGCAAACAGACCTGGTGGCGTGGGAATGGGAAATAAGGGGAAAAATTAGGTACATGGACCAGCGGGACGCTGGTGGTATCTCGAGCCGGAGCCGATATCAGCACAAGAGCTTTGGTTCCAGAAACTGCTTCCAGACACTCTACTAGACTATCAACTAAGCCAGAGCCCCACGCCGGCTGATGACGGGAAATAACCATCCTCTTCGGTTTTTTTTCCCTTTGTCAGACAGCGTGGTGATTACTAAACAGGCGTGAACTCGGTGGCGCGGGGCAAGGGGGAAAAAGAAAAGTTATGTAACAAACAGCAGGACTTAATATCTCTATATGCTTAGTAATGGAGAATTATCAAATGCCTCATTGGCAATAGGACTGTCTTTTTCTTTTTGGGGGGAAACCCCAGCAACGGTAGTGAGTTGTGTGTTGAAACATGGAATGTAATCGAGATAAGCGCAAATGAAGTGAAACTTAACACGTATAAGGGTGGGGACTAGGGAGGTGGGAGGGGGCGGCAGATATACTGGGGGGGTTGGGGATGGAAGATGGGCACTGGTGAAGGGAGGGGTGTTTGAATATTGTATAACTGACATAATCCTGAGAACTTTGTAACCCTCCACTTGGTGATTCAATAAAAAAAATTAAAAAAAAACACTATGAAAAACTATTTTAAAAAATATAAAGGGTGGGGCTGTGGCTCAACAGTCAAGTGCACATGCATGCATGTGTGCCTTGCATGCATGAGTCCTGCGTTTGGTCCCCAGCAGTCTAGACAAATGCAGATATCGAACATGTTTGTGAATAGAAAGACAGCAAGTCTTGAGGAATAAATTACTCCCCTTCAAGCAATCTATGAATCCAGTGGAATTTAGTTGAAAATACCAGTGGGTGTCTATGTGGATCTTGGGAAGCTGATTTAAAATTCATACAGAAGGTAAAGGGCCACTAACAATCATGATGGTTTTATCTATAAGAAACATGGCAGGAAGTTTGTCCTATTCCATTCCTACAGTCTGGTCCCCAGTCCCTGCCCAAACCCCCACTAATGGAAAAAAAGTGATACATTTCTTAAAGGAGTTTTTCAGAAAAAGTAAAATAATAATTCATACAGATATAAGATAAACATAATAAAGATTTTATTAACTTAATTATGAAGGAAGGGAAGAAGAAGGGAATGAAATGAGAAGATTTTCATTAAAAAGGGAAAGCAAAGAATTATAAATTCATGTAAAAAAATGAATATTGAAATAAACTCACAGGCAGTTATAAAACTTCTTCTGCAAGCAGGTTGGGAAAGGAGGATTAAAGAGTATGAACAGGGGCTAGTGCGATAGTACATTGGGTAGGGTGTTTGCCTTGTACACGGCTGACCCAGATTAAATCCCCGGCATCCCATATGATCCACCAAGCACCACCAGAAGTAATTCCTGAGTGCAGAGTCAGGAGTAGCCCCTGAGCATTGCTGGGTATGACCCAAAAAGAAAAAAAAAGAAAAAAAAAGAGTATGAACAGAAGTACCTCCAAAAAGAGTTCATTTTTATGGTTAGAGGCAAGAATTATTTTGCAGTGTTCTCATTATTTTTTATTTAAAAGTTGTAAAGTAGCTTAAAACAATAAATGGCTAGAATCCACTGGAAACAATGTTCTCTAAACTATGCAAGATTTTCCACTGGAAACACTCATAATCATTGTGTTTATCCCAACTTTCTTACATATCAGACTGCTTAAAATGTTTTGGTCTATTAAGAGACACTATTAATAAAGTGAAATTATAAGCCACAGATGAAGGGAAGCTCTTGTAATACCCATGATTAATTAGGATAAATATCCTTAGCTAATTATGGTATATAATAATATAGAAAGAATTCCCATAAATAAATAATAAACCATAAAAAGAATATAGAACATGGGCAAATGACATCAATAGAAACTCAGGAGAAAAAATAAAGAAATGCAAAGATCCTCTATAATGTCTGTAATCAGGGAAATGCACATTAAAATCACAATGAGTTAACATTTCACATTCTTGAAGTTGATTTTCTGAAAAGTAAATAAAAGCAGGTTGACAGTGACAAATGTTGGGAACCACATGAAACTACAGGAACAAAGTACTCTGAAAGCATAAGTTGGTGTAATCATTTAAACAAAATTTTTATTTCTATTAAAATTAAGGATGTACATGACCATAAACCAAGTCATTAATTTCCTGCAATTTTTTTTACACATACACAAGAAAATGGAAGCAAGACTATTTTTACAGCATTGCTATAATAGCAAAATATTAGAAATCCCATATATGGTCATCGTCAGAGGGAGTAAAGAAATTATAGCTCCCATACAATAAGTGACCCAATGTTGCATTTTTCAATGGACATACCTCTCCCCCAAAACATGTTAAATGAAGCAACAAACCAATGCATATGAAAGCTTCCATATAAGACTCATTTATATATAATTCATATAGTCATCCATGGAAATACTGAAATGCATGTGTAGGATGGTGGGAATTTGTGGGGAGGGTGGGAAGGAATGGGATTGGGAATACTCTCAAGGCTTTGCTTGATGCTTTATTTCTTATCCCAAGAGACTGAACATACAGTATTTGCTGTATTTTTCTATAATCCCACTGGCCCCTCCCACCCCTCCTGCCACTTTTAAGTAGATGAATTTGGGTGTTTTTTTTTTTTTCACCATTTGGGTAAGACTCACCAATGCTCAGGTTCTTTTGGTTCTGCACTCAGAAATTACTCGTTGCTGTGCTTGGGGGACCGTGTGGGTTGCCAGGGACTGAACCAGGGTCAGGTATGTGCAAGGTAAGTGCCCTACTGCAGCCCTAGATGACTCTTTAAGGTCGCTGTACCTGTATTGTTTTTGGTCTATGCAGGTTTCACCCCTAATGCCAGATCAAAGCCCTTGTTCTCATTCCTTTCTCCACTCTACTCCTTTAGCAAAAAAATATATCATTTATGTTATATGTGATATCATTAAATGTATGCAATATTGTATCACTGTATCACTGTCATCCCATTGCTCATCAATTTGCTCGAGCAGGCACCAATAATGTCTCCATTGTGAGATTTTGTTACTATTTTTAGCATATCGAATATGCCACAGGTAGCTTGTTAGGCTCTGCTGTGCAGGCGAGATACTCTTGGTAGCTTGCTGGGCTCTCCAAGAGGGGCGGAGGAATCGAACCCCGGTTGGCTGCGCACAAGGCAAACGCCCTACCCACTCAGCTATTGCTCCAGCCCATATAATATTGTATATATGTATATATATAAATATATTTTTTAAATTAGAGATTTGGGGGTCATACCTAGCAGTGTCAGGGGCTACTCCATGGACAGTGCTCGGGGAATACTGCAGCACCTGGGACAAACCCGGGCCCCCTCCACCTTCCAAAGGCTGTGTACTAACCCTTTGAGCTGTTTCCTTCCCTCCTTACTTGCATATTCTTAAAGGGTCAATTTGGTGGCATGTGAATTACATCACTTATCAAATTAATATGATAGATTCAGCAACTGACTCAGAACATGCCATGGAGTAAGTGCTCAATAAATGTAGCACTGTAGCACTGTCATCCGTTGTTCATTGATTTGTTTGAGTGGGCACCAGTAACGTCTCTATTGTGAAACTTGTTACTGTTTTTGGCATATTGAATATGCCACAGGGAGCTTGCCAGGCTCTGCCTGCGGGCAGGATACTCTCAGTAGCTTGCCAGGGTCTCTGAGAGGGACAGAGGAATCGAACCCAGTCAGCCGCATGCAAGGCAAATGTCCTACCTGCTGTGCTATCACTCCAGTCTAATAAATGTAACTGATTTAAAATTATTCTATTTATCAATATATCTACCTACGTACCTATCATCTAACCTTAAAAAAATGGAGACTCAGTGCTGGAGAGAGAGAATGGGGTGAAGACCTGCCCTATTGCCAGACCAGGTCCTAATCCCCAGCACTGGGTACAGACAGCCCCCCAAACACCGCCATGGGTCATTCCTGAGCACCACACTGGGAATAGCATCCCAGCAACACTAAGGGTGGCCCAAACCCCCTCAAGGGCCTCCCTTCTTCCACAAATGAAAACCCTGGGGAGACTACCTGATTTTTCAGAATATTCTCTCATTTACCACTAAGCTGTGGAGAGAATCAAGAGCTGATCTCAGTTGCGGCTTCCACAGGCAGTGTTCTCACTCCGCTTTGTACCTGCTTTTCTCCCTTTAAGCCTCTCAGAGTTCGCAAGCCAGCTGCTAGGTTATTTGTGCTGCTTAATGGGAGCGAGACAGCTTCACCTTACACTGCCAACAACTCCCTAGTTACCAGCTAAAGCTAAGGTTAAAACCCAGAGCTTTTGAAGTTTAAAAAGTGATTTGTGATTGTGATGTGGAGGTATATTAAAGTAAAAGGTTCTGGAGCCACAGAGACAGCTCAGTAAGTTATAGCTCATGCTTTGCATCTCAGAGGCCAAGTTCAACCCTGGTACCATGCAATCCCCCTGCACTACCAGGGCCATCCCTTCCTAGAGTACCCAGTTGGGAGCAGCCCCTGAGTCCTGTTATGTGTCCCTCACACAAACAAAAGTAGAACAATAAAATGAGTTTCGAAGCATTTCCTTAGGTGACTTTATTGCTGTTCTCACCAATGGGCTCACAGAGGCACTTATTTTCTGTTAATAAGAAAGAATGTTTGGAGAAATTTACCAAAGTATTTTAAATAAGAATAATCAGGATGTTAAATCAGATAATTTACACCAAAAGATGGATTACATTATTACCTGGTCATCTGAAATACAAGTCCATACTTTATCATATTTTTAAAGGTTAATAATTACAAAGTTAATTCTCTCTTTGTAAGCTAATCAAAATCAGATGCGAACTGAATTATATGTGACTTAAGTTTCCCCATGTTTGCCACTTGGAGAACACTCGTAAAAATAACTTGACGAGAGAACCCCATGAGCATGAGAAGACACTTGATATGACACTATTTATAGAAAACAAGTCACCATTATAAATTAAGTGAAAGATTGAGAAGAGTCAACTGGTCAACCAACTCCACAACTCACCTCCAGTAACAAACACTGAGGTCATAAAAAAAAAAGATTTCTTTTTGGCTGACCCTAAAGTTTGATAAACAGGAGCATAGAGAAAGCAACAGTGTCTTGAGTGATGATGTTGCCTTCTCTACCTTCTTAAAGAAGAACAGAGAGGAATTTACTTTATTTGGCCACATTTCAGTTTCTTTTAAAGAATTAAAAACATTTGTACAAATAGTTGCTTTATGGATGGGAAGGATAAGGAGGGAGCCAGAAGGAGAAAGAGGAAAAGAAAGAAGGCACAGCAGGAGAAGGTAAACTTGATCAAATGACTTTCCTTCTTTTCAAAACAATGTCCAAGATGACCACACAGACATCAGCTCACCTGTGAGTCCACTGACCTCTTCTCTTCTCCTGAAGTAACATTAGACCTACAGAGCCTCTTACTGTGCTTTCTGCATCTCCGTCTCAGCCAGGAAGAATTATTTGTGTAAGCTCCTCTGTTACCTAGAGCCTGGGATTTTTTTCCCCAAGTGTCTTTGATTCAGTTTTGTGACTATTTACTGAGCATCTCATAAGTTCTAGGCATTTTTTTTTTAAATTTGCTTTTTTGGGTCACACCCGGCAATGCACAGGGGTTACTCCTGGCTCATGCACTCAGGAATTACTCCTGATGGTGCTTGGGGGACCATATGGGATGCTGGGAATTGAACCTACGTCAGGCGCATGCAAGGCAAACACCCTACCCACTGTGCTATCGCTCCAGCCCCAGTTCTGGGCATTCTAAGTTCTGGGCTAGTGGATATATTCAGGCAGTGTCTACTAGAGTATGCACTGAGGCTAGCAACATTTGTACCACCAAGGGATTTTGTTTGCTTGCTTCTGTTTTTGTCAGGGCTGGGGTTGCTCACTGGCAGTGCCTGAGGGACCATATGATACTGAGGAACTGAATTTGGGCCTCCTGCATGCAAAGCATGTGCTCAGCCAACCCATTTTCTCTTCTCCTCAGTCCTTGTCTATGAATTTGGGGTGGGGGAAGGCAGGGGTTTAGGTCCACACCTAGTAATGCTTGGGAGACCATATGTGATCCAAGGGATTTGAGCCAGGTCTGCTGTGTGTAAGGCAAGTGCCTTAAGCCCTGCATTCTCTCAGGCCCTCACCTGGAAATTTTTAAGAAATGCAAATTCTGTGTCCAAGGGTTAGTAGAGTAATCGGGGCACATGCCTAGGAAGTACATGGCCTGGGTTTGGTTCTGGGGACCATATGGTTTTCCAAGCACCCCTGGATGTGGTCCTGGAGGTTCCTAATACCACTCGGGGGCCCGGGCATTCGTGGCACTGCAAAGCCCAAATAGCACCACACCTTCCGTTGAACCAAAAGCCTTGTTGGCCAAGTATCACCGGTGGGTCTCCTGAACCTCCTGAGCATTGCTTCGAAGCCTTGTCAGTGTGAGGCAACTTTCATCCCTGGTGTTGTCTTAATGCACTGAGCACAATCTGTTACAGCCCAAACACAGGCCCTGCGGTTTGGGCTCTGGTGCCAGAAAAGATAATTGCACCAGGTGTGTATGAGTGCCCTGACTTCAAGAATGCAACTCCCAGAAAGTCTCATAGCTGAGTATGCCTGCAGTCCTCATTCATCACAACAACAGGAATGGGAGGGGGTGGGGATTCTCTCATTAGGATCTGATTCCTAATGAGAGGAAATCAGATTCCACAGTCCCCTCCCACCCTACACTTCTGGGACCAGTGGGACCTGGGTCAACAATTCATATTGTTAGTTTGTCATGGGTGAGTGTGAAGCACCAAGGTGTAAGAACCACTAGCATGAATAATTTCAGTTCAGTAATAGCCCAATAGCTCTCAGATGAATGAAAGACAACAACCACAAATGGCACGCGATGTTGGTCAGCTCTGAGTGTGAAGCACTCGCATATTTGTAAATACGCCCTCAAACTTCAGGGCCTCTTTCTATGGACCCTGGTAGCCTTTGTTTCCAGATGGTTTGTTGAGTTCTTTTCCTCTGTTCATTAATTCATTGATTGTGGTTCACTGCCAGTTGTGGGAAAAACAAAACAACAACATAATAAGGAAAACAAAAATAGCAAAATGGATGAAGTTGAAAGGACCTGCTGCGTATGAATCATGATATTGGGACAATCATCTGGGGTTTGTCTCATGAATTGGGGTGAAAGTGAATAGAGTCGGATTTGTTATTTCTGAGTTCCTGGCTAACTAAGGGTCTTCAAGCAGAGAGGCCATCCGGGGGCCGAGGCGGCTAGCAGAACGCAACTCAGCTATTTTGCTAAAGTTAGCACTTGCCTGGGGACTCAGGGCTTGCTTCACAAATGTTTCTGTTTAAAAGAAGGAAACACTTGTCTCTTCCAAGCTTCTGCTGGCCTTGGTTCTTCAGAGATCTGTAGGTTCTCAAGGGGGGTGGGGGTGGGGGCCAATCCCTGTGTCCTCACCCAGAGAATTAATATTCTCTGCCAGTGAATTTCAAGGGAGCCCCCACAGGCGCCCTGAAGCCTAGTCACTAACCCCCGGGAGCCTGGAGCCTTCGAAGATGAGGACACTTGGGTAAGGGTTTCACAGTCTGACTTGTCACATTCTAGAGTCTCACTTCTTGTTTTAATTCTGTTTGGAAACAAGAAAATCCTCTGAGATTTCATTTCAAAAGACCAGATTAACTTGGTGAGAAGAGTTTATAAAGAGTTTATAAAGAAAAACAAGAAAGAGTGCTTGAATATTAATCTCTGGGGAGGGTAGTGGTAAGTATCCCCAGTATTTGGGGGTGGGGGCAAGGTGGGGCCAGGAGGAAGGAGGAAGCCTTGCATAGAATCTCAGATGGGATCACAAGTCTTGTGTGGCAGTCCAGAGAGGGGGTCCTCTGGCCGGGGTAGGGAAAGCAGGACCAGGGGCTGGAGGTGTGGCAGAGTGGAGTGTGTGGCAAAGGTCAAGAGCAAATTGAAAGATCAAAATCTTAAGTGACCATTAGGGGGGTTTAGGGGGTGCTCATAGAGCCCCAAGTTCCATCTGCAGTGTCTCTCCCTGTCCACCAGGTGAAAAATATCAACTTTACTCTCTAAACTCCACGCCAGGCTGTTTCCACCTGGGGCACCCCAGAGGGGGAGGGGGAGAGCCCTCCCCGCCCCAAGGGACCCAGCCCCAGCAGCCGACCTTCACAACTCAACCACTGCCACACGCAAGGTCGTTCCCCACGCCATCAGGCTAAGCTTCACATATGAGTGAACATATTCCTGGACCTCATGGCCGCATCAGAAGACAATCCCTACCCATTTTCCATAAAATCATCATTGTTTCACTGTATCACTGTCATCCCGTTGCTCATCGATTTCCTTGAGCGGGCACCAGTAATGTCTCCATTGTAAAAATTGTTGTTACTGCTTTTGGCATATCGAATACACCATGGGTAGCTTGCCAGGCTCTGCCATGTGGGCGAGATATTCTCGGTAGCTTGCTGGGCTCTCCTGGGGGACGGAGGAATGAAACCTGGGTTAACCGAGTGCAAGGCAAACACCCTACCTGCTGTGCTGGCTGGCTGGCAAGAAAAAGTATTTTCAGAAAATTCCTAAATATCTTACTGCCTCTGTGGGCATGCCTGTTACCGTTTTTCAGGCTTCAGCACAGCACCCACCTGTTGCTGCTCAGGTGCCTTGGGCCATAAAATTACAGAGGGAACTATATATATATATATATATATATATATATATATATGCCCAAAAAAGTAACAATAACAAGTCTCATTCCCCTGACCCTGAAAGAGCCTCCAATCATTGGAAAAGACGAGTAAGGAGAGGCTGCTAAAATCTCAGGGTTGGGACGAATGGAGACACTACTGGCGCCCGTTTGAGTAAATTAATGAACAATGGGATGACAGTGATACTCTCTAAACCAGAGGAAAGTGGTCAGGGTTGCACCCAGGGAGAAAGAACTGAATCTCATCGCTCCAAAGATCCCTCTGCATGAGAAGAGGAAGCAGCTGCCAGGGCAGCAGGGGTGCAGGGAGGAGGGGAGGGGACGAAGGTGCTTCAGTCCAGGCCCTCCCTTCCCCCAGTGCCTCCTCACATTGTAGGCATACCAGAAAATTCTTTCAAATACCATATTTTGTATTGTTTTTTTAGGCTTTGGGGCCGTACCTGGCAGTGCTCAGGAGCTACTCCTGATCTAATGGCCAGGGATCACCATGGCAGTACCCAGGGAACTATCTGGTGCCAAGGATCAAGCCCAGGGCCTCACACACGTGAATGCTCTAGCACCAAGCCACCTCTCTGGCCATTTACCTTAAATTTCTCATGTAAAAGGCCAGGGAGATAGTACAGCAGGTGGGGTGCTTGTCCTGCACGAAGCCAACCCAAATTCATCCCCAGCACCCCTACGGTCCCCCGAGTCCCACCAGAGGTGAGCCAGGAGTAAGCCCTGAGCACAGCCGGGCGTGGACAACTTCTGGCCTCCACCCCACTCTGTAACTCTCTTAGGTCCTCTAGGCTGAGCACCTGCTGACGAGAAAGCCTTCCCAGGAGCCAGGTGCCGGCTCAGTGGCTGAGCCCCTGCTTCGAGAGTGTGAAGCTGCAAGTCTGACCCCATGCTGCCACGTGCACTGAGCAAGATCCAGGGAGCTCTTCCGTCTGAGGTCCCTGCCCCCGAGAGGGGTTTCTGGCCGCACTGAGCCAGCTTGCAGTGTGAGCGCCACAACCCAAACTCTGTGACTCTGATCATCATCGCAATATCCACAGAGGGATGAGAACGGAGGAGGAGACAATTAATTGATACTTATCGTTCAAATAAACTTGGAATTAAAAAAATTCTTTTCTGGGTTTTAGATGGTGGCAAGCCCGGGTGACTTGGAAGCCGGGTTTCTGCAGGGGGTGGAGGCGGCCCCCCAGTGGGTCATCAAGGGCCACCCTGCAGCTGAGCCGAGCACTGCCTCCCCCACACAGCACCCAGCTTGTTTTGACGCCCAAGAAGGGCACGTTGGAGCAGCAGAGAAGGTGGTATGTGAAAGCAAAGCTCATACATGATTGGTGAGACTACACAACTCTCCCCTCATCTTACAACAAATCAGTCCAAAGAAAACACCAGAAGCTCATTAAATACCAAGGCAACGACACAAATATTTACGGGGACAGAAATTCAAGCAACGCTAGCAAAAGCAAAGACTACATTTCAGATCCGTGTTAATTAAGCTTATAATTCTTTTCTCTTTTCCTTTCCTCCCTCCCCCTTATAATGTGCTGACTTTTGAAAACACTAAAATGGTGATTCCTTTCAATGTGGAGGTAAAGAATTAGACATTATGCTAGCACAGAGTTAAAACCAAGGCAAGCAGAATGCACACTTGGGTGTTCACTGGTCAATAATCAAGTTTTTATATAAAAAAGACAACACATTGTGTTAACTAAAATTAATTTTTTTGCCATCAGATCTGATACTGTATAATGATTATTACCCCTAGGAAGATAAAGTCATATAAATTATTTGTTCAAAATCCATTTCAGTTACGTGCCTTCATGTTGTACTGGGAGTGTTGCCTGATATCATAGAAGAACCAGGGTAGGGGAGAGGGGAGGGGCCTGGAGCAGCTGTGACTTTGAGCATGTCACCTGACTGTCCACAGTGAACTGTTTCTTCCTCCTTCTTTCTGCAGCCTGACTCAATCCATCGGAGCTGATGCAGCCCCGCCTCTGGCTCTCTCCCCATCCTTTCTTTTCTCTTCTCTCGGCACCTGCTGAGTCAGCCTCAGCACTGCTCAACCCGCAGGGAGGCCTTGGTCACTCCCAAGACACCCAAGGTAAGCCATGACCGTGTGTCTTACTGTTATCTCAGGACCCGGTGGGTCATTTCTGAGCACCGCAGGCTATTATTTACTCTGGGGTCAGCAGTTCAGACCTGCATCCCCCACCTCCTACTTCTGGCTGGTGGCTCCCAGCATCCTGACTAGTCACATCTGTGCAAGCCCCTCAAAGCATCCGCCTTGCTCTGCGCACACACTGCCCGTGGCCTCCTTTCACTGGGCAGTCAGCACAGCCCCTCGATGAAGTTGCCCAGCAAGTACCAGGTGGGTGCCTCACCTCTGTGTCTGCATTTCAACTCCAGGATTGCCCAGGGTGTCGTGTCCATACGCTATACTCGACACAGGTTTTCTGCGAGGTGTTCCCATTGATTCTGCTCACCCTCTTTTCTAAAGGGTGAGGGGGTTATGGATAAGAATCTCAGCCTTACTTCAGTGGGGTGCTATTTCATCGTCTCTCCCTGCTTCTTTACCTCTCCTTCACAGGCTGGGGAGCTGGGGAAAAAAAAAAGAACTTGGGGTCTGGAGAGAGAGTCTAGGAGTTAGCGCACTTGCCTTGTGTATGGCAAACACTGGTTCAATTCCTGGCGCTGCATGGTTTCCCCAACACTGTCTGGAGCAAGCCCGAAGCACAGAGCTGAGCACTGCTCCTGAGCACTGCTGGGTGTGACCCAATCTCACCTCACTACCCGAAAAAGGAAGAGGACTTGGTCTTAAATTGAATGCAGTTGTAAATTTAGGACCCCCCCCCCCATTAATGAGGCCATTGGATTTAGCTGATGCCCTTTCTCCTCCCTAGTAAAGCCAGGAATTTCCACTTGATTGTTCTTACCGTGTGGTTGACCCCAGCTTGACCTCTGGCACCACATATGGCACCCTCCCCACAAGCACAGCCAAGACCCATCCCTGAGCGCGCCACCCCCGTAAAATTCTTAAGAATTGAAAGTTCTAAGAGAGAACTTGGAAGTTGATGAGCTTTTCCTTTTACCCTATCTTTTATATTTATATAAAATAGTATATTTCAGAGGAGAATAAGCTAACTCACACAGGCTCACAATATTATTTGGTCTTATTTTGGGAAACTATGGAACAAAGTGACAAAGAAGAAAGAGGCTAATCTAAAATAGAGTTTTATAAACCTTTCCTAAATGGCCAGAGAGTAAATATTCTCAGTTTATGGGCTGTGAACTCTCTACCATAGCAAACAACGCAGCCATTGATAAGCTGATGAATGAGCAAGGTTAGGTCCCAGAATGTCCATTTACAGAAAAGAAGTAATACTCAGACAGCTACAACAACAGGAAGAAAATATGTTGGCAACGAGGAAGAAACATCAGAATCCTGTACACCTCTGATGGGAGTATTATGTGGTATGGTCACTATGGAAACCAGTTTGGTGATTCCCTCAGAAAGTTAAATGGATCAAGGGGTTTTACTCCTAGGTATTTTAAAAGTATACTTCGATGACTGATGTGGTCATTGAAGCCCTAGCCAAACAGTGTTTTCAAACTCAGTACATCAGGATCCTCCGTGAGCTGTATTATGGATCTCACCATTCTACAAAGAAGTGATCATCGACATAAAGAGAGGGGTTCAGTAGGGTGACACCATTTCACCGAAAACTCTTCAGTGCCACCCTTGAGAACATCACGCGACAACTGGAATGGGAAGGAATGGGAGTGAAGATAGACGGTCGGCAATTACACCACCTCCGCTTCGCTGATGACATTGTTCTCATAACACCAAACATTAGCCAAGTGGCACAAATGCTGGCCGACTTCGACTGTGAGTGTGGATATGTCAGACTACAGCTGAATCTCACAAAGAAAATGTTCAAGAGAAACAGACTAGTTCCTGATGCTCCATTTGCCCTCAATGGAACGAACATCTCCGAATGCAACAGTTATGTGTACCTAGGTAAAGAACTCAGCATGACAAACGACCTGGCACCTGAGCTGTGCAGGAGGAAGAGAGCAGCGTGGAATGCCTTCAAGAGCGTCAAAGAAGTGGTTAAGAGGACGAAGAACCTCCAGCTCTGGGCACATCTTTTCGACTCCACCATTCTTCCTGCACTAATATATGCCTCAGAGACCTGGGCCCTACGAAAACAGGAGAACGCTATTTGGGTCTCCCTAAGAGGAATCGAAAGAGCTATGCTTGGAATATCACATTTCACTCAAGCAAGAGAAGGAATCCGGAGTTCCGATCTCTGTCAACGATCAAGAATCAGGGATGCTGGCTCCTCTGCCAAGTTGTTGAAAATCAGATGGGCCGGATACGTAATGTGATTTAGAGATGACTTCTAGGCTAGAGCTGTTACTGACTGGATTCCACGGGAATTCAAAAGAATGCATGACTGCCCACCTATAAGACGGTCAGACTTCTTTGTCAAGACCCTAAATGAACGGTTTGAGGTTCTTCGTGTTCCTGGAGCAAGCAGACGCCATTGGGCTACACTAGCACACAACAGGGACAAATGGAGACATTACTGGCACCCACTCGATCAAATTGATGGAAAACAGGATGACAAGTGACACGTGACATCCTAAAAGTAAAAGCAGGTGCCAACACGTTCACGGGCAATAATGAGCATAGCAAGACCAGCAGAGAAGTGAAAAGGCAGAGGTGCCACTCATCACGCTGCCCCTCAGAAGCTGAAGTGACAGTGATTATTTTGAAGTCGTTTGAGAAAACTGGTAACGTGAGGCAAGGTACTCAGAGACCAAGAAATAGCCAGCACCTCCCAACACACACCTCTCCCATCAGACCCCCTCCCCCGCCCAGCTGGGTGTCACTCTGGTGCCCCTGCCACCCCTGCCCGGGTCCTGGCCAGTCGACCCCGGCATAGTGGAGTACGACCCTCCTGGTCGCCGGACTTACTCTCTACAGGAGAGGGAGTGGGAAGGAGAGAAGCCTCTGCCCTGGCCCTCCACGCACCCGCGGACTCCCACCACCACCGAGAAAGAACCACGCAGAGGGGGGAAAGCTGGTGGTCAATCAACTCACACAGGGGTTTTTATACACACATTTCAGGGGCAATCAGCATGTATCACTTTACCTTGTTAGGAGCAATACAGATGTTAATGATTAACATCTTCCGCTCTCAGGGCCAGGTGTATCAGCTCAGGCAGATGGTAACTGTTACATCTCTCATCCTCAACCAGTGTGCCTACGTGTGTGGAGTGCTGAAGCCAGCCCCTGGGCCCCTGTAAACAGGGCCAGCTCTTTCTTCCGGGGGCAGGGGATTTAGTCAAAGCCTCAGGCCGGCTACTGAGACCCCAGCACCACCCCCACTCCCAGCACACTCGGACTCTGCAATCCCCTGTAAGGGAATTCAGACTGCAGGCCATAAATTCTCCTTTGCTTCTTGCTAATGAGAACTCTGCCTCTGGGTGTTTGTTCTGTCAAACTCTTCAAGTAATTCACACATTTCATTGTTGATGAATAAAGCAATTTCTAAACTAAAATTTGATAGAGTACATGTAATGAGACTAATACGATGATTTGGTAATAGTAAAGAATTTTACTATTAGTATTCTGAACTGAAATATGCCTGATTGTTTTAAGACAGTTTATGATGCTGCCTTTCCAACGGTTATTAGACTTATTGCATTATTGAACTGCTAAGACTTTATTCACTAATAACTGCTATGACACAATTAAAGTGTGTATTCATTTACTTTTTAATTCCAGTAATAGTAATTATGGTAAAGTTTTTCTTCTCTAACCTAATAAATATTTTGATTGTTTTTTTTTAATGACACCTCACCTTGGAGTTTTTGGGGTTTTGTTCCTTACAGTATTTAAAAATGGGATCCATGGGGGCTGGAGCGATAGCACAGCGGGTAGGGCGTTTGCCTTGCACGCGGCCGACCTGGGTTTGATTCCCAGCATCCCATGTGGTCCCCTGAGCACCGCCAGGGGTAGTTCCTGAGGACAGAGCCAGGAGTAACCCCTACACATTGCCAGGTGTGACCCAAAAAGCAAAAAAATGGAATGCATATTTTCATGCTTTTATATATAAAAATATCTGATTAAAGATAATAACCAAATTTTGTATCATTATTGCTGGGGAGAAATGTTGCTGATAGTAATTTTTAACTTGTGTATATATAGTTTTATTGATCATTGGGACTGATTTGTAAAATTTTCTGTTATTACAAAAGTAATTCATTACAAAAATGTATATAGTCAAGACAAAATTTTAATACACAATACAAGACTTTTTGGTACCCTTTTATATTCATTCATGTGTATGATTTTTTTTAATGAAATATGCCATTTACGGGCTGGAGCGATAGCACAGCCAGTAGGGCATTTGCCTTGCGTACGGCTGACCCGGGTTCCATTCCTCCGTCCCTCTCGGAGAGCTCGGCAAGCTACTGACAGTATCTTGTCCACACGGCAGAGCCTGGCAAGCTCCCTGTTGCGTATTAGATATGCCAAAAAAAGTAACAACAAGTCTCACAATGGAGATATTACTGGTGTCCACTTGAGCAAATCGATGAGCAACGGGATGACAGTGACAATGACAGTGACTTTGTCTAAAGGGATATAAATAGATTCCGTTGATCATTTTGTAGGTCTCATGTTCATGGGACTTTTGTATGTATAAATTAACTATTTTTCTTCTTGTAAGATCACACCAACAAAGAAAACTAAGAAAGGTAGGGGAAATCTTTCCTTCCCTGACAGTGGGAACTCCCAAATGTCCACCAACAGGTAAACAAATAGTTGTATAATGTCCACTAGATTATGATTTAGCTATGAAAAGGAAATAAAGCACGGCCACATGTGATCAAGAGGATGAGTGCCAAGTTTATGTGAAGGGAAAGATGGAAGCACCAAAGGCTCCATGTTGTATGATGTATGATATCATTTATATAAGAATCACTCCGTAGAGACAAAATACAGAGCAAAAATTTCCAGGGTTTCGAGCAGGGGGGAAAGGAGAAATCACTCCATGGATTCAGAGTTTTACTTTGAAATGATGGCGATGTTTAGAAATGAGAGAAAGGTGGTTGCACAATGCCTTAGAGGTAAGCTTCTGAAGTTGTTTGCTAGAAAATGGTTACTTTGTGTTCTATGAATATTAAATCAATAAGTTATTTATAAAAACAAGAAGATGTGACCCATGGTCTATTACTGGCCAATTCCCATAATAAAGGAGAGAATACAATGTCTGGGTGAATAGTGAGCTTTTATTGTTTAAGACTATTAAAATAATTTATCCCATGAAGAAACAGATATAAAGCAATGTTTGAAGTGTATTATTTTCAGAGCCAAGAATATTAGTGAGCATGAAGATGCTGCCAAACCCAACCAGGTGGGTTTTGGACAATTTTTAGGCTGAACTGAAATCCATTAAATCTTCTGGTAAATTCAATCTTGAAGAACTTTCACTATTTTTAGTGCCCACTGAATGTCTTCCATTCCAATTTTGGGAACTAAAATAAATTTTGGGCCTTTTTGTCAACTTCCTGTTTCTAAGGAAGAAGAACTAGAAAAGTCTCATGTAAAAATGTTCCAAAAATTTTCTGCAACAACAAAGAATTCCACAGAAACCAAAGAATTAGTTCATTGTGAAAGAATCTGGAAGACATTGGGTATTTTTTTTAAAATAAGCATTATGGATGACTTTCTCAAAGACAACTTGTGATTCAATAAAAAAATACTATACAAGAAAAAAGATTATTATAGCTAAGGCTCAAGTTTCTTATTCTTTTTGGTTACTCCTTGCGATGTTTGGTTTCAACGTATAGGACTTAGGGGTTGGAAGGGCTACACTTGCTATACTGTTGAGTGTTTACACAGTGTTAGGGATCTATGCCGTGGACATGTGAGACATGTGTCCCACTACTTGAACTACATCTTTGGCCCCTCAACTTTCAAATCATCCACTAAGATGATTTTTTTACATTTTGGGGAGGTGCCTTTCTTGGCAGTTAGAATTCTAATGCATCTGAGAGGGTGGTGGTATAACCCAGCAGTCCCCTGGATTGCTCCTGGGTCATTGCTTGACACCATTAAATTCAGGGATTAAATTCAGGTCCTGCACATGCAAAGTATGTGCTTCAGATCTCTGAGTTACCTCCCCATTTTGCTAATGCAGTGCTTTGGTCCCCTGCAAATTGTTTGAGATGTGTCACCTGTCTTTAGTAGAATGCATCTTGTTTCTATTTATGTCACTGAAATTAAAGAATGAATGTTGAAAACAGTTCCGGATTCTGCAGATACAGTTTCTTTTGGATTCCTTGTTATATTACTGTTGTAATCTGGGTTTTGCACATTTGGAATCTTAAGGCTTGCAATGAAAGCAGCACTTTGATAAGAGCTGCCTGGGTCAACCAAAATTTAGCACAGATGATCTCTTTTATAATAATGACAATTTAAGAGAGACTAGTCATCTGCTTCTGTGTGGCACCATTGGTGGCTACATGTTCGTGGGGTCATTATGATCCAAAGTCTTAGCTTTACTAGTATCATCAGATCTCCAGACAAATCAGGCTTTGTAGACTGATTCCCAGTAATCAAACTCACAAAACACGGATGAATAAGCCACCCTCAATATCTGCCTGGGCAAATTAAATAAAACCTAAAGTTTACTTAGCGCTGACTGGCACATATAATTAAATGTGCTGGAAACGTTGGCTTTTATTCCAATCAGTTACCTATTAAGCAGTATTTATTTGCAGCATAAGATAAACACTGACAATTATTTTCTCTTTGGATTTCTAATTTAGACTCAGATTCACACTATCCTTCTCTGTGGCAGTCGCAGTAAGTCACTGACAAAGCTGCTCTCATTCTCAGG
This sequence comes from Sorex araneus, assembly GCF_027595985.1. Taxonomy (NCBI): domain Eukaryota; kingdom Metazoa; phylum Chordata; class Mammalia; order Eulipotyphla; family Soricidae; genus Sorex; species Sorex araneus. Next base: position 334,316,346 of record NC_073303.1, on the reverse strand, counting down.
CAGTCATAGCCCTCACTCTAGGTACTCCAGGCTTTGCATGGTCTTGAGAGATGCTCTTGTTTCCTGATGGTATCTGACAGAGCTGATGGGCCCTGTTTACAATGACCAAGTGCTTTGCTTCTGCAGACGTCTACCAAGGTTTGTTTCTATTGATTCCTGTTGGCTTCTGACACCCGTCAATGAAGCTCTCACCATCTGGACTTGGGCTGTCAGCTCTGACCTTGCTTGTCATGCGAATCCACACAACAGGGTGGAATCCACTTGTCTGCTCACACTGATCACTGAGGTGTGCCTGTATCTCAAACTTTCGAATTTTCTCAAACTCTGAAGGGCACTGAACTGACACAACTCCTATCCTTGCTATTAATTCAACAAACCTTTGGGAACAGAGACGAGGTCTGTGGAGGCTGAGGGAGAGGCTGGTGGTGGTCACTGGTGGAGAGCATAGGCTGGAGCAGGTGTGGGTGGGGCAGAACTGACTGTAAGGTGGGGACCTGGGGGACCCAGCAGCCCACTGAAAGCACTTCGTGCCCCCCAGTTGATGGAGGTTAGGCCAACCTGTGCAAGAGCTAGGCAGTGGGGTGCTATCTGGAAGCACCAGGCTCAGAAGTGGGAGAAGGACAAAGCACGGATGGGGGAGCCTGCAGCTGAGCTGAGAAGGGGTGCGACCTTCCCTAAGACCAGCAGACCTGAGTGAATGGAAGCGGGTGGTGATCTGAACTGGTGCAACACGTTAGTTCCCGATGCCTGCCACAAACCACAGTTTCAGAGTTCAACTTGAGAAATAAAGACCCTAAACACAGTCATGGGCCCCAACACAGCCACTGTTGATCTGTGCAGGGAAGGCTTCTAGGGGTCAGTGATGCTTTGGGAAAGGATTAGGACAGACACAAGTAATCACTCAAATGAGGTCTATTTCTCCACACTACAAAGTCCACTGGGGCTTTGCAGGAACTTGTTGCTGGGAGCCAGTAATGTGCTCGGGACTCCTGGAACTGTCCTGGTCCCAGAGTCTAATTGAGCTCACCCTCCCCAAAGCTTTGCCCTTCTTGTGTTTAGTAAGGGTGCCTCAGTGCAAAAAGGTATAATAGAAATGGCATCTGCATTTGTATGTTCATTGCAGCACTGTTTACAATAGCCAGAACCTGGAAAAAACTGAAAAGCCCAAAAACAGATGAATGATTAAAGAAACTCTGGTACATCTACACAATGGAATACTATGCTGCTGTTAGAAAAGATGAAGTCATGACCTTTGCATATAAGTGGATTAACATGGAAAGTATCATGTTAAGTGAAATGAGAAAGAGAGAGACAGACATAGAAAGATCACACTCATCTGTGGAATATAAAATAACAGAGTGGGAGACTAACACCCAAGAGTAGTAGAGATAAGGACCAGGAGGTCTACTCCATGGCTTGGAAACTGGCCTCACATGCTGGAGGAAAAGGCAGCTCAGATAGAGAAGGGAACACCAAGTGGAGGATATTGGGAGGACCCATTCAGGTTGGAAGATGCAAGCTGAAAGTAGACCATAGACCGAACATGAAGGCCACTCAATACCTCTATTGCAAACTACAACACCCAAAAGGAGAGAGAACAAAAGGGAATGCCCTGCTGTGGAGGCAGGGTGGGGTGGTGGGGGATGGGGTGGTGGTGGTGGGAGGGATACTGTGATCATTGGTGGAGGTGAATGGGCACTGATGGAGGGATGGGTAAACTATCACTGTATGAGTGAAATGCAAACACAAAAGTCCATAAGTTTGTAACTGTACATCACAGTGATTCTCTCTAAAAAAAAAAAAAAAAAGGTGCCTCAGTGGACCAGCACGAGGATCTTACTATTTATTCTGACACCTACTGATGGAAACTACCCTGTCAAAAAATATGCTCCCCTCTCTCTTTCTCTCTATATTTCCCTTTGTGGGGCTGGAGAGTGAGGGGTTAAGGGGTTAAGGTGCTTGTCTTATATATGTCCAACACAGTTCCATCCCCAGCACCACATATGGTCCCTGGAGCACTGCCGGGAGTGATCCTTGAGCCATGAGGAGTAAGCCCTGGGTACCACAAATGAGACACAAATCTCCTCACTGCAAGTCAAAAAACAAACAAACAAATGATACTAAAAGCCCAAACCAGTATGTTTTCTAATGGACAGCAGCTCTTTGAATAATTTATCCACTAACACTTCCAGAAGAGCCAATGTGGTGAGGGTCTGTGGATGTAAACACAGCCCAAATTTCTCCTCTGAAAAAATTTCTCTTTGAGAAAAGTTGAACAAAAATGGAAAACTTTTGTAGAGAACTTTACTCATCACCTGCTTCTTACAGCAAATGCTTCAAATAAGAATAATTTCCATGTTTAGGTGCAGAATCTACAGTTAAGGGGGTGATAAATAATTTCTTCAGTTTACATGAAGCTGTGTGCTGTGGAAAGAGCACTCAAAGGAGCCGTTCAGCTGCTGATTTTTGACCTTAACTGGTCATGGTTATGTTCACTGTGTGCATTGGGCTGGAGCAATACAGTGGGTAGGGTGCTTGCCTTGCACAGAGCTAACCCAGGTTTGATCCCCCAGCACCCTGTATGGCCCTCTGAACTCCACCAGGAGTGATCCATGAGCACAGAGTTAGGAATGATGTCTGAGCACCACTGGGTGCAGAGCCCAAACAAACAGGTATAAAAAGTTCAGTGTGAATCACTGGGGCAGCGTGAACCACAATAACCCCCTGTCCACCCGCCTGCCCGCCCTGAAAACTGCTGACAGAGGGGTGGAGGGTGGTGCGTGAGCCAAAGTCTTTGATATTGGAAAAGGCAAGTGGCCTCCAGGGATGAGAGAAGCGCCAGGGGCTTAAGACCTCTACAGGGTCAGGAAAGGCTGTGGCACTAAGTGACCAAATGATGTGGATCTAAATAAACATTTTCTTTTTTTAATGCTGAAAAAAGCTCTCCTGATTTGTGCCTGCTTGGTGACAAGGTCATCAGCCTTTTCTCAGATGGAACACATCATTTTCTATTAAAAATCCATTTCCAAATAACCTGACCAGTCTGCTTCAATGTCAGTTTATCTCCTAAAAGGAACTGAAAAGAAAAGGAAATAGGAAAAGATTTTGTGTTTTTTTTTTTTTGCAAGGGAAGCAGGCCTCTTGGGATCCTCTGAGGAAATGGCAGGGCTGAGTCCAGCCGAGAGAGGTCAGCGGGGCGAATGTTTTTATAGGACATCAAAGACGATGCAGACAGCAGAATCAAAGCTAGAGACGAGGCACGCTTTCATATATAACTTTCATAATCCTTGGACAGGCTTAGAAAAGCATTCCAGTTGTGGAGAGCTGGCCTGAGCTGATGTATTAAGAACCTTGATAAGGGAGTGAGGGCAGAGGATTGAAATGCGGGCATTGCTGACGGAAAAGACCGACGCTCTAACCTGATGCATAGCAGGCACCTTATTCTACAAAATCTGTCCTCTAATTTTAACCATCCAAGATGCTTATCGGTTTAGTCATCTGCTCTGGAACTCCAATCTGTGCTGGGGAACCATAGGCCATGCCAGAGATCAAATACCACTTGGCTGCATGCAAGGCAATCAAGGTTTAGCCCTGCACCCTCTCCAAGCCCTGATCTGGAACTCAATTTTAAAAAAAAATTTATTAGCGAATCATTGTGAAGTACAGCAATAGACTTACAAACTTTCATGCTTGTGTTTCAGTCATACAATGATCGAGTACCCATCCTTCCACCGGTGCCCATTTTCTACCACCAATGGTCCCAGCATCCCTCCCACCACCCCCACCCCGCCTCTGTGGCAGGGGACTCCCTTTTGTTCCTTCTCTCCTTTTAGGTGTTGTGGTTTGCAACAGAGGCATTGAGTGGCCACTGTGTTCGATCTATAGTCTACATACTATACATGCATGCATCTCCCAACCCGAGTGTGACCCGGAACTCTTGCCCACCCCACCCGACCATGGAGGCTGGGTGTGTAAGGGCCCAGTTCTTACAGAAGTAATCTCAACTCTGAGTTGCCCTCTCAGCCCTATCATCTCAGTGCCAAGCGATCCTCAAATTCATTTCATCCCCATGCAGGGTAGAGGCGGAGGCACCAGCCCCTTCTGCGGAAACAGCTCCTGCTGTGCTTGACTTCTTTTGCTTAAAGATAAGGGTGTGAGTCAATAGAAATGTGAGGAGGGAGATGATGCACCAGCCAGAAGGAAGAAAATCACAGGATCCAGGGAGTGGACCTGCTTTGGTTCTGATCCTATCTTAAACACCAGCACTAACCACGCGACTGTGACCCACTAACTCAGAGAAGCTCTGAGAGTGCTAAGGGGGAAAGCTGACTTCCTTTAGCATAAATTTTTCAACAATACAGATGGACTGCCTATTGACAAGAGGAAGCAGATTTCCACTTCAATAGAAACCATTTTCAACAGTTAAAAACAGAATCCAATTAGGATATGTATAAAAGACAGGAGACATTTCCCTGAAGAGGCTACAGATGGCAAATAAACACTTGAAAAAATGATATATCATTAGCTATCAGGGGAGCGAAGATAAAACCACAAGGAGATAGTATAGTACTACATGCCTATCAGAGGGACTCCCATGAAAAATACTGAGGAGGGCAAATGCTAGTAAGGAGGCGGGGAAACTATCTGATCACTCACACACTGATGGGGCAAACGTAAGCAATTTGGCAGTTTCGTACACAGATGAATATGCTTTTATCATAGCATCCAGCAAGTACACATTTGGGCATTTACCCGGAGAGATAAAAAAAATCTTTGTTCTGTATGTGGCTGTTCAAAACAGCTTTATTTGTAATAAGCTCAATGTTTTCCACTTAAGTTAATGGTAATAGCATTTCCAGAGTGCATGACACCCTCCAAATAACCTGCCACCTCATACTAAATAGGATCACTCTACTTTTTAGACAGTGGAAGAGACTTACAACCTCCAATCTAGAGGGGAATACAGAGAGCTAATCTTCAACATAGGAGTGAAGAGTTGAAGTGGAGCAAGGAAAGCCTGTTCAACAAGTGGTGCTGAGAAAAGGGAGCAGACATATACAGAAAAATGCATCCAGGCCTCTATCTCACTCTGGGCATAAACATCATTTCAAAATCGGATCAGAGACCTCAATATCAGACCTGAGTTCATAACTGATATTGAGGAAAATACAGACAGAACATTTCAAAATTTTGAATCTAGAGGCATTTAATGTTTCAATGCTATTGGACAAACAAGTAGAAACAAAAATAAAAATACATCAAATTAAGAAATTTCTGCATTGCAAGAGAAACAATGACAACCCCCACCCGCAAAAAAAAGACACCCACATAGGGAGAAAATATTTTCCCACTATCCATCATACAAAGGGTTAATAACCAGATAAATAAAGTTTTAGTAAACAAGAAAAAGAAATCAACCTCATTAAAAAAAAATGTGGAGGACAGATGAACAGAAACTACCACAGAAGAAGATAAACAGATGGGGCCAGAGCAATAGCACATTGGGCCAACCAGCGTTTGCCTTGCGTGCGGCTGAATCCGGCTGAATCCCCGTCATCCCATATGGTCCTCTGAGCACTGCCAGAAGTAATTCCTGAGTGCAGGGCCAGGAGTAACCCCTGAGCACTGTTGAATGTAACTCAAAAAAGAAAAAAAAAATACACAGATGGCTAATAGGTATATGAAAAAATTATTGCATCATTTATTATCATGAAAATGCAAATCAAGAGAACAATGAGGTATCACCTCACACCAGTGAGATTGGCACACACCACAAAGAACAAAAATAACCAGTTGTTGGCAGGGATGTGGGGGAAGAACAAATCCTCATCTTAGGTTGGTGGAAAGTCTACTGGTTCAATCTTTTTGGAAAACAATATGGACGCAAGTCAAACTACTAAGAATTAAGCTTCCTTATGACCCAGTAATTCCACTTTTTTGCATCTATCCCAATAACCCAAGGAAGGACATTTGCAATGCTCATTGCAGTATTATTCACAATAGCCAAAATATGAAAACAACCCAAATGTTCAAGAAAAGATGACTAAAGAAATCATATAGTATGGATGAAATATTCCTTAGCTTTAAGAAAATATGAAATCATGAGAGAGTTTCATGGAGAATGAAATAAATCAGGAGAGGGACAGAATCAGAATGATCTCTCGCATATGTGGGTCACAAAGAAGCATGGTAAGGGAAAAACAAATGGTCAGATCTGACAGAGCCCGAGAACTGGTCTATAGAACTGAGTTTTCTGTGGTGAGAGATGAGGCAGGGGTTTGGTAGTGAATGGGGACACTCTGATGGGAAGTGTTGTGTAGGAACACTTATGCATAACCCTTTTATTAACAGTATTATAAGTCACGGGGCTGGAGCGATAGCACAGTGGGTAGAGCATTTGCCTTGCACACGGCCGACCTGGATTCAATTCCTTCATCCCTCTCGGAGAGCCCGGCAAGCTACCGAGAGTATCCCGCCCGCATGGCAGAGCCTGGCAAGCTACCCGTGGTGTATTCGATATGCCAAAAACAGTAACAAGTCTCACAATGGAGACATTACTGGTGCCTGCTTGAGCAAATCGATGAACAATGGGATAACAGTGCTACATACAGTACTATTATAAATCATAGTGCCTAAAAAAATCAAACCAAAACAAACCGAAAACTAAACCCAATTTGGAGGGCTGGAGAAATAGCTCAATAGGCAGCGGGCATGTTTTGCACATGGGAGGTCCAGATACAATCCCTAGCACCTAATGCTCCCCACCTAAGTCATCACTGGGAACAACCCCCAGCACAGAGCTGGGAGTACCCTTAAGCACTGCCAGGTGTGGGCCCAAAACAGAACAAAACAAAACAACAAGCAAACAAAATTGATGGAAGCCAGGGTTACTGAGCAGTGGTATTTTCTTTTCTTCTTTTCTTTCTCTTTCCTTTTTTCTTTTCCTTTCTTTTCTTTTCTTTTCTTTTCTTTTCTTTTTTCTTTTCTTTTCTTTTTTCTTCTTTTCTTTTCTTTTCTATTCCCCCCCCCTTTAAGCAAAATTTTATTAGTTTGGAAATACATGTTGCAAAAAAGTAAAGCGCGCCAGAGGGGCGCATGCACTCACGGGTTCTCCAAGCGGCTCTGTCTCACCTCTTGTGTCCAGTGCTCCGGAACCGCTGTGTGTGCTGTCGGTCGAGGGCAGGTGACGGAAGGAAGCTCGATCAGTTTGTTTCGTTCTCTCAGCTTCTCCTGAGTCTGGCCCCCCCTTTGCCCCACAGTCTCAGTTTATATAGCAAATTACATAGGGCGGTAGCACAAAGGTGGGTTTAACATCAACAAATCAACAAAGAAGGGTAAGACCATTTCTTGAGGAGACTAACAAAATCTCATCTAAGGAAATCTCATCTAAGGAGATCCACTCAAGGGAGTGGTTCCAAACAAGGGTGTGTCAGGGTGTGAGCTAGTAATCTGCTTAAATAATTATAGTAAATCTACTTCTAATAATTCTAGCAATGTCATTCTGTATGAGCACAGTAAGAGACATAAATTTGGTTCTTCCTAAGGACATCTCACTATACAGTCCTCAGGCCAGGTTAATCTTCCTAACCCCAGCAGGGTCCTAGTCTCGTTGTTACCTTTGGATCATGACAGCATTGTCCATGATCATGCCCTCAACTTATAGTTGAGTATTGTGGCGCTTTGGCCTGGCCTATCTCGATGCCAGGGTAGCACATAACTCACCCTTGCCCTGGATTCGTCCTGTCCCTCGCCGGGACCCTGCTTTTGGGGTGCTAGAAACTGAGGGCAACTGAGTTAAGAAAGCAGATGCCCAGGAGTAAATATTATTGGAGTCAATCAACTCCCAAGTTACAAGCACAATATTGTCTTCCTGTGTCCATACAGAAAGGACATTGCTTTGAGGTAAACTATGTTCCCTAAGGCAAGGCTAAAAGAACAAACCCCATGTTATCCTACAACATGTAAATTAAAAAAAAATTTTATTAATGAATCACCGTGAGGGTACAGATACAGATTTACATATTTTCGTGCTTGTGTTTCAGTCATACACTGCTTGAGTACCCATCCCTCCACCAGTGCCCGTTCTCCACTGATGATCCCAGCATCCCTCCCACCCCCCCACTGCATACCCCCCACCCCATCCCACCTCTGTGGCAGGGTGTTCTCTTTTGTTCTCTCTCTCCTTTTGGGTGTTGTGGTTTGCAATGGAGGTATTGGGTGGCCATCGAATTCAATCTATAGTCTGCTTTCGTCACGCCTCTCCCATCCCGAGCGGGTCCTCCAACCACACTTTACTTGGTGTTCCCTTCTCTATCTGAACTGCCTTTTCCTCCAGCATGTGAGGCTGGCTTCCAAGCCATGGACAAACCTGGTACTTATTTCTACTATTCTTGGGTGTTAGTCTCCCATCTGTTGTTTTATATTCTGCAGATGAGTGCAATTCTGCTATCTCTTTCTTACTCATTTCACTTAGCATGATACTTTCCATGTTGATCCACTTCTATGCAAAGTTCATGACTTCATCTTTCTGACTGCTGCATAGTATTCCATTGTGTAGATGTACCAAAGTTTCTTTAACCAGTCATCTGTTCTTGGGCACTCAGGTTTTTTCCAGATTCTGGCTATTGTAAACAGTGCTGCGATGAACATACAAGTGCAGATGTCATTTTGACTATACCTTTTTGCCTCTCCAGGATATATTCCCAGGAGTGGTATTGTGGGTCAAATGGGAACTCAATTTCTAATTTTTTGAGGAGCAACCATATTGTTTTCCAAAAGGGCTGAACCAGTAGGCATTACTACCAGCAATATAGGAGGGTCCCTTTCTCCCCACATCCATGCCAACAGCGGTTGCTTTTATTCTTTTGAATGTATGTCAGTCTCTTGGTAAAGCATTTTCTTTGCAAGCATGAAGCTCTGGGTTCATTTATCCCTTACACTGTAGACAAACAAGTTAGTGATAAGCAGCACTTTTCTTTTCACTGCCAGCAATCAAAGGGCCTCACCATATGACGCATGTGCTCTACCACTGAGTACATCCCTGGCCACAGTGTTTTCCTATGAAAACCCAAGTCCAGCGTCGAAGAGATGCCTCAGAGTGGAGCACATGCTATGCATGTGGGAACCCCAGGCTCAATCCCCCAGCATTGTCTAGTCCCCCCAATACTATCAGGAGCGTTCTCTAAACACTGGAATCTGAACAGTGGAAACTGCGCCTAAGTGCCCCTCACTGTCCGTCCTCCGAGATTGCCCAAGTCCATGAAAACTCCAGGTCAAACCTTCAGTTCTCTTATGGGCTGTAAGGTTTTTCTCAGACTTTATGCTACTTCGAACCATCCTGTCTTTGCAGGGGGTGCCGCACTTGGGGATGCTCAGGGGTTAATTAGGTCCACACTTAGTTATTACTTTTGGTGGGGCTTGAGGAACCATAGTGGATGCTGGGGATGCCAGGGATGCCCGGTTGACTATGTGCAAGGGAAGTGCCCTGCCCTCTGTACTATTGCTCCAAGCCCTTTCCTGTAAATCTGTTCAGGGAGCCTCATATCCTTTTCTCTGTCTGTTGCCTATGTGGCACCAAGGCTCACTACTCTTAATTGCTCTTTAGTGCCAAACATTTCACATGAAGAGATACTTTTCTAAAGGATACTTAGATACTTTTCTAAGAGGACTCCTGTAACAATCCTACACTCCCCAGTGAGCTGTGAAAATCCTCACTCAGTAGGGCTGGGTAAGCCCCCCATGCAAGCGGGGGTTTCAAGTGAAAGGAGGTTTGCGGGCTCTCTGGGCGGCTCTCTCGCCATTTGTGCTTGGTGCTCTTGAGCTGCTTCTCCACCCGGGACGGCTGTTGCCTCGGACGAAGGAAGAACGAGAGCCAAGCTGGTTGCTGATTAGTTGCTGTTTATTCAATCTCTTGTCTCTCCCAGCTCTCTCCGACCCTCTCTCTGTGTTTAACCGCACAATTCTTTCTTTTCACTGTATCCATCTCTTCTCTCTCTCTCTCTGTTTCAAGCAATATATCGATCAATTCATTCAATCCATCAATCCATTCAACAATCCATCCCCAGCAATCAATCCAATAATCTAACCATTTCTCCCAACAATCCCCCCTTTCTTGCCAAAGCTGCTTTTTTTTTTTCTTTTTTGGGTCATACCCAACGTTGCACAGGGGTTACTCCTGGCTCTGCACTCAGGAATTACTCCTGGCGGTTCCCAGGGGACCATATGGGATGCTGGGAATCAACCCCGGGTTGGCCGTGTGCAAGGCAAACGCCCTACCCGCTGTGCTATGGCTCTAGCCCCAAAGCCGCTCTTTTATATCCTCTCACCAGACCTCCCCACGGGAAGCATGATCAAACATGTTTTTTCAGACTTCTTGACCACCCGCAGCCCATGAAGGCGAAACAGCCCTTAAGGTGTGTTTCTCCTCTCCTTAGACCTGCAACTTAATTAGTATCTTTAATTCTCCTTCCTAATATTTGCCATTCTGTATGGACACAGTAATAGATACTTTTAGGCTTGTAGGGTGACTCTCCTGGGGACATCTTATCACAGACTCAGACTACAGTGCTCAGGCTGGATCAGTCATTCCTAACCCCAGCAGGATCCGAATCTATTAACCTGAATATTCTCTCTTAATAGTAAATGCCACTGTTTTTGATGCTGTTGTTGTTCAACTGAGGCACCATTGGGTTTTTTTTTTTTTTTTTTTTGCTTTTTGGGTCACACCCAGCGATGCTCAGGGGTTACTCCTGGCTTTGCACTCAGGAATTACTCCTGGTGGTGCTTGGGGGACCATATGGGATGCCGGGGATTGAACCCGGGTCGGCCGCATGCAAGGCAAACGCCCTACCTGCTGTGCTATCTCTCCGGCCCCAGCACCATTGTTTCTTTATGTCCCATATATGAGAATGATGGGACTCCATACCAGACTGTTTTCACTCGGGGCACCCCAGAAGGGGGCAGGTGAGAACACTTCCTGCCCAAGGACAGTAGGCAAGTAGGTAACAAATCATAGGGAGTAAAATATATATCACCTCTTGGAGAGCCAAGCAAGCTACCCATGGTGTAATTGATATGACAAAACCAGTAATGATAGGTCTCATTTCCTTGACCCTGAAAAAGCCTCCAATCATTGGGAAACACGAGTAAGAAGAGGCTGCTAAAATCTCAGGGCTGGGAGGAATAGAGACGTTACTGGTGCCCACTCCAGGGATGACAGTGATACAGTGTAACAACCTAGAAAGGGCCTAGTAATTAAGAGAATTGAAATTTGTACTGATTAACATAAAGTCACTGCTGGATCTAAATATCAAGGAAGGATGGAGGAGGAGAAAAATAAGATAGGTAACAAATCACAGACTACAACTATATTATTTTCAAAACTGTAATTAGGTATTAACAAATAAAGTATATCAACAACTCTTAAGTTAGAGTGCAAAATGAAAGCACCTTATTGTTTTAAAGGTGCAGAAGCAAGAAAATACAACAAACTTATCCACCATTTAAACAGATGTATGTGGTGTGTAAATGCCATTCAAAAACATTTTCAATAGAAAAATGGTTTATAAATCAGTTTAAAGAAGATCAAAATATTGTTTAACATCAGTTTTAACTATAAATAACTAAGAAGAAAATATATGTCCTGTTTTTGCTTGAACATTTATGTCTTCTGCTCCTTGCCTTTCGGTGAAAACATTGCATTGTAAGGCTGCCGCCTCTTTGGACGAGGACAAGGATCAAGATCTTCCTTAATGTACCCTTAAAAGAAAATTACAAATTCAGATGACTGTATTCGCAACATCTATTTCTTTCAGCATATATCTAGTCTTATTTAATACCTTCTCACTTTACTTGGTTGTCTAATTTTTATGATATTGACAAATAATTTCACAAATTAGTACCAGTTTCTTCATTTATATTAATGATATTACTAAATATGTAACTAAATACATATTACTAAATATGTAACATTATGTACATTATCTCAGATGATGCTCATATTCCTTTGAAGCAGCTTCTAATATACTTATTTCACAGATAAGGTAATGGTGCCCAGGAAGTTAAATAACTCACTGAAGTTCACAAAAACCTAGGTAGTGGAAGAGGAAGAATCTTGTCCATGATCTTACTTCAGAACGAAAGCTCTTTTTTTTTTAAATTAATTTATTTTTTAATTAGTGAGTCACAGTGAGGGTACAGTTACAGATTCACACATTTTTGTGCTTGTTTTTCCCTCATGCAATGTTCAAGAGCCCATCCCTCCACCAGTGTCCATTCTCCACCACCAATGAACCCAGTATCCCTCCCACCCAATCCCATCCCGCCCCACCCCGCCTCTGTGGCAGGGCATTCCAATTTGTTCTCTCTCTCTCTCTCCTTTTGGGTGTTGTGGTTTGCAATAGGGTATTGAGTGGCCATCATGTTCAGTCTCTAGTCTACTTTCAGCACGCATCTCCCTTCCGCACAGGATCTCTAATCACATTTTACTTGGTGCAGAACCAAAGCTCTTAAGCACTTTCCTATTTTGTCTCCTCGAGGAAGTTAAATACTAAATATTTTTTTACAACAAATTCTGGATGACCATTTTGGGAAGACTGGTGAAGGGAAGTTGACAGGAGTGGAGGGATTGGTGTAGAATTATTGTATGCCTAAAACTCAACTAACAGTAATATAAATCATGACTCTTTAGTAAAAAAAATTTAAAAAATTTTTAAAAAGTTTTTGCCAGTGTATCTCACAGTGATTCATTTTGTATTTTTTGGGCCACACTTGGTGGTGCACAGGGTTTACTCCTGGCTCTGTGCTCAGGGCTCTGTGCTTCTAGAGGGGTTCTGGGAAACAATATGTGGTGCTGGGGATTGAATCCGGGTTGGCTGCTTACGATGTAAGTGCCTACCCTCTGTACTATCTCTCACTCTGGCCCTTATCTCATGGTGATCCAATGAATAAATAAATGAGTTTTTGTTATAGCTATTATATTAATAACATGTCCCTATATTATTCACATTATTCGTTTTTAAGGTGTCTCCCCGGTCATTGTAGTTTTTACTTTGACATATCCAGGTTCTAACCAGATTGTTTAATTCTACTTGATCACCAGGCAGAGACATCTTGTCAAGAGGGGCATTTTTTGGTTTTGTTTTGTTAGTGGAAAATAAGGGAACAGCCATTAAAGAGTTTTGGAATCTTTTGGAAAAAATTAACTCATCATTAAATATCTGGAACTCCTTTTTGTAGTATCAAGTATTAAACAAACCCAGGTCTCATACATATAAAGCATGTTATTTACCACTGAGACACAACCCTGTTCATAAATATCTGAAATATTAAAGCTGCATACATTTCTCACATTACATTAAGGTGTGATACATGAAAACTCTAGTTTCATGTTAATAATTGTCCAAACAAAGGTCCATTTTATTCAGATAGGATTAATACAATTCAGAGTACTTGTTTTGAAAAGATATTCTCTCTCTCTCTTTTTTTTTTTTTTGCTTTTTGGGTCACACCTAGCGATGCACAGGGATTACTCCTGGCTTTGCACTCCGGAATTACTCCTGGCAGTGCTCGGGGGACCATATGGGATCCTGGGGATCAAACCTGGGTCGGCTGTGTGCAAGACAAATGCCCTACCAGCTGTGCTATCACTCCAGCCCAACATTGCTTAATTGTAATTTAATTTTATTTGTTTTGCTTTTTGGGTCACACTTGGCGATGCACAGGGGTTACTCCTGGCTCTGCACTCAGGAATTACTCCTGGCGGTGCTTGGGGGACCATATGAAATACTGGGAATCAAGCCTAGGTCGGCTGCGTGCAAGGCAAACGCCCTACCTGCTGTGCTATTGCTCCAGCCCTGCTCTTTCATTTTTTAACATTTAATGTTGCCAGCAACTTTTGTAAAGTTAAGTCATTTTGATGGCAGAATGAAAGTAAAATTACTTCTCTAAATTTGAGTGACTTTTTGAGTGCATATATAATCACATTAAAGTAATTATAAATAATCTTTGAGACAAAAAATTACTTGAAAAGCTGAAGGATACCATTTACAGTTAAAAATCTATTTATATGTCACAAAATCAGCACACAACTTAGAGCAGACCACAGAGAGAGTTAAGAAAGTTAATAGGTTAGACTTGTGTATATACAAGCATTAAAAAAAAAATCCCAAAATGTTATAGTCTACTCTTACCTCTTTGCATACAAGTTTGAGTGGAAGGAAAACCAACTTCCCAGAAATTCTCTGGAGTGTTAGGAGGAATATATCGGAATCGGTGTCTTGAGCAGGAAGCCAGCTTCTTTTCTCTTTCTTCAGCTGGGAAATCTGCATAATACTAATAATAAAAACTAGTAAAATTATCACTAGTATGAATAATAGGCAATGTTATATGCTGACACTAGAAGCTAAGAAACTCTTACTCAATAAGCTAATAATAATCATTGTATTTAAAAATAAGTGCTGGTAATATAAAATGTTTGCTTCACAAATGAGTAAAGTTTATCTCACCATGTAAATCAACATATTGTTTCTTCCAGCAAAAAATTCTAAAATAAAAGTGCTAGCTGAACTTTACAGTGCACGGCAACATATATATACACATATACAATATATCATGTATATATATAATATATATGTATATGGATGTGTAAAATCTTCATCTTTGTCAAATTAGTAATAAAAATGCAGAGATGTGCATTTTTCCAAATAACTGATGTTCGTGGTGAGCAGTGAGTACCGAGTGGCGCCGGGGCAGCGGCATAGGCCCAGTCTGGGGCGCGCAGAGTCATTTCTCCAATAATGCCTTGGAACCGTGGCTCCAGCCTCGCCTCAGGCCGTGCTGTCCGCTCTGTTGGTGAGTGTCCTTTGGGCCTGTGTGTCCCCTGTGTCGTCACCGTGCTTTATCAGAGCTCTTTGTAATGCCCTTATTCTAGAATGTTTCCTTTGCAGATGATGAAAAAAGAAATGGTGCCAGGTACCACCACAGTGACGGAACTCTGCTGTTTTCTGGGGTTTTGTTTTTTCCTTTCTTAAAATGGAGTGTGCTGATGTTTCTAATTTGTTCAGATGACTGCAGAACTCGGAAATACTGTTGCTGCAATGGATGTGTGACTTCCTGCTATTGGTCTTTTTTTATATAAATATATATATATATACACACACACACACATCTATATATATGAATTTTTGAAAACTTTAGCTGTGCCATAAACTTTGGAAAAAAAGTATCCCAGTTCTACTGTGTCAGGTTGGCATTGTACAGAAATTCACAGCCATATTGGTCTAGAAACGGGGAGCAACTACCTCTCTCTTTCCATTTGTACAGGGGTAATCGCATTGTATTAAATATGTAAGGTATTTTCTACATGGGTTTGATTACAGAGACTAATAAGGTATTCTCTACAAAAAAAAATAGTTATTTGGATGTAACATGCGTGCTTGTAAGTAGTTTTCCTATCTCTATAGTTAATGAAAATGAAATGTTTATCTTTGACTGTTGCAGGCCTTAAGACTTCCCCTTTAAATTGGGTTTCTCAGAGCCAGGGATGTGGCTTGGTTGGCAGAGCATACCTTGCATGCATGAGGCCGAGTTCGGTTCCTGGCACCACAAAACAAAACAAAAACATACCAATCCTCATCTCCACCCTCCTCTTATGCCTGCCAACAAAAACCAAAAAGAAAAAAAAAGGACTAGATTTTCCTATTAGAATCAAAGGCATATTGCTTTTTAACAAATTTGATCATAAAGAACCTAAACTTCATGCAATCTAGTGTCCTTATACGTAAAAAATTATGTAGATCTTCAAGCTTTAGATCAAAGAAAACAAGTAGTAGTATAAAGCTTAATAGGATACAGACAATGGCAGTACATAATTCAGTCTATTCCAGCTTACACTAGAAGAAATTAAAATCAAAGAAATAATTTGCCAGGTATCAGTGAAACTGGTAACTTAGGATAAGATTTTAAGTTTCAAGAAAAAAAAATTAATACATTTTATTTTACACAAATCAGTGAAAGACTTTAGAATATCTCTGAAACTGGGTGTGCTTTTCATTCTTCTCATTGTCATGATTATAAATCTTTGTATCCTATTTGGGCACTGGGATAGGATGATCTTAGATATCATGATTCTCAATCAAAGGAGAGAAATATTGCCACCGAATTAAAACACTAGTAGCTATAAAAAGAATGAAAAAATTGGAGAGTTAGAAAACAAAGCAAGAGAGGAGTGCCAAGTCTTGTCCTAGATAAAGACTTTTTTGTTCCACTTCTCAATGAGATGGGAAGATATTTAAAGGTTTGTGGCAGAGAGGTGATGTAATGTTAACTTTCATTCTATAAAAGTTAGTAGGGAAGCCAAAGAGATAGTTTAGAGGGGAGGGCTTTACCCTTTTAAACAGCTGACCCGGGTTTGATTCCTGGCATTCCCTTATGGTCCCCCAAGCACCGCCAGGAGTAATTCCTGAGTGCAGAGCCAGGAATAACCCCTGAGTGTTGCCAGGTGTTACTCAAAAAAGAAAAAACAAAAAGGAAAAAAAAGTCAGTAGGGGGGGAAAATCATTCATTACTGGGTAAAACTGTACTGTGGAGAGACAAGTTTAAAAAGAATTTTTGTGAACATGAACCTCCTCAATATAATATATATAGCATATATACACACATATAAATAGCACTATAGCACAGTCGTCCCATTGTTCATTGATTTGCTCGAGCGGACACCAGTTACTACTCCGTTGGGAAACTTGTTATTGTTTTTGGCATATTGAATACGCCATAGTAGCTTGCCAGACTCTGCCGTGTGGGCAGGATACTCTTATGCTGGCTCTCCGAGAGGGATGGAGGAAGAGAACCCAGTTCGGCAGCATTCAAGGCAAATGCCCTACCTGCCGTGCTATCGCTCCAGTCCATATATAAATACATATTAATATATATATGTATATATATATTTTAAGGTGTGGGGCATTTACAACCTTAGTCAGACATATGTCTTGGTCCAGTGTGAGTAGTGGAAACAGTAAGTGGCTGGAAAGAAGATGTATTTTATAAATACAATCAGTGGGATTTAATGATAGATCAGTCACTAAGATATGAAAGAGGGCAGAGGATAACTATAAAAGCAAACCTTGGGTTTAAACAACTAGAATGAACATACAGGAGACTCACAGGTAAGGTCTGGGAATCAGAGCTAGAAAGTGTGTATGCCTGCTTTCGAACTGAAGACTGAACATGAAGACTGATAATAGCATGACATCACGACACATATGCTATAGTCAGTATGTGGAACAGGCAATGCAATAGATTTAGGAATTGTAAACAAACATGGTATTAAATAATTGGATGGCACTTTCAGTACTGGTCATGAGGGAGTAAATGAGAACAGCCTAATTCTACCCTATAAAACTGAAAAGTAGAAATTAATCATATGAAGGAATTTTTCTCAAAGACTGGACAACAGTTACAGGAAATTATTTCTGAGAGAAAGATAGCAAATAAGCAGTATTTCAAAGAGGTATTATTAGTTCCACATTGTAAAGAGTTATAGCAATATCTAAAAACTAGTGGTTTATTTTGTCCATGTAGCCCACATTTAGTTAAGATATAAAGGCTTTATGTAATCTCACGTTATGTTTTACTAAAAACTCACTTGACATGAGGTTTTACTTTACTATGAACTTGTTTTTCAGTACAGTGACTTCAATTTATATTCCTAAATTTTCTGTGTATTTCTTACCCATGCTTACCTGTACTGTAATCTATTTCACATATAACTGCAATGTACTCATTATCAAGATTTTTAGTTCAAAGTTGTTAAAAAATTTAAAAGAGAAACTAAATGCTTTTAGAAACTAAACTAAATTTAAAACTAAACATAAGGGGCTGGAGCGATAGCACAGCGGGTAGGGTGTTTGCCTTGCACGCGGCCGACCCAGGTTCGAATCCCAGCATCCCATTTGGTCCCCTGAGCACCGCCAGGGGTGATTCCTGAGCGCATGAGCCAGGAGTGACCCCTGTGCATCGCCGAGTGTGACCCAAAAAGCAAAAAAAAAAAACCACCAAAAAACAACAACAAAAAAACCCCAACTAAACTAAATGCCAAGAGGCAGGCAACTGATAGCTAATGTAAGATAATAAACAGAAGAAGAAAAAAAAATCCTCAGAACACGACTGGGATTATTTAGCACAGTGTAATTCTAATAGTACAATCTAGTTAAGTAGTTCAAGAAGCCAATATATGAAATAAAAATTTAATTATATTATAAGGTTGGAAGAGTTTACATACTTTGTTAGAAACAAAATGGGGAAAAATAAAGAGCTTATGGGTATACCATTAAAAAAAAATTAATTGAGTATATTCCTTTCCTGGGAGTGCTGGTTATAGTTGCAAACTTAAGGTTTCTTACAGGGACAGAAAATGCTTTCCTCAGAAGCACATATAAGAGTCTTCGCTGTAACACAGAGGAAAAATAAACACATACAAATTTGGGCTGTACAGTGGGGTAAGGCACTTGGCCTTGTATATGAATGTATCTGGTTCCTTCCCTGGACCCTCATATGGTCTCTCTCTTCCCCACTGCCCCAAACACTGTCAGGAATGATCCCAAAACAAAGAAATGAAATACAAATAAATATTGAAAAGGGAGGGGAATGCGATAGCTCAAAGGGCTGACTGTATGCTGGAGCTTCAGTCCTGGCACCAGTTGATTCCCTGTGTACTTGCCAGGAGGGACTCCTGAGCACAGAGCCACTGCGCACCACCAGGAGTACCACAAAACAAAATGAAGAAAAATGGCACAAATGTCTCTGGTAATAAGAGCTAGGGTGTAGGCTCCAGATCCAATTAATAAAAATATAAGAAACCGAAGCTCTCACTTTCATGTATTTATCACTCACAGGCCAAAGCTAGCATCTTCATATTTACTTGTCCTGTTATTCCTCACTCAAACTAGGTTTCTAGGTACAAATATGTTTGTTTGCATCTACAATTTAAAAATTACGTATTTATGACCTATAAAGCCATTCTTAAAAAAATACCCAAAAGAATAATGCTTATGTCAGTACTTACAATTTCACATTCCTTACATGTGTGTCCAAGCAATTTTCTTCTCTCTTCCTTTTTCCGAACTACCTCAATGTGAGGAAAATTTTGTACATTATTCTCTCTGGGGGGAAATAAATTTAAAATTAGCGCATCTGTTATAAAGATTTCTGGTTTAGGTTTTAAATTAACAAAGATAAAAACCCAGGGGACTTGAAATAAGTCCAAAACATACATACATTTTATTGGAAATTCTTATTTAGTCAGAAAAACAAATATTTCCTCATCTAGTTTTCATTAGATATTTATTAAATGCCTACTGTATGTTGGGTATTTTTTTACTGCTGTTTTCCTTTAACTGTAAAAGAAACTTCAACTTCCCATTTCTGACCCTTATCAGATAAAAATACTTTGTTTGGAGGTAAACCAAAAATAACCAAAATAAAAAGAAATGCTTGTAATTTGGGGGATGGGGGAGAGAGGGTGGGGAGTTTGGGCTACATCTGGCTGTGCTCAGTGATTAACTGTTTCTTTGGAAAATTGGTACATAAAAAATTATCATTTAGCAACAACAAAACAGTAGAATGCTAGCTCTTACTAGGGTCTGAGAGGCATCAGTGGAAATTAATTTTGGCTAGTCAGATTTCCTTCCCCCTGCCAAATTTTATTTTATTAAAGCACCGTGAATTACAAAGTTATTTATAGTAGGGTTTGTTAACACACAATGTTCCGTGACAGATCCCGCCAGTGTCAACTTCCCTCTCCCAGTGTCCCAGGTTCCCTCTCCAGTCACCCTACCTCAGCCCCAGCCCGCCCTCTTGACAGGCATCTTTTAAGTTTGGTTATTAAGTAAGTTTGGGTCTCGTAAGTACAGTATTGTTGACTCTGTGATTTGGATATATAGCTCTATCATTCCTTGATACCAATGATGGACCTGAATCCCCCTCTTGTTGCTTCTCACTGATTTTTTTCCCTTTCCCCTTCACTTGATTTTTTTCTTTTTCTCCCTATCCTCTAGGGACCTGTCAGATTTCTAAATTTCTGAACAGATATTAAAAAATAAAGACCCTGGTTAACTGAGTGACTCAATTTACCAATATCATAAAAGGAGAACGAGCATAAAACATTTTTAGTGGAGATTATTATGCTTTAAATTTAGTATTACTATGCCTTATTCTAGAATGACTAATATAAGATAGAATGTTAACAATCTTGGCATAAAAGATACAGAGTAGCATTAAGGTTCAAAATAAAAATTCTTAACATTTTTTTTGGTAGAGGCCACCTGGGGAGGGTTCAGTGCTCTGGCCTGGTGGTACAGTGCTGCTCTGGCTAGAGGTCCTTGTGGGGGCCACAGAGGCCAATTTGGCAATGCCAGAATGTCTAGGTGGTGCTGGGATCAAACTCAGGACCTTGAAAATGCTAGGTATATACTTAACTGCTTAAACTATCTCCCCACATTTGGTACCCTAAATACTACCAGGGATGACACCTGAGCATAGAGCCAGGAGCACTACCAGGGAACAACAAGGTTTTTTACACACTTTATTACAATTTATTTTTATACACTTTATGCTCATACTATAAAGAAACATACCATTTTGAAGTATACTAAAAATACTATTGAATCAATATGGGTTTCTTTGGTTTTGAGGAATATTTTATAGCTATTTAAGGTGTTAATAGGAGGAAGCTAAATTCAGACGAAACCCCCACTCAGGTAACAGTACGTAATAAACCCCCAAAGTTCATATAAAGTTTACATTAGAAGAAAGAAAATAACCATCACTACTGCTTAAAGAATATATATAATGGTAGTAAAATTTTTCTTATTTTCAAATTTTCATTTATATGCTTAAGTTCCACTTCTATTATATTCATAAAGTAAGTGATATACATTCTATTTTAACCAATTTAGCAGTTAAGATATATTCTGACAAAGATAGGTCTACTGTATCACACTGTTGCTAGTAGTCAAGTTCAACTTACCTTTCGTCATCTTTAAAATATGGCTCCACAAATGCTTTCCGTTTGATTTTATCTTGTTTATCACCATTAGCTATAAATAGAACAAACCATCACAAATTAAATTAGAACTTAAGAGAGAAGGGCCCAAGAGACAGTACAGTGGCCAAGATACTTGCCATGTACACAGACAGCTCTGAATTGATCCCCAGCACCCCATACAGCTCTCTGAGTCTGCCAGGAGTGATCCTTGAGTGCAGAGCCAGAAGTAAGTTTGAGCACCACCAGATATGACCCCAAACAAACAAAATAATGATAATAATAATAAATAAAATAAATATAAGAACATACAGAGGAATGATCTGCTATATTAAGAAAAATACAGCATATAATAAAATTTCAGTTTTTATTTGATTTCATTTTCTAAGTCCCTGGGTACATTGTTTAAATTTTCCAGAATAATTTTTTCCTTTCTCTTTCATATGGAAAGGATTCATCCTATTCAGAATTGCTGAAAAATTAAAAAAAAAATCTATGTAAGTATCTAAGACTTAAAAACTCTATATGAGCATATTCATTGCTACTCACCATCACAGACTGCAATGCATACTTTCTTTTCTTCTTAGATTTTTCTTTTGGCTTTTTGGGTCACATTCAGTGATGCTCAGGAGTTACTCCTGATGGTGCCTGGGGCACCATATAGGATGCTGGGGATCAAACCTGGGCAAGCTGAGTGCAAGGCAAATTCCCTATCCACTATACACTATTGCTCTGGTCCCTCATATTTTTCTTAAAAAAAAAAAAAAAAAAAACACCTATTTTGGGGCCAGAGCGATAGCACAGCGGGTAGGGCGTTTGCCTTGCATGTGGCCGACCTGGGTTCAATCCTTGGCATCCCATATGGTCCCCCAAGCACTGCAAGGAGTAATTCCTGAGTGCAAAGCCAGGAATAACCCCTGAGCATTGCTGGGTGTGACCCAAAAAGCAAAAAAAAAAAAAAAAACCACCCCTATTTTACATCACACACAAAAACTATATTAAAAAATATATACATATGTACACATATTATTTATATATGTATTTAGACCATTTCTGAGTGGTTCTTTTAAATGATAATGTGACCATTATCAAGACATGTACTCATCGATGCCAATATAAGACACTAAATAAACCAGTTTAAAACACTTTGTGTTAGGAGCTGGAACAAAGGTGTGGAGGGTAAAGTGTTTGCCTTGTACACGACTCACATGGGTTTGATTCCTGGCATTCCCTGAGCCTGCCAAGAGTGATTCCTGAGTGCAGAGCCAAGAGTAACTCCTGAGCACCACTTGGTGTGGTCCCCCCAATTTTTTAAACACAGAAACACTTTGCATTAGACTAAAATCGATGACTGCTTTATTATAGTAAGAAGGTGAGGTATTTAGAATTTTAATTTTCAATCAAAATAATCTAATAGTTTCTCTTATTCTTTCGACCACTACACTATATTATAAAATTACTGCTCTAATGAAAGGGATCTTAGAAGACCTACACATATGTAAGGTAACATTGGTTTTTGTCCTTTCTCCGCTGCCTCAAGGAGCTTAGGTTTATTAGGTAATACCCATCACAATGATTCCAAAGCACTCCAATTTCCTCAGTATTCATCTTTAACTTCTCTTCTCTGTGCTCTGCTTTCTCTATTAATCACTCATTTCCCCTAAACAGAACCTGTGACTTGTAAGGTCAGATCCTTCTAAGGACTCTGAATTTCTAATTGAAGTATTGCTTTTCTTTCCCTTTTGTTCTTTACATAGTTTACTTCAGAGCAATTTCCTTTTTGTATAGACACAGAAAGACAGTTAATGCTATGCTTTTGTTAAGTTGGGAGTTAATGGATTGTGAATAATATTTACTCCTGGGCATATGTCATATCTACTTGACTTAAAGCCTCAGTTGCCTTAATGAGTTCCTAGCACCCCAAAAGCAGAATCGCAATGAAGGGACTGGATGGATTCAGTGCAAATGTAAGCTACCTTGGCATCGAAATGGGACAGGCCAAGTACCATAAAACTTATAATTTAAAAGCATGGTTGTGGACAAATTCTGTCATGATCCAAAAAAAAAGTGACTGGACGAGAACCCTACTAGTGTTACTGTTGCACTGTCGTCCTGTTGTTCATCGATCTGCTTGAGTGGGCACCAGTAATGACTCCATTGTGAGACTTGTTACCGTTTTTGGCATACTGAATACGCCATGGGTAGTTTGCTAGGCTCTGTCGTGTGAGTGGGATACTCTCCGTAGCTTGCCGGGCTCTCGGAGAGGGACAGAGGAATCGAACCTGGGTCAGCCATGTGCAAGGCAAACGCTCTACCCACTAGGAAGGACTAATCTTGGCCTGAGAACTGTCATCTGGATCTATAGCGAGATGTCCCCAAGAGAGCCACCCTATAAAATTAATATATATCTCTTACTGTGTCCATACAAAATGACCAGAAAGATTATTAAGGAGTAAAATCTAACATGATTGTTTATGGACTAAGGAAAGGAGAAGTAGGTCCTTAGATGAAATTCTGCCCTTGAGCAGATCTCCTAGCAAGAGATTTTTGTTTTAGAAGAGCTTTCCCAGGAGGAAGGGAAGGGCTTTACATATGTTGATTGTGCTATCTAACCTATCTAATCTCCAATACTTGGAGATTGGGCTCTAGACTGAGGCTGTGAGACTGGGCACAGGGATAGAAGCATAAAGGACAGAAGAGACGGGAATGAGAGGCAATGTGAGACTGAAACAGGAGCGCAGGGAAAATGGAATACATGGTGAGACCAAGATTGCAATAAACAGTGACTGATCACCAACCAGCCTGGTGGTCCTGTTCCCTCATTCATGTGTCTGTTGGCAGCTGCAGCAGGCCAGGGTGGGGAAGGGGCTCATGGCCACCCAACCCACATGTCGAGAGAACTCACACTACTTATTTATTGAATACACACACATAAATATCTACTATAATTGGTACTTTGTACCAATATTCTACATTCAAGTAGAATATGAATCTGAATCTTTGGCAAAACGTTTCCTTCTACTCTATTACAATTATACATACATATATATAGTAATGTAGGAGTACTGTTATTTAATTCAGCTGTATACTTATATTTTTACATGCTTTATGCTTATGTTATAAAAAACATGCTATTGAATCAATATGGATTTCTTGGTTTTGAGGAATATTTTATGGCTATTTAAGATGATAATAAGGGGACATTAAATGGATGGCAAAGTGGAACCTTCTGAATTTTTTTTTTTCCCCGATTTTTGGGTCACACCCGACAATGCACAGGGGTTACTCTTGGCTCATGCACTCAGGAATTACCCCCGGCGTTGCTCAGGGGACTATATGGGATGCTGGGAATCGAACCCGGGTCGGCCGCGTGCAAGGCAAACACCCGACCCACTGTGCTATCACTCCAGCCCCTGAAACCTTAACTCTTAATATAGCTTATCAAGTCTGTTAATTAGCTTGATTTAATTTACAAAATTCAGTGGGATAAAGAAGCTATTTAGAAAGAAAATAACCATACCATTTGGTTTCTTTGTGGTAGCTGACAATTCTTCTTCTCCTGCTACTTGTGAGAAACAATCTGGCAAATAGGAATCATATTCTTCATGTGTTGTCCGATCAAACATATCTTCTAAACTATCATTCATTATTCTTTCTCCATCTATGTAAGAATAAAAAGTATTGACTTACAGAAATAAGCAAACTTCTTGCTTTCTATGTAGAACAATGTGAAACTTGTAGTAACTTACATGAAATAATACTGACGTGCAGGAGCCAACAATAAAACTCCAAGTCTGGGTAGTTATTAGACATTTACAAAGGTTTTATATGATAGTCTTAAATGTATGGCTTTATATTATAGCCTTACTTATATAAAAATAGTACTAGCTTTTGCTAATATCTTTACAAACATCAACGTCTCCTATCAACTGATAATTTATACTAAATCAAAAGGAGTCCTACCAAATGAACTGAAGAATATAAAATATATAAGTATAAAAATCATAATAAATAACAATATTAATGTTAAAGAAAATATGTACAAGTAGCTGACATTAAAATCTATACAAAATTCTGCTTACTACTTATTTTTCTAGTATGGTAGGAAAAATTATTTCTTTGCACTATCATTAACAACTAGTAGTTAAATGTTCATATTAATAATTCAATTCCATATTTGATATTTAAAATGCTAAGTACATCTTTAGAATACTAACTATATTCCCCATTAAAAATCCCATCATACAAATCAAATTTTAAAAAACACTAAAAGGGGATTGGAAAGATGGTACAGTGGGCAGGGCACCTTGCCTTGCATGCAGCTGATCCAGATCTGATTCCCAGTATCCCTGAGCTCTGCCAGGAGTGATCCTTGAGAGCAGAGTCAGGAGTAAGCGTTAAGCAACACTGGGTATGGTGCAAAAAAATAAACAAAAAACTCACTAAAAAACAGACTAAATTGGAATGGGTAGCAAAGAGAACAGAAATATATGTGAATTATTCCATAAAAAACCTACTACCTCTCCCAATCTCATGCTCTAGCACTTTGATTATTTTTCGCTTCTTTTTTGTGTGGGGGGGGGGGTGTTCACATCCAGCGGTGCTCAGGGGTTACTTCTGGCTATGCGCTCAGGAATTATTCCTGATGGGCCTTGGGGGACCACATTCAAAGCAGGAGATCGAACCTGAATTGGCCACATGCACGGTAAGCACCTTACTCACTGTATTCTCTCTAGCCTAAATATATGTGTATATTTCATGTATTTTTAATATGTTTGTATCTATAGAGATGTTGTATGAAATGAATTTTTTGCTGTTGTTTGTATTTTTTGGAGGGGCCATACCTGGTGGTGCTTAGGACTTACTCCTGGCTCTGTGCTCAGTAATCATTCCTGCAGGGCTCAAGGGACCAGAAGGGATGCCAGGCATTGAACCACGGTTTGCTACATGCAAGACAAATGCCCTATCTGCTACACCATTACTCTGGTCCCACTTTTATTGTTTTATTTAGTGACGGTATAGTGTGGTAACTTTGCACTCCTATATATACAAACATTTACAAGCAAGTAAAAAAATTTTATCTCACTGAAAAGGTATTTACATATTATTATTATTAAAAGTCAACGAATCACTGTTTAGGTTTTTTCTTTTAACAGGCACTGTCCTCTCAACCTAAGAACTCAGTTACTTGATCATATGAATAGTTTTCATTCCTAAAGAATACACTTGCCTGCCATAGAGGCAGGGGGTGGGGTGGAGTGGGGTGGGGTGGGCAGGAAGAATAGGACATTGGTAGTGAAAAATGTGCACTGATGGAAGGATGGGTGTTAGGTCATTGTATGACTGAAAATCAATCATGAAAGCTTTGTAACTGTACCTCACAGTGATTCAATACAAAACAAAACAAAAAACAACAAAGTACACAGACCTAAAACTATCAAAAATTTCTCTCACACCGCATTCTAGGGTAGCAAAAGTTCAAACAAAATGAAGATAAGACTGGTTGCTTTATTATTTGATCTTTAGCAGGTAGAATACTCAGCAGAAGATAGGGAATGTATATGGTTTAAATTTACATTTTGTCTAAAAGGCGATCACTGGGAAAAGCCTCTGCTTTCAGCTGCAGTTTCACAAGACAGGCCCAAACTCTTTAATATGTAAGGGAAAATAAATCAATAAATGTCAGGTTTTAATTGATTTCACATCATATGCCTCTGTATTTAGGGATGTTGTTAAGGTATTCTCACATCTTTTGGAAAATTAAGACTTAAAGAATAAACAGTTTCTCTCTACAGGGCATTACTTGTAAGCCTTTCATGTGCCCAAATCCCCTTTTCTGTAGAAGTGGAAAATGGCAGGGTTAATTTACCATATCATCCTTAGCTACT
This sequence comes from Sorex araneus, assembly GCF_027595985.1. NCBI lineage: Eukaryota > Metazoa > Chordata > Mammalia > Eulipotyphla > Soricidae > Sorex > Sorex araneus. The sequence goes on along the minus strand of NC_073303.1, from coordinate 334,289,421 downwards.
GCTAATTTGCATATCCATACTAGTATTTTTCAATGCAATCCCATCCTCTTTCCTTATTAAATTACTGTAGGAAGTCATATTTCTAAAACAAGACTCCTGAAATTACTTTTTATGTTTTCTAATTTTCTAGACCAAGGTCAGTAACTTTTTCTTAAGTCAGATAGTAAATGTTTTAGGCTTGTGGGGGTCATAAAGTCTCTGCAACAAGTTCTCAAATCTTCTGTTGTCCTCCTTAAGCAGCCAAAGACAATATGCAAATAAATGAGAAATGCTGTATTCCAATAAAATTTTGTTTATAAGACTAGCAACTAGTTATAGTTTGCTGAGCCCTAGAAAGAATTTGAATTCTTTCTGAAGAAATCATTTTGGTTAAAGATTTTTTGCTTCTCCAAAACAGAGATGGAGCATTGCTATGAGAATCTAATTATTATCAGAACAGGAAAAAAAACCCCAATTACTTGGTTTAAAAGAACACTGGTACTCATCAGGATAAAGGTATGAGCATAAATTTTCTTCTATAATTTTATTAAAATAAAAAATCTATTAAAGGCTTACCTGAACTTTTTTCTCCCTTTTGCTCTTGTTTCTTCATTCTTAAAAGTACAGTTTCACTAACCAATGTACAGTCCACATCCACTGTCTCATCCCCTGCTAATTTTGACTGACTTTGATCCTAAGTATTAAAAATATCGAAATTGTAACACTATTCCATTAAGGCCTGACATTTACTTATAAACATAAATTTCATCATTTTAACCATCTTCAATTGCACATTTCAGTAGCATTAAGTTATATTTACTTTAGCCGTTTAGGAATGAATATAGTTAGACCTAGTTTTACTGCCTATATTTTATTTAAATATAAAACTATCTTTTCTCGGGGCTGGAGCGATAGCACAGCGGGTAGGGCGTTTGCCTTGCATGCGGCCAACCCGGGTTCGAATCCCAGCATCCCATATGGTCCCCTGTCAGGGGTGATTCCTGAGTGCATGAGCCAGGAGTGATCCCTGTGCATTGCCAGGTGTGATCCAAAAAGCAAAAATAAATAAATAAATAAATAAAACTATCTTTTCTCAAGCTTAGTAACAGTGCTATCATGAAGAGAGCTATGTATTAGCTACTGAACATTCTTCTGGAACTTTTCCTTCCTTTCTTTGATCTGCCTCATAGTAATGAACATCGGTGTGCACTATAAGCAATGATTTAATAAGTCAAATTTGATTCTTGATGGATACAAATTATTGCAGCAAATGCTAATACTCATTAATATGCTACCAAGTGAATGAGAAATTCTCAAACTATGTAGAACCAAAATCTAAGCAAAAAAGTGATTTCCATTATGAGTTCCATTTTGTTACTGCTGCTTCATTTCTGTTTTTTGGACCATACTCAGAAGTGTTCAGGACTTACTCCTGGGCTCTGTGCTTAGAGATCACTCCTGGTGGGCTAGGGGAAATGAAAAAAGGAGCCAGAGATTAAACCAGGGATAGCAGCATGTATATAAGTTCCACTTTTTAAAATTTATAAAAAATAAATAAATAAGTAAAATGGGGTATAGAAGGGAGATCATCTGCCTTGCATGTAGACAACCAAGTTTGATCCCTGACATCCGATATGGTCTTCAGAGCACTGCCAGGAGTGATCTCTGAACACAGAGCCAGGAGTAACCCCTGAGCATCGTTGGGTTGGTGTGGCGCCCTAAAAACAAACAAAACTATACAAAAATGTCACTGAGAAAATTAAAATTTTTCCCCTGATAGTACATTAAAAACTAATTAACTGAAAAAAACATTTGGTCTCCCAGGCAGTGCGCAAAGAGCCCAGGAGCCACTGCTGAGGATATTTGTTCTAGTTGTATGTGCAGAATGGTTCCAAGCTCAGGACTGGTGATGCTGTACTGCTTGGGTCTAGTAGACCTAGGGTGACCAGGGCAAAACTGAGTGCTTGGGGAATCACAGAGTGATGTGAATCAACTTTGAGCCTCTACATGCACTGTAGATATTTGAACTACCTCCCTGGCCCCAATGGCACATTATTTTATTTTTTTTAGTTAATAAAAGCCTAAGATGGATAATTTTTGTAGAAAATTATTTAAAATACATAGCTGGCATTTTGCATTATTTAAACAATATTTCTACAGCTTTTAAAGTAAAAGAAGAATTAGTATTCTTCCAAAAACACTCATTTTAAATTAAAAAACTATTAGTACTTTTCCAAAACCCTAATATTTTTAGTTTGTAAAGTAAAGAAGGATTAGTATTCTTTGAAAAATACCAAAAAATTGGAACAATAATCACTTGTTTCTTATTTTCTGAATAAACAAATGCAGATTTAAAGAGATATAGAATTATCTTAAGGTCACAGAATGAATCAGAGGAGGTCATTTAACAACTCATTAGAATAAGAACTATATGGGTTTTGGTTTTATTTTCAATCTTACCTTTGTATCTATTACAGTAATATCCATTTTATACTGAGAAAGATCTGCTCCTGGATCGATACTCCACTGGTTATTTTCAAAGGATATGTCTTAGGTAAGGAGGGGAAAAAAGACAATGAAATAATTTCAAAAGTTCTTAAAATTTTAAAATATTACTGAACTCAGAAAAGTTTATATGCCTGATATAAGACTTGTGCCAAGATTATATAAAGAACTCTCACAACTCAGTAATAAAACAAATATCCTAATTAAAAGTGAGCACAGGGTGTGAATGGATAGTACTCCAAAGAAGATGGCTTAAGCTTTCCCCTGCCACAAGAGCATGATCCCAGAAGCCAACTAAACTACTTTGGACACCAGGAGCTTGCAGAAATGCTTCTAGACTGTGAACTGAGCCACTGCCCCACTCGGCGCCAGCGGGGAAGGGTTTCTCTCTCTCAACCCTTCCTTTTCGGGCACAGCATGGCGATCACCACTTTCTGAGCACAAAATGGAGGTACCAGCCGGCTGCTACGGGACTCGCCGGAGATCCTGGGGGGCGGGGGGTACTGGCCCCACCCTTCACTGAGATTTAAGCGCAGCAGCCACACGTGTGTGGCCTTTCTGCTGCTGCACGAGCATGATCCCAGAGGCCAACTAAACTACTTTGGACACCAGCAGCTCGCAGAAATGCCTCAAGACTGTGAAGTGAGCCACTGCCCCATGTGGTGCCAGGGGGTAGGGTTCTCTCTCCAGGCTTTTCCATCTAATGAGCACCACAAAAGGGAAGTAAAAGCTTGCAGTGATGCAATTTCTGGCAGAATTTTCCCTGGACTTTATACAGAAATCCAAAACCACGTGGCCGCAACAATTAAGAGACCTAATATCTCTTAACTGTCAGCAATGTGAAACGGTTCCTTTTTAGCAGGTCTGTCTTTGGGGGGAAACTCCAAACAGTAATAGTGAGTTTTTTGTTGAAATATTGACGGTAATCAAAGTAGCAGCCATGTCTCTAGATTGTGAACTAAGCCATAGCCCCACGCCCACTGAGAGGAAATATCCTTCTTTCTCAGTTATCTTTCCCTTTTTGGGGAGAAGGGCATGGCATCTGCCATATTATGAGGACTATTAAGCAGGTATGAACTTGGTGGCGTGGGAAGGAGAAAAAAAAATTTTGTACTTGGAACAGTGGGACGCTTGGGCAGTCTTGGGCTGGGGCTGATACTGGCGCATGCTCCGCTGAGATTTGACCCGGGTGGCCACACTTTTGTGCGGCCGCTTTGCTGCTGATTGACCAGTTTCCGAAGGCCAGCTAGACTACTTTTGGTCCCAGAAACTGCTTGCAGCCATGTCTCTAGACTGTGAACTAAGCCATTGCCCCATACTGCCACAGGAAGAGAAATGATGCAATCCCTAACATAAATTTCCCTGGACTTAGTTACTAAAATACTAAAATACAGAAATCCAAACCGCACAGCCCTTGTTGCGGCAGAGCGACTTCGTATCTCTTCATTCTCAGCAATGGAAAACTAATTATCAAATGCTTCCTTGGCAGTAGAGCTGTCTTTTTTGGGGGAAAACTCCAACAACAATAGTGAGTTTTGTGTTGAAATATGGAATGTAATCAAGGTAAAGAGAAAATGAAATTTTCAGTTTCAGGTATTAAAGAGCACATGCTTTGCATGCAGGAGGAGCTGGTGTATTTGTTGGCACTGTATGGTCTCCTGAGCACCACCAGCAGCAACACCTGAATGTAGAGTGAATCAAAAGTAGCTGCCAATATAAGTGGATCAACATGGAAAACATCATGCTAAGTGAAATGAGTCAGAAAGAGAGGGACAGACATAGAAAGATTGCACTCATCTGTGGAATATAAAATAACAGAGTAGGAGACTAATATCCAAGAATAGTAGTATATAATACCAGAAGGTTGGCTCCATGGCTTGGAACTCAGCCTTACACACTGGGGGAAAGTCATACCAAATGGAGAAGGGAACACCAAGTAAATTGTGAGTGGAGATCCCAAGTGGTAAGGGAAATACACGCTGAAAGTGGCTAGTGTCCGAACATGATGGGCACTCAATACCCCTATTGCAGACCACAACACCCAAAACGAGAGAGAGAGAGAGAGAGAGAGAGAGAGAGAGAGAGAGAGAGAGAGAGAGAGAGAGAACAAATTGGAATACCCTGTCACAGAGGGATGGGATCTCGGGTGGAAGGGATACTGGGTTCACTGGTGGTGGAGAATGGACACTGGTGGAGGGATGGGCTCCCGAACACTGCATGAGGGAAAAACAAGCACGAAATGTTTGAATCTGTAACTGTACCCTCACTGTGACTCACTAATTAAGAAAAAAAAGGTAGCTGCCAAGCACTGCTGGGTGTGGCCCCCCGAAAAGGATATTCACTGTCTAAATGTTTTTGGTTCTTTTTTTTGGGGGGGGGGTGATATATATGTAATTATACTCAGGGGTTATTTCTGGCTCATCACTTGGGAGTCACTCCTGGAGGTGCTTAGGGTACTATATGGCTGAAATCCAGAGGAAATGTGTAAGGGAGGTGCTATACCCATTGTTCTACTTCTTTAGCCCCTAAACCCTGAATTCTTTTTATTTTGTTTTTGGAACATATCCAGTAATGGCTTAAGGGGCTACTCCTGACTTGTTGCTTGAGAAACATGTGCTGCCAAGGATAGCACCTTGCAATAAAGGCAAGTACTTCAGCCCACGGAGCTCTCCCTTCAGTCCTCTCATTCATTTTTAAAAAAAACTCAAGAGCTAGTTATCATGTGGAAAATCAAACCAGTAAGAAGCATCCCATAAACCCAGAAACATGCAGGAGGAAAACAAATATTTTTTCCCTCAAACAAATCTATCCTTAAATGTAAATAATACATTATAATGCTCAATTTAGATAAATTAGGAAAACTAGAAATACTAGAGAATTTATACCTTGGTGGTTTTGTAGAGACCGTGGTTTAACAATTCTACAAGGATTTAACTGAAGAACTGATGCAAGTTCACATGCTCCATGGACTGATCTTTTTTTTTTAATTGGCTCATGAGAATCAGCATCCTAAAACAGAAAGAAATATTAGCATCTACATCAAATCACAAACATTTCAATAAAATTTTTGAATATTTAAGTATATACCTTCATGTCATCAAAAAGACTCTCTGTCTCTAAACTCTCACTTGGACGTAGAGGGATCTTAAAGATGGGATTTTCTTCCTTTACTTGTAATGATGTTTTGTTATCTGGAGAGGATTTATTCACGGACTGGAGGATGCAGTCCTGTAAACATGGCTCCTCCCCTGAGGAATCTTTGGTTGACAGAGAGCTCCCACTTAGGCTCTTGCGGCTAAAGGAAGAGCCTTTTGATATGGGTTTTAAAGTCTCATAAAGATTCAACTGCCTGAGTCTGGTTATAGTAGTCTCACTTCCTTGACTGCTTTCTTGACTTTTCTCTTGAACAGCTGAAAATCGGTCTGACAGATCCAGAGGCTTATCCATAACATAGTCTCCATTCACGGTACAATGACTATCCGTTGGGGAAGGGAAAGCATTTTCTTTATCAAAAGAGGCTTGGGGGCAGTTTACTTCATCTTCACTTTCTTCCTCAGTTTTCTTCCTTTTGGATATTCTGCCTCCCAATAATTTCAGGGGCATCAAATGTTTATCCATAACAGCACCATTAATATGATCTGCATTATCCTTTTCACCTATGGATTCACCTGCATTTTTATTTGCAAGCATATGCTTATTAGAAGACGACTGGCCAAAAATTTTGCCCACCTCAGACACATTATTATGATGTATGAAAAGAGAACCATCTTCAGATTTTGATCTAACTTTCTCTGATCTAGAACTAGAAGTATTGCTGAAAGGTGCTATTCTCAGATGACCTTTTATTCCAGTCTCTAAAAGGGAAGGGGACAAACTTATATTCAAACCTAAACCATTTTTCACATTAGGGGTAGCTCCAAACACAGGAGATGAAGCCCGAGAAGTCACTTCTTCCTGAGGTGGAGTCTTTGGAGTAGAATCTGGATAGCTAAATGGAGAATAAAACTTAATATTAATATTTCACAAAATATACAGGGTGGAAATAAAAATGAGAAAACCTTTGATAATATAGCATATTAATAATTATACATTATAGGTAATTAACCAAAATTTAACATAGGGTACAGCTATTGGTGCTTCTTGAGGTGACAAAAAGCAGAGCAAAATGATAAAGAAAAACTTTCTCAATATTATGATAATTCTATTTTCCCTAGTAATTCAATAACCCCACTATTGAGAATATCTTATTATTGGGATCAGGGAAATAGCCAAAAGGGCTGGAGTACATGTTTTGCATGCAGGAGACCTGGGATCTATCCCTGGCACCTCATAATGCCCTGAGTACCAAGTGCTGAGACAGCGTTAACATATTGCTGGGAGCTACTCCCAAGCACCACCAGGTGTGGTTAAACCCTTTCTCAAGTTATTATTTAAAATTTAAAACTGTAATAGGAGCCACAACCAGCAGTGCTCTGGGAGTCATAAAATGCTAGGGCTTCTGAGGACTAAACTAAGAGCTTTATACATGCAAAGCTCTACCAATGGAACTATATGCCAAGGCCAAGAAAATCTTATTTTAATAAATTCAATTCTTATTTTAATAATTCAAATTCAAATTAATAAATTCAATAAATTCAAATAATTCAGCTTCAAATTATTTGGCATGAAATCTTGTCATGTACTGGTTGGAATCTGCAAAAAGAAAACATCCAACCCCATCAAAAAATGGGGCAATGAAATGAACAGAAACTTTCTCAAGGAAGAAATACGAATGGCAAAAAGGCACATGCAAAAAATGCTCTTCATCACTAATCATCAGGGAGATGCAGATCAAAACAACTATGAGATACCACCTCACACCAGAGACTGGCACACATCCAAAAGAACAAAGCAACTGCTGTTGGTGTGGATGTGGGGAGAGAGGGACTCTCCTACACTGCTGGTGGGAATGCCGACTGGTTCAGCCCTTTTGGAAAACAGTATGGACGCCTCTCAAAAAATTAGAAATCGAGCTCTCATTTGACCCAGCAATACCACTTCTGGGTGTATATCCCACAAAGGTAAAAAAGTATAGTCGATTTGGGGGGAGTAACTCCAAATCAATAATAGTGAATTTTTTGTTGAAATATTGAATGTAATCAAAGTAAAGTGAAAGTAAAGTGAAATTTACCAGTTACACATGTGGGTTGGGGGACTGGGGAGGTGGGGGGGAGGGGGGAGGTATACTGTGATTCTTGGTGGTGGAATATGTGCACTGGTGAAGGGATGGGTGTTCGAGCATTGTATAACTGAGACTTAAACCTGAAAGCTTTGTAACTTTCCACATGGTGATGCTATAAAAGAATAAAAATTAAAAAAAAAAGTATAGTCGAATGACATCTGCACTTGTATGTTCATGGCAGCCCTGTTTACAATAGCCAGAACCTGGAAAAAACCTGAGTGCCCAAGAATAGATGACTGGTTAAAGAAACTCTGGTACATCTACACAATGGAATACGATGCAGCTGTTAGAAAAGATGAAGTCATGAAATTTGCATATAATAATTGGATCAACATGGAAAGTATCATGCTAAATGAAATGAGTCAAAAAAGAGAGAGACAGACATGGAAAGATTGCACTCATCTGTGGAATATAAAATAACAGAGTAAGAGACTAACACCCAAGAGAAGGTGTGAGGCACTGGCCCCTCCCACAGCCGAGATGTGATTCCGGGGGCCGCACGCATGTACAGCCTTTCTGCAGCTGCACAAGTGTGAATCCAGACCAAGAAAACCTCTTTCAGCATGGGCAACTCCTCGCAGAATGTCTCCAGCCTGAGAACTAAGCCTTGGCCCCGTGCCCGCCCAGGAGGGAAAAGGTATTTCTCTCTCTCGCCTTTCTCTCCGGGGATGAAGGGCGCGGTGTCCGCCATATTAAAGCGACCACAGATTGGGTTTTCAAGCCTGCAATGATCCAATATCTGGAAGAAATCTCCCTGGTCTTTGTGTTAAAGTACAGAAATTCAAAACTGCGCGGCTGCTACTGTGGCCGCGCGACCTTATTTGTCTTCACAGTAGGTCTGAATCTAGTGGGGTACTCCTAACAACAATAGTGAGGTTGGTGTTGAAATATTGAATGTAACCAAAGTAAACAGAATGTAAAATGAAACTTATCAGTTACAAGGTAGGGGGTGGGGGGGCGGGATGGGAGGTATACTGTGTGGGTTTTTTTTTTTTTGGTGGTGGTATATGGGCACTGGTGAAGGGATGGTTGTTTCAGCATTGTATAACTGAGACCTAAGCCTGAAAGCATTGTAATCTTCCACACGGTGATTTAATGAAATAAAATTTTTATTAAAAAAAAAAAGAGACTAACACCCAAGAATAGTAGAGATAAGTACCAGGAGGTTTTCTCCACCGCTTGGAGGCTGGCCTCACATACTGGAGGAAAAGGCAGCTCAGATTGAGAAGGGAATACCAGGTAAAGTGTGGCTGGAGGACCCATTTGGGATGGGAGATGTGTGCTGAAAGTAGACTATAGATCAAACATGATGGCCACTCAATACCTCTACTGCAAACCACAACACCCAAAAGGAGAGAACAAAAGGGAATGCCTGGCCACAGAGGTGGGGTGGGGTAGGGGAGGTGGGGTGAGGGGGTGGGAGGGATACTGGGATCATCGGTGGTACAGAATGGGCACTGGTGGAGGGATGGGTACTCAAGCATTGTATGACTGAAACACAAGCACGGAAGTTTGAAAGTCTGTAACTGTACCTCATGGTGATTCACTAATAATAAAAAAAATCTTGTCATGCATTAGCTCCAAGAAACAAAAATTTTTCTTTTGGCAGGTGGTGGGGTGGGATATGGGCCACACCTGGCAATGCTCAGTGCTTTACCAGACTTTGTTCTCAGGGACCACTCTTGATGGTGTTCAGGGGACCATACAAGTGCAAGGGATTGAATTGGGTTGGCTACATGAAAGTACTGCCTGTACTCTTGCTCTCTGGCCGAGGAACAAAATTCTGAATTACAGAAAACAATAAATTAACACAGCACCCAAACCCCAACCCACAATCCCAGCCTGCCTTAAGCAGAGGAGACAACTAAGAAAAAAGAGGATCAGATTTAAATTTGAAGATGAGTAAGAATTCTAGTTCTACTATTTAATAGCAATGTGGCCCTATATGACAGATTAAACTCTTTGGAGTTACATTTTTTGTTAACCGTGAAATAAAGTGTGGTTAATTAAACTGACTTAAATGAGTTAATAAAAGGACAAACTAATTTAAAAAATGAAATTCCTAAATATAGATATTATTAATTATGGTATCGAGATGGCATACAACCTTGGACGCTCATTCAAGCTTACAGATGCATTTGTTTATATCCATTTTATAAACCATGATTTTGTAAATACAAATCCATAAAGGATGACTGGATTTCTAAAGTGGGTGTAATAATAACATAGGAACTCTTAAGTGTGTGACAGAAATACACACACACACACACACACACCAAGTCATCACTATACTATAATGTAAAAAGCCCTCAATAGAAAGTAAAATAGTTAAAAAAGAAAAGAAACCACCTAGAATATATAGAGGAAAATAAATAGTGCTAATGAATATGATCAATAGTTTTAGGTTTTACCAAAGTCCCTCAAATTACCTTAAAGCATCTTCACTATGCCTCGTAGATTTCTCAAAAGGTTGTTTCTTATCACTTCCTTCCAGACAGGGATAGAGTTCATCACGAAGAGGGCTCATGGGACCTTGAGGTTCCTTCAATAGTCAAATAAGAAGTATATACATACAATGGACTATTATTCATCCTTTAAAAAAGAATGAAATACTGATACATGCTGTGATGTGGATGAAACTCAAAAATAGGCATCAGTTAAGAAAAAGTAAATGTAAGGGAACACTAAAATACTGAAAAGGAAATCATGGGATCGACTTCTTACTCTATTCGTAAGTATTAGGTTAGCTGTAATGGCATGAAAATTGACAATAACTAACACATCCTAGTAAATTCAGCCTGCTTTCTAATCTGGCTTAAAGGCCATTAAAATTTAATAAATTATGAAATCAACCCCAGGGGTTAAGTTTTCTCTTAGATTAAAAAGGAGGGGCAGAAGTGATGAGAGAAGAAGGGCTACATCCTGTAAGCCATTATTGCTTGCCTAAATGTTGATGCAACTTATAGTCTATCCCAAATTCTACAGACTCCAAAAAGGTCTGGGGGACTGTTTTAGGTAGTTAATAAAACTGGCTTTTCTAAACACAATGATCTGGAGACAATTTTTTTCTCTTGCTTAATTCTCTAAATAATGACTAAGAAAAGAAAATCAAACTTCTAATTCATTAAACAATTACTTACAGATTCTTCTTGACTATTAATTCCAAGTGTCTCAGCAACAACTGTAGGATTATTAGAAGATGATTTAGCCGTGGAATAGTTGTTTGTTCCATGTATTCCTAATAAGAAATTTTAAAAAATTATATAATAATCGGAATTAGATGTATAAAAAAGTGCAAACAATGCAGAAAAAAGCTAGATACACTTTATAAATTGTACTGGACTTCTTTTTTTTTTTTTTGGTTTTTGGGTCACACCTGGCGATGCACAGGGGTTACTCCTGGCTCTGCACTCAGGAGTTACTCCTGGCGGTGCTCAGGGGACTATACGGGATGCTGGGATTTGAACCTGGGTCGGCCGCGTGCAAGGCGAACGCCCTACCCGCTGTGCTATCGCTCCAGCCCCTGTACTGGACTTCTATGAGAAAAAAAATCCAAACTATTGCAAATGGCAAAAGGTCGTATTAACACCTACACTTATTAAACGTTTTCAGATATAAAATATGTGATTTTTGTAAGTACAAGGGATATAAAAGGTATTTGCTAACAACTTTTATATGAATCTCCATCCTAGATTTCCCCAGTAAACTCATGTTTGCCTACCCATATTTACCTAAATGTCTACCCAGTATGTCAAATAAAATATTGTCAAACTAAACTCATCTCTAAATTATTAGCAATTGATATTAATATGAATGGAGATATTAATATAAACTTATTATAGGATATTGTTTCATATCACTTTCCAAACTGAAAAAGAATAACAAATGACTAATGCTACAAACAAAATATTTCTTTTTGTTGTTGTTGGTTTTGGGGCCATACTCAGTGATGGCTCTGAGGTTACTTCTAGCTCTGCTTTTAGCTACCACCCTCTTTGCTTGGGGGACCAAATGGGATGCCAGGGATTGAATCCAGGCAGTGCTGTGTAAGTAAAGTGCCTTACCTGCCGTACTATTTCTCTGTCCCCCACAAAATACCTTAAAAATATTATCTATTTCAGATCTATTCAATATAATAGATATTGTGATTATCTACCTATAATTACAACTTTTAGATTTGTAAAGTCATATTATTTTGCTTACTATTAGTTGGAGATTGATTTTGATCACAAGTGTCAGCCACAAGAATTTCATTTTCACCAGGGTTCTGTTGCAAATGAGTTGAAGTCTTTGAAACCTTTTTTAATTCTAAGGGAGTAAAAGAAGAAATATTACAAACAAACAATTATGATCAAACATATAATCAAACCATAATTTTTCTAAATCAATATAAACTTGCTTTTACATTTAATATTCTAGTTAAAAATTTGTTCCTTTTGCTTCACTATGAAACAAAGCTAGAAGTTAGGAAAGTGCGATAAGGACTAGAAAAATGACCTTTTCTGACTTAAGTTTCTTATGCTAAGTGTCAAATATTTTAGTATTTCTTTTGTGTGTTTTGTTTGTGCAAATTAGAATAACTTAGAATGAGTACTGCATCATATTTCTCCAGTCTTTCTTGCAGTTTTAGTTGCTGAAAGGAAATTATAAAACACGTATCATCAGAAGTCATTTTGCTACTCAAGGACTTAATTCAAACAAAGTTAAAGAAGAAAAAAGTAAAAAGAAACTTTTAGTAATTATAACTTGAAAGTAATATTAAGAACCACTCTCAGCATTAAGATAAAAAAGCAACGAAGGCTAGACATAATAAACTAGACATTAAATGTTTTAAAATAACTTACATAACTCAAAATTTTTATTTTAAAACCAAATTTCTAAGCAAAAATAATCAGAAAACTAAAATAGCTAAGTTAAATTTTAAAATAATTATGTTAATCTCAAATAATGAAGAAATAAACCACAAGTAATTATACTACACATAGAAGGCTAATAAAATTGTTCAGATTTTTCCTGTGGGTATTTTTATATGTGGACTTAAACATCTATATTACACAGTTGCTTATACATAATGATTCATGATCTGTCTGAGAGCAGAATAAAAGGTACATTGTAGATTGCAAGACTTTATATTTTACTTTTCTACTTAGTTCCTTAACAGTTCTTTTGTTTTCCACTAGATGGTGATGCAAGCTCATATATAATGGGAAAAAAAGTGCTCATAGTCTAAGATCAAAGATACACTTTTTAAAAAAGGCAGAGCTACTGTCAATAACATACATAAGTTATAAAAAATATCTCAAAAAAAATCTCTAGTACTATGTATACCTCTTCCACTCAAAGCGTGCCTTCCTTCCTTCCTCTCTCCCTCCCTCCCTCCCTCCCTCCCTCCCTCCCTCCCTCCCTCCCTCCCTCCCTCCCTCCCTTCCTTCCTTCTTTCCATTTCTTTTTTAGCTACTAAGAATTACAAAAGGGGGTCTGGAGTGATAGCATAGCGGGTAGGGCATTTGCCTTGCATGTGGATGACCCGGGTTCGAATCCCAGCATCCCATATGGTTCCCTGAGCACTTCCAGGGGTGATTCCTGAGTGTATGAGCCAGAAGTGACCCGTGTGTATCACCGGATATAACCCAAAAAGCAAAAAAAAAAAAAAAAATCACAAAAGGGCCGGAGCAATAGCACAGCAGGTAGGGCGTTTGCCTTGCACAAGGCCAACCCAGGTTCGATTCCCAGCATCCCATATGATCCCCTGAGTACCGCCAGGAGTAATTCCTGAGTGCAGTAACCCCTGTGCATTGTCGAGTGTAACCCAAAAAGCAAAACAAACAAACAAAAAACCCAAAACAAACATTTCAAAGTTATTCATGATTGGTCTTCCACTCAAATTCTCTTCGTTACAAATTTAGGTAAAAAATAAAGGTCTTGGGGGCTGGAGTGATAGCACAGAGAATAGGGTGTTTGCCTTGCATGCCGCTGACCCAGATTCGATCCCCAGCATCCCATATGGTCCCCCGAGCACTGCCAGGAGAAATTCCTGAGTGCATGAGCCAGGAGTAACCCCTGTGCAACACTGGTGTGATCCAAAAAGAAAAAAAGTCTCCATTTTTGAAGTAACTTAACTTCTCTAAAGAACGTATTTCCTTACATACATCCCTAGTACTCTGTATACCTCTTCCACTCAAATTCTGTTTTCTTTCTTCATATAGTTACTGAAAATCACAAAGTTTTCATGATTGGTCTTCCACTCAAATTCTCTTTGTTACAAATATGTTAAATGCCTTTATTTTTTAAGTAACTTCTCTAAAGAACATATTTCCTTACATGTTTTCCAATCTATGAAATGAAGGAGCAATAGTTAATATTTTAGCCTGGTGTAGGCCACCCAGGCTATACCAAGTGGTACTAGGGATAGAGTATAGTGAACATGTAATGTTGGGGATCAAACTCAGAGTCTTGCAAATACCTAGCCACCTGAGATATCTCTTCGGTCCAAGAATATCTGCTAAAAGAAAAATGGAAAATAAACTAGCTAACATATTTATAAAATGTCAAGTATTTATTTACATGGCCATGAGCAATGCACATCTAACACTAACAGAAAGCATTTTCCTAATCACTTCACCAATGGATGTTGAGTTTAAGATTACAGTTATAATCTATATATACACCTAAACAATACCCATCTTCCTTAAAACAGATGAATATTGCAAAAATTATAGATTCAGACCTTTTTGTACAATCAGATAACTAAAATACAACAGTTTCAATCCTTGCCCTTTTTTTTTTTTTTTTTTTTAATTTATTTATTTTTAATTAGAGAATCACCGTGAGGGTACAGTTACAGATTTATACACTTTTGTGCTTATACTTCCCTCATACAAAGTTTGGAACCCATCCCTTCACCAGTGCCCATTCTCCACCACCCGTAAACCCAGTGTCCCTCCCACCCTCCCCAATCCCATCTCCCCCCACCCCACCCTGCCACTGTGGCAAGGCATTCCCTTCTGTTTTCTCTCTCTAATTAGCTGTTGTGGTTTGCAATAAAGGTGTTGAGTGGCCGCTGTGCTCAGTCTCTAGCCCTCATTCAGCCCGCAACTCCCTTCCCCCACATGGCCTTCGACTACAATGTAGTTGGTGATCCCTTCTCTGAGTTGACCTTTCCCCGGAACGTGAGGCCAGCCTCGAAGCCATGGAGTCAACCTCCTGGTACTTATTTCTACAGTTCTTGGGTGTTAGTCTCCCACTCTGTTATTCTATATACCATAGATGAGTGCAATCTTTCTATGTCTGTCTCTCTCTTTCTGACTCATTTCACTCAGCATGAAACTTTTCATGCCCATCCACTTGACTACAAAATTCTTGACCTCCTTTTTTCTAACAGCTGCATAGTATTCCATTGTATAGATGTACCAAAGTTTCCTCAACCAGTCATCCGTTCTGGGGCATTCGGGTTTTTTCCAGATTCTCTTGCCCTTTTTTTTGCTTTTGTTTTTGGGCCATACCTGGCAATACTCAGGGTACTTTACTCCTGGCTTTGAGCTCTGGGATCACTCCTGGCAGGACTCTGGGACCTATGTGGTGCTACGGATCAAGCCTGGATCAGCTGTGTACAAGGCAAGAGCCCTCACTGCAGTACTGTAGCCCTGATCCCTTCAGTTCTTACCATTCGTACACACAGTGTGCTTCAGTTTAGTATGTGTGTGTTCTACATAACGGACATGAAGGTTCTCTTTTCTTCGTAGCCGGTTAATGCCAGAAAAAGAAAAGGCTGTTATTGGTGAATCTGGAATAACATTTTCCTCAGTTTCAAGTTCAGCTGGTTGCTGTTGATCATTCCTAGTGGAAAGTAACGATGAATGAAAGAAAATCAACTCAAGATGTATTATTTAAAACAGCCACTAAGGTATAGAGCTACAGCAGAACACAGGTATGAAATTGTAAGTAGTTTCTTACATTTAAGTTCCAAATCTAAATATAAGGGTTAGAGAAGTGCTGAAATGATTAAAGTACTAAGTGTGGAATACTATGAGAAGTAGGGTACAAATGGTAATTGTAGCACTTGAATCAAAATTAAAATAATTTCAAATGGCAGAGAAAATCAGCAGAGAATTCTATTTACCTTAATAGCAAACAATTATGTCTATTGGCTTAAAGGTTTTAGTTAGCAGGCAATCCAACAAGGAGCCTTTAGTAATATGTGCAAGGTTTAAATATATTTATGTAACTTAAAAATATAGAAAAATGGAAGGGGCAGAACTGCTTTATAGGTCAGACTATACCTAGAATACTGAGTTTGACAAAAATAGTACACAGTAGTATGTACTTGTGCTAGAGAAGCGTATCTAGAACTCCATGAAAAGGAGTGTCAAGTGTGTACAGAGAAGGATGTGATTAAGATTTCAAAATCTAGGAGTAAAGTAGGAATATAACAGCAGTGTGCAAGTCTAGAACAGAAAGACGGGAGACAGAAAATCAATTAGGCCATAGCCCTAAAAGCTCACTTGGCTTTCCATGGTTTTGAACTACATGTTGAAAATAGGAATAGAAAGACTTGTTAAATGCTCTTATGTTATGTGCTTCAGTGGTACCATCTGCTTGGAATGCTCATTCCAGATGTCACATGGCTAACTACCTCACCCCCTTCAAGTCTCCTGAATTTTTACTTTCTCATAAAGATCTATTTATTAAAGACTTTAAAACTCTTCCCACACTCCAGTAACTACTGTTCCTTCTGGCCTATTAACTATATTGGAAGCATTTACTGCTTTCTAACATAGTATATAATTGATTTTTCTATTGCTTACCTGCTCAAATACAAGCTCTAGGAGCATAAGAATCTTTGCTCAGTGATATAAATCCACAATAGTAGGCAATTTGGTGTTCAATAAATATTTGTTGAATGGGAGACTCTTAAGATTCCACTAAAAAATTAATTTGTGTTGATCTAGGCATATGTTCCTGCCAAATCAATTGAGGAACAAAGGTACTAAAATTACTTTTCATTTGAATTGTGGTTACTGAATAAATACAATGATTACCTTAAACTCAATCAACTCTCCTGTGTTAATCCATTACTGACCTTATCTGTCAACCAATTCTTAAGAGCCTGTACAGGCAGTGGGCATTTATGGGACCAAATCTGTATGTCCCAATATACTCATATCAACTGGTAATACTGCTTTATTTATTTATTTATTTATTTATTAAATCACCGTGAGATAAGCAGTTACAAAGTTATCCATGATTGGGTTTTGCTCATACAATGTCCCAACATCCATCCCTTCACTAGTGTAGTTATCCTCTTTCCTCTCCCCCCACATCCCCTACCCCCAGTCTGCCTCTACAGCAGATACTCTTCTTCTCTCTCCTTTTGGTCATTATGGTTTTCGGTACAGGTACTATAAGGTCATCATGTATATCCCTTTACCTACTTTTAGCACTCACTTCTTGTTCGAGCGATCATTTCCAACTGTCATTGTCATAGTGGTCCCTATGTGGTAATACTCTCTTTAAACAATACAATAAAAATTTATAAAATATCACCAACATAGTTTTATATAACATTACAAAATTAACTTTTCCTTAATAGTCATGTCTTAATTTTCTGGATAATACCAATATTGTGGTTTACAATCATATATTCTATACTGAGGAAAGTGTCCAGAGCTAATATCTAACTTTTAAATCTCTCCCTAAAATTCTTCACTGTCACTGTCATCCCGTTGCTCATGGGTTTGTTCGAGTGGGCACCAGTAACGTCTCTCAGTGAGAGACTTTTTGTTACTGTTTTTGGCATATCCAATACGCACGGGTAGCTTGCCAGGCTCTGCCATGCGGGTGCGATACTCTCGGTAGCTTGCTGGGCTCTCCGAGAGGGGAGGAGGAATCAAACACGGGTTGGCCCCGTGAAAGGCGAAAGCCCAACCGCTGTGCTATGGCTCTTATTCTGGAAAAATGAAGTAAACCAAAGTCACACACAAAAGAGCTTTATAAATTAATAACGTGTGAAATCTATCTGACCTCTCCTAGACAAATCATGTCACACAGCCTACTTGCTGATTAGCCATAAAAATTCAGCCTAATACATGGATGGGTAATGAGAAAAAAATAATTTCCTAAAAGAGTCCATTGAAAAGTGGTTGGAATCACAAAAGTAAAGAAAACTCAAGTTTCACTAGAAGTGACCATACCAAGTAATACTTTTTTTTTTCTCCTGTGCCCTTCTTTGTCATAACAGGGACTAAAGTAAAACAAAAACAAAGTAAAACAACTTCCCTATATTAAGCAAGTTTCCTTAAAGCACTGTGTATCATTCTGATTTTCTAGGAAAAATTAAATTCACACCTGGCTTTTGGCTAAATTCACTGTGCACCCTGTCATTTTCCTCTTTTCACTTTTCCTCTTAATAGTCTGAGAGTAATGGTTTTTTTTCCCAGTTATATACTTTACTTTAGACATCATCTTAAATTAAATTCCTGTTAAAACATAAGTTACAGTGGGAATAACTTAGCAGTAAGGCACATGCTTTGCATGTATGAAGACCTTGTCAACCCAAAACAAAGCAAAAAAGTTTCAATTGTTCTTTATTCCAAAAACCCACAAGGAGGAAAGTTCTCCTTTCAAAATCTGGTTTTAACAATTCTTAACATTTGATTTCTATTCTAGAGAACTTATATTTAAAACAAAATTTAATGAAGCAATTATGGCCAAAAATTTCACTTAAATATAACTTTCACAAAAGTGAAGAGGGTCCCCTAAAATACAAATAGTAAGTCTGATACCCTAATCTCTTGGAATCAGTATAAACTTACTATATGAAGGACTAAAGTAAGATCAATTAAAAAAAATTAGAATTTCCTCTCTTTTATTTTTTATTTTCTTTTTGGTTTTTGTGGGGGCTAGAACCAGCAATGCTCAGGGGTTACTCCTAGCTCTGCCAGGAATCTGCTAGAAATCTCAAGAATCACTCCTGGCAGTACTCAAAGGATCATACGGGATACAAGAAATTGAACCTGGGTCTGCCATGTGCAAGGCAAGCGACCAACCCACTGTGCTATTACTCTGGTCCTGAAATAAGATCCATTTTTAAAAAACAGCTGCAGGAATACAAATGTACTAAGGAATACTTTACTGATTATCTACTCTCGGAAAAACATCATTGATGATTTCCTTCCTCTCCCTGTTCTTTCTTTTGATAACTTATTATAAACAAAAAAATATACATTTGATACTGAAAAAGACAGTATCCTAACAGCAAATAACAGCATACTAAGAACTATCATTAATGAAATACTATTATTCAAGACTCATCTTCAGGCAGGTTTTATTCAATACTCAATACATGACTCTGATGCATACAAAGTGCTGATGAAATAGTTTTCAAATTTGTTGACACCACAAAGCTGAAACTAAATCCTCACCTAATAAACTGTCAGAGATAAATCAAGCTATAAAAATCCCTAGAAGTTTGAATAATAGGTCCTTTCTAACAAAATAAAATGGAGCCAAATGTTGCAACATAGAGGTTTTACTGAACAGAGTTAAGAAAAGAAAACACCTTAGTTCTGGGCCCAAAAACAACTCAGTGGCAGACTTGAAGGTTATCTTGAAGGCCGTGGGTTCAATACCTGCACCACTCTCTATGCAGAGGGTAAGGCAGAAAGCCCTGCCAATTGGGATTTTGGGTACTGCAATAAAAAGTGCAATCTCTAGTGCACCACAACGAAGCATGAAGATACACTACAACTAAAACTTGCAACACCTAGCAAACACCACAACTAAATGTGCACCCACTTAATCAAATGTGTGACATTCCCCAATCACTGCATCAACAGGAAAAGGGAAAAAATAATATGAGTCAGGTCCTGCAATTTACATAGAGTAACATTGCTCAGATACATTTTTAGGACTAATTTTTTAGCAACTGCTTTTTTGTTACCACAAAACTATTTAAAAAGGGCGGAAACTATTAAAAGGGAACGTGAAATCTTTGAAAACAGACATGATTCAGAAATCAGAACTTTATTAGAGGGGACCACACCCAGTGCTTGAGGCTTACTCCTGGCTCCGTGATCAGGAATCACTCCTGGTGGGGCTTATGAACCATGTGGCATACCAAGGATCAAACCCAGCTACACTGTATGCAGACAAGAGCATTTTATGATGTTTGGGCTCCAAGAAACCAGATTTCTTTTACAATAAAGGATAACATAGAGCATATGTATATGTATAGACCATCAAAACACTTCTAGTAGAACCCGAAGCATCATCCTGCAGTCAAGCACAATGATATTTTCACAGTAAAGCATAGAAATTCTCACATGAAGTGGGAAAATGAATATAAATTGCATATTGCCTGGTAAGGTGAGGTTGGGTTATAAATAATATTTTCTTATTTTAAATAATATTTTCTTAAGGCTTAGGTTTTAAAATCATATGTAAGGACTGTGGATTTGTGCTCTAGTCTCACTTTAATATATAGCAAGAGTGCAATTAGTCAGTACTGTGCTAGGAACGTGGCTCTGCATAGCTCAAATGGCTGAAGGCCATACTCTGTGTGAATGCCCTGATCCCTGAAACAGGATTCCTAGAGCACTGCATTTGCCTTGCACGTGGCCAACCTTTTTGGAAAATTCAATTCCTCCGTCCCTCTCGGAGAGCCCGACAAGCTACCGAGAGTATCTCACCCACATGGCAGAGCCTGGCTGGCTACCCGTGGCGTATCTGATATGCCAAAAATGGTAACAAGTCTCACAATGGAGACGCTACCAGTGCCCACTCGAGCAAATTGATGAACAACAGGACAACAGTGCTACAATAATTTATAAATTATTTAGTTATTATAATTTCATCATTATAAATAATTTACATATTACTTATAAAATTACTATAAAAACTAAATAAGATATTGGTAGTTAACATCCACACTGGAGTTGTTCATACTCTATACACTATCAAAACAAACAATATCAGAATTTTCTTTACACTTTTATTGCAGAACACCTAGTAATTTTATTTCTACATTTTAATAAGGTTGAGGCTACACCTGGTGGTGCTTAGAAAAGGACTTCTGGCTCTGTATTTAGGGGTCATTCCTGGTGGTGCTCAAAGGACCCTATGGAGTGCTGGGCATGAAACAGGGTAGGCCACATAAAAAAGTAAGTGCCTTAACCCTTATACTCTTTTTTTTAATACAACTTGGACCCCAGTGATTTTTAGCTTATTTTCTGCTTAATTTAGGACAAATACTTACTCAATTTTCTGCTGTAGTTGTTCAGAAAGCTTTTTATTTTCTTCCTGGAGAGTATTCTTTTCATTCACTTAAAATAATATAAAAAAGAAGGCATTATGTAACATGAATATCAGGCTTTCAAAATAATTTTAACAAGTATGGAGAAATTAAGATTCCTAATTAAAAAGTATAATATTAGTCACAATGTTACCATTCAAAACTAATTTGTTCCTAGTGATTAATATATCTCATATAATGCCAGTTCCATTAACTGGCTAATGAATAATTTTATGTAATTTATAGGCAAAAAGAAAAGCATGTCATGTACTAGGAAGTAAAATCTAATTATTCATTCTGAGGGAAAGAGCACATTCATCTGGTATTGTGGTTTAATTTAAATTATCTGGTCCTGATAATTTAAAATACCATTAAAATGAAAATCATTTATCTGGAAACCAACCTGACCATAAAAGTAATAAAATATCCATATAATTTTTAATTTTTATTTTATTTTTTTCTTTTTGGGTCACACCCGGCGATGCACAGGGGTTACTCCTGGCTCTGCACTTAGGAATTACTCCTGGCAGTGCTCAGGAGACCATATGGGATGCTGGGAATCGAACCCGGGTCGGCCACGTGCAAGGCAAAAGCCCTACCCGCTGTGCTATTGCTCCAGCCCCTCCATATAATTTTTAAAATATAAGTATATGTAAGTCAAAAACTTCTTCCTTAATCATACCCAATTTTGTGAACAATTTATGGTATCAGTAATTTAAATATATTAACTGTAGTATCGTTTGACTCTAACTAGACTAAATCTTTCTATCTAATCTTAATTTGTAAAATATAAACTCAACTTTGGGCTCTAATTTCCATTGTGACCAACAAAAAATAATCCTTTCAGTTACTATGATGTCACTGTTGAAGCATGTGCTTTATTAGAAGTACATCCAAGACCCTGAACAGCCATGATCCCAGAGGCACACAAACCAATCTCGGAATGCAGCGGCCGCTGGCAGAAATACCTCTGGACTTAATTACTAAAATACTAGAGGGGCTGGAGCAATAGCACAGTGGGTAGGGTGTTTGCCTTGCACGAGGCCAACCTGGGTTCAATTCCCAGCATCCCCATATGGTCCCCTGAGCACCACTAGGAGTAAGTCCTGAGTGCATGAGCCAGGAATAACCTCTGTGCATTGCCAGGTGTGACCCAAAAAGCAAAAATAAATAAATTAATAAAAATAAAGTAAAATAAAATAAAATACCAGAATCCCAAAACTGGGTGGCCACTTTTGCGACTGTGCAAAAGTGGCAAAAAACCATATGCTCTTTATTATCAGCAATAGAAAAACATGATCTAATGATCAGCAAAAAATCATATGCTCTTTGTTATCAGCAATAGAAAAATAACGATCTAATGATGCCATTTTGACATGTCTGATTGTTGGGGGGAAAACTCCAAATAATAATAGTGGGTTTTCTGTTGAAAATTGAATGTAATCAAAGTAAAGAGAGAATAAAGTGAAAATCACCTATCATACAGGCAGGAAGGGAGTGGGAGAGGGGGTACGCTGGGGTTCTTGGTGGTGGAACATGTGCACTGGTTGAAGGGATAGGTGTTTGATCATTGCATGACTGAGACTTGATCCTGAAAGCCCTGTAACTGTTCTCACGGTGATTCAGTAAAAATTTAAAAAAAAAAAAAAAAAAAAAGAAGTACAGCAAGTACATCAAGTCACAGAAAATACAATAATTTTCTACCAAAGAAAGTTAATAATAGTTTAAACTTGTTAATAATTTAGCAGTAAAAAAACTAAATATTTTTTTCTTATATTGAGTATATAAAAGTTTTAGGGTTACACATGATATGTGAGGTTAAACTTCCTCTCGTGGAGGATTACTTAAGATATGGATATGGACTTAAAGGAAAGGATAGTATAATGAAATGCTAAGATACTACATCAATATAATTTATACTATTGAAGTTGATATGCACACCAGAGAGGTACATATAAAGGACAAAAAAGAAAATCTAAGGAGAAAAGTATGGTCCTTGGGAAGATCTGGAAAGACCTTCATTAAAGGCAAGATAACTGTATTGAGTAGGTATCAATTATTGAATAGATATCATTAATCCTCTGCAGAGAATTAATGAAAGTTAGAAAGAACTGGGTATAAAAATATGACAGGAAGTCTTCAAAACCAGGCTAAGAAATCTGAACTGTAAAAGATTTATAAGTATTATTTTGATGACACATGAATGATGAGAAGTTTGGTTTGTTAGTACCTATAACCATAAACCAAAGTGAGAAGAATGCACTAACAAGTTAGGTGATCATTAAAAGAAATGAATATCCAAACTAAAGCAGAAGGGGCAGAAATAGAAAAAAGTTGTTACAGAGGTAGAATCAACAGTTAACTGGTAACTTACATCTTTTGGAGGGGTTAGAGAAATCAAAGATGGTCTTAAAATTTTGATTAAGATTTTAGGATTATATAGCCTCAGGTAGTTTAGGTTTATTGGGTTACTCCCATCACAGTGCTCCGATTCCTCTGTGCTTATTTGTAACATCTTTCCTAGTGTTCTGTTGACTTGTAAATATTGTTTTTCTCTTCTCCTTGAGTCCTTTGCATAGTTTATTCAGAGCCATGTCCTTTTTGTATGTACAAAGGAAGACTTAGCAAATGTAGAACTTTTGTAACCTGGGAGTCATTTGATTCTACATGTTGTCATGATCCAAACAGTGATAACTAGATTTGGACCCTGCTAGGGTGAGGAATGATTAATCTGGCCTGAGTGCTGTAGTTGAGTCTGGCAAGATGTTCCCAGGAGAGCTGCCTTGCAAGCCTCAATGTATCTCTTGCTATGTCCTTACAAAAATAACTAGTATTAAGATGTTAATAAGTGTTTGGACTAAGGAAAGGAGAAAAACACCTTAAGAGTCAGGAAGGACTTTGGAATGCCTGGCCCTCAGGAAGGACTTTCTTATGATGATTTGCTACCTAGCAGTGTGTAACCTGGGGACAAGGGAGAGAGGAAAAAGGGAGGAGAGAGACAAGAGAAGAGGGAGACTGGAGTAGATCCAGAGAGAGGACGGAGCTGGGAGTGCGGGAGATGAGAAAGATGGAAGCTTGAATAAACAGTAACTAATCAGCAACCAGTTTGGCCTTCTTCCTTCTGTTGCCTACCCTTGACCAACAGCACACACAGCGGTTCGAGAGCACCGAACGCGGGTGGTGAGACAGAGCTCCCCGGAGAGCCCGCGAGTGCTCACGCCCCTCGGCGTGCTTTAGTTTTTTACAAAGATGATATCCAAATCCCAATGAAATGACAAAACAACGCTAAAAATAAGTCAATAAAATTACTGAGAGGTCAGGAATACCATTAAAGGATCTGAGGCATGAAAAATTCCTCAACGATGTAAAAATAAATAGATTGAGACTGATGGTGAAATCCAATAAAGGGCTTTTTATAAAAAAGCCAGTTTTCCAAATGTCCAATGGAAACAAATCCTTAAATCCTGACCATAAAACTGAGGTTACCAAGGGATGAGTGGGCTAAAAGGATACAATGGATTATGGTGGAAGAATAATAGCACTTTAGTGACAAGTGACTTAAAACACAAACATTTACACTGTTGTAAAACTAAGCTATTTAAAAATCCCTGAAAATCTGAGTTTTCTCATAGAAACTCATTAATTTCATCATTTTATACCAGAGGTAGGAATGCTCAGGAAGGAAATTGGTAAGGGGTGGCTAATTTCTGGCTATCCCTAGCTAAAGTTATGAGATTATAGCTCTACAAGTTTTAAAATAGAGGGAATTCATTAATAAATACTGAGACAAGAAGATCACGGCAGTGCCCCCAAGTAATTAGTAGTAACCACTGAAGAAGGCAGCCAAAACAAATTATCCATATACCCAAAAACTCTCGTCTTTACCAGTTTCAGCCCTGAAGAAGGGATGTCAATAGGACCTGCATCAACTATAAACAAAGTAAGATTTCCCCCCCTTGGGCTAAGGAAATAAAAATGTGATTAACAAAACCATCAACATAGAGACAGACATTTAAAAGTTAAAATTAATACACACATACATGTGAGCAGGAGAGACAGTTCAATGGATTAAGCAAAATTTCTGTATTCATCAGTCCTCTTTCTGACTTCTTTTGCTTAGTATGACACCCCCTAGTTCCACCCAAGGTACTGCAAAAGGAGGGTTTTTTTCCCTTATAGCTGAATTGTGTGTGTGTGTGTGTGTGTGTGTGTGTGTGTGTGTGTGTGTTAGTTATAGCTGAATAGAATGAAAATAGATGAGCATGTATCCTTTCAAGTTAATGCTTTCATGTTATTGGGAAAGATGTCAAGGGTCACATGGGAGTTCTGTTTTTAATTTTTTGAGAAACCTCCATACTGGTTTACATAGAGGCTGAACCAGACAACAATACCACCAACAATGAATGAGGAGTCAATTTTCATTGCATCCCTGCAGTAACGAAGTTTTTTTTTTTTATTTCTAAAACTTTTATTTTGTTCTTTTTCAAGTTGGCCTATTTGTTTTTTTTCTTTTTTTGATTTTTGGCAGTCCTCAGGCTTTCAACTAGCTCTGGGCTCAGAGATCATTCTTGGTGCTGTACTATTGCTCTAGCCCCCTCTTTTTGTTTGTTTGTTTGTTTATTTTTTAATTAGTGAGTCACAGTGAGGGTACAGTTACAGATTCACACATTTTCGTGCTTTTTTCCCCTCATGCAATGTTCGAGAGACCATCCCTCCACCAGTGTCCATTCTCCACCACCAATGAACCCAGTATCCCCGCCCCCTCCCGCTCGCCTCTGTGGCAGGGCTTCCAGTTCGTTCTCTCTCTCTCCTTTTGGGTGTTGTGGTTTGCAGTAGGGGTATTGAGCGGCCATCACGTCCAGTCTCTAGTCTACTTTCAGCATAATTCTCCCTCCCTGCGAGGGATTTCCAATCACATTTTACTTGGTGTTCCCTTCTCTATCTGGGATGACTTTCCCCCAGGGTGTAAGGCCAGGCTCCAAGCTATGGTGCCAACCTCCTGGTATTATATGCTACTATTCTTAGCCCCCTCATTTTTAATTTTTTGTTGTTGCTTTTGGGCCACATCTGGTGGTGCTTTCTCTTGGCTTTAAGCTTAGAAATCATTTCTGGCAGTTTTTCAGAGGACCATATGCAACACTGGGGACCTAAGTCCTGAGTACTGCTGTATGCTATCTCTGTGGACTCTTGTTCCTTTTTTGTTTTAGAGTCACACCCAATGGTGTAAGGATTTACTCCTGGTTCTGTGCTCAGGGATCACTCTTGGCAGGCTTGGGGAACCATATGAGATACTGGAGATCAACCCTGGTTGAACTCATGCAGGCAAGCTCTCTACTCTCTGCACTATTGCTCCAACACTCCTTTGTCCCTAGTTCTTAACGATTTTTCCCCTTTTTGGTTCTGGATCACACCTGGCAGTGCTCAGAGCTTATTCCTGAATCTGGTTTATGGATCACTCTTGGCAGGCTTCAGGAACCATATGGCGTGCTGGGTGTGGAAGCCACCTGTAAGGCATGTGCCCTACCTGCTGTACTATCACTCTGGCCCTTCAACAAATTTCTTTCTTTCTTTTTTTTTGGCTTTTTGGGTCACACCCAGCGATGCACAGGGGTTACTCCTGGCTCGTGCACTCAGGAATCACTCCTGGCGGTGCTCGGGGGACCATATGGAATGCTGGGAATAGAAGGGTTGGCAGAGTGCAAGGCAAATGCCCTACCCTTGGTACAATACTGTGCTATTGCTCAGCCCCTCAACAAATTTCTTTCTTTTTCAAATTTCTTAAAACATACATACAGGTAGGAAAACATACATACAAGTAAGAATCTGAAACATCATTAGATTTTGATAGCTGGTTATGTTTTGCTAGCTTTTAGCCTTGAAAATATCTTAAACCAAAATATTTTAATATAAATTAGATATATCAAGAATTTCTCCCCTAAACATTTAACATTTCTATGAAAATAGCCATTGCTTGTTTTCTTATTTTGTTCACACCTGCCATCACTACATAATACTGCATATTGAGTTGTCTTAAGCTAGTATACTTTTTTTTTTTAATGATACTGATTTTTTCAAAAAGTAGACAATAATTATTTGTTCAATAACTTTCCTAGAATTATGTCACTTTCTGTTTATTTCTAGTTGGCCACTCTTATCACTTTATGTTGTTCCAGGAGTTGCACACATCGGCTGTAATTCTCACACACACTAGGTTGTAGTGTGCCCAAGATCACAAACTTTGATTGTGACTCTGGTATCCTGAAGGAATATCTCTAGGATCTCACAAACCTTGGTTGTGACCCTAATATTCTCAAGGAAGGTCTCTAGGATCTCACTTAACATTTGGGGCTTTGTAGGGATCAACTCTGTCACTGGCTAGGCAGGGACTTTACTACTGAGTGGTACTCATGAGCACCCCCCAGCTTATTTGCAGTATTACTTCAGAGATAAAAGTGTCTACTTCATATTGCATCACATGAGACAGATATCATCAGGTTAAGGAATCTAATCACTGGGCTCTGTACCATGGAAGCATATATTTCTCCATTATAGTTATATTTCCCCTTTATATCACTAAGAAGTGTGAGGATATGGGGGTAGATGAATGATACAATAAAATGATGAAAAATAAAATTCTCCCTCAATCTTTAATAATTTTAATGTCCATGAGTAGTAACTTTGCCTGAACCATGTGCAATGCAGCACCTTTAATCCTGTACTATCTCTTCGGCTCTACACCTTTTTGTAACCTATTCCACACTAAAATAAGCACAGAAGTCAAATAAAAAAATGGAAAAAAATATACATGACCTTTGCCAAAGAAAAAATATATAAAAACAATACATTTGATTATAATAGGTTTTCATAGATTACACTTTAAATATTAAACAAATGCAAAAAAGGAAACTTACTGAGTTCTGTAATTAGTTTAAGATTCTGTTGCCGGATATTCTCAAACTCCTGCTGTTTTTTCCGCATATGTTCTTCAGTTACTGCACAGCGATCACATAATCCTGCCCTTAATCTATGATATTAAAACAATAAATATTCAGAGTACAATTTAAATGTTCTAATCAGAAAATATGTAATATGTGAGATAATGAGTGTATTAGCTAAATATGAAGAATTCATGTGTCTACAAAATCATCACTATGTACACTTAGATTATCTTAAATTTCTGTCACTTATACCAATAAAGCTGAAATTAAAAAAACTATAAGAAGATAGTTCCTTATATTTGAACTCTGATATAAAGACCTAAGAACTGATCTGGTAAATACACAAAAAAAATCAACTAGCTTAATGATAAATTATACCTCTAGCATAGTCTCATAAAGGCTGAAATCATGCAATAAAATCTTCCTATGGGGGGCAGGGGGTTGGACCACACTCACTGGTGCTCAGAGGTCACTCCCGGCTCTATACTCAGGATTCACTCCTGGCAGTGCTCAGGGGACTATATACGGGATGCCAGGGATTAAAAAAAAATCTGCAATTTAAAATTCTATCGAAGGAAACTTATTTACTAAAGAAACCGACCATGGTTTAAGTCGTTATAGTCAAAATATGACTCTAGTCCAGCACTAAGGGGCAGAATCATATATTAAACAAACTTACACCGCTTTGACAGAGCACACAATGTAATGAATGAACATCCAACAATATTTTTTTAACTGAGTAAAGGTTAAAAGTCAAAGAAAATACAGAAGAAAAAGTTATCCTATTTTACTGCTCTTTTTAAACATTGAAACCATCAAATGCTAATAAAACTTCACAATCCATCATTAACTAAAAGAAAATCAGAAAACATTTTTTGTTAATTACTTGTTAGAGTTGAAATTGCTAGAGGGAAATACCCATATTGCAGATGGGGGTGAGGTGAAGTGAAGGTGTTAAGAGAAAAAGAAGGAAGATATACTTCAAAGTAGAGTAACAATTATTGTGTTACTACTACTAGGTAAGTGTTACAAAAATTTTTTTCTTTCTTTCTGTTTTGCTTTTTGGGACACACCTGGTGATGCACAGGGGTCACTCCTGGCTCTGCACTCAGGAATCACCCCTGGCGGTGTTCAGGGGACCATATGGGATGCTGGGAATCGAACCCGGGTCTGCCATGTGCAAGGAAAACTCCCTACCCACTGTGCTATCACTCCAGCCCCAGAAAAAATTTTTTTCTTTTCTTTTTTTTCTGTATTGTTCAAAATTTCTCATTTCAGGGCTAACGAGATAGTACAATGGGTAAGACACTTGACTTACACGTGGCTCACCTGAATCCAATCCCTGGCACCAAGTATGGGTCCAATAACCTGCCAAGAGTGATTCTTGGTTACTCCTTGCTCTGCACTCAGGATATTCTCGGCAATACTTGGGGCAACCGTGTGGGATGCTGGGGCTCAAACCAGGATTGGCCACATGCAAGGCAAGCACCCCTATTCGACCTACCACCTCTCCAGTCCCAAAAGTAAAACTTTCATAAAAAAAAGTGTTGATACTGGGGTCTGGGGATGCTCAATGGCAAAAGTACTTCACTTGCAAACACAAGGCTGAATGCCATGCCTGTTCCATTCACACTCACTGACTCTGATCCCAGACAACTGCTGGCTGTCCTTTCCCACTGGCACAGAGGGCACAATCTGGGGCTCGCAGACAGGAATATGTAAACACAACTAAAGTGTGCAACCACCAGTAGTAGTGCAGGCTTTCTGGCACTTATAAAGTTAACAGTAAGGTCTCCTTATGCCTTTAAAATCCCAAAGGAATAAAACAATAATGTCTGGCTTATACCTAAACTGAGACCTGTTAAACTGTTCTAAGAAAATCATTATAACTCTGCTTAAAATCCTAGACATTTCAAAATTATTCTTCTTTTTCAAGGTTTGCTTAAATAGCTCAGGATGCATCAACATAAGTTCAAATAGTTAATCCTAATTGTGATAAATCACAGATTGGGTGATCAAGATCAAAAGAGCACTTGACATTAAAGGTTACTAAAAACATTGTAGGATTAAATGGTATTAAACTATCTAAATAACCTTTAAATCAGGTTTCATTACCAGTTCTGTTCTATATAAAACAAACATAATTTTTAAGAAATAAAATCTGACACAAAATGTCAATAAGGCATTACAGAAAACATTCTTTGGAATCCATAGTTTATGGTTTAAAAAGCATCACTTAGCCTTTTGGACCCGGCTGTGGAAGGAGCATGATGGAGGGGCCCGAGGGAGCGCCCTCGGACCCCAAGCAGCCCACTGAACTAATTCCGGCATGGGACCAGAGACCCCACGGCGTGCTGAAGCTGTGGGACCCGGGCATCCCCCAATTCTTTTAACCTGTCTCTCTCTCAACTCCTCCCTCCTGAGCACAGCGCAGGGGCCGCGGTTTTCCTGAGCGCAAAACGGAGACGCCGAGCCTCTCTCTAGGTTTCTCCAACTTATGAGCACCATAAAAGGGTAAAAGTTTATAGTGATGTTATTTCTGGTTGTACTTTCCCTGGACTTTATACAGAAACCCAAAACCGCGCGGCCGCGCGACTTAATGTCATCTTAGTATGAGCAATATGTAATGGTTCCTTTCTAATGGGGCGGACTTTTGTGGGAGATCCTAATAGTAAGTCTGTTGCTGAAATATTGAAGGCAATCAAAGTGGTAGCCATCTCACTAGACTGAACTAAGCTATATCCCCACGCCGGCTGAGAAGAAATTTTCTTCTTTCTCGGGAAGAAACGCGGTGTGTCATCAACTACAGTGTGATGTCCATTAAGCAAACAGACCTGGTGGCGTGGGAATGGGATATAAGGGGAAAAATTATGTACAAGGAACAGCGGGACGCTGGTGGAATCTCGAGCCGGAGCCGACACCAGCGCAAGACCGTCGGTTCCAGAGACTGCTTGCAGATACTCTACAAGTCTATCAACTAAGCCAGAGCCCCACGCCTGCTGATGACGGGAAATAACCATCCTTTTCGTTTTTTTTTTCCCTTGTCAGGCAGCGTGGCGATTACTAAAACAGGCGTGAACTCGGTGGCGCGGGGCAAGGGGGAAAAAGAAAAACTATGTAACAAACAGCGGGACTTAATATCTCTATATTCTTAGCAATGGAGAACTATCAAATGCCTCCTTGGCAATAGGACTGCTTTTCTTTTTTGGGGGAAACCCCAACAACGGTAGTGAGTTGTGTGTTGAAACATGGAATGTAATCGAAATAAGGCGTAAACGAAGTGAAACATATCATGTGCAAGGGTTGGGACTGGGGAGGTGGGAGGGGGCGGCAGGTATACTGGGGGGGTTGGTGATGGAAGATGGGCACTGGTGAAGTGAAGGGTGTTTGAGAACTGTATAACCGACATAATCCTGAGAACTATGTAACCCTCCACATGGTGATTCAATAAAATTTAAAAAAAAAAAAAAATTGAAACAAAAAAAACAAACAAACAAAAAAAAAAATAAAAAGCATCACTTAGGGCTGGAAGATAGTACAGGGGTTAAAGTACTTGTCTTGGCTCTTCGTCGAGATGTGACCCTGGTGACGCACATGTGCAGCCTCTCCGCAGCTGCACGAGCATGATTCCAGAGGCCAGCTAAACTACTTTTGGTACCGGCAGCTTCTTGCAGAAATGTCAGGCCCATGCCTGCCCAGGAGGGGAAACGTTTTTCTCTCTCGCCTTTTCTTTGCAAGGGGGGGGAGGAAGGGAGGAAGGGGGGAGGGGAGGGGGAGGGCGTGGCGACAGCCAGCTTATGAGGACCACTAATGAGAGGTACAACTTGCAGCAATGGGACATGTGGGTGCTCTCGGGGAGGGGGCGGTACTGGCTCCCGCTCTCCACTGAGAGCTTGCAATGATCTAATTTCCTCCAGAAATTTCCCTGGACTTAGTTACTAAAATACAGAAAACCAAAATCCATATCTCTTCAGGTCTGATTCTAGGGGGGAAATTCCAAACAATAATAGTGAGTTTTTTGTTGAAATACTGAATGTAGCCAAAGTAAAGAGAAAGTAAAGTGAAATTTATCAGTTACACAGGCAAGGGTGGGAGGGCTGGGGGGGTGGGAGGTATACTGGTTTTTTTTGGGTGGTGGAATATGTGCACTGGTGAAGGGATGGTTGTTTGAGCATTGTAAAACTGAGACTTAAGCCTGAAAGCTTTGTAATTTTACACATGGTGATTCAATAAAAATATTAATTAAAAAAATAAAGTACTTGTCTTGAAAATGGCCAACCCTGATTTGATCCTGAGCACCACATAAGAACTGCTAAGCACTTCAGAGATATCTCTGAGCAGACTCAGGAGTAAACATTAAGCACTGCATCCAAATTCCCTAAACAAATAAAATTTTTAAAAAGAAAAACATCAATGACAGAGGCAACTATAAAATAAAGCATTTCCTCACTTTTTTATTACTTCTAGTTACTCCTATCAACTACTACTTTTGATAATAATAATCCAAGACTCTATATGACTATAAAACCAAGCTTCCGGAAGTATGTGGCCACAAAGCAGCCGTGCAACATCTTATGGCTTAGTTCTCCCTATTGGAGAGCCTGGCAAGCTACCGAGAGTTTCCTGCCCACATGGGAGATCCTCGCATACTCCCCATGGTGTATTCATATGCCAAACCCAGTAACAATGATGGGTCTCATTCCCCTGACCCTGAAAGAGCCTCCAATGCGGCACCATTGGAAAGGACGAGTAAAGAGAGGCTTCTAAAATCTCAGGGGTAGGACGAATGGAGATGTTACTCGAACTGCTTGAGAAATTCGACGATCAACAGGATGATGATGATGAATCAAGACTCTCCTCTTAATTGTTATTCCTCTTCTTAATTCTTAGTGACCCTATTTTATTTTATTATTATTATTATTATTATTTTTTGCTTTTTGGGTCATACCCGAAGATGCACAGGGGTTACTCCTGGGTCTTGCACTCAAAAATTACTCCTGGCAATGCTCGGGAGACCATATGGAATACTGGGAATCGAACCTAGGTTGGCCATGTGCAAGGCAAACACCCTACCCGTTATGCTATCGCTCTAGTCCCTAGTGATCCTATTTTAAATTTAAATGGGTATGAGAAAAAATTGCTGGCTCTTTTCTCTATCAAGGAGCTCTACTGCTTTTCTCTTGGCTGCCTTTCACTACATTTTTCAGAGAAAGGAAAAGCCACTTCAGATTCACAGGAAAATACAATTTTAGTAGCTATCAGCAGGCAAAGAGAAAGAATAATTATTCCATGGGGAAAAAAAAACAGTAAGATACACTTTGGGTTTTATCCAATTTGTTCACAGAGATGAAGAAATAAAATTTTCATTATGAGTTGGCGAGATAGTATAGGGTTAAGGTTCTTTCCTTGTATGCAGCTGACATGGTTCAATCCCCAGCACCACATATATCCCCCTGCATACCACTCTCTGAGCACAGAGGCAAGAAGCCTTGAACACTGCCAGGTATGGCCCAAGTCCTTCTCCCACAGCTCCTGAAGCTTTCCCCCACGCCCCCACCAAAAAGCCCTTTCATTTTGCAATTAAAGTTGCTGAATAACATTTAGAATTAAGATAAAGGAAGAGCAAAAATCTGGAAGTGTTTCTGCTTTAGAATGCTGATCTCATAGAAGATGGAAAAAAGGAATCTCCATCTATCTGGAGATTAAAATTGTAGAAGTCATATCTGTTCAGAAAGAATAACAGACAAGCTAGGTATGAAAAAATAGAAGAGAAAAAAGAACAGCTAGGATATGAACAGTCAGAATAATTATGAAGCAGTTTCTATCTACACAGAAAAAAAATTTTTAATCCTCAAATGAAACATTTGCTACTCTAAGTTTGTCCTATATTAAATACCAAATAAAGAAAACATCATGTAAAGGGTAAAATGCAGGCTGGGATGAACAGTGTGGGGGATATGGCACATGCCTTGCAGGTGGCAATCCCTGGCCCATATGTTCTCAAGCATCACCAGGTAAAGCCCAGGAGGCACCTAAACACTGTCAGGTTTAGTGACCCTAGAGGTCAGCCCAAGTAATACCTGGTACTGCAGGGTGTAAGCAGCACCTCATTCTTGGGCCTTGCATTGAACTACCTGCATGGTTGGCCTAGAATCACCAGCTTGGCCCTCAGGCCTCCTGAGTGCCAAACCACTTGGGAAGTATTTTCCACCCCCTCGACAAAAAATGAGAAAAATTTGCGTCTTCAGTTCAGACGCAACTAATGAAAAGACAAAGCTCTAAGACTATATCCTTAGTTTCTGAGTCTGCCCCCACGCCTGGCTGTCCTCACCAGGGCCCCTCTGAGGGGGCGGGCTGAGTTTCCCTTCCTGCCTGGAGCAGAGCCCCGGCAGCCGAAGACCTCTGGAACCCAGCCACAGATCATGCTCAAGGCCCCTCTACACATGTTTGGAAGAGCCTCATGCATGAAGGAACCGGCAGAGGAACCCAGGTGTGCGGAACCTGGAGCTGAGATCTCCAAGGCTGCTTGGATCAGGACTGGGCCTCTTCCGCCTAGATCCCCCATTTTCCAGTAAATCCCCCATTTTCTAAATCCCCCATTTTCTAGGCGGTCACACCCAGAAACTGCCCCTGGCGCTCATATAATCCCATCAACGACCAACATCCAGAGACTATAAAACACAGTTCCCAGAAGTGTGTGGCGCTTCAAGGCAGCACGACATCTTACAGCCTAGTTCTCTCTCTCAGAGAACATGGCAAGCTATGGAGAGTATTCTTGCCTGCAGGGAGAGCCTGGCAAGCTTCCTGTGGTATATTCATACGCCAAACACAGTAACAATGATGGGTCTCATTCTCCTGACCCTGAAAGAGCCTCTAATGCAGCACCATTGAGAAGGACGAGTAGTAAAGAGAGGCTGCTAAAATCTCCGGGCTAGGATGAATGGAGACATTACTGGGCCTGCATGAGCAAATTGATGATCAACGGGATGATAGTGATGGTGATAGTGATAAAATGGGCATGATAATAACTGACCTCACAGTGCTATGAGAAATGAATGGAGTAATGTATGTAAACTGCCTAGTACAATATTCAGGTAGAGATTATGTGTTCAATAAAAACTAGCCCTATTACTACCTCTAGCTAATAGATTATGATTGCTATTGCTTTAAAACAGGATGATGATGATGATCCTTAGTTTCAGAAAGCATTTATTTAATAAAACGGACAGACTGAGGTGAAAAATAATTTTCAACCTCAGAAGTGATACAAATTAATTAATTAATGTCTCTTGCCCATGTATTATTGGGCAAGAGACAGCTCAACATTTGGAATACATGCTTTTCATGCAGGAGGCCTAAAGGTGATCCCAGGACCACATGCTGTCCAATTATGGAGCACAGAGACAGGAGTAGCTCCATGGCACTGTTAAGTATGACCCCCCTGCCACCCCCAAAAAAAATCCCTTAAAATTAAATAAAATCCATATGCTTCTCTAGTAAGGGAAAAATGGGAAAAATGACCTCTTAAGAATATCTAGGAACCATACTCACCTATCTTCTAAAACTTTAATGGTTTCCTGCAGAAATTTCTGCTGCTCTCTGAGCTGTTGATTTTTGGTGAAGAATTCTTCTAGTCTTTGTGCATCTCTAAAAGTCAAGAAATAAATTTTATTTAGGGAAAATTTTCTAACAAGATAATACTTCTGTAACAACTTGAAAGTACAGTCTTACCATTTATATAATTTGCATTTCTTATATCCATGTAAACAACTTAGAAGGCAAAGTATTTTACTGAACAACGTAATTCAAAAACTATACTAGAACTTGCTCTAAAATATGTAAAAATACTGTATAGAAGCGATATCCTCAGTACCAGACATTCTTTATACAATGCTGGAACAGAGATGAATGAATGTATTCTGTGGCTTTCACTGAACTCTAAAAAATTTGCTCTAAAAAGTACACTTACTGTTTTTATGATTTTGCACACATTTATAATGTAAATAGTAGCCATCTTTATTCTCATAATTTATACTCTAAGAACAAGGTTATGTTTTCTATTTTATTAACTTCACTTTTTGGACTTTTGTACAGTGGAGTAAAGACACACATGATCCTGATATTTTCATTTGAATCTTTGCTCTGCCGCCTCCATGACCATGTACAAGTCATCTAGACTTTGTGCTTCAAAAAAATGGGAATATCAGGGGATGGAGCTATAGCACAGTGGGTAGGGCATTTGCCTTGAACTCAGCTGATCGGGGTTCAATTCCCAGCATTCCATATAGTCCACTGAGCACTGCCAGGAGTAATTCCTAAATGCATGAGCCAAATAACCCCTGTACATTGCCAGGTGTGATCCAAAAAGCAAAAATAAAAAAAAAAAAGGTAATATCAAATCATCAGGTGTTAGCTATAAGTACCAACAGTACATATTGTATTCTAGAGCACTCAGAAAAGTGCTGGCATGTATTACACTTACGTGTTTATTATGATTTTTATAATGAGGGAAAAAACATCAAAACATTTCTTCTACATTCCTTGACTACTTTCCAAGACACTGTCATATTTTATCCTTCCATCATATTTTTAAAAGATAGTATTATATGAAATACACATATTTCTTTTTCTTTTTTTTTGCTTTTTGGGTCACACCCAGCGATGCTCAGGGGTTACTCCTGGCTTTGCACTCAGGAATTACTCCTGGCAGTGCTTGGGGGACCATATGGGATGCCGGGGATCGAACCCTGGTTGGCCGCGTGCAAGGCAAACGCCCTACCCGCTGTGCTATAGCTCCAGCCCCTGAAATACACATATTTCTATTCTAAGAAAATGCGTAAGAAACTTGAGATTTCTGTGTGATCTTGAAAGTGAAAATATGAGAATACCATGGTTCAAAACTCCAGCATCCATGGTCTAGCCATATCAGGAAAGGGTGACAAACCAGGCCACAAAAGGCAAATGGTTTTCAAAATAGTTACAATGTAAAACGAACTACCAAAAAGAAGCAAAAAAAAGGAATACAAGTAAAAAGTACAAAGGGAAAGGGAAGGCACCTCTTAAACAGCAGTGGAATACGACTGAAAGAATGAAAAGCAAGTAAGAGAAATAGCTCCTTGTTGTATTAAAAATGCAGTTCTGGTGACAGATACAGATATCTGAAAATTTGAAAATAATAGTAAGAACAGAAATTTATTTGGCTATTTCTCATTTAACTTCTAGAAAAGGTTTTTCTAAGGTTGTAAGTATTAGTAGGCATTAGACCACCTTGAGTTTCTGGGTTTGATCCCCAGCACTAAAAAAATAAATAAATAAAAAACTTCCAACACTTCTAGAAGAACTTTTAGAAAAACATTGGAAGCAGCATCACCTATATTTTTTTCTGATCCTCTATTGGGAATTTACAAGCATGATTAACAACCTGTCAAAATTTGGAGGAGCATTTAGAGTTGCTTTTAAATTAAAACATTTTTGCTAGCAACACATATTTAAATTAGGTATTTAATTCAAAATATGTGTGTGTATGTGTACCACATTTTATATTAAGCACAGAGAATAGAACAGTCTCTAAGCATTGCAAGGAATGGTCACAAATAAAAATGCATTAAAAAGCCAACAAAGTATATTTTATATAATTTTTGCAGGTGGGGTGTTGGGTCCATACCTGGTATATTTGGGGGACCATATATGGCGCCAGGAATTAAACAAGGGTCAGCAGCACTACAAGGCAAGTACCTTAACCCCTGTACAATTTGAAATCTCAAACCACTCAAAAAGATTTTTACCATTGAAGAGACGCCTAATCATTCCTAAAACATGGCTACTTCCTATTCTGATTTCAGGTGGCTATAAAAAGAGACAGTTTTAGGCGCATATGCTGCCTAAGCCCATGTGCTGCTTGTGCCATGTGGCCGAGCACATGTGGTGCCCGAGCACATGTGTCGCCCGCATTTCCCCCCTTGAGGTGTGTACTTTCATGTTTTCGTGTCCAGTGCTAGGATGTGTGCAGAGCTTCCTCCACCCTTGGAGAAGCCCGCATTCGCTCTTGAGTGTGTTACTCCTACTGTTTTTTTTCTTTTTCACTTATCCCTTCCTCCTTCCCTCAGAAACCTCAAAATAAAATCTGTTACTTCAAAAAAAAAAAAAGAGAGAGAGACAGTTTTAGAAAAAAAAATGCTATTTTCTTAATTTAACAAACTTAACTGTATTTATTTTGGAAATAATTTTTCTCAATGTGTGTTGCTAAAGCAAGCACACGGAATAACTTTTATAATAGGAATAATTTATAAAGAGCTTTCTTTTGTAACTATTCAGATCATTCTTTTGGGGCATGTGGAAGAACTGGAACACAACCAGTGGTAGTCAAGAGATCAAGCCTGATAGTGCTCAGGGCACTCTTGGTTCTGTGCTTGGAGGACCATGAGATGCCAAGGATCAAATTAGACTCAGTAGCATGTAAGTTAAAGGCGCTTTAACCCTGGTACAATTCTCAAAGCCTATTCAGATTTTGTTGTCCAGCAAGGAATACATTAAAAGCCTAGTTTTTACAAAATCTTTAGAACCTATTGGGGAACAGAAAAAGGAAAGCCATGTCATAAAAAGAAATCACGCCGATGTGCTGCAGAGTTAGCCTAAATGGAGTGACAGTGCTGATGCCTACCCAACAGTCACTTCTTATTCTCTCCAGCCTTCTGTCTTATTTTGATTTGGGTCACTCCTGGCAGTGTTCTGGGACTACTCCGAGCTCAGTGCTCAAGGGACCATGTGCAGAAAATGAACCACTGGCTCCAGCCCTCTAAATTATCTCACAGGCACCACTCATTTTTTTTTGTTTGTTTACAAATAATACCCACCACCGCTGCTTACACTGAATTCACCATTTCTCCCATCTACACCCACATTCTTCCTCTCAGATGTTCTTAGTTCTGTTATCAATGTTCACATTTCTTGTTGGTTTAGAAGGGTTTTCTGCTTGTCTTTTTGTTTTCAGGCCACACCCTGTGGTGCTGAGAGATCATACCTGGTAGTGTTCAGGGCACAATATGTGGTGCCAGAGATTGAAGTGGAATCAACTGTGTGCAAAGCAAGTGCCTTAACCCCTGTAATATTTTCCAGCCACTCTAGACTTTTTGTTTTTGTCTGCTCATTAATTTTATATTCTTGTAATATATACTTGGGTGAAATCATCCAATATGTGATTAATTTCACTTGAAGTCTCCTGGAGTTCTTTTTATTTTGCTGCAAATAGAAAATTTTTATCTTTCTGCAGTGGAATAGTACTTCAGTTTATAAATATACCACACCTTCTTTAGCCAATGAGCTTTGGTGGTTGTGTAATTTTAACTATTGCAAATAATGCTGCAGTAGTACAGGGGTGGCTATAATTTGTTTTACTATTTTCATAATTAGATGCCTTCCAAGAAAGTAGCTCTACTTTCAGTTTCTTGAAGAGCTCCAAGAATTTCCCAAAATAGTTGAAATTTATATTTCAACACTGTTTAAAGCTACTGTATGATCAGCTATTGAATCATACAGTAGCTCTACTTTCAGCTTCTTGAAGAGCTCCAAGTGTTTCCCCAGATAGCTGAACCTATTTATATTCCAATATTGTAGGAAGTACTCCTTTTTCTCCATACCTTCATCAATATCATTAAGTCCATTTTCACAGATGTAAGGTGGTATTTCACTATGCCATCTATTCCTTTTTGAGATTATATTTTCTGGCTCTACAAGATTCTTTAGCTCATTTTATTATTTGTATACCCCCTTTTCATCCCCAAATCATGGCATCAATCAGTTCTACAAAGAATCTTGACTGCTTTTATTACATTCTTTAGATTATTTTAAGATCTGGGTTAAGGCTTATTAATACTGGGAGCCATTACTTTCAGGCTCTCTTAATGGACTAAGCCTAGGAAATGTAAGTGTGCTCTCAAGCACACTGATACTTATTTCTCTATCTATTTATATTAGAAACCAAGAGTACATACCAAAACCATGTAGCAATACATTATTAGACACAATAGTATTAATTTCTGCTATTTGTAACAAGTCTACTACATTGTGAATTTCAGATTCTGGATATGAAATAACCAGAATCCTAGGTCTGGCACAGACTTAGCAAGTCATATCTTATTCTTTGTTTAATAAGGAAAACAATTCAGAGGAAACTGCTGGCAATTTCAAATTAGGAAAAGGGCACTCAGAATACCAATGTAATTAATTTCTTCTTGTAATTTTAGAAATTCAGAATTATTCCACTGCTCGGTTTGTGGTATCTTAAAATCCAGGGGTTAATCATAGTTTTAAAGATTGTTTATAGATGGGTTCCAGTCTTAATAAAAACATTAACAGAAAATATTTAATACAACTATAGAAGCTATTCTTTTTATCCAAAGTCTACATGACATAAAATATATTTACTCATAAATAAGATGCTGAGGTTCAAATAGGAGTTAGATATCAATTACTTTAAAATAAAGACATCACAGATATTTACTGATACTTACAAAATTCGTTCTTTTTTTAGTTTGGATACTTTAACTTGTAAACCTGAAAAATACAAAAAGACATTTCACCATTTTTAAAGTAGTTGATCTTAATTTCTTTAGAAGTCAAATGCTGTACTATTAAGTTACTTGATTCTGGCCTCTGAAAAATGAGTCAGGTCCCATTAGTTTAAAGACAGTGTATTTACTTACCTGTACCCTGAGGTCACAAAAGTCTATCTGCAATATTACTGCTTTTAGTCTACTATATGACAGCCAAAAAGAATGAAATTTACTCCACCTAAAGTGAATTACTTCCTTTCTAATGGCAGAAGCAAGCATATAATTAAAAGTTCACTATAAATGAAGGTCTATGTTCTAACATAGACTATGTATTTACTAATAACAATAATGCCTAAGTAGGCTCAAGTCTTCTGGGATTAAAATAGATTGTGGCAGGAAGTCCTGGACTAGAAGCAAAAGTGCTTACAGAAAAGTATTTAACAAAGGATACCAGTGTTTTAATTCCATGATATGCTATGTATAATTTTTATTTGGTCTGATGCAAAACAAGAAGACATCCACCTATGCTAGGGTAGTTACTATGAAGAGGGCTGCTGGGCTTTGTAACTGCAAAGGATAAGGACAAAATGAAGTTAACATTCTAATTTTCAGAAACAGTAATTAACAAAAAAGGAAACAATTATTAAATAAACAGCCAACATTAAATAAACATCCAAAATATCTATTTAAGTAAAAAATTAATTGGTAGGCAGAGAAGAAAGCTCAACAGGCTGGAGTGTATGCTTTGTATTCAGGAGACCCAGGTTTGGTCTCCAGCACTGCCTGGTTCTATAAGCACTGCTAGGAGTGAGTCCCAAGCACCAAGCAGGGAGTATCTTTGGCTATGGTTAATAAAACAAACAACAACA
Source organism: Sorex araneus (assembly GCF_027595985.1). NCBI lineage: Eukaryota > Metazoa > Chordata > Mammalia > Eulipotyphla > Soricidae > Sorex > Sorex araneus. The sequence continues at coordinate 334,248,070 of NC_073303.1, read as the reverse complement.
ACAAAAACCTAGTTAGCAAAATTATAATGTTGAATGGTGATAAGGGTAAAACTGTTCCCATACTTCACTAGAAAAACTGATTTGGTACAACTCCTTTTTCATCAATATCTCACTTGTCAGATTCTACACTAAGAAAATAATCTGAGCTGTTAAAAAAAATTCATGCCAATAGGGGCCCAATGCAAGAGATCACTCCAAAGGTACAGAGTTTATGTGGTGAAGACCCAGGTTCCATCCCTGTCACGTCATGGTTCCCTGAGGTCCTGTAAGCACCAGTGGGAGTGACCCCCCCCAAGCACAGAAATAGGAGTAGGCCCTGATATACTGAATATGACCTCAAAATCAAAGTAATTTTAAAAAATCATGTGAAGAGGGTTGAAGAAACGGTACAGCTAGTAAGGCACTTGCTTTGCATGCAGCTAATCCTGTTTTGATCTACAGCACCCAACTGGTGCTCTTCATCCCTGCCAAGGAGTGATCCCTGAGCATACAGCCAGGAGCAAAGTCCTTGAGTACCACTATGACCTGAAAATCAAAAAATAAAAAAAATTACGTGGAGAATAGTGAATGATTTATACAATATGTGAAACGCTTAAAATGGGCAAAATTTAAGTAAAATACAATGTAACCAATTGATGCATAGCTATTGAAATCATGTGTAGCACTGTCACTGTCATCCCATTGTTCATGCATTTGCTCGAGAGGGCACCAGTCATGTCTCCATTGTGAGACTTGTTACTGTTTTTGACATATCAAATATGCCATGGGTAGCTTGCCAAGCTCTGCTGTGCGGGTGGGATACTCTCGGTTGCTTACCAGGCTCTCCAGAGGGGCGGAGGAATTGAACCTGAGTCGGCCGTGTGCAAGGCAAATGCCCTACCATCTGTGCTATCGCTCCAGTCCATTGAAATAAACAAATATTAAAAAATTAAGCTATTTAGCAACACCAAACTTATTTACTACTCCTTCTCTATTCAATTTTTGGCAATGTGATTATCAGTTTGATATTATTTTAAAATGACCCCATGTATGGATATTTACTTATTACTATTTGTTTTCTGTGGTACTATGTATTAAACGCAGAGTTTCATACATGCAAGGCAAATACTCTAACACCTAACTACACCCCTGGCCTTACTCCTTACTTACTTTTTGTGGGGGGAAGGGGACCGGTCTCCTAAGCAATGCCCAGGAGCGCCCATGGACACTCCTGGCCATTCTCAGCCAACTGGACTGGTGGTTTAATATGAGGGGCCAATGGTACAATCCTTTTTGAGGGGCAAAGTTAGTCCCCCTAAAATAGTTGACTGATTTTTGAAAAAATATCAAAGATTTATTATTTGCCTTTGGTAGTTTATCTAATGGATTACACACTCAAGTAAGCTTCTCATAAAATGTGTAATGCAACTTTAATAAAGTTGGCATTTTTAAGAAGAGGATTTTTCATCATCTGTCTAATAAGAGATAATACTCCAAACAATATAATTTAGACAGAGATTTTGAAAACAAATCTATAGTGTCCCACTTATTCCCTCCATCACAATGCTGACTATGGAGGAATGAGGTTACAAGTCACATAGTTAATGATGTGAAGTCACTTCCTGTCCCTGGAGGTAATAATTTGATGCCATGTAATCTAGACATTATGAAAAAAAATCAATGTCCTATACAATTGTTTTTGCCCTATATTTCAAATTTCACAGGAAATTGATACACGATATACTTTTATGCTCATTTCTTTACCCTAAAATTTGAATAAAATGACACAAAATGGTTAAAATAAAAGTTACACATAAAGCTGCAACCAAATGCTCACAGTATCTTTTTTTTTTTTTGCTTTTTGGGTCACACCTGGCGATGCACAGGGGTTACTCCTGGCTCTGCACTCAGGAATTACCCCTGGCCGTGCTCAGGGGACCATATGGGATGCTGGGATTTGAACCCGGGTCGGCCGAGTGCAAGGCAAACGCCCTACCCGCTGTGCTATCTCTCCAGCCCCGCTCACAGTATCTTTATTGATAATTGTCAAATACTCGAAACTAAAATATCCTTCAACTAATGGAACTGTCAAATAAAATAATGAAATTTGAAAATGATTTAGGTTGCATCCTTATACCATAAGCACTGCTCTGCAATATTAAGAAATTAACCATGATAAAACTGGAGAGAAAATATAAGGATTAAGGCTCTTGCCATACACGAAGCACTGTTCTATACTCAGTACCACGTATAGACCCCAAATTACTGCCAGGAGTAATCTGAGCACAGAGCCAGAAGTGATCCCTGAGCACAGAGCCAGAAATAAGCCCTGAGCAAAGCCAGGGATGGTTCCCAAAATACAGAAACAAAAGAATGAAATTATGGTATGTTCAACAACTGGGATAGGTCACAAGGAACTAGGCTAAATGAAAACACAAAACTGACCCACTCAGTGGTAAAAATCACCTGCTTTTCACGAAAGGATCAATTGTTTGATCCCTGATATTTCTGCCATAGGATCCATGTGTGCTGAGTGTAGTAAATGAAGCAAGACTCCTCCCTCCATCCACCCACAGTGAGCACCTAAGCTGAGTGTGTGAGCACCATAACCAGATTTGCGACCCTCTCAATGGCTATATATATCCTAACCAATTCCACATCCATAGCATTCTTGAAATGATAAATGTGAGAGCAAACAGTAAGGGTAGCCAGAGGCTGGAGAGAACTGGGGTGGGAGAAAGGTGGCTGGGGCCTTAAATGATGGCATGAGGGATCGCTGGTAAATTTATACATATGATTTAACTGTACAGAACTAAATACACATATTAGTGCATGCTACACTTGTACATGCAGGTAAAATTGGTGGTCTCTGAACAAGTCTGGCAGACTGTATTAATCCCAATTTCATGGTTGTAATATTATACTACAGTTATACATGATGCTACTTTGAGTAGAAGGTATATCAAATCAATTCTCTTTATACTGTTTTTTATAACTATTTGTGAATCTATAATTAGCTAAAAATAAGCAAAAAAAAAAAGAAGAAAAAGAATTCACCATAAGATTAACAAAATGGCTATATTCAAAAACAAAATGAAGGGGAAACACTTTTGCTATTAAGAATACAAACTGTTACAATTTTCTACTACTCATATCTCTAGCTAAGAAGATTTTCTTTTTCTTTTTTAGGTAATGATGGCAAACTCATGAAAACTTGAAAGAACAAAGCATCAACTCATTTTTAAATAATTAAGAACTTATGACCCAACTAAGACAAAGATCAGATTCAGAAGTATTTTGCTTTTTCCCTTCCCAAAGTGCATGAAAATGTACTTGTTGACAGATTTTTCTTGTTTTTACTTCTGGTGAACTTCGAAAACTTAGGGATACCCTTAGAAATGAAAAGTGCAGCCAAAGATAAAATGGATTCTTGCCATGAACCACTTTAAGAAAAGAAACAATGAGATAGAAAATCCATATAAACTTCAAAAGAAAATTCTTGGGAAATATGGAAAGACTAGTCTTTTATCTTGCAAGCATTCAACACCTGTGAGGCATTTGTTCTGTCATGCAGATCAGCCCTGAAACAGGTTTATGTGTATATGTGTGTGTGTTTAAATTTTAGCATTTACTATTCATCAAGTCAATTAGGCATCTACAATTAGAACCCCTATAAAGTGTGCTTTAATCCTGCTCCACACCCATAGGAAGGAATGAGGCTATACAACAATGCAGCTCCTGTATGAACAGGTAGCCTGCTCAGCAAAGTATTTGAGATTGTAACACTGGCAACTTGAGACAACTACTGAAGAAAGAGCACCCAAAAAACCTAAGCACTATATTACAACTAACCCTCTACCAACTCATATACAAAATCTGGAAAAAACAAAACAAGTAAGGAACTATATACATAATTATAACATATGGGAAAAAAATTTATTCAGATACAAGGCAAAAATTCATTTTTTATAAATAAAAATTAGTTGATTTTTCACTTATTTTAGTTATCTAGAACAAATAATACATATGTATTGTTACTTTAAATTATGGCTTTGAAATACAAATTATAAGTGTAGTAATAACTTTCTTAACAAACAGTGGCTTCACAGACAGAGCTCAAGTTATTTAACTTATGCAAAAATTACTATTTCTGAAATTGCCTACAAAATTAATTCCAAGCAAAAAGTATTTTTATGATTTTCAACCATACTTAAGGTATGCTTAGTCTGTTCTTAAGATTTATTTTCTGAAAACTTTTAAATTAATTTTTGTGGATTTTACTGAATTTACAGATTTTAATGTAAATGGAAAGATGATAGATGTGACTATGTTTTTAACAATTAGTGGCATACAGATGGATTAAAAGTTACATGCAATTCCACTTCAGTATAAATTAATGTAATCTTAACAATTATAATATATTTTTGGAATTTTATTTTGTTTTGTTTAGGCCACATCTGGTAGTGCTCAGGAGTGACTCTGTACTCCGTGCTTGAAGGGTTACTTCTGGTGACCCTCTGGTCACATGTGGTGCCAGTGACCAAACATGAACTTCCCATAAGCAAAGTATGATCTCAGCTCTTTGAACTATCGCCCTGATCCAGATCCACATTTTGGAATTTCTGACAGGGAGTTTACAGTAAGATAGCACAGGAGTTAAGGCCTTTGCCTTGCACACAGCTGGACCTGGCTCAATCCCCAGTACCACAAATGTTTCCTTAAGCACTACCAGGTTAAAGCACTGAATACTGTTGGGTGTGACCTTAAAATCAATATTAAATGAATATATAAAAGTTAAATTAAAAGAAAATGAGGTTCTTGTGCACTGGTGAAGAGATGGGTGTTTGAGCATAGTATGATTGAGACTCGATCCTAAAAGCCCTGTAACTGTTCTCACGGTGACTCAATTAAAAAATGAAAATAAATAAATAATAAAAATAAAAATATATTTCTAATTAAAAAAAAAGAAAATGAGATTCTAGAGTGACAAGCAAGGTACTTGCTTTGCATGCAGCTGTGCCAGGTGTGGTCCCCTGAGCCAACCAGGAGTGATCCTACAGAGCCAGGAGCAAGTCCTGAGCACTGCTAGGTGGCCCCAAAACAAAAGCAAAACAAAAACAGAAAAAAAAAGAAAGAAAATGAACCAATATAAAACTAAATAAGTAATTAACAAGTATCCTATCATATTAGGAACTTTATACTTTGCCATATCTTCAAAGGAGTTCCAATTGTCTAAAAAAGCTGCCCGTATTTTTATGAAACTGATGGCCATATTTACCAAACAGAAAATATTATAACAAGAGATGTTAATGGCAGAACCTGGCACAGATAAGAGATATTAAAGTGACAACATTCTGAAAATATTATAAATTCTATTAGATTATCTATGCTTTTAATGATGATAATGAAAGAGCTCTTAAAAGGCAGAAAGATTATATCCACATACTCATTATTTTTGAAATTTAAAGACAAAATGTCTATAAAATTGTATCATAATTTGTTAACTCCAAATTAAAAATCATAGATAACATATCAGTAACAATTTGTGTTTAACCCTAATACTATGTCACAAAAGAAACATAATATACAAAATGTATAGTTATAAAAGGGTACAATTAACCTGTAGATAAGAGATATGAAAACTCAGGTTGGTCACAGGCCAGGGAGAGCTCAATGGTCTGAGCACATGCTTTGCATGCAGGAGACATGGGTTCAATATCCAGTAATGCATGGGTCCTTGAGCACTGCCAGGAGCCACCTTTGAAGCAGAGAGCCAGTAGTTGTCTCTGGGCACCAGCAGGTGTGGACCCCCAAAGCCCAAATCACAGCATAGCGGAGACAGTTCAAAGGGCTGGAGTATATATCTGGTCTGAGGAGGCCACTAGTTCAATCCTGGAACCAAATAGTCTCCAGAACCACCAGATATAGCCCTGATTGCCCCCAGAACTCTTTGAATTAAATGTCACATCAACTAACTGAGTACCTTCAGGAGTGGCTCTTGGGCCCAATGGCAAAAATTGGAAGGCCCCTCTTCCACCAGGGGTTGGGGGTGGGGTGAGGAAATACCTCAGTAACAAACATATCCAAAAAATTTCAATAAAAATGGGTCGGTTTGCATATTTCTGCTCAACAAAAATTAGCCTTGACTTATTCTTCCCAAGTTTTAAAAGAAATGCATATAGCTTACCATATTCCTGTGAACAGTGTAATTACTATGTTTTACACAGCATGCTTCTGCTATCATTCTATGATGTTTTGGTCAAATGCAAAAAAAAAAATAATAGCATATGTACATATTGTGAAGATCCCATGGCTACATGCCTGTCATAATACCTATGCAACAATTATATATCTCAAGTACTACCACTCATAACATTTTTTTTTATTAACTGATGAGTCAAGTTTGATTCCAATATGTACTTGAAAACCTGCAAAGTCCAGACAAGTCCATGTTTGATGTCTTTCAAATATTCTCTTATACTGGTTTCCCCAAGAGGATTCCCCATCTTAAAAAGGGGTTAAGTACCTTTTAGGCATGTCTTTGATGTTATCACACAGTCAGAGGATCTAATTTTATACAAAGCTACATGGAACATATTGACAATACTTTAAAATGTTTTATAAATCAACTAAATGTTTTATAATAATATACCTTTTTTTTTTTTTTTTTTGCTTTTGGGTCACACCTGGCGATGCACAGGGGTTACTCCTGGCTCTGAACTCAGGAATTATTCCTGGCGGTGCTCAGGGGACCATATGGGATGCTGGGAATTGAACCCTGGTCGGCCGCGTGCAAGGCAAACACCCTACCTGCTGTGCTATCACTCCAGCCCCTATACCAATTTTTTAAAAAAATTATTATATTTTTAAAGGGATGGATGGGGCCAGAAAGAAAGTATAGCAGGTAGAGCATTTGCCTTGCACGTGGCTAACTGAGGTATGATCCTTGGCACTACATATGAGCCCCTGACCTTGCCAGGAGTGCAAAGCCAGGCAGGACTAAGCCCTGAGCACAAGGTGTGCCTGCCCCCCCACATAAGAAGGGAGGGGGTATGGAAAGATAATATAGAGGGTTAGGGTGCCCAGATTCAATTCCCAGCACTCCAGATGGCCCCCAGAACCCCACCAGGAGTGATCCTTGAGTGCAGAGTCAAGAGTAAGTCCTGAGAAACACTAGGTGCGGCACAAAACCTAAATAAAATTTTTTAAAAATATAGTATCTAGCCATGAAATATCTTAAAAAACATTGATTTAAAAATTAGAAAAAGTAGTGTGTGTTACTGCTTGAACAAATCAAAGATCAACGGGATGGCAAGTGATATAAGTGATACAAGTTTGTGATCAATATATCATAATGTACCAGAGATTATCTTCTATCATCAGTTTCAAAATATTTCCAGTACTTATTATTCATAAAGCAAATGTCCATTAACTATATAACCAACAATTATATAACTGTATACTTCGTTTACAATTTATACAATTTGTTATACATCTCTTCAAGCTTTTTAGACAAAACTCTTTTAGGAGAATGTTAAGCACAGTAATGAGGAATACAAAGTTTTTTTTTTTCTATTAATTTCTGGGGCTATACCCAGCAGTGCTCAGGGATTATTACTGGCTCTACACTAAAGAATCACTCCTGGAGAGCTCAGGGGACCATATGAGATGTCAGGGATCAAACTTGGGAAGGCTGCTGTACTATCACTTTAGTTCCTAGGAGTACAGAATTTCCAAGAATTATCTACACTGTATTATTTGAACTTTACATTCTATAATGTGATAAATATGGCATATTGTCCTAAAAAAGTAAAAAAAAAAATATAGTGTTTATATTTTGATACTTGTCACCATAAAATGGAATCCTTAGCCAACTACTACCTTTCTAGTATGGTAAGTCAACACTAAAACTGAAAATCCTCCCTCAATGATTTATACTAAACACTCTGATGGAAAATAGTACTGTTTCATATGAACACTAATACAAAATACTCATAGCTGTCCCAGACATTACCACAATCACAGTTTACTTTAAAATTAGAACAGGGCCAGAGAGTAAGCTCAACAGGCTAGCGTACGTACTTTGCAATTCAGGGGTCCCAAGTTTGATACCAAGCATGGTATAGTTCCCTGAGCATTACTACGGTTGACCCCTGAATACCAAGTTGGGAGCAGAACCTGAGTACTGCCAGATGCAGAGCAAATACTCAGTAAATATGTCACCCTTCCCCACAACCAAAACAAAATCAGAATAGAAAAATTGAGTTCCTAAATCCTTTGGTTTTGGGGGTAGGTCTCAATGGTGATGCCCAGGGGTTGCTTGAAGCAATGCTTGGAGAGCATGTAGTGCTGAGGTTCAAAAAGCTGGGCTTCCTGCTTGCAAAATATATGATGACCTATTGAACTATCTCTCTGGACCTGAATTCCTATTTTTAAAAATATTTCAGCTCAGCTACTGTGGAGAGCCTTCACGGGACCGTGCTTCGTGGACACCTGTTTCTTGTTAATTGCACCGTGCTTCGTACACAATACCTGATAAGGAATCAGGATGTCTTGTCACGCCACGAGCTGTAACTAGTCTATTCAGATGCAGACACTCGGGCGTAAGCAAGCAGCGAGGGGTATATAAGGAGGGAAGCTGCCTAGCTAGGGGGTTCCTCCGGGTTCCTCCTCGTTCATCCCTCGTTCCTCTTCTTTCCCGTTTTGCATGAGAAGGTCTCTGAATAAATCGCTGCAAGAAGAATCTCCAGGTTGCGTGATTTCTTACAACTGGCGTCCCTATTTTAATTCCAAGTGACCACTAGAAATTAAATAGAGAAAAGATCCCTTTGGGGCCGGAGCGATAGCACAGCAGGTAGCGTTTGCCTTGCACGTGGCCGACCCGGGTTCAATCCCCGGCATCCCATATGGTCCCCCCAAGCACCGCCAGGAGTAATTCCTGAGTGCAAAGCCAGGAGTAGCCCCTGAGCATCGCTGGGTGTGACCCAAAACGCAAAAAAAAAAAAAAAAGGATCCCTTTAAAAATCAATAAACAGGGGCTGGAGTGATAGCACAGCAGGTAGGGCATTTGCCTTGCACGCAGCAGACCTGGGTTCGATTCCCAGCATCCCATATGGTCCCCCAAGCACTGCCAGGAGTAATTCCTGAGTGCAGAGCCAGGAGTAACCCCTGAGCATTGCTGGGTGTGACCCAAAAAGCAAAAATAAATAAATAAATAAATAAAAATAAAAATCAATAAATAACTGACAAAAGAAATATAAATCACCTTTCAACATAATCTAAGATTTATTCCCTTTAATAAGAGAAATACTAATTAAAATTATTCCGAAAGCGATGACTAGTTGAGGAAACTTTGGTACATCTATACAATGGAATACTATGCAGCGGTTAGAAAAAAGGAGGTCAAGAATTTTGTAGTTAAGTGGATGGGCATGAAAAGTTTCATGCTGAGTGAAATGAGTCAGAAAGAGAGAGACAGACATAGAAAGATTGCACTCATCTATGGTATATAGAATAACAGAGTGGGAGACTAACACCCAAGAACTGTAGAAATAAGTACCAGGAGGTTGACTCCATGGCTTGGAGGCTGGCCTCACATTCTGGGGAAAGGGCAACTCAGAGAAGGGATCACCAACTATAATGTAGTCGAAGGCCATGTGGGGGAAGGGAGTTGCGGGCTGAATGAGGGCTAGAGACTGAGCACAGCGGCCACTCAACACCTTTATTGCAAACCACAACAGCTAATTAGAGAGAGAGAACAGAAGGGAATGCCTTGCCACAGTGGCAGGGTGGGGTGGGGGGGAGATGGGATTGGGGAGGGTGGGAGGGACGCTGGGTTTACGGGTGGTGGAGAATGGGCACTGGTGAAGGGATGGGTTCCCGAACTTTGTATGAGGGAAGTATAAGCACAAAAGTGTATAAATCTGTAACTGTACCCTCACGGTGATTCTCTAATTAAAAATAAATAAATTAAAAAAAAATTATTCCGAAAGCTATCAATAAGACTGTTATCAAATGTGATGTGAAGATGTGTTTTTGAACAAACCAATTATAAAAAGATGTCTTAGATAACTGGGGAGATTTGAACATTAATACCTAGAATGTATTATTAAATACTATTAAAGAATATGTTTTGCTAGTGTGATAAAGGCACTTCTTGTTAAAAGGAATACTGGAGAAAAATACCTTAGGTATAAAAAAATGACATCACTTGTCAGAGGCAACAAGTGAAAGAAGGATAGATGAATATGTGAAATATAAGACTGGTTGTGTACTGATAAAAGTTAACGGGTAATATCCAAAACACAAAATCTTAAATTTAGAAAAGAACACGGGAATAAACAGAATGAATGAACACAGAAAAGGTAACAAAGAAGTTACCTATTGAATGTATGCGACAGAGATAATTTTTCATTTGCACTATACTATCTTGCCAGCCAAATAAAACTTTTAAATTTGTTGCAACTTTAATGAAAGTGAAGGATGCTAAGTGAAGTCAGTCTGAAAGAAAAAGACAAATAGGTTTGTCTCATTTGATTAAGACAATGCCTAATGGAAACAAACCCTGTAATACGGCCAAGGGATCTGTGATCTGCAGAAGCTAAAGCAGGGGTTGGAAGGAGGATATAGAGATAATGGTGGAGGGATCCTGGCATTCTGGTAATGGACATGGTGTAGTAACATTGGAAGTATAAAATAATATTAGTAGTATTATTTTAAAAATGTAATAAACAGCAGCAAAAGTAAAATGCATAGATATATAATTAAGAAAAATATTTATATGTATAAAACAATACTATGGCATGAAGATAAAAGTTAAAAAGATAGTGATACAGGACAAAGCAATAGTACAGGAGGTAGGACACTTGGCTTACATGCGGCCAACCCCGGTTTTAATTCCCAGCACACCATACAGTCACCCTGAGTCAACCAGGAATGATCCCTGAGCACAAAGCCAAAAAGTAAGCCCTGAGCACAGATGGGTGTGGCCCAAAAGTTTAAAAAAAAATCAATTTTAATTTCAGTCATTGTTTATGAATTATGATTTGTGTAGTATGGATGTTTATGTGCCTGTTTTGTTATCTATTTCTATAAACACTAGCCTAAAATACTATTTTATTATATATCACGATATTTGAAATTCTGATAGGTTTTGACTCAGCAATTCTAGTCCTCTGTGAGAGTCTGATCTGATATGAAGGTCTCACATAGCTTCACCTATCTCCATTAGTCCTTATGGCACTGATAATATACGTAACTGCTGCTTCACAAAGACAGCAACAGCTAATACTGGTATTATTTACTCTCTGCCAGGTATCTTTTCAAATGCTTTATAAGGAATCTGAGGGCTTGCTAACACTGGCAGAATGAGTTGGGTCATTTTTTAACTTTTACAAATAATCCTGTGCAAAGTCTGAAGAAGGAAATTTTAGTTTAGAGGCTATATAACTTTGCTGAAATCACAGAGCATATAGGTCCATTAAATCAGAATTCAAATTCAGGTCTTCAGCCAACAATTTTTTGGCTCTTCCCAGTACACCATACATATCAATACAAGTTGCACAACTACCACATCCTGCTGTCTGCAGCAAAAGAACAACTTAATCATAAAAATAAATCAGATAAAACTATAATAGCAAAACATTTCTGAAAAATGAGATTTGCTATCATTCAAAGTGAATTATTACTGTCATGCAAAAGTAAGATATTAACATCTTGGTATTAAGATATGACTTATGTAAGTTTTTGAGTAACATTTTACCTTGTACTTCCTTATCATGGTACTCCTTTAATTTTGTCCACAGTTCCTTAAAGTCATTAGATACAGCTGCAGAAGTAGGGCTTCCACAACTGCTTCCAGAAAAGTTCATCTTGCTTAATATACTCCACTTTCTTTCCCTAATGTTCTCTGGTCATTTCTGGGTACATTATATGTATGAAGTTGTCTCTGAACAGTTGAAATACCTGAAAGACAGTGCAAAATATAAATACATTTTGCGTTTATATTTATGTAATATGAAGCTAGGATGACTTACGACTTTAAGTCTACCAGTAAAAGTTTTCCTTCTTTGGCTACAATCAGTAACTAATAAAATACTTTTATTAGACTTCTATTAACACTTAACAAATAAACAACCCCATCAAAACATAGGGAAAACTGAATCAGCATTTTCCCAAAGACATAAAGATGGCTAAAAAGCACATTATCTCTTACCATCAGGGAAATGCAAATCAAGCAAGAAGTTTTTCACCTGTCACCACTTAGACTGGCTTATATCAGGCTGGACAGCAGGTAAGGTGCTTTTCTTGCATGCAGCAAACTTGGGTGTGATCCCTGGCACTGCATATAGTTCCCTCACTACTGCTAGGACTGACCCTGAGCAGAGAGCCAGGAATAAGCTCTAAACATCATCATGATGTGGTGCAACACCTGGCCCCACTGCTCCTCCACTCCTGCTGGCGCACACACTTTACATCAAAAAATGGCCAGAAACAGCAAGTGAAGCTGGGAAAGAATTATGCAGAAAAAAAGGAGCACTCATACATTCTAAGTAAAATGTAACTTTGTCGAGCATCTGTGGAAAACAGTATGAAAGTTTCTAAAAATATTAAATATAGGACTACCACATATTAAACTCTTTAGTACTTAACATCTGAAGAGCATTAAAACACTAATTTGAAAGAACATTTATGCTCATTGCTGTGCTATTTACAATAGTCATTATATGGAAACAACTCAGGAACCAAAGATAGCTGAGTGGATGTGTAGAAGATGTGGTATACACACAAGAAAATATGACTTTCCTATAAGATGAAATAAGGCCTTTGAGGACAATATGATGGGACTGGAGGGGGGGTCAATTAAGCAAAGTAAGTCAGAAGGAGAAAAAAAAATACTTGATGATCTCATTCATATGTGGGTATGAAGCAGCAACAGGAAGGAAAGGCAAGAAAAAAAACAAAGTCTTGGGCTCAGCAGTACTGAGGTCTAGAGAGGAGTGAGAAAAACTGGGCATTGAGATGTGAGAAGGTCCAAGGAGTATGGTGGAGAGGAACTATATTTTGGTGCTGAATGCAATGTAACCGTATCTTAAAGAGGTGTGAAATTGCAACAGTGAGTGTATAGTAGCTTCTTGTAACATCTTGGTTTATTATCTCTGAAATTCCCTTAATCTATTCCAGTTAATGGGAGTCAGCAATACATACAGTAGGTAGGGCACTGGCCTTGCATGCAGCCAACTGGGTTTGATCCCTGGCACCACACTGGTTCCTCCAGGTGTCATTCCTGGAAGTGATCACTGGGTGTAAAGCCTAGAGTCAGCCCTAAACAAAACTGGGTGTGAGCTGATAATGCATTTAAAAAAAAAAAAAAAACTGGGATTAAGGGTATTGCACCAGTATAGCTTTATTTCAAATGAGGCTTGTAATGATTTTGAACCCTAAAAGGTAAGTCAATGGCCAATAAAACTGTCGATAAGAGCCATCCTTCACTGTCAACTACACATCAGGCAATTTTGTTGTTTTATATTTACTATTTGAGTTTATCTTCAGAACTCTATAATAAACTTTAGACACTTGAGCAAGTTCACACAGCTGGGACATAACCCTATCAGAGATGGAACCTAAATTCTGTGATGCCACTGAGCAACAAAACAATTCAACACCCTCCCACTGCCCAAATAGTTTTACTAAAGTTAAACTGCACAAGGGATTAGACGCCCCTCCCCCTGGGTAAAGCATCCCGGGATACAGCCACTAGAGTGTTATCTGGGCAGGAAAGGGTGGAGGGACTCTACCTCGGTGGTGGTGAGGGACTCTAATCCCTTTAGACAGCCCTGAGCACTGCCGGGTGCGGTCCCAAACACAAAACAACAAAGTTCCACGATCATTTACTAACTTGAATTAGTACAAAATTCCCTATCAAGTTTCAAACCACTGATGCACCCTTTAAGTAATCTACACCCGGCGTTTGAGTCAAGGGCTGACGAGAGGATGAGGGCGCGGACTCACAGGAGCCGAGACTCCCCGGACACCGACCGACTCTGGCTCCCCCGGCCCCCGGCCGCCCGCCCCCCGGCGCCAATCTCTCTCTCTGACCTTGGACCGTTACTCGGCGCACGCCGACGCGTCGGGGTTTCTCTGAAACGCACGACTTGCCGCCTCCGATCGCTGTCTGGGCTCACGGGGTCTGGACTAACACGTTTTTAAGCCTCCCGCGCAGGGAAAAACGCCTCGGAGCTACCCAGAATGTTTCCTCACTGCCTAAATGCACGTCTTTTCCACAAACACACACACACACACACACACACACACACACACACACACACACACACACAAACACGGCGAGAAACCGCGCCTGGAGTCGCTCGGGGGCTGACTGGGGACTCCGCTGATGGGGGCCTTCTAGCACCCCACGCAGGGGCTCAGCGCCCCTAGCTCACGCCTTGCGCCCAAGCCCCTAGTCCGGCGCGCCGCTGCTGCACCCCGACCGGCCAAAGCCCACAGCACGACTGCGCGGGAAACGCCAAGCGGCGCCGGAGAGGCGTGGGCGCATGCGCGCGGCGGGCGGGGAGGGGGCGAAGAGGCTCGGAGCGGGCGGGAGGCCCGGTCAGCTTCGGGCCGCGCGCTCGCGAGCGCCCGTTCCACTTCCGGGCTGCCAGCGGGCAACAGCCCCGAGGCTCAGGCGACGCCTCTCACCCCGACGCCGAGCGCCTTCCCACTGCCCGCCGCGCCAGGCCGGAAGTGGCCGCTAAAACCCAGCGCTAAAGCGGTGGCCAGCCGCCGCCCCCACTCACCGCTTCCTAGAGCGCCGGCTCGCGGGAGCCTCCCCCTCGGGGCAGCCCGCGCTCTCCCAGGGCGGGGAGGGCCCCGCGGCGGCCGGCCGGACCCGCCCCGCCCGCGGCCGCGCGACGTCACGCGGGAGCTCGGCGGCGCTGGCCCCTGGCTCAGGCGCCGGAAGGAGAGGAGGCGTCGGCGGGGCGTCTTCCCTGTGTCCGACTGACTTCGGCGCGTTTCAGGGCTGGCAGGGGGGCGTGGCTGCACCGAGGGGCCTGGGGGTGGGGGAGTGGACGGATGGGGAGTGGACACCTCAGCTAACGTGAGCGGCTGCCCTGTCGCTGGTCGCCCCGGCCCCGTGAGGGTCCTTCCCGGACGGGCAGCGGTCCGGCCAGTGCCGCAAAGCCAGGTGTGTTTTTGCTGAGGTTTAAATGGAAAATCTCAGACCCACCTGAAATGAAATCAGAAGTATTGGTTGGGACTTTATTATTATTATTGTTATTGTTATTGTTATTTTATTATTGTTAAAATCAACTCTGCCTGAGGGTGTTCATAATACTAAAACCGTGATGATATTCTTTTAAATCCTGATTTCTTTTTTTTGCTTTTTTTTTTGCTTTTTTGGGTCACACCCGGTGATGCACAGAGGTTACTCCTGGCTCATGCACTCAGGAATTACTCCTGGCAGTGCTCGGGGGACCATATGGGATGCTGGGATTCGAACCTGGGTCTGCCACGTGCAAGGCAAACGCCCTACCCGCTGTGCTATCACTCCAGCCCCTAAATCCTGATTTCTAAAAGCATTTATAGGTCATTAGAACATGTAAAGTGTGCATAGAATTTAGAATAAATCTAAAATACCGGAAAGGTGGCACATTGGTCAAGGCGCTTGCTTTGCACGCGACAGACCCTGAACATGAACACTGGTACTCTATGGGTGTCCTAGCCTTGCCAGCGCTGAGCCAGGAATAAGCTCTGAGTATAGTCAGATGTGGCCCCCAAGCCCAAAAGGTAAGAAGATAGACTTCTAAATCATTTAGTATTTTCCAATCCCGTGGAGATGACAAAGTATTTTTTCCACTCATCCCCGTCTTTATTTTGGGGGGTGGCTGCACACCTGGCAGTGCTCCAGGGTTACTCCTAACCCTGCACCCAGGAATCACTCCTGCTTGGCCCTGGGGACCGAATGGGATTCCACAAATCAAACCTGGGTTGCCACATACTGGGCAAACGCCCTACTCACGTGGTACTATCACTTGAGCTCCAACATCTTCGACTTAAAGGATGGGTGTCTTAGTAAACTTTTTTTTATTCGACAGAACAGTATGTTCCTTAAGATTGCATTCTTATCACTTTTAGAGAACATAACACTTATGGCATGTGGCATAACTTGTGGCATGTTAGATGCAACATGGGAGGCACAGTCGCTTGTATAAATGTGTACAATGCAAAAGCAGGTTTTTGTTAAAAACGGGAAGATCCTTAATCAGCTTGACATTGAACCCTACATTGAAAGAACAGTGTACTTAATGGCCAAAAAGAAACTATCAACAGAATACCCAGTTCTTTCGGTCTCTGCCAGCAGCTGGACTTCTCAATTCATGGAAGCCAGAATCTAAGAAATAATGCTCGATCCCTTCTCCCTAAACCCCATATTCAGCCACCTGTGTCTGAAGATGTCAGCCTTATTTCACAAATGTTTCCCAAATTTTCCCCTTTCTTTTCATCACTACCAACATACTCCAAAGTACCATTGTCTGACCTGGCCTATACCTAGTCTGACATAGTGCTAAAACACTTTTCATACCCACACAGACAACAATTCTCCTAAACCTTAGTCTTCACTGTTGTTCAGAAAAAATAGAACAGTGGGTAAGGCACTTATCCTGTACACAGCTGACCCAGGTTTCAGTCCTGGCACCACATACAGTCGCCAAGCACTGCTAGAAATAATTTCTGAGCATAGAGCTAGGAGTAGTCCCTGAGCATTGTGTGGTGTGCCCCCAAAGAAAGTCAAACCAAACCAAACAAAGCAAAAAAAAAAAAGTTGACTATAAATATAGGTAGCACTATAGCACTGTCATCCCGTTCATCAATTTGCTCGAATGGGCAACAGTAATATCTCCATTGTGAGACTTCTTGTTACAGTTTTTGGCATATTGAATACACCACGGGTAGCTTGCCAGGCTCTGCTGTGCGGGTGGGATACTCTTGATAGCTTGCCGGGCTTCTGAGAGGGACGGAGGAATTGAACCCGGGTTGGCCGAAAGGCAAACATCCTACCTGTTGTGCTATCACTCCAGCCCATAGTTATTGCTATAAAAATGGTGTATCATCTTAACAAGTAATGGGCTTTGAAACGAGCTGTCCTGAGTTTGACTACTCTTATCCTTTCTGAGTAATTTTGTACTGGTTTCTTAAACCTCCTTTTTCCTACCACATGAAGGAACCAGCAGAGGAACCCAGGTGTGTGGGATCCAGGGCTCAGATCTCCAAGCCTGCTTGAATCGGGACTGGGCCTCTTCTGCCCAGATCCCCCATTTTTCAGTAGCTAGGCGGTCACACCCAGAAACTGCCCCCGGCACTGTGTAATCCCATCAATGACCAACATCCAGAGGCTATAAAACCAAGCTCCCGGAATTGAGAGGCTGCTTCAAGGCAGCATGGCATCTCATATCCTAGTTCTCTCTCAGAGAACATGGCAAGCTATGGAGAGTTTTCCTGCCTGCAGGGAGAGCCTGGCAAGCTCCCTGTGATATATTCATATGCCAAATACAGTAACAATGATGGGTCTCATTCACCTGACCCTGAAAGAGCCTCTAATGTGGCACTTTTGGGAAGGACAAATAAAGAGAGGCTGCTAAAAACTCCGGGCTAGGATGAATGGAGATGTTACTGGACCAGCTTGAGCAAATCGATGATTAACAGGATGATAGTGATGGTGATAATGATAAAATGGGCATGAAAATAACTGACCTCACAGTGCTGTGAGAAATGGATGGAGTAATGTATATAAACTGCCTAGTATAATGTTCAGGTAGAGATCATATGTTCAATAAAAGCTAGCCCTATTACTACCTCTAGCTAATAAATTATGATTGCTATTACTTTAAAATAGTTTTAAGGATGAACAAGTAGAAATCACCTAAAATCATACAACAGTGCCCACTTTGAGACCACTTCTATATTCTATAGTTACTATGATTTTTTTTTTTTTTTTTTTTTTTTGCTTTTTTGGGTCACACCCAGCGATGCACAGGGGTTACTCCTGGCTTTTCACTCAGGAATGACTCCTGGCGGTGCTTGGGGGGATCATATGGGATGCCGGGGATCGAACCCAGGTCGGCCGCGTGCAAGGCAAATGCCCTACCCGCTGTGCTATCGCTCTGGCCCTACTGTGATTTTTCTTAAAAAATAAATATGGCAATGCAAAAGGAATTACAAATTATTAAACAGTTGTCATGTTTGGAGAGTAGAATTAGATACTTTGCCTTTTGTATTCCTTAATTTTTTTGTAATAAATGTATATTGCTTTTGTGACCCAAAGATTTATGAAAAAACTTTAATAGTCATTCTTTGAACTCATAAATTGGTCTCTCATATGTTATGCCTTAGGACAGTACTTTATAAACATCTTGAATTAGTCATACTTAGAAAACCAATACTTATAGTCACATAATATGATAAGAAAAAGGTGGCACTTCCATCTGAAGAAGCAGCAGAAGTTGAGACTCTAGCTACCTCAGGTCTTGTCCTGTCACTTTGAGGGCTGGGATTTTAGTATCCTAGTATACCTATAATTCATTTAAGGGAGGTTCCTGGATAAGATGCTTGATTTAAAAACTGGCGAAATGCTTAAAATGCATGTTTCCTATAATAATAAAAATTGTGTAGTAATAGTAGAAATATTAGAATTCTTATAATTGTAGAATTTTACAACTCAGCTTTACTCTAACTCAAGCCACTTTTAAATTATTGATTCTGAAATCTGCTTATTAAGCTGAGTAGCTAAGGAAAAATCATACAACAGATTAAAATGATATGATTAAAAGTGCATGGTTTCAATATCACATAGGGTAACAGTTAATTCTTTAAATGGCCTTCACTAAACTCTAATTTCCTTTGCTTTTTAACCTGGTAATTCCTAGACTTCTGCATTCCCTTGCCTTGAATTAGCAATTCCTTTCCATTCTCACTCTAATTTTTTTTTAATTTAATAGTTTATTTTTAATTAGTGAGTCAACGTGAGGGTACAGTTACAGATTTATACATTTTTGTGCTCATGTTTCTCCCTTACAAAGTTTGATAACCCATCCCTTCACCAGTGCTCATTCTCCACCACCAGTAAACCCAACATCCCTCCCCCCCTCCCCAGTCCTGTCTCCCCCCCACCCCACACTGCCACTATGGCAGGGTATTCCCTTTTTTTTAAAAATTAATTAATTTATTTTTAATTAGTGAATCACCATGAGGGCACATTCACAGATTTATACACTTTTGTGCCCATGCTTCCCTCATACAAAGCTCGGGAACCCATCCCTTCACCAGTGCCCATTCTCCACCACCAGTAAACACAGCATCCCTCCCACCCTCCCCAATCCCATCTCCCCCCACCCCACCCTGCCACTGTGGCAGGGCATTCCCTTCTGTTCTCTCTCTCTAATTAGCTGTTGTGGTTTGCAACAAAGGTGTTGAGTGGCCACTGTGCTCAGTCTCTAGCCCTCATTCAGCCCGCAACTCCCTTCCCCCACATGGCCTTCGACTACATTATAGTTGGTGATCCCTTCTCTGAGTTGCCCTTTCCCCAGAATGTGAGGCCAGCCTCCAAGCCATGGAGTCAACCTCCTAGTACTTATTTCTACAATTCTTGGGTGTTAGTCTCCCACTCTGTTATTCTATATACCCTAGATGAGACTCACTCTAATTTTTAAAAATATTTTTAAAAGGTGAAAGTTACTTATTTAGCCTAAAATATTTTAACATGCAATATAAAAATTATCCTGAAATTTTTTTCCTCTGTACTATTTTCAAAATCCTATTTATTTTACCTTTGTAGTATATTGCAGCTCAGATTAGTTATAGGTCAAGTACATGAAGCTAGTGGATCCTGCATGGACCAGCACAGGCCTAGCCCATAACATGAATAAATGAATCTTGAATAAACACATGAGAATATGTGTATTTGAAGAACAATAATGGGGCTGGAACGAGACTTGGCTATCTGATTACAAGCTTAAGGCTAGTTCTGCTGTTCATGTTGGCTTTCTCATGTCTATTAAACCCTTCACACTATTTGCATGGAATGCCTGTGTGTGTAGGCCGAGGAAAAAGCATTTAAAAGTAGGTAATTATGATTATTTACATAATGCTGTCCAGCACTTCTAATATAAACACAAAATACTAATAAACTGAGGTGAGGCGGTCAGAATTATTTTAAGAGGAGGAAAAAAGAGATAAAAGGAAGGAAAAAGACAAAAGAAAATAATGTTAACTGTCAACATTTATGTCAAATGAGCCCTTGATTTATTTTTTAAAAAGTTGTTGACAGTAATTACTAAGTGTTGTTTGGGGGTAGGAATATATACGTCAATTAGTGATCTTGCCTCAAGTGCCAAATGTTTATTATTTGAGTTGATAGTGCCAAGATTCCAGTTTGGTTGAACTGTTTTAGAATTGTATTACTATATTTAACATTCATGGAGGGTGTTAGTATAACAGATTTTTATTTTGAGAATCTTCGGTAATCATTAAACTTATAATGGGCATGGAAGATTATATATTATTTTTTTAATTGAGAAATTGGCCTCATCTATTCTGACTAACTTATCTTCCTTAGATAATGAAGATTTATTTTGATTTCCCCTATGGCTAAGGAAGAATACCAGCTTTTCATTTTTCTTTATAAATTACTAAAGTAGGGGGCTGGAGTGATAGCACAGCAGGTAGGGCGTTTGCCTTGCACACGGCCGACCCGGGTTCAATTCCCAGCATCCCATATGGTCCCCTGAGTGGCCAGGGGTAATTCCTGAGTGCAGAGCCAGGAGTGACCCCTGAGCATCGCTGGGTGTGACCCAAAAAGAAAAAAAAATTACTAAAGTAGACTTTTTGTTTTTAAATATCCTACACTTAGCTCCTTTCTTTCACTTCAATGAGTTCAGTTTTACTAGTTATATAGGATGCCCAATTTAAAACCTATTCTTAAACTTCATAAAAAATGAATTCTATAAAATGCACAGCATTGTGTGCACTATGCAATGTATTATACTTGCCCAGTTTCTTAGGTTTAAAGGATGGTAAACTGATGAAGAATGTTAATGATCTACTATTGCAAAGTGATTTATCATCAATGAATATTTCTTCCAGATCTTTTGCTTATAATACAGTGGCAGATTGGGCCGTGTTGCATACCCATGCATGCAGGTTTATGAAGCCCAGGAATTTTATTAAGTAATTAGCCCATAGATTTGTCTTTAACACTGGCATTTATAGGAACTCCAGAGCTTAACTGCTGTAGTTATGACAATCTGGGTGGTCACCAAGACTATTTAAAGTAGAGAAGTGGATTTTATTTTGGAAATCTTGAAAAATTAATCTACCTTTTTAATCTGTTACATATGGTTCTTTATCTTATTGTCCTGTAGGCTTATGTGTAATGCTATAATAGAAGATAGTAGCAGATATATATATATATATTTCTCATAGCTTCTTATATATATCCCCATAGCTTCTTTTATATATGTGTATATACATACGTATATGTATATACATATATATATGTATGTATGTTTGGGGACAAATCACCCAGAGCTGACTCCTGGCTCTGTGCTCGGGACCATTCCTGGCAGTGCTTGGCTTACCATATGCAGTATCAGGATTGAACCTTGGCTCTCTGCATATCCCATGTCCTAGCTCTCTGGCTCTGGGAACTGTCATTGTATCACTGTCATCCCATTGTTCATCGATTTTCTCGAGCGGGCACTAGTAACGTCTCCATGAGACTTGTTTGTTACTGTTTTTGGCATATTGAATACGCCACGGGTAGCTTGCCAGGCTCTGCCATGCGGGCAGGATATTCTCAGTAGCTTGCCGGGCTTTCCAAGAGGGACGGAGGAATCTAACCCCAGTCGGCTGCATGTAAGGCGAATGCCCTACCTACTGCGCTATCGCTCCAGCCCCTGGGAACTGTATTTGCAGTAATATAAATGGAAAATGTTATGAAGGGTTAATTAGAGGAAGTCACTGGCACTTGGAGTCTATTATTAATTAAAACATTCCTTGACAGTTTCATAAGAGCAAACATGTTTAATATTCATTTCTTTGTCTATTGAAAATTATTCATATCTTAAAATTTTTACACCTTTGAATTGAAGAATTTTATTCACTGCTGTCAAAAAGCTGTCCGTATTTCATGTGCTCTTACCTCATAAATTACAGGTTTATCTTCAAACACTAAGTAAGTTTTTGCTTTTTAATTTTCCCCTGCTCTGAGTATTTTGTTTGATTGGGAGGAGCACATGTGATGATTACTCAGGGACTACTTCTGACACTGTGCTTGGGGATCTCATGGCAGTCCCCAGGGGAGATGCAGTCCCAAGCTTGGGACCCAGTGCTTTTCTCATGCAAAGTGTTCACTTATCCCTTTGAACTATCTTTCTGGCCCAATTTTTCCCTCTTCCAACTGTGCCTTAGAAAAATAGACTCTGTTTAAATTATTCACTTTTTAGGGCTCGAGAGAGAGCTCAGCAGGCGGAGCACATGCTCTGCAGGGAGGTGGCCTGGATCCAATCTCCAGCGCATTTGGGGATGATTCCTGAGTACTGATGGGTATGGCCCGCACCCCCGCCCCCCAAAAAAATTACAGTAGGAAAATACTTGCTTTTTAAAACAAGAAAATCACCTCTCGCTTTTCACAACAGGTGATTTAAGTTTAAGAAAACTTTGGAAAACAAATAGAAGCAAATACATATTGGGGCTGGAGAGATAGTAGGATGATTGCCTTGCACAATCCCCAGCAACCATATGGTCCCCTGAACACCTCCAGGAGTGACCCGTGGGCAGAGGCAGGAGTAAGCCCTGAATGAGCACAACCAAGTGCGACTCAACTCTGTCCCCCCTGCCCCGCACTAGCGCTCCACCACCATGATTTATTTAACGACGATTTGTGGGACTACTCAGGTTCAAGCCATAGAAAGAGTCTTGGTCCTAAATGTGATCTGAACTGAGATCTGAAAAAATCTGAGGATATTTGAATCTTTCTTTTGAAAGTAATATTGATATTGGAGGGACTTTTGTTCAGCAGTGAGTGCATAGTACCACTTTTTCATATTTCCAATGCTGTGTTTTATTTTTCTATTTTATTCTTAGTATTCATTAATTAGTTTTAGGACTTTCTATTTTGGGAGCTTAGGGTTTAGGCCATACTTTGAGGTTCTCAGGGATTAATGCTGACTCTTTGCTCATGGGTCACTTCTGGCTGAGTACAAGGGACCATATATGGTGCTGGGGCTTGAACTCTGGCAGTTTGCGTGCAAGGCAAACAAATACCTTAACCCTTGTACTATCTCTCTGGCCCTTAAGCCACCTTTCAAGAGTCAGTTTTTATTTCAAAGTTAATTATGTTAAATCAGAAGATACACTTTTAATCAGGTTTCTTTTTATTCAGACATCTCTTCCTTATTAAAAACATTAAGTTTCTATTGTTAAGTAAACAAAGATGACATTTATTTAATTAAACACATAGTCAAGTGTTTTTACTTTTCTGTTTTTAATTATTTTAGAGAGATTTTATCCAACATCTTTAGAGCCATGTTCCAGGATCATGTTATAGGTTATAATGAATTAGTTCTTGTAAGCAGACCCTCTTGGACACAATCCAAGACAAACTTGTACTATTCAAAATTCCATGTTCCACTATAATGGAAAGTGTTACTTGAGGGTCCAGTGCAGCCAATTTGTATTTACTATAATGTTACCAATATAAACTTAAACAGAAAAGACTTTGAATCAATGTTGGATATAAAAATGCTTATAGAGTACTTATTAATTGTTCATTTCCTGCTGTTTTGACCTTTAACATTTGGCAACCAAATTCAGGAAATGAAATGTAGTTTATTAGAAAATACCTTTCTCACAGAAGATCAAGTTTCAGTGCATCTCAGGTTTTGTGGGAATGGATCAAATAAGTCAGAGAAAAATAGACTAAGTACCCCACTTTCCATTTGAAATTTGAAGCATCTCATTTTTTCAGAAGTCCATTTTAGTTGTAGCATATTACTTTAAATTGCATTGGTGAAGTAGATAATAAGCAATTTGTTCATAGTTTGTCCTTTAATGGTGATGCACCTGAATACCTTTTGAGTCCTGCTTGCTCAGCTGTTGCAGTGGCAATCAGGTTGATGTAAGTGAAATCTGACAGCCCCCAACCTGACTCCCAGCACTGGGGGCTTGTCTGAAGCCTTGGAAATGGAGCAGCACAACCCAAAAGTGTGAGGCAAGTAACCTATGTGACAGCCCCCAGATTACAGAAGTCAGACTTGGTTGGTCAATACCTCTTTCTCTGATCTCTGGTGGCCAGTGGGGTGGGATGGCGGGGCAGTTTCCTGGCTTCTAAGTAAGAAGATACTGGAATTAATCCCATTTGCCCCTAGTAAAGAGATTAATTCAAAATACACTCATTTTCATGTCCTTCTACTTATTCTCTTACTCCTGTTCTCAGTATTGTCTTCCCAAATAAGTAATTTGTATGGTCTGGAGGATTTAGACTTTACATAGAAGACCCAAACTAAGAGATAAAGAGTAACATGAGATATCTGTTTCTCTATTTGAAAATTATAAATGAAAATTTTAACCTGTTACAGAAGAATCAGATTAATTGAATATAGTCATTTTAAAGAATCCTAATGCTGACTAAAGACTGAACATGTGCATTTGAGACTTTTTTTAAGTAAAATGATAATGATTAGATTTGAAGGAACTCATAACTCTTGCTTGGTCTCTTAGAGACAAGAAACACTGCGATTTTTTAAACATTAGGAGAATTTAAAAAACACAAAAGTATTCAGAAACAAAAAGGCTAAACATCAGAGATTCAAACACTATTCAAGAGTAGTGTTTGACAATTTGCGTTTGGATGGGGACTCCCAAGCAGTGCTCAGGAGTCCAGTGTTGGGGGTGGGGGGGTGATATCGTATAAGGGATCAATCTCAGGGCCTTGTACTCCTGAGCCCGGAGCTATTTTCCTTGTCCACATCTGTATCTTTCTGATGATTTTTGTTTCTAATATTGAGGGGGTTGTTTATCTGTTTTGTGGTGCCAGGCATGGAATCCAAGCCCTCACACATGCTAGACAAGTGCTTTACTGATAAACTACACGCCTGGCCACAAATCTGCATTATAAGTTGCATCCTTCAGGTGCATAAATGGACTGCACATTGAGAAACACTGCTGCAATATTTCAGTGGAAATACTATGGGGTGTAATTTGTGACCATGAAATTAATCAAAGCCAATTGGCTCCACAGGACTGAATTAGCATCATGGGACTTTAAGAAAATTGATCTAGAAAGTTTTAGACTGGGAAGTCATATTTAAAAATAACAATTTTTATTTCACGTCACCATGTTCTTTTACAGAAATCTTGCTTGATATTACTTTACCAGCAGTATTAATGTGGTTTGTGACAATACCAAGGAATTTCTGAGAATTCAAGTTAGATGTGCTTCATTTACTTTTACTGGGGCCAGAGAGTTGGACAGGGGTTATGGAGCTTGCCTTGCATGCTGTGGAATCAGTTTGATTCTTGCTACCAATGGCCCCTCAAGAACTACAGAAGCAATCTTTAAGTACAGAGACAGTAATAGCCCTTGAGCACTGCCAGGTGTGGCCTTCTCCCCACTGGAGCCTCCCCCTCCCTGAAAACAAAACAAAACAAAACAAAACCCTTAAAACTTTACTAGTGAAACTAGAACAGCATTATGTTCATCTCAAATAAGTAAATACAAGTGTTTTAGGAAGGGAAATTTGGCAGGCTCTGGCATTGTGGTGCCTGTAGCCTGAACAGCTTTTCTTGAAGAATGGCCTATAATCAGTCAGGTTCCAGGATAGGTAGGTTCCAGAGTTTAGCCCTATGTTATAGTTTAAGAAATGCCTGATGTTGGGGCTGGAGCGATAGCACAGCGGGTAGGGCGTTTGCCTTGCACGCGGCCAACCCTGGTTCGAATCCCAGCATCCCATATGGTCCCCTGAGCACCGCCAGGGGAGATTCCTGAGTGCATGAGCCAGGAGTGACCCCTGTGCATCGCCGGGTGTGACCCAAAAAGCAAAAAAAAAAAAAAAAGAAAGAAATGCCTGATGTTCCTGAGCAACATTTATATTTGTCTTACATTTTGTCAGATAACTGCTAGGAGCTAAATTTAATGGCTAATACAATGTCATATATATGGCATTTATCATTCAGTACTTACCTTCTTATCACAATATGATTACAGTATTAATATTTTCCAAAAAGCGAATGATCATACAATCTTAATCTATATATCATAAACTTTCAGCTAGGGGATCCTTGCTCTCCAAATTTAGATCTTTATTTGTTAAGTGTAAATATCCTATAGAGACCTCCTCACTGAATTCTCTAATATTTGCTCCATATTAAAGTTGCATAAGGAGAGATAATGATCATATTTAAAGACACATATTGTTTCTTTCTATTACTTTTTTGTGTGTGTGTGGTGCCAGTAATAAAACCCAGCCCTCACACCTAGAGTTAAGTGCACTACCAATGACCACACGGGGCAGAGTCTGGCAAACTCCCTATGGCGTATTCATATGCCAAATACAGTAACAATGATGGGTCTCATTCTCCTGACCCTGAAAGAGCCTTTACTGCGGCACCATTGGGAAGGACCAGTAAAGAGAAGCTGCTAAAATCTCAGGGCTAGGATGAATGGAGACATATGGGGGCCCCTTGAGCAAATCGATGATCAATGGGATGACAGTGATATAGTGATACAGTGATTTAAAAATATTGCTTCTGCAGAGTCACATGAAGTTTATAAATCTTATGTTTTAACATTTCAATATTTATTAAGAAATTATTTAGATTTAAAATGTTTTGTGGGGGTCAGAGAGATAATGTAGGGTATAAGGTGTTTGCCTTCATGCAACCGACATCTGTTTGATTTTTGACACCACATATTGTCCCCAGAGCCATCCAAGAGTGATCCCTGAACACAAAGCCAGGGGTAAGCCCTGAGCATAGCCAGGTGTGAATGAAATACTAAAAATATTGCAAGTAGTGAAAATATTTTCACTACTAATCTAGGATACCGTAGAAAGATAGACAAAGTGGGATAGATTTATGGTAGAATTTGGGGAGTAAAAATTTGCTACTCAAGTTATATTTTCATTTTGTCAGTCATACAAAACTTCTAAGATAATTATTTTTATTATTCTTTTAAAACTTTAAGTGCTTACTGTGATGAGCTGTAACATTTTATTTACCAGTTAATCTCTTATTCATATGAAGTTTGGTTCTTAGTTGTGAATCATCCAACCTTTTTTATAGGGAAACATTTAAAATGTACTGCAAGGGTTTAAGAGGCTGGAGAGATTGCACAGTGGACTGAGTACACGTTTTGTGTACAGGAGCCATGAGTTTGATCCCTGGCCTGGCCAGGTTCACTGAACACTATACTATGAGTAGCCCTTGAGCACTGCCAAGTGAGTAAAAAAAAACTCAAACAACATTTAAATTTACATTCCGTCTTGCCTTTTGGTAAAGGGGTAGAGTCACACTCTGTCATGCTTAGATACTACTACTGGCTCTGTGCTCAAGGGTCACTCCTGGAAGTGCTCTGAGAACCATATATAGTTCTGGGGATTGAAGTGGGGTTATCTGCATGCAAGGTAAGTGCCTTTACCCCTGTTCTAGCTCTCTATCATTGGTCTCCTATCAAATGTTTATGACAATATCCACTGTAAATATGTGTTTAAAAGTACTAATTAATTACTAATTTAATAACCAATCACCTAAGGTTAAATTGCCTTGTGTATCAAATAAAGTAGTTTCAATAAGAACATATGATTAGTAGGTTAAATTAATGAAACAAATGGAATTGTGTCTCTAGCTTTATAATTTACTAGAATTTCAATTTAAAGGAAAAATTATCAGTGATATAAATTCAAATGCAGCATCTGCACATTTGTACAGCTTTATATTAAATTTAATTTTATATAAAATTAAGGTTGATTGAGATCAATAACAGTGTAACACTGTCGTCCCATTGTTCATTGATTTGCTCGAGTGGGCACCAGTAATGTCTCCATTGTGAGACTTACTGTTACTGTTTTTGACATATCGAATATACCACGGGTAGCTGGCCAGGCTCTGCCGTGTGCCAATAAGACCAGTTAATTTGTATATTTATTTAATTTTTTGGGGGGGTGTCACACCTGCATGCTTAAGGGTTACTTCAGGCTCTGTGCTCAGGAATAACTTCTGGTGAGGATCTGGGGAGTATATGTAATGCCAGGGATTGAACCTGTGTTGGCTGCATGCAAGGCAAGTGTCCTAGCTTCTGTACTGTTGTTTTGGCCCCAAGACCAGTTTTTTTTTTTAAATTCATTATATTGAATCACCATGTGGAAAGTTACAAAGTTCTCAGGTTTATGTCTCAGTTATACAATGTTCAAACACCCATCCCTTCACCAGTGCCCATATTCCACCACCAAAAACCCCAGTATACCTCCCACCCCACCCCCGCCTATGTAACTAATAAATTTCACTTCATTTTCTCTTTACCTTGATTACATTCCATATTCAACACAAAACTCACTATTGTTCTTGGAGTTCCCCCCCCCCAAAAAAAAAGCCCTACTGACAAGGAAGCATTTGATAATTAGTTTTCCATTGCTGAGAATGAAGGGATATGAAGTCCCACTGCAGCAGTAGCGGCCACGCGATTAAGGATTTCTGTATTTTAGTATTTTAGCATTTTAGTAATTAACTCCAGGGAGATTTATGTTAGAAATTGCATAATTTCCCTTCCTGGGGCAGCATGAGGCGATGGCTTAGTTCACAGTCTAGAGACATGGCTGCAAGCAGTTTCTGGGACCAATAGTAGTCTAGCTGGCCTCCGGATCATGGTCAATCAGCAGCAAAGCGACCGCACCAAAGTGTGGCCGCCTGGGTCGAGTCTCGGTGGAACGAGAGCCGATATCGGCCCCGGCCCGAGACTGCCCAAGCGTCCCGCTGTTCCAAGTACATAACTCTCCAAGACCAGTTTGTTTTATAAATTAACCTGTTGGTAGGTTTACATCAAACCCTAACCTATTATCCCTGCTCTTTATATGCTAACAGTTGTTTCATTGTACAGCTTCAACTGGACAAACACTTAAAATATTTTGCCACACTACTCTGCATTCTTTTCTAAAGAGTGACATACATTTTATAAATAGTTCATATGTGAACTTTGTTCACTGGGATATCTTCTAATCAATTAACATGAGGTGAATTTAATTTTTGAAAATGTTAAATTGTAGACAGCCTACTTCTTATATCCAATACATTTTGAATTCATTCTTTCCATCATTATGTATTATTAAGAGAATGCACAAGGCTGAGAATCTAACTTAGTAGCAGAGCACTTGCCTTGCAGTTGTGAGACTCTGGGTTCAATAACCTGCCCTGCAAAATATGAGTTCAAAATATATATATATATTTTTTTGTAAGTTTTCGGGCCATACTCAGTGGTGCTTAGGAATTATTCCTGGCTTGGTGCTCTGAGGAACAATCTATTAGCCACTTCTGTAACATTTAAGATAAATTTAATTCTGAAGGGAATCTTTGGGGAGGGGAGTAAGCCAGACCTAGCAGGCCTCTGGGGACCATCTGCAGTGCCAGGGATCGAACTGGGTCAGCTGCATGCAAGGCGAGTACCTTAACTGTAGTACTATCTCTCTAGCCTCAGGAAAAGATCTTTCTGGAATAAAAAACAAGGCATATTCTAGCGCTCCAAAGAAATAATATAATTTTTTTGTAGCAGTTGGTGCATTACAGAACTCTTTGGTCAATTAATCTGATGCTATCTGAGATAACGGTAGTAAATACCTTTGAAAAACTCACTAGGTACAAGAAAGTTATATATTTTTAAATTATGTTACAGTTCTTTTTATTGGTACAAATGAGCAAAATTTGAATTTCTAAAAATTGTTTAAAATCAATTACCTTAGCATAGTGTTCTCAAAATATATTTAAACAGGTTTTTAAAAAGTAATTTTTAATGAATTCAATTAAAGTAGAATCCAGTGGGTTTAATTTTTTTTTAATGTAACAAGGCTAAAATATTTTCAATGTTACATCTTAATGTGTTCCAAGGCTGATTTAAATGGGGTGGAGGATGGAGGTTGGCATCATGCCCAGTAGTTTCCAATGCCTATTTCTGGTTCTGTGCTCAGAAGTGACCTCTGTTGGTGTTCAGTGGACCATATGTGGTACTGAGGATAGAATTAGGGTGGTAATATGCAATGCAAATTCTATCTCTCTGACCCTAAAGGTGATGTAATCCTTGTATCTAAAAAAAAAAGTACATATTCTAATTTATTAAACTTTATTTTCTCTTACTCAAGGTATTCACTGAAATGTATTTATCTATTAAAAGGATGGGAAGGATATTAATATTTGCTGAGCACCTACTATGTTCTAGGAACATATTCTATGTGCTAGATTTTGTGTGTGTGTAAGGAGGGGAATAGTGGTGGGGGTTAGAAACAGGGTTGGCTGCATGCAAAGCAAGT
Source organism: Sorex araneus (assembly GCF_027595985.1). Classification (NCBI taxonomy): domain Eukaryota; kingdom Metazoa; phylum Chordata; class Mammalia; order Eulipotyphla; family Soricidae; genus Sorex; species Sorex araneus. The sequence goes on along the minus strand of NC_073303.1, from coordinate 334,217,525 downwards.
GCTTAAACTCCTTTACTTTCTCTATGATCCTGTGCAGATCTTTCACAAATATCTCATTTAATCTATCTATCTGCTTGTAGAGAATGTCTAGTTCCCTTAACTTACATAAGAAAAAGAGAACTCTTTGTATTTACTCTTATGATTCCCAAGAGTTAAATAATTTATAATAGGTTGTATTCAAATCCATCTCAGTTTGGATTACAATTCCACATGCTTTTTTTAAATATGCTTCCATTTTTTTTCTTAATTATAAGGATAAGAAACAAATAGAAGCCATTATTTTCCAAAGTCCTTGTGGACTAAACTAAGCTTTCCGAATTGAGAAGTATCTCTCAAGAAAGATTTTGTCTGTAAAAAAGATTTTCTCTGTGTTAGGAGAATTAGCATTTAAGACCAGGAATCAGAATTGAAATTTCTGAGCTTTAAGGTTCCTGTACTACCAGTTCCTTAAAACATTTTAAGTTTAAAACATTTGCTAAATATTTTAGCATGTTTTGAGCACTGTGTTCAAAGCTTACTCCTTAAATAACAGATTTTATCACTTCCCAGATGGGTTTTGAACCCTACATTCTGGTCTTCATAACATTATGAAAAATTTCTTGTCATTTTAAACCAGAATTTAGAATAACTAATTTTATTCCTTTAAATGAGAAGAAAAATGCCTGTCATAAGTGAGAATTAAATAATGATAATCTGAGAGTTGCTGAAACAGTATAAAATTACATATACAAATATGGAAGAAAATACAGTTGAGACCGTTCAAAGCAATAGTAAGTCAGAAAATGATACCAAGATCCAAAATTAATCTGGGAAAATATAAAGGAATATGAGAGCCCCATCAGTTCGATACAAAAATTTCATAATGATATTACAAAATTAAGGTCTGAGCCTGGAGAGGCAGAACAGAAGGTACATGACTAACCTGGGTTTGATCCCCAGCACCACTAATGGTCCCACAAGCACCGCTTGGAGTGATCCCTGAACACAAAACCAGGAATAAGTCCTGAGCTAAGCCAAGTGTGGCCCCAAAACAAAGAAGAGGATAGGGTTTAAAAATATGGTTGGTGACCTCCATTACCAATGGCACCCTCCTAAATTCAGACTTTCTGCCTAAAACGTCTGAGGACAAGAATTACATAGATAAAAATATGTGACTGGAGAGATAGCTCACTGGGCTGAGCATGGGCTTTGCATGTAGGAGGCACAGGCTCAGTCCTTAGTACCATATGGTTCCCAAGCATGGCTAGCGGTACCTACAAGAACAGAGCCAGGAATGGTCCTTGAGCAACACTGGGAGGGCCCAAGTACCCTATCCCTAAAGTAAAAGAGTAAAATAAAAATCTCTTAGTTTAATGACTAATCATTAACATAAGTATAAACTTAATACTACTTTTTTTTTTTTAAAAAAAAAGGGTCCTTTAGAGCATAGATTAGATGTGTCATGAAATATCTAGAAGAGTCAATGTACCATTGTGAGAAAATGAAAAACTGTTAGTCTGGGCTGGTGTTCAGGAAATAGAATGTGTAAACCCAGCTCTACACTTAAATTATAGTGTAGTGATTCTTGGCCTTTTTATTCAACTAAACAATGAGGGATAGGATTTAATAATCTTTAAGAAAACTTCTGCCAGGCCAGTAATGTTGTGGCTCTTGTTCTACCGGTAGGAAACAAATAAAAATATCCAGGGTGGGGGGGCAGGAGCAATAGCATAGTGCGTAGGGAGTTTGCCGTGCATGTGGCCGATCCGGGTTCAATTCCCAGCATCCCATATGGTTCCCCAAGCACTGCCAGGAGTAATTCCTGAGTGCAGAGCCAGGAGTAACCCCTGAGCAATGCTGGGTGTGACCCAAAACCCAAAACCAAAAACCAAACAAACAAAAACAAATCCAGGATGGAAAGAGGTTACAGTTCTTAAAATCTCTAGGGTAGTTGACCAAAAAATGTCATTGCGTGAAAACTGCAACTAGAAATGAAAACAAAGGAATGCATCCCCAAGTAGACTTAAATAATGAAAAGATGTTTTAAGTGATTAAAATGGTTTTTGATCTGGGCTAAAGAGAATACATAGTACACACCCACACCCACCCACCCACACACACACACGTGCACACACAATTTCTCTTTCACACATACATTCTCTCTCCTCCAGTTTGTCTTAGTTTGATTGATAGATTCATATATCCTAAATTTTAAAAACATGAAAGTTTTAAGGAATCAATGGAAATGTATCATATTTAGTTTTTATATATTTGAAACAAACTGATAATAGTCTCTAATTCCCCTTTTATATAGCTAAAGGCTGTAGATATGACTCTGTGATATAGAACCTGCCTTTCATGCTTGTGGCCGTGGGCTTGATCCTAATACTATAGATATAGATGTAGATATAGATAGACAAATTTTTAAAAATCTAGAGTTAGATTTGAAAATTTACATATAGATGTCATATAAACCATAGATCAATTTCCTAAATAGCTTTCCTTACAACTGTAAACTTAGAAATTATTTAATAAGTTAGAATCCTAGTTTAAGCTTATATTTAAATAGTCTACCTATATTTTAAGTGCAGCACGCCTTAAAATTTTTAATACTACACATATTCATCAGAAACACTGAAAATACTATTGATACACATGTGACTTGCCAAAAATCTAATTGAAAAGAGAAAAACTAAATCAACTAAAATTTTTAATTTTCTCAAAATAGTCATAATTCAATTTATACTGGATAAAATCTATACTGGATTGTGATTTGCTGAAACAGCACATTCCTTTTGCAAAAGGATCACATAGGAATTCTGAAGTTTAGCTGAATTCTCAGAAGTTTTATTCCAGTTTTAAGTTCTGGTTTGGGAATGAGGGGTGCCTTAGAGTGGAACTAAAAACCATCCCAAACATCATTGCTAAAAATAAACTCTCCTCTGAACATTTATTCATAATTAAGGTAGTTGAAAAAATTAATATCCTGAAGACACTCATACAGAGCCTTTGAGCTTGAGCATTATGACAGTGAGGACTTCCCAAGACGATAAAAAGGTGAGTCAGTCTTACACAGTGCAGTGCAGTCACAGTGAGACAGTGCCTACACATAGTTCTTGACAGGAAAGTGTTCAGTATACATTTATTTATAGTTACTTTAATTCCCAGATATACTAGTTTTATCAGCGATTATATTAAATTGAATGCCCAGGAGAGGAGCACATTTGCGCCAATCTAATATAAACAAGGGTAGTTGCACATGAAATATAAACCTGAAAGTGTGGAACCTTTCATTTTTAATGGCACCACTAAAATAAATAGGATCAATGAGAAAGATAGGTAAAAATTATAATTTTTATATAAATGAAAGCAGATCCAAATATTCTTCAACTTGAAAAGTTTTTCAGACCTAATAGGCATGACAAAACCTGTCTTCATTCCTTTCTATTCAGCTCAGCAAGTGCTTTTGAGCTCCAATAGTTAATCAGTTACCAGATTCCACAATCTTTGTTTTTCTGCACTCTCAATTCTTGCTATGAATTGTTCTTTTAATGAATTTAGGATCAACAAGCAGACCAGCATTTTTTTTTGTCTTAAAAAGGAAATTATTATTTCACCCACAATTGCATTTACATATAAAATTGATACTGCCTAGCAACAACCTGTAAAACATAATAGTATACTGTCAAAGAAGCAGATGGCTTATGATGAATCATTAATAGATGAAATAAATTTGACAAAATTATTCAATTCCTAACTTTTTAAATGATTATAACCAGCCTAAAGTATGAAAAAGTATAACAAAAATATCTTTTTCCCCCCAAAGAAATCAATGAACATGATAAGCATTTGTTACAAATAATATATCTAGTCAGGCCTGTTGAAAATGTGTAAGGCAAATATTATAAGGCTAAAAGTAAGCATCTTCTTAAACATAATTTTTAAATTTAATCGTTTTAAAGTGCACAGAAAATGGAGAAATATTAGAAATATATTAACTTACCCTTCAATTTATTTAGAAAACCTCTGCTCTTGACCAAAAGGCAGAATGTGTCTCACGGCCGACTTTCCCTGAAGCTATGAACTAACTAAAACTGTAAATCAGTGGAAGTCAGCTCTCTGGCCCATGCTAGAGTTTGCTAGACACTACTGCTATGTGGAAGAGTTCTGCTGCATCTAAGCTATATACAGTGTGCAATGGATAACCTAATATGCCTTTCATTTAACTGGCTGGGCAGGTTTCTACCGTCTGTGGAACATGGAATCAAACCAGAATATGTTGGCATAACAGACCAGTCAAACTGGTTCTTCTGTGGATCCAGAACCTGTCCAACCAGTCTGCATCAAAGGCTGGCCCAACAAGCTACAGCGGCTCAGCTCTGCTAAGCTTGTACTGGGTAAGTTATCCCCACCTCCTGTCAACTCCCAACAAACTGTTCAGAATGTCATAGCCTCCAGCAAAATAATTCAGAGTTCTAGTAGGAGAGGTAAAGCTCTGTGTCAGGCCTAGCAAGAGTCCATTGTTACAAAGCTCTCTTGGTAGATAGTGGAGTATCACATCTTCAGAGGCAGCTAATCCTTTTTAAAGTCTACTCCAGGGCTATCTGCACAATAAAGCCACTGGAAGGAGATTATCTGCAGTGAGGAAGAATGCATAATTCCTGACCTCTTCCAGGAGTTCACTTGGTTTTGCTTGGTGGCTAAACTTTGAGGAGGGAGTGGACCTTCCCCCAAAGAATAGTAGCCCTGAGAGCTAAAGGAAGCGTGTTTAGGTGTTTAGAGGGAGGAAAAACAGGTAAGGGTTGACCAAACATTTGCCTGGTATCTTCCTTGTTCACAAATAATCCTCATTCCATTTTAGTCTAAAATTGGAAACTCTACATACTAAAATTTCTACATACTAGACTAAGTTGGAGAGGTTATAATTTGGATATTCAACAATTGAACATCAGTTTCTGATTATTGTTATCTACTATGTGCCTCTAACTGTGTCACATACAAAGTTAAAACGGTGAGAAAGACAAATTTAGTAGAAAAATAAACAATTGTCAAAATTCCCAATTAGGCATATCTGGTGCTTAATATTTTGAAAGAAGTGAGAAAAAAACATATTTTGACAGAAATTGGTTTGTATTAGGGAAATCATCTGGGTTTTGTCACTGTTAAGTAATACATGTATATTTAGAAGCCATCTCTTTTATCTACTAGTGCAGTAATTCTGAAGCTTTCTTGCTTAAGTATAATCTGAAGTGTAATCTACAGATTGCTGAAATTCTGATTTAATAACTCTGGAATATTGACTTAAATACTTCCAGAAGTTTTGATAGATTTGTTATAAGGACTCTAGGCTCAGAATTCTTATTTCTATTCTATTTCTGGACCTAGTTAAATAAAATATGTTAATCAAAAGTTGCTATATTCATTTTTATGTTGTTAGTGTTTTTAATATTGACACTGGGGCTTGAAAGATGGTACAGGGTGAAAAGTACTTACCTTGCACACAGCTGACTGACCTCAGTTTGTTTCCTGTTACTGCCTCTAGTCTCCCAGCACTGCAAGGAGTAATCTCTGAACAGGGACAGGAAGTATGACCAGAAAACCAAAATAAAATAAAATAAAAATGCAATCTGACACTTAGAAAATATTTCATAAGTGCATAAATCCCTAACAAAGCATGGTTCTCTGAGCAGAGCAGGGAGTACCCCAAGCACTGCCAGGTGTGGTCCCAACCATATATCTTTTGTTCCCACCCTAAAATTTAAAAAAAAATTATTAAGGAAATTTCTACTCAGTGTCAAAACTTGCTAGATCCTAGAGGAATCACACCAGTAATATTATATGAATCAAACTGCCTTAAGTACAATAATTACTGTAATTGAGGTAAGAACACAAAGAAAGCAAGTATGATTTGAATATGGTACAACTTCACAAAGGAGATTTTTTTTTTTTAGAGAATTTCCTTTTTCAGCCAATCTAAGATTGTTATCTTCACAATCTTTGTTAAGGAAAGATTGTGTAGAGGACAATATAAGGAATGCCTTTGATTTGATATTGTAATAAAAGTTTTAAGCACCTGAGGGCACCATGGCTTCAAAACTTGGTAAAAGGTTTTTTTCTGGAGGAAGGGTCTGTGGGGTTCCCCTTCCTCCCCAGAAATCATCAGAAACGAAACTTTTAGGCTTTGTGCTCCAAAGTCGGCAATAGATCAGATTTGTGCCTGTTTCAACTCTTCAGTTCTAGCATTGAGTCACCACAGCAGATATAAAGAAACAAAGGTCAATGAACGAGTGAAGCTGTGTTCTAGTAAAACTTGGACAGCCGATTTGACCAGTGGATCACAGTTTGCTGATCCCTTCTCTGGAGTAACTGATGGATATTAACAAGATTTTACAATTGGTTATAAACAGTGGGTTTTAGGATTAAAAAAAAAAAGACGGTTTCCATCACAGTTCTGTTTCCTACTCACTTTGTCACTTGATGCAATCATCCTTTTTATTTTTTTAATATATGGAATGTGGATGAAAGTAATAGAGCTATTTTAAGACTCAAGTAGTATAAGTCATGTGAGCCTTTATCCAAAAGTCGAATACATTATTAAGGACCCAAACAAAATTAGCTAAGAATAAAGCTGGTCAAGGGGCTGGAGCAATAGATAGTATAGTAATGAATAGTAGTGATTTATCAGAATACAGAAAGAGGAATTCTAACTGTAATAATGAAAGCAAGTCTATCTCAGGCCCAAGGATGTGACTCAGTGGTAAAGCACACGCCTTGCTTGTATGAGACCTTGGGTTTGATCCTAGCCGCACTACTTATGGCTGAGTTTTATCTCCAGAACCACAACTGTGTCATACCTCTCATCCCACCCCCTACAGCAGCCGCAATGGCAACAAAACAAGTCTATTTCTGATGCAGAATTACAGAAAACAAAAAATTACAGGCACTAGGTACCTCTAAATAGTTTTGGAAAATTAGCAAAGAGGCTTGAAATGGGAGGATTGGTTGATCCCCTTCCAACAGAGAAGACTGGAAACTACTCCTTATTCAACCTTGACAGATTTAGTTGGACAGAAGGTAGGTAGGATTCATGTTGGGAGTGATTGTTCTAGATTAGTTTTGGACTTGAGAATATCAGGCAAAGTTGAGAATGTAAAGTAATATACATTGAAATCGTGTTTTCTTCCTATTGCTGCTGTAAGAAAGTATGATTAAAATAAGCCATGTTTATTAGTTATAGTTTTGAAGGTTGGAAGTCCAACATAGGTTTTGCTGGACTAAAATTAAAACCGTTGGCAGGGTTGAGTACCTTTCTGGAAGCTCTAGGAAAGGATTTAGGTGTTTTTTTGTTTTGTTTTGTTTTGTTTTTTTGCTTTTTGGGTCACACCTGGTGATGCACAGGGGTTACTCCTGGCTTTGCACTCAGGAATTACTCCTGGTGGTGCTCAGGGAACCATATGGATGCTGGGACTCGAACCTGGGTTGGCTGCCTGCAAGGCAAACGCCCTACCCACTATACTATTGCTCCAGCTCCAGAATTTTTCTTGCCTGTTTCAGCTTCTAAAGGCTGTCTGCATTTCTTCGCTCATGTATTCCTTCTTCTGTCTTCAAAGTCAGCAATAGGTAGTTAGAGCTTTTTCATGTTATATTGTTTTGACACCAATGTTGCCTCACTCTTTCTTATTTATAATAAATAAAACTAACAGTATAATTCAGGATGTCTCCATTTTAAGGTTAGCTAATCAGTGACCTTAATTCCATCTGTAACCTTTATTTTCCTCTGCTTTGTAACATAATATATTCACTAGTTTCTGAAACAATGGTCAATGATAAAGATTGAATAAATAAATATCTCAAAGCTATTAGATCTCTTTGAAAGATGATTATTCTTTCTGTTACAGAGATTAAATTGATATTGAATGGTCTATGATGTCTAGGTCTATTCCACTGCTTGCTTGCCTTCTAAATGTCAGTAATCAGGTCCATATTTCTTACTCAGAAGGAAGAAGGAGAAGTCATTGTCACTGTCATCCTGTTGTTCATCAATTTGCTCAAGTGGGCACCAGTAACGTCTCTATTGTGAGACTTGTTGTTACTGTTTTTGGCATATCCAGTACGCCAACGGGTAGCTTGCCAGGCTCTGCTGTGCGGGTGGGATACTCTCGTTAGCTTGCTGGGCTCTCCGAGAGGGGTGAAGGAATCAAACCCGGGTCGGCGGCATGCAAGGCAAACTTTGCCCTCTACCCACTGTGCTATTGTTCCAGCCCCAGAAGGAAAAAAATGGGAGAATTTCTATCCAATAATTAAAAAATATTTATTTGCTCTAACATATTGGTTATTAAATATTAACATATATTGATTTGACCCATCTGACTCTAGGAGGGATTTCTTTTTTTTTTTTTTAAAAACCCATACATCCTTTTTATTGTTAAGTCATAAAGAGGTATCAAAATTAAAAACAAAAATTACAGGGCAAGACTTAACATAACTACTAGGAGTGTCAAAGGAAGTGAAAATGGGACTAGGCACAGGGCAATATGAATTAATGAACATGGGAAGGACAAGGATGGGAAGAATAGTGAGCATGTGCTGAAGATACTGGGGGAGAGGATCTGGTGTTGATCTTAGACAAGCGCCTAGATAAAGAAATAATGGGACAAGATTTCTAAACCCCACTATGTGCTTAAGAGTCATCCTCGCCATTGGCGCTGTCTCTGTCATCCTCTCCTTCCTCAGCCTCTTTTTCATCATCCTTGATCAACTCCAGCTGGTCTTCCCCCCATCTTCATTATTATCATTATCAAGCAGGTCCCCCTCCTCAGCAGAGTCATCTGCACCCCCTCAGATTCCATCTTCACATTAGTCTCCTCCTTCTTCAGGGAGCTGCTGCTCTGCCCCTCTCCTGATTTGTCATTCTTCATCTCTACTGCTTGTTTGCTTTGTTCCTTTTCTATTTTTTCCAGGTTTTCCAGTAGAGAATCCACTTTTTGTTTTATCTGGGTCAGTTCCTTCTTGATAGCCTGAATATCATCTCCTTTCAACTTTCCAGACTTGGAAGATCCTCTCTGTCCACTCTTAAAATTGAAGCCACTTTTGCCCCTTCGTGAGCTGTTTCCTGATACACGCTGGCGTTTTGAGGGCACTACAGCCCGAGCAATAGGGGGAGGAGGAGGAACACGTGCTGGATAACTGTACATCCTGTCATAATAATCCCGTTGAAAGTCATAGTCCAAATCAAAAGAGGAGCCGTACATCTCCGCGGCAGATCGTTTCACACCTGCTTTTCCTCGGTTCACTTTTGGCTCTGCAGCCAGATTAATGTCTAAAACCTGGCCAGCAATCATTCTGCCATCCTCTCCCGCCACAGCAGCACAAGCATTTCTCTCATTAACATACTGAACAAAGGCAAAGTCCTTATGAACAGAGCAGCCAACAATTTTGTCATATTTTGAGAAGATTGCCTCCACATCAGACTTCTTGACCACCAGAGTATTCAGATTCCCAATGAATACACGGGAATTCATGGAGCGAGGGTCTGTCTTGTTGGTAACATTGCTGACCATTATCTTTGATGATTAAGTTCCTCATGTAGTCAGAAAGAATGTAGCTAAAGATCAAAAAAATCTCACAAAGGGGGAGGGAGAAGAGATTCGATTCTGAATCTCCTACTCCAGGGTTCTATGTGGAGAAGTTGACTGCTGCTTGAGGTGGGAAACGTTGTCTCAGCTGCTCAGCCTTCGCCTCTTCACAAAATCTAGGAGGGATTTCTTACCTGCATCTAGTGGGTCAGGGGTGCTATCAGTGACATCTTACAGTGCACAGACATCTATACCTTCCCAATTGTTAGTGATTATTTCTGTTATTATTATTATTTGCTTTTTGGGTCACACCTGGGGATGCACAACGGTTACTCCTGGCTCTGCACTCAGGAATCTCTCCTGGCGGTTCCCAGGGGACCATGTGGGATGCTGGGAATCGAAGCCAGGTTGGCCGTGCGCAAGGCCAATGCCCTACCCATTGGGCTATCGCTCCAGCCCCTCTGTTATTATTTTTATTATTAACTTTTGCCATATGTTGAGAGGCATTACAGGGGCCCCGTTAAGGTTGAGTGTAGCTCCTGCAGTAGCTGCAGCTCAGGTTGCTGCAAGACAGAAAGTCAGGCAAATACTTTCTTTGCTCTCTCCTCTCCCCATTCCACCTCCCCACCCCAGCTCTGCTCCACAGGTGGAAGATGAAACAAAGATTTCAAAATTTCCCCCCACTTTATCTTACAAGAACAAGGTGCCAAAGACCCTGTGTCATAGTTGGACCTGCCTCAGAGAGATAGTACAGATGTTAAGGCACTTATCTTGCATGCATTAGGCTGAGGTTTAGTCCCTAGCACTGTATTTGGTTCCTTGAGCACTGCCAAGTGCAACCCCTGAACAAAGAGTCAGAAATAGACCTCAAACACTGAACACTGAACACTCAGGTGTAGCCCAAATCTGCTCCCCAGCCCCGAAAGCCCGCTGCATACTCACCATGTTGAGAATCTGCATTGCTGACCTCACAATCCTGTTCTTCCCATTCAAGTGTTTTTCCTCTTGGCTTAGAAAAGTAAAACAGCTTTTCATGAACCCCATCACTGTCATGATTTGTCTGTGTCAGAGAGTAAGAGATAACTAGATGTGGGGGCTTTTCCCACTATTACTTCTACCCCAAATTATGACCAGGTCCAAAATGTCAATAATGAGAAAAATGAGAACAACTACTCTAATGTTGTATACCCTAATATGAATAAATTCTTCCTAGCTGTACAGAATTGCAAAGTAGCACTTTTTATCTTTTTTTGGTGAGGAGGATGAAGATCAGAAGAGATTTTATTTAAGATAATAGAAGTAAAGGGAAAAGGCAGCAATCCTCTCCTGGTGTGAGGGTCTCCTAATTAGCATTTCTGCAAATTAGCACTTTTATGGACTGTGCAAATCTTGGCAAAGATGGAAAAAATGGATCTCTGTGCACTGCTGGTGGGATGTAAATTGGTGTGGCTGCTATGGAAAATGGTATGGACATTTCTTAAATTAATAAAACAAATTCCATATTGTTGTTCAGCATACCACTCTGAGGCACTTGTTTTTTATTTTTTTAATGAATCACTGTGAGATACACAGATACAAGGTTGTTCATGATTTGGTCTCAGTTATATAATGTTCCAACACCCATCCCTTCACCAGTGTAGATTTCCTACCACCAATGACAATGTCCCCAGCTTCTCTGCCCACACCCCCTCCCGCCTGCCTCTATCTCTATGGCAGGCACTTTTTTTTTCTCTCTCTCAATACATATACTGAAAAGTTATCATGTATATCCCTTTACCTACTTCCAATACTCAGTTCTTGTCTAGCATGATTATTTATAACTATTATTGTCATACTTGTCCCTTCTCTATCCTAACTGCACTTCACCCCCCACACATTTGTGGCATGCTTCCAACCATTGACCAGTCCTTCTGGACCCTGTTTTACCTGACCATGGATATTAGTCTCATACCATTTTTTGTATGGTATGAGACATCTAATAGCCTTGTTCTCCTTCTTCGAGAACTTGACAAGCTACCAAGAGTCTATTGCCCACACGGGAGAGCCTGGCAAGCTCCTCATGGCATCTTCATACCCCAAATACAGTAAAAGATATATACATACCTCTTGGAGAGCCCGGCAAGCTACCAAGAGTATCCTGGCAAGCTATCTGTGGTGTATTAGATATGCCAAAAATAGTAACGCTAGGTCTCATTTCCTTGACCCTGAAAGAGCCTCCAATCGTTGGGAAAGACGAGTAAGGAGATGCTGTTAAAATCTCAGGGCTGAGTGTAATAGAGACGTTACTGGTGCCTGCTCGAGTAAATCGGTGAAAAATGGGAGGTCAGTGACAGTGACCATTTTTTGTAGCACAGTGGGTAGGGTGTTTCCCTTGCACCTGGTCAACCTGGGTTCGATTCCTCCGCCCCTCTTGGAGAGCCCGGTAAGCTACCGAGAGTATCTCGCCTGCATGGCAGAGCCTGGCAAGCTACCCATGGTGTATTGGATATGCCAAAAACTGTAACAACAAGTATCACAACAGAGACGTTACTGGTGCCCGCTGGAGCAAATCAATGAGCAACAGGATGACAGTGATACAGTGACAGTGATCCCACAAATGAGTGCCATCATTCTGTATCCATTTTTTTTTCTGACTCATTTCATTCAGCATAATACTCTTCATGTGCATCCATTTGTAAGCAAATTTCATGACCTCATTTTTCCTAACAGCTGCATAGTATTCCGTTGTGTAGATGTACCATAGCGTCTTTATCCATTCATCTATTCTTGAGTATTCAGGTTGTTTCCAGATTCTGGCTGTTGTGAATAGTGCTGAAATGAACATAGAAGTGCAGATGATTTTTCTGCTGTTTGTTTTTGGACCCCCAGGATCCCCACCTTTGGGCCTCTCAGAAGTGCTATTGATGATCAAGTGAGAGCTCAATTTCTTGTTTTTTGAGGAATGTCCATATTGTTTTTCAAAAAGGCTGGACCAGTCAGTAGACATTCCCACCAACAATGAATGAGAGTTCCTTTCTTTCCACATCCTCACCAACACTGGTTGTTCTTGTTCTTTTGGATGTGTGATGCACTTGTTTTGAGGGTATGAAAATTGTGATTAAAAAAAGATATTTGTATCCCTGTTTTTATAATAGTATATTCAAAATAGCCAAAACCTGGCTCAAACCAAATGCCCATTGAAAGTTAACTGGGTAGAGGAGTTGTAGTATATATTTCAATGGAATAGCTTATAACGTTAAAAAAAATTCTGAAATTGTGTTTTTTTTTGGGAAAACTAAATAGACTTGGAGTGATTTTGCTAAGATATAAAAGGTAATTACTGAATGACTTCATTCATATGGAATGCAAATTGCTAAAACAAATGAACTGACAAAAAGCGGTAAAATTAACTCCTAGACTTAGTGAAAACTATGGTGATTACCATAGGGAAGCAGAATGGAAGAATGAACAGGTGTAGGATAACATTGCCACAGGTAGCTTAGGTTTATTTGGGTTACTCCCACCACAATGCTCTCATTCCTCTGTGTTTAGTTGTAACTTCTTTCTCTGTGCTCTGTTGACTTGTAAATATTGTTTTTCTCTTCTCCTTAAGTCCTTTGTGTAGTTTATTCAGAGCAATGTCCTTTTTGTATGGGCACAGGAAGACAGTAAATGCTATGCTTTTGTAACTTGGGAGTCAATTGACTCTAAATGATATTTTCCTCCTGGGCATCTGTTCTCTAGACCTAAGCCTCAGCTGTCCTTACTTCCTAGCACCCCCAAAAGCAGGGTCCCAGTGAGAGTCGGGATGGATCCAGGGCAATCGACCTGGCATCGAGATGGGCCTGGCCAAAATGCCTAATGCTTAACTATAAGTTAAGAGAATGGTCATTGACAGATGCTGTCATGATCCAAAAAGTAATAACTAGATCGGACCCTACTAGAGTTAGCAATGATTAACCTGGCCTGAGAACTGTAGTCTGAGTCTGTGGCAAGATGTTCCCTGGAAAGCTGCCCTATAAGCCTCAATATATCTCTTACTGTGTCCATACAAAAATAGCTAATATTAAGATGTTAATTAAGATGCTAGGAGGAGAGGAATGTCCCCAGGTGGTGCTTCTGCCCCTGAGCCTGATGGGCAGTCAGGAAGAGCTTTCTTATGTTGATTTTGCTACTAGACTGGCCCAGAGGGCAAAGGGTGGAGAGTGGGGGAGAGGCAGAAAGAGAGAGTAAGGGAGTCCTGGAGGGGGTTCGTGGGTGGAGGAGAAGCAGTCAGAGTCAGAATCCAGAGAGGAGAGAGAGAGCCCAGGGAGCAAGACAGAGCGCAGAGAGATGAGCGGGAGATTCAGGAGTAGACGGGAATGAGAAGCAGTGTGAGACTAGAATGGGGGTCTCAGAGAGACTAGAACAGGCACGTGGGGAGAATGGAATAAACGGCAACTGATCAATCAACTGGCTTGGCCCTCATTTCCTTCTGTCTGCCCCATGGCCTGGGACACCCCAGCTGTGCCAGCGGCCTGGGACCACCTCCCGAACCCGGGCACCGATGGGGAGAGCCATCAGGGCTCTCAGTTATGAAGTACTTCAGTTATGAAGACCTAAGCCTAAGTGCTTCATAACTGAGCCATATCCTTGGCCCCCCAAACAGTTCTCCCCCTGATGGCTGTCCCCTGGCTGCCCTGGGAGATTTTTACAAACTGGGATCTTTTTGGTGTTGGGACTGATAACCACACATATATTGAGTTGTGATCTTACCCCTTGAACTTGCATAGTACTGTAAACAAATGGTAAGTTAATGGAAAAAATAATAAATCAACAAATAAATGAAATATATGTTTATTTTTGTTCATATTCCATTAAACTAACTTTTCTCAACCTTTTTGACCATGATCCCCTTCTGATCATATTTCTTTCCTGTATTACCTCTGTTCTACTGGGTGCTCCCCTAGTCTAATACAGTTACCACTGTCCCTCTACCCCACAGGTAAAAATTACATAATTTGTGCCTGTAGCACCTTTGGAATATTCTGGGGTCCACGGGGGCCATAGGTTGAAAAATGCTGCTTTAACATATACTTGGAACATCATCAAGTTAGAGTGTACTCTTGACCATAAAGTCAGTCAAGTAAGGTGTTTTCTAACCATAGTGGAATTAGCAGTCAATAATGGATAAAAATTTCCTAAACTAAAATTCCTAAAATAAAAAATATTAATAAGTTAAATAAACTCTAAGAAACTTATAATCAACAACAACATCATCATCATCATCATCATCATCATCATCCCATTGATCATCGATTTTCTCGAGTGGTCTCAGTAACATCTCCATTCGTCCTAGCCCTGAGATTTTAGAAGACTCTTTACTTGTCCTTCCCAACGGTGCAGCATTGGAGGCTCTTTCAGGGTCAGGGGAATGAGAGCCATCATTGTTACTGGTTTTGGGTATGAATATGCCACGGGGAGCTTGCCAGGCACTCCCATGCGGGCAGGAAACTCTTAGTATGTTAAGTGTTTTGAAATTAAATGATGACCTTTATAACACTAAACAGTCTTAAAAAAAAAAAAGTCATATCCAGTGGTGCTCAGAGGCTACTCCTAGCTCTGTGTTTGGGGATCACTCCTGGTGTTGCTCAGGGAATCATTGATGTCTGGGAATTAAACTCAGGGCCTCATACATGAAAGACAAGTGCTTCATAACTGAGCCACATCCTTGGCCCCCCAAACAGTTCTTTTATTTGATTTTATTTGGACTTTTTCACTGGATAATATTAAACTTTTTATAATAATAAGAAAAAAATAGTGTACAATGAAATAGAATTACATTTGTATAAATCAAACTAAAAATAGTGGAGTTAATTTCCAAAATATATTAAGCTGAGCTTTATATAAAATTTTCAACTTGATACAAAGTTAATAAAAAAAACATAACCAAAGATTAAAGACCATAAAATAAACAAAATCAAATCATACAAGTAAAAACTTGCACCTGCAAGAAGAGTTTGCACAAACACTTGTATCTGGCCATTTTCATAACTGGGTTGCAACATACTATTCAATAGCTAGAAAAACTATGATTACTGCAAAATTAGTACCATGTTTTTCTGGAATAAACGTCAGTCAGGGTAACTGAAAACTGAATCTGAACTTACCTCAGTTACTTTTAGGGTATATAAACACGAGTTAGTTGTAACATCCTAACATTGATGATATTTGATTGATGAATTCTAAATAATAAGTTAAAATTTGCATTCTAATATTTTTTGGGGGGAACTAATGAATATTTCAAAGGTACGGAAGCAAAAGAAAAACATCCTGATGAAAACATTGTACATAAAGAACACATTTGTTGGATGTGGGTGGGGGATGGGGTACTTCACTATACCTACCTGTGGTCAGGGTCTAGTCCTGGCCCTGTGCTCTGGGATCACTCCTGCTGGAGTTTAGAGTGCCATCTGTGGTGCTAGGTGTTGAACCCAGGCCACGTCTTGCATGCAAAGCACGTGTTCTAGTCCTTTAAACTATCTCTTTGGCACTGTAGTGGAATTTTTCTCAGGAACAGAACAAACATTCCTAAGATTTGTATGGTACTCCCCCACCCCCAATACCTTAAGCAGCTAAAACAATCACAAGAAAGTAGGATAAATTTGTAGGCATCACACATGATTTTTAATTATATTCAAGCTGCAGTAACCAAAAGAGCATAGTATTGGTATAAAATATACAAATAGATCAATGAAACAGAATAAGGAAATGAATTTAAGCATATATGGTCAGTTATACAAAAAGGAGCCAAGAACACATCATTGGGAAAGGAAAGTTCTTCAATATTTGATGCTGGGAAATTACCTACTTGGTTTATTATTTGTATTCTTTATGATGAATATTACATATATATTTGTTGAAATTCTTTTGGCTAGGGCTGGGCTGATAGCATAAAGGGTTGGAACACATATTTAGTATATAGGAGGCCGAGATTCAACCCCCTGCATTGTGTGGTTCCCCTGAGCACTGCCAGGAACAACCTCAAAGCAACATGTTGGGACTAGCCTGCACTGCTGGGTGTGGCCTAAAACTGAAAATTCTTTTTTTCTCTTCTTAGCCTGGACACTAATAAACTTGAGTGCTCTGAAAGAAGTTGATTACAACTGTGCCCTGCCCAAATTCCTGACCCACAACATCATAGTGGTGGTTGTGGGCCAGGGAGAAGGCTCAAGGGCTTGGAGTGCATACCTGGCATGTACAGGGTCCCAGGTTTGATGCCTGGCACCATACATGACCTACTAAGCATCCCTGGCTATAGCCCTGATGACCCTCAGTAGAACTGGGAGTCATTTTAAATACAGTCATTTTGAACCTCAGCAACAAATTGCATAAACAAATGGTATTTTAACAAACAACAGCAGCGACAAAATTCTTTGGCTCACAAATTAACTTGAGCTACTTCAACCTAAAGTAGGGCAGATGGGAAGTAACACTTGAACGTAAGTGGAAGTTCTTGAGCACTGGGGTAGAGCTAAAGGTGGAAAGAGTATACAACAAACCATAGCTGGTGATCAGTAAATAATGGAGGGAGGGAAGGAAGAATCAACTGTAGGTGACATAGGGATGGGGGTGGGGTGGTCTCTGGACACTGGGGGCAGTAACTTTGCAGTAACTCTATGCAGTAACTTTGTACACAAATACCAGATACTTGAACAAATTTAAACTTTATTACCAAACTACAATACCATAACAACTAAAAACAAAATAAAACAATAAAAGGGAAGCTATTTATTTTTAGCCTCACCTTAAGAGGAATATAGGAATGTAGGTATTTTATTTATTTATTTATTTATTTATTTATTTATTTATTTTTGCTTTTTGGGTCACACCCAGTCATGCATAGGGGTCACTCCTGGCTCATGCACTCAGGAATTACCCCTGGCATTGCTCAGGGGACCATATGGGATGCTGGAATTCAAAACCGGGTTGGCCGCGTGCAAGGGAAACGCCCTACTAACTGTGCTATCACTCCAGCCCCAGGAATGTAGGTATTTTAAAAGCAGGAGTCAGTCTGGCCGAATGAGGAATTAGAAGCAGAAAATAGGAAGTCTCATGATATTTACTCTCTTGCTCTTTCTGAGACACATCTTTTCATTTCTTCCTTTAGCCACAAGTATACTTCATTTTCATTTCTATATCATTCCAAAATGTTCGTTAAAATATCCAAGGCATCTGAAATTTGGGTAACATCAGCATGAACCACATTACACATCCAGTGGGACTATAGATTTTGAGTCAAGGTCAATGAAATATGGGTGTTCGAAGTGCTAGTTTGATGTTCTGGTTACTTCTGGTTCTGATTCCTTCTTTCCTTGTGTAGGAAAACTTAGTGAAGTTAAGGGGATTTCTGTCACAGTTACATAACCAGTACTGACTCCTGGAGCTTCCTCATCATTCCTGAGAAATTTTCTTGGTCTTTGACCATAGAAGTTTTTCCACTCCAAACTTTCCTGCTCAATTATTTCTCCTTTTCTCAAGAGGAAAACACTTTTTTTTTTTCTGATGCCAGTGCCTTGTTGAATATTATCACCTTTGTGACTTCTGATACTTGTACATGCAGCAGGATGATGATGGTGATGATCATGATGATGGTGATGATGATGATGATGATGATGATGATGATGATTTGGTTTTTGGGTCACATTTAGCAGTGCTGGGAACTACTCCTGGCTCCAGGCTCAAAGGTCTCTCCTGGCAATGCTCAGGGGATCGTGCAGTGCCAAGAATCTAAACTCATGGCACTGAGTAAAAGATTTTGTATTTTGTTTGCTTTGGGGCTACACGCAGGGGTGCTCAGGGCTTATTCCTGGCTCTGAGCTCTGGGAACACTCCTGGAGGTGCTCAGGGTACCACACGAAGGGTTGGGAACTGAACATGAGTCAGCCACATGAAAAGCAAGGACCCTACCCATTTACTATTTCTCTGGCTTGGATTTTATATTCCCTCATAAGCAATTCAGCTAGGACACATTCTTTTCTGGCTCAACATATTTCAATATGTTGCCTTAACATAATAACCTAAATTACCTAGCCTTAACCACAGACTAGGTAATTTAAAAATGCAGAAATTTATTTTTTCAAAGTCTGAGGCTATAATTTGCAAGCAAAGCATTAGGAAGGCTGGTTGGTTTCTTCTGGTAATTATTAGAGGGAATCTATTCCAGGTCTCTCTCTTTGACCTATGGATGGCTATCTCTTCTTGTGTCTTCAATATTTTTTTTTCTCTAAAAATGTCTTTGTTCTATAAGGATACCAATCACTGGACTATTTATTTACAACAGAATTCTACCACCCTATTAAGTTCATTTTAATTTAACTTCTTCAAATATCTGTCTTTAAACATGAATGTGGGTGTTATGATTTTTACATATGAATTTGGGGTGAGTGGGGGTGGGGACTAAGACGGGGAGGAGGTATAACAGTCCCTAACACTGGTGTTTGTTGTTAATATAAGTTTTGCTTTTGTTACGTTTGCTTCTTAGTGTTCAGAGAGAAGGAAAAAGTTCTCATCCACAAAATCTAAGCAATAATACATAGTTACTTATAATTAAGTTCCAATTCCAAATCCCTAGACAGGAGAATCAAATTGACCAGTGTTAGATCATTCCTTCACCATACATTACTCAACCCCATACTACTTATTTTATAAATATCAGATGGATGAGGATCCATTCCTTTTGGCAAGAGATAGTTTCCAAGTGAAGTGAAACAGGCTGATCACCTTTTAACTTTTTTGTGTCACACTCAGCAGTGCCCAGGAACTCATCTAACTCCTTGCTCAAGGATTACTCCTGGTGTTGCTCTGGGTATCATTTGTGGTGACAGGGATCAAATCCGAGTAGACTCCATGCAAGGTAAGCTCTTTAACCTCTGTGTTCAGAGCTGGTCACTTTACCCTCTCTCAACTACAAAGAAATCTACTTAGAATTGAATTTTAAAAAGTAGTATGGTATTACCTATTTTTATTTTTATGGTTAAAATTTATTTCAATAATATAATAAACCCTTGAGAATTTGTTCTTTAGGAAATTTTATGACTTATCAGAACTTAAAAGAGAAAGAACTTAAAATGGATATTTTATGTCAATTTACTGTAATTGGTGTATTTAAATTTCTACTATGAAGTCATAATACTACAAAGTAAAATGAACTTATGGTTAAATATTGTAACTTGCTTTGTCTAAAATTACCTAAGTATTATATAGGTGTTAATGAATTCTCCAACTTGAGGAGACATGCAGTGAATTGCATCACTCATTGGTCTGAGTACTGCTGTAAGCAGTTATTTTATTTTCCACCCTTAGTTTCTTCTTTTAAATTGCTACCTTGTACCAAATTAAGATATGTGAATTTACAAATAACTTTATTTAATGTGCCAGCAGTAACTTGAGCCACCAAAGAAAAATAACCTCAGTCACCTTTACTGAATTTCATATTTCTTTTACTTTATATTTGCCGCCAAAGCTAATTTCCCTGTGTCACATGTTTGAAAGAGATTTCCTATGTCTTAAAGTGTAATGACTAGTGTATTTAACACAGAGATGCTGTAATGATCTGGAAACATGACTGGTGGTCATATTTTCTAAGTAGCAATATGTCTTGGAGATGTCTTAAAGGCAGTGGCAAAGTTTCATATCAATCTTCCTATTTTTTTTTTCTAATTCTTTCTTCCTTGACTTTATGTACCCTTGTTAGAAGGCTGAGTTCAAGCACTTAGCTATAAGATCTTGGGTAACATTATTGGGCTTCTGAGTTTGGTTTATTAATCCATAAAAAGGAATAATAAGATTATTAAAGGATTAAAAGGGTAATATTTGGAACATGCTTAGTAAAAGCCTGACGTGTAATGTTTAAACAGTAGTACCAAATGTTAAAGATATTAATAATCAAAACTTAATGCTAGGACTGGGTAAACAAAGAGGCATGGAGCAACCTCTGTCTTGAAGGAACTCAAGTATTTTGAGTATGGACTCAAAAAATAGCAGCATATACACTGATTGAGATATGATTCAGCAGTAGAGCACTTGCCTTGCATCTGTGAGGCCTAAGATGCCCCCTGGCACCCCACGACAACCCCAACTCACACACACATGATTTTATCTAGATATATATTATTGCTTTTATTTTTATAAAAGTGGTTGCAGTTTATTTATTTCACTGTATCACTGTCATCCCGTTGCTCATCGATTTGCTCAAGTGGGCACCAGTAACATCTCCATTGTGAGACTTGTTGTTACTGTTTTTGGCATATCCAATACGCCACAGGTAGCTTGCCAGGCTCTGCTGTGCAGGCGAGATACTCTCGGTAGCTTGCCGGGCTCTCCTAGAGGAGTGGAGGAACGAACCCAGGTCGTCCCCATGCAAGGCAAATGCCCTACCCGCTGCACAATCGCTCCAGTCTTTTATTTATTTATTTGTTTGTTTTTTTGTTTATTTATTTATTTAGTAACTGTTTATTTTATCATCTAAAAATTTTTTTTGTTTTATTTAGTTCATCTACGTTTTTTTTTCCTGTGTACCACAAATGAGTGAAATCATACAGTGTATGTCTCTCTCTGTCTGACATATTTTACTAAGCACAATAATCTTGAGGTATATCCATGTGGTTGAAAATAGCAAGATTTGATCTTTTTGTATGGCTGAATAGAATTCTGTGGTGTGTATACAACACAATTTGTTTTTTACTTTTTTATTAGTGAATCACCATGAGGTACAGTTACATACTTACAAACTTTTATGCTTGTGTTTCAGACATACAATGGTCGAATACCCATCCCTCCACCAGTGTCCATTCTCCACCACATTGATCCCAGTATCCCTCCCACCACCCCCACCCCATTTACCCCAACCCCCCTGCCTCTGTGGCAGGGTGTTCCCTTTTGTTCTCTCTTTCCTTTTGGGAGTTGTAGTTTGCAATAGAGGCATTGAGTGGCCATTATGTTTGATCTATAGTCTACATTCAGCATGCATCTCGCATCTCCCAACCAAAATGGGTCCTCCAAAAACCCTTTACTTGGTGTTCCCTTCTCTATCTGAGCTGCCTTTCCCCCAGCATTTGAGGCCAGCATCCAAGCTGTGGAGAAAACCTCCTGGTCCTTATCTCTACTATTCTTGGGTGTTAGTCTCCCATTCTGACTCATTTCACTTAACATGATACTTTCCATGTTGATCCATTTATATGCAAATTTCATGACTTCATATTTTCTAACAGCTGCATAGTATTCCATTGTGTAGATGTACCAAAGTTTCTTTAACCAGTCATCTGTTCTTGGGCACTTGGGCTTTTTTCCCAGATTTTGGCTATTGTAAACAGTGCAGCAATGAACACACAAGTGCAGATGTCATTTCTACTGTATTTTTTTGCCTCTCCAGGATATATTCCCAGAAGTGGTATCACTGGGTCAAATGGGAGCTCAATATCTAATTTTTTGAGACGCGTCCATACTGTTTTCCAAAAGGGCTGAACCAATCGGCATTCCCACCAGCAGTGAAGGAGAGTCCCTTTCTCCCCACATCCACACCAACACCGGTTGCTTTTTTTCTTTTGGATGTACAACACAATTTCTTATATGTCAGCACTTCAATTATTTTCAGTTCTTGGATATTATAAATAATTGAGAATAGTCAGGGATGTAGAGCGTATGTATCTTTTTAAATGTATGTATTATAAAGACCTAGAACTGGCACAAAAATATATTGAATATCTATTTTAAACTTTTTTAGAATCTCAATCTGCTTTCTTATGTCACTGTTAGATCAATTTATATTTCCATCAACAGTGTATAAAAGATAGCCTTCTCTCCATAGTCTCTCCAGTAATTGTTCCTTATCCTTTGGTGTAAAATTTTTTATCTTTTTTTTCCTGAAAAACAAAATTTAGGTTTTATCAAAAGTTCATTAAATTTTTTAATTGAATATTCATGAGATAGATTATTATGAAGCTGATCATGATTGGGTTTTAGTCTTACAACACTTATTCCTCCAACTGTACATTTCCCACCACCAATGTCCCCTGTTTCTCTTCCACCTTCCCCAACACTCCCCATCCCCCAGCCTGCCTCAATGACAGGCACCAGGTACTTTATTTCTTTCTCTCACTCTCCTTTTGTGCATTATGGTTTGCAATACAGGTGCTAAAAGGTCATCATATTTGTTCAGGGCATGCAGTATTTTTATCTGGAAGGTAAGGCTGGAGTAGCTTTTTTTTTTTTTTTAAAACTGGGTGGCAGCTTTAGGGTATGGACATGACTGCTGAGGCTTCTGGAAGTACAGAAATGTGGGGATAGGTAGCCCATCCCACCTCCAAGAAAGTCTGGAGATTTCAGTCACAAAACCCGCATATCTGAATTTCCAGCAGATTATATCTCGGTGAGGTCCACCCAGAGACAGCTGAGTCTAGCTGTGGGCATGGCAATGATTTTGGATTGTGAAAGCAAGAGGCAGTGAGGGTTTCTGCTTGCGTGGGCACCAGGCTGACCCACCCCCCTCCAATTTACCCTGGTCTGGTCTGTTCAGCCTTTTCAAGGTCTGTTCAAGATTAACTACAGCTTTTGATATCTTTTGAGATTTATTTATGGGTCCCTGAAGCAAAGATGATAAATGAGCTTGCATGGCTGAGCTGGAGGTGGTTTGTGGGCCTGGCTCCCACATACCTACTTTTGGCTCTTTAATTTTTTTGGAAACTTGGTCCTGTGTTGTTGGGGTTTTGTCAGAGGTACAGCAGCAATTTTGGGGTATCAGGAAGCCTGCAGGCACCATCAGGGTGCTGATGCACTCACCTTGCAGCTACAGGTTGATCTGCTGGCGGCACCATACCTTGAGAGTTATGTCTTTATTTTGTTTTTAATTTCCCTATAATAGGAGAGGATGAATATCCTTTTATGTGCTTATTGGTCATTTATATGCCATCATTGGAGAAGTGTCTAATAATATCCTTTGTCTATTCTCTAATTAAGAGAATAATTTTATTATGCACTAAAATGTTACTAGTAATCAAAGTACACGTATGTAATTAAAATAAAAATCACTCTTCTCCCACAGTCTTTCAACCTCTCTGAACCCCAGTCCAGACTGTTCTATCATTGAGTTTTATAAATTCTTTGTGTATTTCTGGCATTAATCCTCTGTTGCACTATGATGTGAAAATATTTTCTCTTATTTAATACAATATCTTTTTGATTTGATGCAGATTCTATTGCCATACAGAAGTTTGACAGTCCTTTTTTTTTTTTTTTTTTTTTTGCTTTGGTTTCCATTGCCTTCTTTGGAATTGAGTGCCCAAACTCACCTCAAGGATTGATGGTAAGGAGCATATTGCCTGTGTTATCTTCTTTATTTTATGGTTATAGGCTTTATACAAAGTGTGATAAATTTTGAATGAATTTTTGTCTATGGATTTATTATTTTATTTATTTTTTTATTAAATCACCATGAGATACACAATTACAAAGTTGTTCATTATTGGGTTTCATACAGTGTTCCAACACCTATCCCTTCACCAGTGTACATTTCCCACCACAAGTTCCCCAGTCTGCCTCTCTTTACCTTCTACCCTAGCAGTCTGTCGCTATGGCAGGCACTTTTCTCTTCTCTCTCTCTCTCTCTCTCTCTCTCTCTTTCTCTCTCTCTCTTTCACTTCCCTTTTTGTCTCTAGCTTTAGATAGTGGTCATTTTCATTATTTTTCAGTTTTTGTATTACTATATATTGAAGAGACTTTTCTTTCTCAACAAAATTTAGTTTAAAAACATTATATTTTAATAAATTTATTGGAAGTAACTTTTAAAAAATATCTTTAAATTTTATTGAATCACTGTGTGTTTCAATCTGTTACAAGCTTTCATGTTTGGGTTACAGTCTCACAATGATCAAACACCCAGCCCTCCACCAGTGCACATTCCCCACCACCAATATCCCGGATATAACCCCCCTTTCCTACCCTCCCCCTGCCTCTAAGGCAGACAATATTCCCCATACTCTTTCTCTACTTTTGGGCATTATGGCTTGCAGCACAGACACTGAGAGGTCATCATGTTTGGTCCATTATCTACTTTCGGCATGCATCTCCCATCCCAACTGGTTCCTCAAGCCATCATTTTCTAGTGATCCCTTCTCTATTCCATCTGCCTTCTCCCCTCAGCTCATGAAGCAATCTTCCAGCTATGGGGCAATCCCCCTGGCCCTTGTATCTATCGTCTTGGGTGTCAGCCTCATGTGATGCTACCCTACACTCCATAAATGAGTGCAGTCCCTCTATGTCTGTCCCTCTCTTTCTGACTCATTGCACTTAGCATGATACTCTCCATATTTATCCATTTATAAGCAAATTTCATGACTTCATCTCTCCTAACAGCTACATAGTATTCCACTGTGTAGATGTGCCAAAGATTTTTAACCAGTCATCTGTTTTAGGGCACTTGGGTTTTTTCCATATTTTGGCTATTGTGAACAGTGCTGCAATGAATATATAGGTACAGCTGTCATTTCTACTGTGCTCATTTGCATTCTCAGGATATATTCCCAGAAGTGGTATTGCAAATGGAAGCTCAATTTCTAGTTTTTGAAGGACTGTCCATATTGTTTTCCAGAAAGGCTGGACCAGTTGGCATTCCCACCAACAGTGAAGAAGTGTCCCTTTTTCCCCACATCCAGACCAACACTGGTTGCTTTTGTTCTTTTGAATGTGTGCCAGTCTCTGTGGTGTGAGATGATCTCTTATTGTTGTTTTGATTTGCATCTCCCTGATGACTAGCAATGTGGAGCATTTTTTTCATGTGCCTTTTGGCCATTTGTATTTCTTTTTTGAAGAAACTTCTGTTCATTTCTTCTTCCCATTTTTTGATGGGGTTGGAGGTTTTTTCATATACAATTCTACAAGTATCTTGTATATCCTGGATATTCATCCCTTATCAGATTGGTATTGAGTAAATATTCTTTCCCATTCTGTGGGCTCTTTCTGTATTTTGATCATGGTTTCTTTTGAAGTGCAGAAGCTTCTTAGTTTGATGTAGTCCCATTTGTTTATGTTTGCTTCCACATTCGAAGAAACTTTTAATGAATGATGCAATAGTACTATAGATGTTGGTATGTTCTGCCCTATTCTTAGGTCTGTACCCAGTAAAGGTAAGAAATAGTGCAAGTCTTTCTGTTAGTAATCTCTGCAGACATTTGTACCTTGAGGAAGAGGGAACAAAGAAATGTATGAATTCAAGATCTAAATATGAGGTTAAACCATCAGCTTAAGCTTCACAAGAACAGTGTGGACTGGGGTCTAGAGAAGGTGAAAAACTGTGGGAGAACAGTGATTTTTATTTTAATTACATGCATGTAACTCTATTACTAATAACATTTTAGTGCATAATAAAATTTATTGTTAGTGACAATTGCAATGGTTTTAAGTAATTTTAGAAGAGATTTCAAATATTTTGCTTAGCTTCTCTTCACATTTGATTATCCTATTGCTGTTTAAATAAAGAAGAAACTGATATTTTCTTGTTACTTGAGGTTGTGTGTTCTTCATTAATGTTATTTTCTTATTGCTTTTTCCTTATGTTTTTAATGGCTTATTAAAGCCAGATGGTTAAGGTTAGGTTAGTAATTCATAAATACACTTAGTAAAATACTCACAGAGAGAGATACATTGCTAAAAACAATAAAAATTTAGGTTACTCTTTATTTTTATTTGCAAAACTTCTAGTTCTTCTTCAAATTAGCTCACATATTATATGGAATTTATGCTATTTCTTAGATTCAAAGGAATAGTTACAGTATAATCCTGCTTTTTAATTTTTTTAGAACTAATGATGAAATTGGAAGAAATTAAGGAAGTACCACTACTGACAAAAATAATAATGAAAAGGGAGATAAATTGACATGTAGGATTGTAACTAGAGAAAGAGTTGAGGTTAAATATGTGGAAAATAATCAGGTGGAATGAGTTTTGGCAGAATGAGATGAATAAAGGAGCTTTTCAGGAGATTTTACTATATGAATTGGTGTGCCGTCCTTCATATCTCCATTTATTTTATTCTAGGTATATCACTTGTATCACTTGTCATCCCGTTGCTCATAGATTTGCTCGAGCCGGTGCCAGTAACGTCTCCATTCATCCCCGTCATGTGCTACTATAGCCCACTGGCATCTGTTTGCTCCAGGAACACAGAAAGCATCAAACCGATCGTTCAGGGTCTTGACAAAGAAGTCTGACCATCTCGTAGGTGGGCGGCCAGGCGTTCTTTTAACATCCCATGGAATCCAGTCGGTAACAGCTCTAGTCCAGCAGTCGTCTCCAAATGGTATTATGTGTAGGCATTCGAATGAATTGATGCTCATGACCAAGTTTGTGTTGACGAGAAACCAGCACCACTAATGCCTCTTCTGTCGCATGTTCTGAGGAAGAGTTCTTCTCCAGTGTCGAAAACAGCATGATGTGATTGATGCCTTCTCATCTTGCTCAGTCCAGTGATGTCATACTTGATCTTCTGTGCTTGCACCATCAGGTCTTCGATGGATGCTTCCCATGCCAGTGTACATGCATTGAAAGTACAGACAGTCATTTTAGTTCTTCTTTGTTTTGGTAGCCTAGTTCAGCCCTGAGATTTTATCAGCCTCTCCTTACTCATCCTTCCCAACGCTGCCGTATTGGGGGATCTTTCAGGGCCAGGGGAATGAGGCCCATTATTGTTACTGTTTTTGGCATATTGAATATGCCACGGATAGCTTGCCAGGCTCTACCGTGCGGATGGGATACCCTCAGTAGCTTGCTGGGCTCTCCGACAGAGATGGAGGCCTTTAGGGTGGCCTCTAATCATTCTTACAGGTGCTCCCGGTCTATCGAATGCAAGCTTTTGGTCGACTGGCATGTTGCAATGATCTGTGCGCTGACAAACGTGCACCTGCTTGCATCTCTGGGCAGCACCTGTTGTTTCGCTCTTCCCCGGTTGGCACTGTTGCCACCACCCGCCACGATGAAGTGGTGAACCATCGAGGGGGTATATATCTAGGTATATATCTTGGACTAAATATAAAGGCTGTATTTTTAAATTTTTCTCAATGACAGAGAGCCTCCAACAATTTACGTTCAATGTGACTTTCCTTGTTATTTGCCTATTCAAATCCTGCCCCTCTCAGAATTTACCTTTTCCAAGTAGCCTGAACCAGTATGCATTTCCTGAAAATGGCAATAGCAAAGACTTCCCTTCTCTCATGATCTTTGCCTACGTGACTTTTGGTCTCTTCCCTTCACTAAGGAGGTCACATAGACTGGGGACAGGGAGGGGGGAAGCATGAAAAAGTGTTAATATCCAGCTCTTCTTGGAGTCAGGGTGGGTGACCTCTTCCCACTTCCAGGTACTTCTGGAAGACTTGGCAGCCACACCCCTGAACTCATCCACCAGCCTTGTTCCAGAGACACATAAATAAATCTCGAAAGAGATCAACCAACCACAAAGTTTTCTTCCCAGCTGAGACCTGTGGGTAATCTCAGGAGTCAGGTGGACCAGTGCTCTCCCAAACAAAGCCACAGCAGCCACTCCTATACCCTGAAGCTGCGTTTAAGTCAGGCCTTGGGCTGGACTCCACCGCCTCAGGACTGAGCACCACAGAAAATCAAATCTGCCAAAAACTTAAGGTACACAGGATTTTGTGGCTAAAAACTTCAGGCTTTCTTGGAGTTGGGGTGGACAACCTCACCCCACCTCCCCATACTTTTGGAAGACCCAGAAGACATGCCCAGTTAAATATTTAACTGCTTAGTTAACTGCTAAGTTAAATATTCTTGATTTTCAGGAGCGTGTGGCATCTGTGCATCTGTGCAATATCTCCAAACTCTACAACATTGACATCCTAGTAGTAGCATACCAGATTGTTTGGGATGAAATACAGAGGACAACCAGTGTAGACTAACAAAACATTAACACAGCAGGGTTAACTTGCAACAACAGCTGAGTAAAACATCAGACAAGCACTTAATGTCCTATGGTGAGATACAATGATTTTCATAATTTTTTTCTATGGAAATAATTTTTTGATCATTCTGTTAGCCCTTTTTTTTTTTTTTTTTTAATTTTTTATTTATTTATTTATTTTTTATTGTGGAAAGTTACAAAGTTACAAAGTTTTCAGGTTTAAATCTCAGTTATACAATGCTCGAATACCCATCCCTTCACCAGTGCTCATATTCCACCACCAAGAATCCCAGTATAGCTCCACCCCGCCCCCTCACACCCCAAACACCCCCACGCCCCTAGCCCCCCCACCCTAAGCGCCCCCCGCCTGTGTAACTAATAAATTTCACTTTACTTTCACTTTGATTGCATACAATATTTCAACAAAACTCACTATTATTGTTTGGAGAGTCTCTCCCCTAAAGTCAGACCTGCTGAAAAGGAAGCATTAGGTAATTTGTTTTCCATTGCTGAGGATGAAGAAGTGTGAGGTCGAGTGACCACACTTAGCGGCCTCTCAGTTTTGGGTTTCTGTAATTTAGTATTTTAGTAACTAAGTCCAGAGAGATATCTGCCAGAAGTTGCATCGTTGCCAACTTGTACTTCTCAGTTACATTATATTCCACATATGAGTGCAATCTTTCTATGTCTGTCTCTTTCTTTCTGACTCATTTCACTCAACATGATACTTTCCATGTTGATCCACTTGTATGCAAATTTCATGACTTCATGTTTCCTGACAGCTACATAGTATTCCATTGTGTAAATATACCAGAGTTTCTTTAGCCAATCATCTGTTTTCGGGCACTCTGGTTTTTTCCATATTGTGGCTATTGTGAACAGAGCGGCAATGAACATGGAAATGCAGATGTCATCTCTACTATACCTTTTTGCCTCTCCGGGATATATTCCCAGGAGTGGTATTGCTGGGTCAAATGGGAGCTCAATTTCTAACTTTTTGAGAATCGTCCATATTGTTTTCCAAAAGGGCTGAACCAGTCGGCATTCCCACCAGCAGTGAAGGAGAGTCCCTTTCTCCCCACATCCACGCCAACACCGGTTGCTTTTGTTTTTGGGGATGTAGGCCAGTCTCTGTGGTGTGAGATGATATCTCATTGTTGTTTTGATCTGCATTTCCCTGATGATTAGTGATGTTGAACATTTTCTCATGTGCCTCTTAGCCATTCGGATTTCTTCTTTGGAAAAGTTTCTGTTCATTTCATCACCCCATTTTTTGATCGGGTTGGCAGTTTTCTTCTTGTGGAGTTCAACCAGTGCATTGTATATCCTTGTTATCAACCCTTTATCGGATGGGTACTGCATAAATATCCTTTCCCATTCTGTAGACTGTCTTTGTATTTTGGTCACTGTTTCTTTTGAGTTGCAGAAGCTCCTTAGTTTGAGATAGTCCCATTTATTTATCTTTGTTTTCACTAGCTTAGCCAGTGGCGTGTCAGCTTTGAAGATACCTTTGGCTTCAATGTCGTGGAGGGTTTTGCCGACCTTATCTTCAATGTACCTTAGGGATTCTGGTCTGATGTTGAGGTCTTTAATCCAGTTTGATCTGATTTTTGTACATGGTGATAGATGGAGGTCTAAGCCCATTTTTTTGCATGTAGCCGTCCAGTTTTGCCAGCACAATTTGTTAAACATGCTTTCCTTGCTCCACTTCACATTTCTTGCTCCCTTATCAAAGATTAGATGATCATATATTTGGGGGTGTATGTCAGAGTATTCAACCCTGTTCCATTGGTCTGCCGCTCTGCCTTTGTTCCAGTACCATGCTGTTTTAATGACTACCGCTTTGTAGTAGAGTTGGAAGTTGGGGAGGTTGATTCCTCCCATTTTCTTTTTCCCAAGGATTGCTTTAGCTATTCGTGGGGGCTTATTGTTCCATATGAATTTCAGGAGCGCTTGCTCCATTTCTTTGAAGAATGTCAAGGGTATCCCTATAGGGATCGCATTGAATTTGTACAATGCTTTGGGGAGAATTGCCATTTTGACAATATTAATTCTTCCAATCCATGAGCAGGGGATGTCTTTCCATTTCCTCGTGTCCTCTTTTATTTCCTGAAGTAGTGTTTTATAGTTTTCATTATACAAGTCCTTTACCTCCTTTGTTAAGCTGATTCCGAGGTATTTGATTTTTTGAGGCGCAATTGTGAATGGGATTGCTTTTCTCAGGTCACTTTCTTCTCTCTCATTATTTGCATATAGGAAAGCCATGGACTTTTGGGTATTGATTCTATAGCCTGCAACTTTACTGTACGAGTCTATTGTTTCTAGGAGTTTCTTGGTAGAGGTTTTAGGGTTCTCTAAGTATAGTATCATATCATCTGCGAATAGTGAGAGCTTGATTTCTTCCTTTCCTACCTGAATGCCCTTAATATCTTTTTCTTGCCTAATCGCTATTGCAAGTACTTCCAGTACTATATTGAACAGAAGTGGAGAGAGTGGGCATCCTTGTCTCGTCCCTGTTCTCAGAGGGAAGGCTCTTAGTTTTTCCCCATTGAGGACAATGCTTGCCATAGGCTTGTGATAAATGGCTTTGACTATATTGAGGAAGGTCCCTTCTATACCTATTTTGGCTAGTGTTTTCATCATAAACGGATGCTGGATCTTGTCAAATGCTTTCTCTGCATCTATTGATATGATTATATGATTTTTATCTTTTCTTTTGTTGATATGGTGGATTATGTTGATTGATTTCCGGATGTTAAACCATCCTTGCATCCCCGGGATGAATCCCACTTGGTCGTGGTGTATGATCTTTTTGATAAGTTGTTGAATTCTATTTGCTAATATTTTGTTGAGAATTTTTGCATCTGTGTTCATCAGGGATATTGGCCTGTAGTTTTCTTTTTTTGTGGTGTCTTTGTTTGCTTTTGGTATTAGGGAGATATGAGCCTCATAGAAACTGTTAGGGAGGGTTTCTGTTTCTTCAATTTCCTGGAAGAGCTTGAGAAGGACTGGCAAAAGGTCCTCTTTAAATGTTTGGAAGAACTCACTAGTGAATCCGTCTGGACCTGGGCTTTTGTTTTTGGGGAGACTTTTGATTACCATTTCAATTTCCTTGATGTTAATTGGACTATTCAGGTACTCCAGGTCTTCTTGGTTCAGCCTTGGGAGATTATAGGAGTCGAGGAATTTATCCATTTCTTCTAGATTCTCTTGTTTCGTGGCATAGAGATTTTCAAAGTAGTCTCTGATGATCTTTTGAATTTCATTGGTTTCTGTCGTGATGTCCCCCTTTTCATTTCTGATTCGGCTTATAAGGGTTCTCTCTCTCTCTTTCTTTGTGAGTCTTGCTAGTGGTTTATCAATCTTGTTTATTTTCTCGAAGAACCAGCTCTTGGTTTCATTGATCTTCCGGATTGTCTTTTGGGTTTCCATGTCATTAATTTCTGCTCTAAGTTTTATTATCTCTTTCCTTCTGCCTGGTTTTGGCTCCTTTTGTTGGTCCTTTTCTAAGGTCTTGAGCTGTGAAGTCAAGTTATTTATGTGGGCCCTTTCTTCCTTCCTGAGATATGCTTGCAGAGCTATAAATTTTCCCCTTAAAACGGCTTTAGCTGCGTCCCACAGGTTCTGGTAGCTCGTGTCTTCATTCTCATTTGTTTCTAGGTATCTTTTGATTTCTTCCTTGATTTCCTTCCTGACCCACTCATTGTTCAATATCGAGCTATTTAATTTCCAGGTGTTTGATTTGGTTTTCTGCATCTGTCCACAGTTAAGTTTTATCTTCAGTGCATCATGGTCTGAAAAGATAGCTGGTACAATGTCTATCTTGTTGATTCTGTTGAGGTATGTTGTGTGGCCCAGCGCATGGTCTATTCTGGAAAATGTTCCATGTGCACTGGAAAAGAATGTGTATTCCTTTTTTTGGGGATATAAAGCCCTGTATAGATCTATTAGCCCTCTCTCTTCTATTTCTTCCTTCAAAGCCAGTATTTCATTGGTGAGTTTTAATCTTCTAGATCTGTCCAGAGGAGACAGTGCAGTGTTGAAGTCTCCAACTACTATTGTGTTGCTCGAGATGTCCTTCTCGAGGTCTCTTAGCAGCTGTTGTAGGTATTTAGCTGGTCCCTCATTGGGTGCGTAGACATTCAGGAGTGTGATTTCTTCCTGATGTACACATCCCTTGATTAATAAAAAGTGGCCTTCACTATCCCTTCTAATCTTTTTCAACCTGAAGTCTATGTTGTCCGATACTAGTAAAGCCACTCCGGCTTTCTTGAGGGAGTTGTTTGCTTGCAGGATTGTTTTCCATCCTTTGACTTTGAGTCTGTGTTTGTTCTGGCTATTCAGATGTGTTTCTTGCAGGCAACAGAAGGTTGGGTTGAGTCTCTGAATCCATTTTGCCAGTCTGTGTCTCTTAATTGGTGAATTCAGACCATTGACATTAAGGGAGATTATTGTTATGGGATTTTGTGCCGTCTTTGTGCAAGGGTTTGTTGTGCTTGTAGAGGTTGTTCTTGTCTTACAATAGCCCCTTTAGTGCTTCTTTTAGGTTTGGTTTTGAGTCTATGAAGTTCCTGAGCTGTTGTTTATCCCCAAAGTAGTGTATGATTCCTTCTAGTTTGAATGAGAGTTTAGCCGGATAAAGTATTCTTGGTGAAGCGTTGATTTCATTGAGTTTTTTCACTATATCCCACCATTGCCTTCGAGCTTGGAGGGTTTCCTCTGATAGATCTGCTGTGAGCCTAAGGGGTGCTCCTTTGTATGTGATTTCCTTCTTGGACCTTGCTGCTTGGAGTATTGTGTCTCTCTGGAAGATGTCCATCATTGTAACTATGATATGTCTTGGGGTTTTTCTGTTAGGATCTCTTTTAGCTGGCACTCTCCGGGCGCCTTGAATCTGGATGCCTGCATTGTCCAGCTGTGGGAAGTTTTCCGCAATGATTTGTTTGACTGTGTCTTTTTCGTTGGGGTTGGTTCCCTGTGGTTCTGGTAGTCCAATGATTCTAATGTTGTTCCTCTTGAATTCATCCCCTAGGACTCTGATTCTGGCTAGAGCTATTTTGAGGTCTCTTGCCATGGTTTGATGTTGCCTGTAGGCCTCTTGCAGCTCATCTTCAAGCATACTGATTCTGTCTTCGGCTGCAGTCATCCTATTGTTGAGGGCAGTCAGAGAGTTTTTGATTTCATGTACGGAATCCTTCATTTCTTTTTGAAGGTTTTTTATTTCTGCTCTCATTTCTTCCCGTATTTTGTCGGCTGTCTGTTGTATTGTTTCCGCCAGGTCTTCCTTGAAGTTGTCCATCTTTGCATTGAGTTGATTGAACATGTTGAGGATTTCAAGTCTGAATTCTTTCTCAGAGAGGTCAAGTTTGTAGGAGGCGCCCATTGAGGTTTCCGGATTCCTTTGATCGTCCTCTGGTTGCAATGGGGATTTTCGCTGTTTCTTCATGTTGTTTGTGGTGATATGAAAGAGGGCTCTTGATGATGAGTGTCCCTGTTTCCTTTTGTTGTGAAAAAGGATTGTGGATAGGCTCAGTTAATAGTGGTTGGCTTTTTAATTGCCGGTGTAGAACCTGGTCTCCTACTGAGATGTTCTTATGTGAAGTCTTGTGTTTTGTTGTCCTACTGCTTGCGAATAGCTAGGATGTTAGTCTTGGATAGGATGTTGAGAAAACTACTTTCCGCCGCGTTAGCGGCGGCCGCCGGTAATGAGGCCACGCCCACTTTTCTTAGGCCACGCCCCCTGGTGGTTAGGCCACGCCCCTTTCCCACAGACCTTTGCGGGAAGACAGGACGGCGGCGGCGCTTGGGGTCGGCGTGCCGGCCACTCGGCCGGCAGTCCGGAGGGGAGGGAAGCCCGGGGTGCTCAGGGCCGCGGAGCAGGCTGGGTCCGGAAGGGCGGGTCGAGGGAGCGTCACAGACCTTTGCCGGAAGACAGGACAGCGGCGGCGCTTGGGGTCGGCGTGCCGGCCACTCGGCCGGCAGTCCGGAGGGGAGGGAAGCCCGGGGTGCTCAGGGCCGCGGAGCAGGCTGGGTCCGGAAGGGCGGGTCGAGGGAGCGTCACAGACCTTTGCCGGAAGACAGGACGGCGGCGGCGCTTGGGGTCGGCATGCCGGCCACTCGGCCGGCAGTCCGGAGGGGAGGGAAGCCCGGGGTGCTCAGGGCCGCGGAGCAGGCTGGGTCCGGAAGGGCGGGTCGAGGGAGCGTCACAGACCTTTGCCGGAAGACAGGACGGCGGCGGCGCTTGGGGTCGGCGTGCCGGCCACTCGGCCGGCAGTCCGGAGGGGAGGGAAGCCCGGGGTGCTCAGGGCCGCGGAGCAGGCTCTCTGTTAGCCCTTTAATGGTAACAAGCAATATAAAATAAATTATTGTGGGCCTGCTATGGGGAGATGCTTAAGGGGTGATTGGGAAATGGGGACAGTGGAGGTGGTGACATATGCATGCATATAGATGAATAGACCTAATTACCTGAAATTTCACAAAATTGTAAAATCAATGACAGGTAGAGAAAATAATTTATTTTTTAAAAACTAAATTTTTTTTTGGCATCTATACCTAGATAATTAATATTAATGGATAGTTATGTGCTAATGCCCTTTAGAGTTTACATGAAATAGGTAAATCTAAACAAATGTAAAATTGAATAAAGTGAAGTGAATAAAAAATTTTAAAAAGGAAAATATGAATAGGCCTATAAAAGTACAAAATGTGTTTTACCCTAAGGGAACATTGTCTTCACGTTATAAAATATTATATTATGATCTGCTTAAATATCTGCACTAATAAAAAAATGTAAAATCAAGTAAAGTGAAGTGAATAAATAAAATTTAAAAAGGAAAATGTGAATAGGCCTATAAAAATACAAAATGTGTTTTATCCTAAGGGAACATTGTCTTTATAAAATATTATATTATGATCTGCTTAAATATCTGCATTAATGAAAAAATATTGTAATAAGAATCTATGGATCTAAACAACTGATCATAGAATGTCCAATGTAAATGAGACTCTAATTCATTATGGAAAAATGTATTCAATGCCTTAGCAAGCAAGGAGTAACCATAACTTACTAGTAGAGGGAAACTAGAAATGCCATGAGTGAGTACCATGCTCAGTGCCACTTCCTGGGAAGTTTGCCCTGTTCTTTAAAGAAGCGCCTTGAACATGTCTTGCAAAATTGGTTTCAAGGCTATTAATTCCCTAAGATGTTGCCTGTGCATGTGGCTCTACATTTTTCCTTCAAATAATGAATGATTATCTAGCTGGGTAGGGTATCGGTGAGGTATTAATTTTGTTGAGTTTTTTGTACTGTATCTCTTCATTCTCTTCTGGCTTGTAGAGTCCCATTTGATAGATCTACTGTAAATCTTCTGGGTTTTGCTTTGTATGTAAATTTCTTTTGTAATCTTGCTGCTGATTACATTCTGTCTCTGTCTTTGGTTTTTGTAATTCTGAGCACAATGTGCCTTGGAGTTTTTCTCGTTGAGTCCAGTTTTGCTAGTACCCTTTGGCCCTCTTGTATTTGATTCTCTATATTCCTAAACTCTGGGAAATTCTTTAAATTTTTTTTCATTTTATAAAATAGTTCACAATATTTGATTACATTTAATATTCGAACAAGAATTCTGTAACACCTTCCCATCACTAGATTTCTGATGTTTTCATCCTGAACCTCAACCCTGCCCCAAAGCAGAACTGAAATAATTTATTTTGTATTGTTGGTTTAAGGTGGTTTACGGTTAGGCTTATTGTTAGATTTAGTGTTAGGGTTGGATTTGGAAGTAGTTGTTATGAAAACCCACTGAAAATGCTACAGAAGAATTTCCTTAGAGGAAAGAGTGTGAAGACCTCTGGGAAATTCTTACCTATGATTTCTTAATTAGTTCTTTGCTTTCCTGGTCCTCAGGGACTCTGATGATTTTTATATTGCTCCGCTTGAGCTCATCCTATACTAATGGTGTACTGCTCATTTCTTTTCAGACTTTTTCCCATATTATGTTATTTTCTAGAGATTTCCTTGATCTCATCTGGGAGCTTCTCAGTCTTTTCCTCAGCTGCTGTAATTCTGCTACTCAGAGTTCCTAATGACTTTTTTATTTTTAAATCACATACTATACTCTTCATTTCTGCTTGTAATTTTCTTTTGCTCTCACAATTTCTTGTGCTTGCTGACTACCTGTGCCATTGTTTCTTTGAGCCCATTAAACATCTTCACCATGGTGTCACTACAATAATTTTCTGAGGATTTACAAAGATGATTGGTATTATTTGTGCCATCTGTGTTATTGTTTTTGCTCATTGAACTTCTTGTCTTCTCCATTAATATTTCAGTGATCCTGCTGTGCTGAGGGTGACCATTTATAGGCCTCCTGGGATTAGCTGGGAGTTGCTTTTTTCTTCTCTCCTCATTTTCACTCATTGACAGGAGGTATAACTTAGAGCAAGGTGAAATTTGATGAGTAGTTCTGTTGTGTGGTGCACATGGAAGGGTGGAGCAGCAAGCAGAGGTTTAGGAGTTGTGGTGTGGGCCTGTTAATATAGCAGAACATGGTAGAGATCACTTCCACCCTAAACGTCCGCCCCACCCCCCACCCCTTCTGTACTTTCAGAAGCCCTGGAAACCACACCCACATTCCACCACCATTGCCATGTAAGCTCACAGCCCAGTTAAATATTGTGGATTTTCTGGAGTGCACAGACACATTACCACCTATGCAGGATCTCCAAACTTGACAATACTAACATCCCAGTAGAAGCACACCAGATTGGATGGGAATGTAATATAGAATCCAACTAAGCTCAGTTAACAAAAACATTAACACAGAATGCTCAACTAGCAACAACAGCTCAGTAAATCCTCAGACAAGGATTTAATGTTCCCGTACTGAGATATAATAATTTTCACAAATTTTCTTTTACTGAAGTATTTTTTAGTGGTAACAAGGAATATAAATAAGTATTTTGGGCCTTTTATGGGGAGTGGGGGCTTGAGGGATGGTTGGGAAAATGGGGACAGTGGTGGGGAGAAGATCACAGTGATGGAGGGATTGGGATTGAAATGTTGAATGGCTACAAGAAATACATAATGAAGAACTTTGTAAAACATGGTGTTTAAATAAAGTGGAAAAATATATGGCAGAGGTTGGGTATGAAGGCTGCTAGGGCTTATTGTGTTTATATTTTTATATATTCTTTTCTTTGATATTAATTTAACCATAAAACTTCTGTTTACTATTTATATGGCATATACTTTACATTTGCCCAAATATCTTTTTTTTTGTTTAGTTTTGGGGCCACACTGGTGGTGCTCAGGTCTTACTCCTAGCTCTGTGCTCCAGGAATCCTTCTTGACAACCTCAAGGGACAATATAGGGTCCTGGGGATTGAACCAGCATTGGCTTTATGCAAGGCATGCCTTACATACTGTATTATCACTCTGGCCATGATTGTCCAAATTCTTTCATCTTTAAATAATTTTTTTCTCAATAAATAGCATTTATTAAATATCCACAATTTGCAAAAAAATATTTTTGAAATTTAAGTATCATGATTTACATAGTGTTAACATTAGTGTGTGAGGAATACAATGCCATTGCACTGCACTAACTACTAGAATATCAGCAACCCCCTACCAATGTCTTTAGATCTCGTCTACTCATTAGCAGGCTCACTCTTCAGGGTTTATTTTCATTGTTTTTTGTTTAAATGCCAAAAGTTACTTTATATTTAATTTGGGTTTTTTTTTTACGGTAAACATTGCTGTTTCTACAATTGTTTTGCAGAATCCTCAGGGTTTTCTATTAATACTATCATGTCATCTACAAAAAGTGATAGTTTGATTTCTTATTTTCCAATCTGAATCCATTTAATTGATCATCTTCACCTAATTTCTGTGACCAGGAATTAGGTGATAATTGTAATATGTTAAACAGTAACGGTAAAAGTGGAAAAAAAATTTTTAATGTAGGAGTACTGCTATCTATTTAGCCATTGATTAAACTGATTGAATTGGACCTGAATTCCATATTACTTTTTTTCATTCAGAATGTTAATTTTATTATTTTATTATTATGTTCCCCCCTTTTTATGGAGTCAACCATGAGATGCAGTTACAAAGCTTTCATGTTTGAGCTTCGGTCATACAATCATCAAACACCCATCTCTTTACCAGTGCACATTTTCTACCACCAAAATCCCCAGTACTTCCCCCACCCTATGCTTCCAATCCTTCCTCTGCCTGTATGGGAGACAATTCCCTCATACTCTCTCTCTACTTTGGTTACATTTGATATTTCGACACCAGTCCCACCACCACCATTCAAAACTGCCGAAAAGGCAATGCTAGATGATTTGTTTTGTATTGCTTTTTATGGATAGAATTTTTTGCTTTTTAATTTTATTTTATTATATTGAATAACAGTGAAAAAAAATACAAAGCTTTCAGGTATAACTCTCAGTCATATAATGATTGAAACCGCCATCCCTTCACCAGTGCACATGTTCCACCACTAAGAACCCCAATATATCCCCCTCCTACCCAGCCCCCACCTAAGTAGCTAATGATCTTCATTTTATTCTCTATACTTTGAATACATTCAATATTTCAATAGAGAACTCACTATTATTATTCTTTGGAATTTCCCCCCAATAATCAGGCGTGCTGAAAAGGTATCATTTAATAATTTCTTGTCATTGCTGAGAATGAAGATTCTATAAGCTCGCGAGGCTGCTTTCTGATATTTTAGTTCAGTTCACAGTCTAGATGCATTTCTGTAAGAAACTGCTCTGGGTGCCAAAATGGGTTAGAAGACCTCTTGGATCATAGTCTTTAGGAGCAGAGGGTCTCTTTTATGGATAGAATTTAATGTCCAGGAAATTCTGTGTCATTCTCTTCCGGGAGCTTTAGTAGTTGATAGTCTCTGGGTCTTGGCCATTGATGAGATTACATGGTGTGGGGGGAGGGCAATTTGTGGGTGTGACTACCAAGCTACTGGAAAACTGGAAAATTGGGGACCTGAGGGGAGGAGGCCCAGGCCTGATCCAAGCGGGCTTGGAGATCTCAGTCATAGGTTCCTGCTTACCTCCATGCCACTGGCCCTAACTGCGTCTTTTGATCTCTTTCGAGATTTATGGATCTCTGAAATAAGGTCAATAAATGAGCTTATATAGCTGAGCCGGAGGTGGTTCATGGGCTCCCACATACCAAACTTCTGACCCTTTAATTTCTTGGTAAATTTGTTTGTTTGTTTGTTTGTTTTAATTTTTTTTATTGAATCACCAAGTGGAGGGTTACATAGTTCTCAGGTTTATGTCAGTTATACAATACTCAAACACCCTTCCCTTCACCAGTGCCCATCTTCCATCACCAACCCCCCCAGTATATCTGCCGCCCCCTCCCACCTCCCCAATCCCCACCCTTGTACGTGATAAGTTTCACTTCGTTTACACTTTATCTCGATTACATTCCATGTTTCAACACACAACTCACTACCGTTGCTGGGGTTTCCCCCCAAAAAGAAAAAGACAGTCCTATTGCCAAGGAAGCATTTGATAGTTCTCCATTGCTAAGAATATAGAGATATTAAGTCCCGCTGTTGTTACATAACTTTTCTTTTTCCCCCTTGCCCCGCGCCACCGAGTTCACGCCTGTTTAGTAATCGCCACGCTGTCTGACAAAGGGAAAAAAAAAAACCGAAGAGGATGGTTATTTCCCGTCATCAGCCGGCATGGGGCTCTGGCTTAGTTGATAGTCTAGTAGAGTGTCTGCAAGCAGTTTCTGGAACCAAAGGTCTTGCGCTGGTATCGGCTCCGGCTTGAGATTCCACCAGCGTCCCGCTGTTCCATGTACATAATTTTTCCCCTTATATCCCATTCCCACGCCACCAGGTCTGTTTGCTTAATGGACATCACACTATGTTTGACACCACGCCACGTTTCTTCCCGAGAAAGAAGGATATTTCTTCTCAGCCGGCGTGGGGATATAGCTTAGTTCAGTCTAGAGAGATGGCTACCACTTTGATTGCCTTCAATATTTCAGCAAAAGACTTACTATTCTTGTTAGGATCTCCCACAAAAGTCCGACCCATTAAGAAGGAACCATTACATATTGCTGATACTAAGATGACATTAGGTCGCGCGGCCACTGCTGCGGCCGCGCGGTTTTGGGTTTCTGTATAAAGTCCAGGGAGAGTACAATAATTTCTTGGTAAATTTGGTCCCAAGTTGTTGGGGTCTGGCCAAAGGCAGAGCAGCAATTTTGGGGTATCTGTAAGTCTGAAGGCACCATCAGGCTACAGATGCACTAGCTCCGCAGGTACAGGTTAAAAGTGAAAATTTTTATCCTGTGCCTCATTCTATGCCTCATCCAGTAGCTGAGACATTGGGCTAGAGCTATAGGAAAGTGGGTAGGGTGTTTGCCTTGCACGTGGCCCACCCAGGTTCGATTCCTCCGTCCCTCTGGGAGAACCCGGAAAGCTACTGAGATACTGAGGGTATCTTGCCCGCACAGCAGAGCCTGGTAAGCTACCCGTGGTGTATTCGATATGCCAAAAACAGTAACAAGTCTCACAATGGAGACGTTACTGGTGCCCACTTGAGCAAATCGATGAACAGTGGGATGACACTGATACAGTGCCTCATCCTAGAGAAAATGCTGTCTGTTTTTTTTTTGCTATTGAATATGATGCTAGATGTGCATTTATGGTATGGGGCCTTTACCATACTGAAGTAAACTTAAACCCAGAAAACAGGAAATAGATAACAAGCAGAACTCAAAGGCTCTGCCGTGAACCAACAAAATAAAAGAGTAAATCCTGATAAAAAGAATTCTAAACAAACGAGTTAAAATTACAGCTACTACTACAGAATACAAAGAATCACCAGACTGCTATGAACTTTCATGCAAACAAGTCGGTTAATCCAGAAGATTAACCAAGATTAATTCAAAAAATTATTATTTTTTTGAATCATAGAGTATTCTGATACTGAACCAGAGAGACATAGAATTTCTATTCATTTTTTTTTGGACTGGAAGCAAAATGTATTGGG
This sequence comes from Sorex araneus, assembly GCF_027595985.1. NCBI lineage: Eukaryota > Metazoa > Chordata > Mammalia > Eulipotyphla > Soricidae > Sorex > Sorex araneus. Next base: position 334,176,005 of record NC_073303.1, on the reverse strand, counting down.
GTGAGGTGAGGAGAGAAGGTCTCATTGAATCCAGGGGAGTAGAGACTCAGGAAGGGCATCTTTAAGATTCTTAGGGATGAATAACCTAAGAGTGGACCGGCAGAAAAACCCAGGTACATGAGAACCCGTGACTGAGATTTCCAAGCCCACTTGGATCGGGACTGGACCTTCTCCTCCCAGCTCCCCACTTTTCCAGTAGCTTGGCAGTCACACCTACAAACTGCCCCTGGTGCCATTTAATCTCATCAATGGCCAAGACTCAGAGACTATAAACTAAAGCTCCCAGAAGAGAGCACTACAGAATTTCATGGAGTGTGACCTCTTATACTCTACCTCACTTACTTATCAAAAGTATCACACATTTGTTTCTTTCCTAACATACTTGTTTATATTCTTTTTTTATTTGGGCTTAAATGGCTCCAGAATGAAATACAACAACCCTCACACATTTACCTCTTATTGTGGTGGAAAGGTGCTCAGTGGTGGGATTGGTGTTTGAATATTATATGTAATGAACTATTGTGAACAACTTTTATCAAAATAAAAAATAAAATAAAATTCTATTTTATTGTAAACAAATGACAAATCAATAAAGAAGAGAAAAGTTAAGGCAACTCAATTTTATTAATGAGGACAAAACCAATAACATTAGTTTTTATAATTACCCAAGTTCACTGTTAACTGTCATCCCGTTGCTCATCAATTTGTTCGAGCGGGCACCAGTAACGTCTCTCATTGAGAGACTTATTGTTACTGTTTGTGGCATATCCAATATGCACGGGTAGCTTGCCGGGCTCTGCTGTGCGGGCTCGATACTCTCGGTAACTTGCTGGGCTCTCCGAGAGGGGCGGAGGAATCGAACCCAGGTCAGCTGCGTGAAAGGTGAACGCCCAACCGCTGCACTATCGCTCCAGCCCTGTAATTACCCAAGTATATAATTTTATTGTAATTTTTACTTTTCCATATGGCTTTCAATTCATCTGACTCTCTTGAACATTTCTTGTTGGACAAGTTTAATGTTAATAAACTCCCTCAACATTTTTTATTTATTTAATATTTTAATGTTTTTATTTTTGAGTGTTTTGAATATTGTTTTCTGATTGTTAACATTTCTGATAAGAAAGCTACTGGTAATCTTATTGAGGATTACTTGTATCCAATGCTTCTCTTCTTTCTTGATGCTTCCATGATTTCTGTCTTTGTCTCTTGAAACTGATGTCTCACTGTGGCCCTGATTTTCATTTGCTCAAATCTGCTTTTGAATCTCTCTCTTTTTCTTCTTGGTTTATTTTTAGGATTTCTACCTATTGATATTCCCTTTTCTTTCATAAGTCTTATTTTTTTGTCACCCTATGCACATTTAGCTTCAGTTCTTAAAGCATCTTTTAGACACTTAAAAAATAAAGACCTTGTCTAGTTGATCTACTTTCAACCCTTTTTCAGAGAGTTTCTTTTTTTCCTTTGGGACAGTTTCCTGTTTTTGAGTTTCCTGTCTTTTTCCCTGCCTTGTGATTATTTTGTTTAAAATTATGATTTCAGGCCAGTGAGATAATGCTAAGGACTAGAGTGTACTCTTTGTGTGTGTGGGACCAACACTGGGTTTGGTCTCCATCACCACATGGCCTCTCGAGCATCTGTAGATAGTGTTCCTGAGCACTGCCAGGTGGGGAGCCCCCACTCCCCCCCAAGAGAAGGAGAAGGAGGAGGGGCAGGAGGAGGATGAGGAGGAGGAGGAGGAAGGAGAAGAAAAGAGAAAACTGTGTGTGTGATCACTGTATCACTGTCGTATCACTGTCGTCCTGTTGTTCATCAATTTGCTTGAGTGGGTGCCAGTAACAGTGTGTGTGATAATTATGGGAATCTAGATTCTTCCCCTACGTTTGAGGATTATTTTTATTTATATTGGATATCACTGTACCACTGTCATCCCGTTGCTCATCGATTTGCTCGAGCAGGCACCAGTAACGTCTCCATTGGGAGACTTGTTGTTACTGTTTTTTGGCATAAATAAATAAATATTTACACTCCCAAGTAGTGTTCTGCAGTCGATTCTCAATTCTCAGAAAAACGGGCTTGGAGGAAATTGTGTGTGAGGGCCCTGAGACGCAGTGCCAGTGCTGCTCAGGTCCCGTGATCTGGGAATTTCCCTGGGCCATCCTGAGAGTGGGTGCTTGAGACCTCCAGGGCCACTTTGTGCTTGCTGAGGGAATATGTGATACCACACTCTGAGATTGATTGCATGCAAGGCATGAACCTTAATACTTGTACTATATCTCTGACATTTTATTATATTTAAAAATACATATCCCCCAGCAGTTCTCATGTCTGGTGCTGGGGGTCCATGGGAAGAACATGGTGATTGACTCAGGGACTCCCCATACAAACATGAACTCTATCCCCTAACCCTTCACCCCACAGCTGCCCCTGCCCCCTTCCACTCTCCTCTGTATACCCCCCCCCCAAATTGAGCTATTATCCTGGTCCTGCTGAATATTAGTATTTTGCTTTTGTTTCTTGATTGCTGTGGGCTGTCTCCGTGCTCAGGATAAACTTGTGGTACAAATTTGTCTCGGGTCTGTTCCCGGGAATTCTGTGTGGTCACTTTCAAATTTTTTCCATGTATGCGTTTTCCTAGTCCTTAATGTTTGAGTCTCCCAAAAAGGGGGGGGGCAAAGAAAAGAAAAACAGAGGAGGGGGCAGTAGGGATAGGGACAATAGCTCAAGTGGTAGAGCACATGTGTGAGCCTTGACTTCCATCCCCAGCACCTTATGAACCCTTGAGCACTGCCAGGACTACTGGGTATTGTTCCTACTAAAATAAAAGAATAAATGAACACATAAGTAAAGTAAAACAAGCAACAAAAGTGGGGGAGGCCACCAGCTATTCCCCTGTTTGTCATTTTAGTCAGTATGGAGGTGCAATCAATGGTGTTTATCTCTAGCCTGCACCTCCGTGTTTAGGAGTAGCCAATAGTGATGTAGTTGCAGTGAATTGGGTCCATTTTGCCCATCTGGCCTTCTACAAACTCTACACAAGATATTACAAGAACACATGCACAGATGTCTACCTTCTGACCAGGTAGAGGAACGGTAATTGATACTTTGTTAGAAGCTGAGATTTGCCAAAGTTAATTGCAATTTACTGTTCAATTTTTTCCCCTGGGAGTTGTATGCCTTCAATAGACACTAGAAATTCCAAAATAATTGCTTCAGATAGATTCTGCCAGTGCAGCTGTTGTTTGGATCAGAAGTCTGATTCCTGATGCATCTCCATCTTCCCAGTGTACTCCCATATACATTTTTTTGTAATTATACTTCTAATTTTTCTTTTCAAATAGAAATCTTTTGTTAATAGTATAAAACTCTATTGAAAGTAGTAGAGTTTGGAATTTCTGTTTTTGCATCTTGTGTAGTTATCCTACTCTCTTATTTTATTTGTAAAAGTTGCGAAATTATGCTCAAGAACGACATTGTCTTTGTCAAAATTTCATCAGTTAAAAAAAAAATTTTCATCAGTTACAGGGTCACTGTGCACCACACAATATATAATAACATAAATAACACAGGCTAATATTTCTTAACAAACCGATAAAGGAATAACATAATCATAATCCTAACCAATGATAGTTTGGTTATATTATTGTTTCAGGCAAATGGGAGGTGAAAGGAAATACAAATTTAGTCGAGTTGTATATTTTTCAGAGTTGGTACTGAGGAGGCTGACTTATTCAACCTGGAGCTGATGTTCTGCTGGAAACAATCTGTGGCAAGCTCTTCTGACTCTAGAAAAGTAAAGGTACAGGTATTGGTAGCAAGATAAACTCATGCAGAGGAACTTCATGGCTTTTAGCACTGTTGGCAAAGATTAGCCTTTATCTTATCAGGAACTAACTCCCCACACTCTCCATGGAGAGCTGTTTAGGTCAGCAAAGACTCTCAATCCTAAATACTTACAAACTTTTTTTTTTTTGCTTTTTGGGTTACACCTGTCGTTGCACAGGGTTACTCCTGACTCTGCACTCAGGAATTACTTCTGGCGGTGCTCTGGGGACCATATGGGATGCTGGGAATCGAACCCGAGTCGGCCATGTGGAAAAGCAAATGCCCTACCCTCTGTGCTATCGCTCCAGCCCCCAATACTTATATGTAAACTTTTGATGCCCACTCTACATGTATATAAGGTGTCTATGGCATAAGGATCTTTTGTGTGTTCATATTAATAAGTACTCAGTGGCATGGTGATTTTTGTTGACACTATTTTGCACATGTCCAACTAACAAAAAGACACACTTTCAATTATAAAACAATTTCAGGGACTTAAATATTGTTTGCCTTGCAAGCAGCTGACCCAAATTTGATCACCCATATAGTCCCCTGTGCACTGCCAGGAGTGATCCCTAAACTCAGAGCCAGGAATAGCTCCTGAGCACTGCTGGGAGCACTGCTGGGTATAGCTGGGTATAGCTCCTGAGCACTGCTGGGTATAGCCCCAAACCATACCAAACCAAATCAAAACCAAACTATTTCAATCAACATAAGTTTTTCAGGCCATCTAATGCAAAGCTTTTCAAATGCAGATTTAAAATCATAAGTCAGTGCACAACACCCATTACTGATTGTTGACTTAATTTGAAATTACTTTCAATTTTTTTTTTCACTTCTATTTATTGTGTATTTTGGAAGGAGGGTCTTTTTTTTAAACCATTTTCACTTTTCTTCAGTGTAAGTTCGTTTCTTCTCTTTAGTAGTTATTTGATGGCTTTATATTTCATAATTTGGGGGACTTAAAAATATTCATTTTAAGTAAACCTTAAGTTAGCCAATATTCTCTAGGTAAAGAAGATAAAAATCTTACATTACTTTAATTACATTATCTCCTTCAATCTTAGAGAAAAAAGATGGCTTGCTTATAAATAATAATATAATAGAAGATTCCTCATCACTATAAATATAATGCAGTGATGAAATTATTGCTCCTAATACCTGAGGTAAATTGTTTATTTAAAAGTTGACAACTACCTAAAATATCATTTAAGAGCAAACCTCAGAAAGAATTTTCTGAAATAACATGAATGATATACGGAGATGTAAACAATGCAGAAGAAAGGTGGGAATAAAGAACAACATTGATGAAAGACGTGATTACCTTTTTTATTATCGTTTTAGGTAATAGGGTTACAGTGGTGTTTAATTTTATGGTATTGATGTACAGAATTGCTACACAGCTTGCCATAATCCTCTCTCCCCGTCCTTATGCCATCACTGGTCCAGTAATCCTCCTCTGCTTCCTCTCCCTTGATTTGTTAATTGAACATTATGTTTTTAGTGAATACTGTTCCCTCTTTTAGCACCACCCATGTGATATGGAGCGATAGCACAGTGGGTAGGGAGTTTGCCTTGCACGTGGCCCACCCAGGTTCTGTTTCTCCGTCCCTCTTGGAAAGCCTGACAAGCTACCGAGAGTATCCCGCCTGCCCGGCAGAGCCTGGCAAGCTACCCGTGGCATATTCGATATGCCAAAACCAGTAACATGTCTCACAATGGAGACGTTACATGCCCGCTCGAGCAAATCGATGAACAATAGGAAGACAATGCTACAGTGGTACAGTGCATGTAAGCTAGAACCTCTACCTATATTCCCTTGTTACTTCCAGTCAATCTATTTATTCTCCTCACCCTCTTTCCCCAAAGCCAGGCACTCTCACCTTTGTATTCCCTTATCTACATTTATCACCTATTGATATAGTTGATCCTTTGACATGTTTACTATATACCACAGATTAATGAAATTATCATGTTTATCCTTTTGCCTCTGACTTATTTAGCTCAGAATGATACTTGCAAATTCCATCCAAGTTCTACCTACTCCATCCAACAGCATGCCTTTATTTTTTTTCTAGTGACTACATAGTATTCCGTTTGGTATGCAGATCACAACTTATTTATTAATTCATCTGTTGTTGGGCATTTGGGTTTCTTCCATACTGGCTATACCAAGCTTCAGTGAACACAGGTGAATTAATGTTTTAGGGTTTGGCAGATAGATACCTAGAAATTGGATAAGTGGGACCTCCATTCTTATTAATTTTGATGAATCTTTCTATTGTTTTTCATAGAGGGTCAACGAAGTGACTTTCCACCACAAGTGAATTAGAGATGTTTTACCTCCACACCCCCACCACCATTTGTTGTTTTGGGATATATGCCATTCTCATTGCTGTGAAGTGATACCTTATCATAGTTTTGATTTGTGTTTACCTGATACTAAGTGATAGTAAGCACTTTTTTTTCATATGCTCATTTGTCATTCATATGTCTTCTTTGTGGAAGTGTCTGTTCATTTATTCTCCCCATTTTTTTTTTTTTTTTTGCTTTTTGGATCACACCAGGGGTTACTCCTGGCTCTGCACACAGGAATCACTCCTGGCGGTGCCTGGGGGACTATATGGGGTGCCGAAGATCGAACCTGGTTGGACGAGTGCAAGGTAAACGTCCTACCCACTGTGCTATCGCTTTGGCCCCTGTTCTCCCCAGTTTTTGATGGGACTTTTTGGATTCTGAGCTTAATGAGTACTTTATTGATTTGGGATTATTAGTCTTCTATCTGAAGTAATAAGTGCAATTGATGTTAGTCCTTTATATGAAGTAGTATGACAGTAGTCAGTAAGGTTTATTTTTTATTTTATTTTAACCAGAGTTTCTTTTGTTATGTAACTTTACATATATATACATATATATAGTTTATATATAGTATTATATATAGTATTTTATATATATATACATATATATATATAGTTTCACTTGCTTATTTTTGTTCTTGCTACCTTCACCAGTGGAATTAAGTCACTGAAGATCCCTTTGGATCCAGATTTTGGAGAGATGTGTAAATTTTTATAAACACTAACTGTGAAATGTCACGTTAATAATAGTTTTATGAGGGACTGGACAGAATGCAATGGGTAAGGCGCTTGCCTTGCACATACATCGTCAACTGGGTTCGATCCCTGGCATCTCATACGGTTCCCTAAGCACCACCAGGAATGATTCTTGAGTGCAGAGTCAGGAGTAATCTCTTAGCCAGGTGTGGTCCCCAAACAAAAACAAACAAAAAGAATGGTTTTATGAGATAGTTGACTTCTCATTTTTATAGATAAAGAATCAAGGAGTGGAAAAACAGTCAAGTGTCAAACTTGCATGAAATCACACCATTAATAAGGATGAGAACTAGGAGAATGCACTCTCATTTAGAAATGGCATAAGTTGATTCAAGAAAGCAATAATAGCAAATTGTTGATTGTTAGCGCTAACTCAGAGAGTTCTTTATCTATGAGTTCTAGAATGTATAAAAAGAAATTCATGCAAGTACTATCCTTTGAATTAAGGCAAGCATGGAACAAGGAGACCCACTAATAATGAATTGTGAAAATATATGTTATTTGAAATCCAAGGTGTGCAGAATCATTTTTCAGTTACTTAGCATGACTACATAAACTTTGAGAAATGTTAAATAACTGAAGGTGATATGACATTAAGAAACCAGAGGGAGGCAGGGAAGCCAAATTAAATAATCAAGTTTAGTAAAGAGAAAAATATGGCATTCTTTTTGTATTTGGGGATACATTTCAAACAGTAAAACACATGTAATTTTTAATAAGCATCACCTGATTTGTTCTTTAACCAAGCTTATAAGCTACAATGTAATCTTTTAAAATTATAGGTAATTACAAGAAGGCATATTAAACCTCAGTTAATCACAGTTGTTTCAAAAATATGTCCCTTCTCTTAAAAAAAAGGAGTAACCCAGCCAAAGCTTGGATAAACTGGCATTTCCCTAGATCACATGTTTCATTCCTAAACACAATGCCCCTTGTGTTTCTTTCAGGTGTCCATACTTTCTCTGAAAAATAGATCTCCATTTCCAAAGCTTGAGCATTATCTGCTCTTTGTTTGAAAATAAATGCATTGTTCGTGTGTGGACTAGTAGCGCAGGTGTTTTGCTTCTCTTTCCTCAGTTAGGCTGATTCTTAAGCCTTTCATGAAATCAGTTCAGTTTAGTTAAATCTCTACATTCACTTTTTATTGCCATTTCCCTTTATGGTCACAATATAAGCCCCAAATACAACCAGATCATTTTTCTCTCTATTATGTTTGTCTTTTTTATTATCTTCTGGGTTGCCAACACTCCACTTCTTTCACAACTCCTGAAGGCTAACCCCAAGGCAAGGCCAAAGTTCTGAAGTATTGGCAGTTCTTGTTCTTTAAATTTTCTCTGAACCTCTAACTGATGCTTTATGGTACCTGGATTTGCTCCTGACACTGGAAAGTCCTATCTGAAAGCTCTGTATGAAATTAAATTCCCTGAGGTGTAGCCAGAATGAATAAAGTCACAGAAGCGTGTATTGAAACGCTTCCTGAGTGGGACATGTGAAACACTGACATTCTTAACACAGTAAGAGGATCGAATGTCGGGTAACTGATTCTGCCTTCTGAAGTATTGAGTTTCAACTTCTTATTTGATTTTCAAACAATCACATTCATGTTATTCCTTAGAGAATGAGGATATTATGACTCTCAGATCACGGGGCAAGCTATCAATGAGAAAGCAAAAAGGGTATAATTACCGAAGATTTCATCTCTTCAACATGAAAGATAGTAATTGATATCTTATCAGTTTTTATATTCTAGCTGTGTATGTACTTGAAGCTTCAAGCATTTTTAAGTGGTCATTCATGTCTCTAGACTTTTTTTATAATCATTTTCTGTCATTTGCTAGAATGACAGAAAGTCATTCTAACAAAGTGTGTTTCCATAAAATATAGTGCTTGTTTTAGATTTTCATTACTTTTATTATTTTCATGTAACTGGCCAAGAACTTTAAAATTTTATCTTTAATTTTTAACATTAGAAATTTATGAGATAAAATTAAAATTAAATGACAATAGTGACTAATCAGTGAAGAATATAACTTCTTTAGTTTTGTTAATTGCAATAATTTTCTTGACACCATATACTCAATACTTTGCTGACTAGAAAGGAGAATGAAATACATTTGTGATATATATTATTCCTTCTTTGTTAATTTACCAAATTAATTAATCTGGACTAAAATCTGAAACAGGATTCCAAGTTCTGAATGTCCTATAATCCCTGTAAAGTATTGCAATTTCATCCTAGAAACACATTTCTTCAGTTGTTTAACAGTACTTGTAGGAACCAATTTTAAAATCAATTTTATTTTATGTTTTAGAATCGATACTTTTATATGCGATTTTAAAGTAGAGTATGGTCTTTATATTGGTTACTGGAAATTCTTTGTAATACTGTGGGTGGTAGTTCCTATGGACTGTAGTGTTGAAGTCAGCTCTAAGTAAAGATTCTAAGGTTTACCTCCATAGAGGTACTATACCTCTGGTCTTAAGTGTTAATTACGACTTTTTTAGTATTTTGAGATTTTGATATCAGTGAATAAAGTAAAATTTCAAAACAAAATCATAAATGAAATATGCACTTAAGCATAATATCTCCTTTCATAGTCACGCTTGAGCAGAGATCTGTTATTCATTAACACTTTAGTAAGCCAGCTGATTTCAAAGCTCTGATTTTTATACCCCTTGGGCCAGATGAAGGAAGGTCTGTTCTCTAGATATATGGGAAACAGCATTCTGGAACTCCTTGGGAGATAGAAGGAGGAACAAATTTCCCTCATTTTGGAGTTTAAATTTACAAACATAACTTCTTTAAAATTTCTCAGAATATTTTACTCAAAGTGTGAATGTCACTAATAAAATGATTCAGTGATTATTTTTTTCTTTGTAACTTTAGTAAGGAATAATTTATGCACAAAAGAAAGATATGTCTTCCCCTTTATATATTTAATAATTTTTATTTGTCATTGTATATTCATGTATATTTATTTTAATATTTGGGATTGTACTTCATTACTATTCTGTTTTTTTTGCTCACTTTTTTTCCTCCGGGAACTTTAAGGTTGGCTTCTATGCTCTTATGATATACTCCTTTTGTTGGAAGAGAGAGAAAGGAAGAGGAGAAGGTAAAAATGGGGGGAGAGAGAGAGTGACAGAGAGAGACAGGGAGAAAGAGAGGGAGAGAGAGAGGGCGATAAGGAAAATGCCTGCCATAGAGCCATAGCAGCTGAGTGGGGGAAGGGGTGGCAGGAGGGAAACTGGGGTCATAGATGGTGGGTAATAGACGCTGGTGGAGGGATGGGTATTGGATCATTGTATTACTGAAATCTGATCATGAATAGCTTTATAACTGTGTGTGTGTGTGTGTGTGTGTGTGTGTGAGAGAGAGAGAGAGAGAGAGAGAGAGAGAGAGAAAGGAGAAAGAGAGAAAGAGAGGAGTTTTTTTTTTTTTACTTTCTGGTAATATAAAATACTTTAGTTTTATAATTTCTTTTCTCTTCCAGTTCTAACTAGGATAAGCCTTTTCCCCAGAGATCCCTTATTCCTTTTACTGGAATATGGTATTTAGAAATTAAGATGTGGTTGTTTATGGGCTTTCTTTTTGCTTATTGGATTCTGATATCAAATTGTGCTGATTATATGAAGAACATTTTTGTACAACAGCATTATTTTAATAAGAATCTGTGTTAGAGAGAATACTTCTTCTCTTTCCACCATCAAATGTCCACACGCTAATACCAAAAGCTGCTGTAAATACGTAACAGGAACTTTGCAGATATGATTGATTTAGAGTATTGAAGTGGGAAGAGTATTCTGAAATCTCTGGTCATGCTCAATAATCACAAGGTTCTTTATAGAAGAGTTGTCTGAATCAGAGAAGAAGCTAATGATAAAGATAGGTGTTGGATGAGTGATGTCATTGCTTGAAAGGGGATCACTCACCAGGAATACACTATAAGGTGCTCAAGGGACTGTGAGACTCTGCGATCAAACCTAGACCTCCTGAAAACAAAGCATGCACTTAGCCTGTTGATTATTTTGTTGGCTCCCCTTTTCACTTTTTGAGGGGTTGTCACACCCAGTAGTGCTCAAAAATAACTCCTAACTCTGTGGTCAGGACTTAGGGGGCCCTATGGGATGCCAGGAATCTAACCCGGGTTCGCAGCATGCAAGGCGAGCACTCTACCCACTGTACTATTGTTCCAGCGCCTCCCCTTCTCCTTTTTTGTTGAAGAAACCGGGTCCTTTATTCTCAAATTGGCTCATCTTCACTTTCCAGTGACATTTTGTCACTTAACTTGTGATTCCGTATCCTATATTTCAATTAAAATGGTTATAAATCAGTTATATAATCAAGTTTGATTGCGGGACAATATTTCATAGATGGTTCTTTGTACTGCTCTTACAACACTTAGGCAGTAACTAACAGTGGTCCCATTGTTAGTGCTGTTAGGTCATTCACCTATTAGAAAAATTCCATTAACATTGTTTCTTTTAGAGTTTTAGTAACCGCTAACTTTTTTTTGGGGGGTTGTTTGTTTTGTTTTGGGGCTACACCTGCAGTGCTCAGGGTTTACTCCTAACTCTGTGCTCCTGCTGGTCTTGGTATGTAGTTCCGGGGACTAATCTGTGTTGACCATGTGCAAGGAAAGTGCCCTACCCACTGTGTAATCGTCCTAACCACTGATGTCTTATGCTTACATCCAGGGCTTCCAAAATGGTGATGTATCTATAAAGAAGAATTTTACCTTCTATTTGAATATTCTGAAATATCTTGATTTCCTTTTATTAAGTTTTCAGATTTAACGAAGAAGTATATATGCTGACCAAACCTCTGATGGTGACATATGCATTTTTACAATTCAAGTAGTTCATGGATTTACGCAAACTCTTGTGTTTAAATTAACTTAGTGTTATTTTTTTAGGCTCAAATTGCCCTTTAGCAGTGAAAACTGTTCAAAGTGACTTGTGCACTACTGAATGATGTAAGGTAAGGAGATTTCAGAGAAATTTTGTTCCCATTTTTTTCTCTTCAACTCTATTTATCCCTCTCCAGAGTATTGTTTGTATTTGGTTTTAGTTTCTCTTTTCCTTTATTTACTTCAAAAAATATTTTTTTCATTGTTGTTTTAATCTGCATCTCCCTGATGATTAGTGACGTAGAACATGAAATGTATTATAGTTTTATATTTGACTATTTGCATTACATTTTCACAAAAGTTGGTTACTACGTACATTGCTTTTAAAATAAATTATATATTTTGGAAATTAATATACACACATATGTAATGATATAAAAGGTGTCTCATTCTTTATATCTCTAGAATAGTTTATATGTGCATGTACCACAAGCTAACCAGCCATTTCCATACTGATAGTTTTTTTTTTTCATTGTTTGTGTCTTATTTGGGGGAAGAATAGGAATGTTTGAGGGGAGGGAGATTTGGTCCAAAGTCAGTGGTACTCAGAGCTTACTCCTACTTCAGTGCTCAGGTATCACTCTTGGTGCTATTCATGGCCCATAGGTAATGCCAGGGACTCAGCAGGGATTGGCCACATGCAAGACAAAGTCTTATGCACTGTACTGTGTCTCTGGATCCTCAGAACAGGAATATTTTAATCTGATTATTCCTTCTTGGGTCTCTGACTTCTTTGGTCAGATATAGACAACTAACTTCTGCCTGTAAGGGTCATTCTGTGAGTATGGCAGCTCACATATCCTGATGCTTTGGCCAAAGTAAGAAAACCCTATATTCCCTAGGAGAGTATTTCTAGGTTTAAAAAAAAATTCTTTTTAGCACTTGCAGAAATATGGGGAATAATAAAGACATTAGGCCTAATATCCTTCATAAATATGCAACAAAATAACATGGGGGGAAAACAGTAGTCCCTGAAAAAGCCCATATCAGGGTTGTACTATGAAAATAAATGAACAGGGGCTGGAGCTATAGTACAGGGGGTAGGGCGTTTGCCTTGCTCTCGGCCGACCTGGGTTCGATTTCCAGCATTCCCGCCAAGAGTAATTCCTGAGTGCAAAGCCAGGAATAACCCCTGTGCATCGCCAGATATGACCCAGAAAGGAAAAAAAAAGAGCAGAAAAGACTAGAAAGGGTTGGAAATGTGGCATAATTTTATCTGGAATGTTATGGAGCACCCAGGAAAGTGAGTGACTACTGCAGTTAGAACCTGCGTGGTACCCACTGAGCTGGATGTTTCTGTTGCTCAGAGTCTTGAGCAAGATAATCAGAGATTTCAGAGTTTTCAAGTGAATTTAAAGCCCAAGATCCAAAACCAAAACAAAACAAAACAAAACAAAGCCAGTAACAAGAAGTCTCATAAGGGAGATGTTACTGGTGCTTGCTTGAGCAAATCGATGAGCAATGGGATGACAGTGATACTTAATATAACCACTAAGGCATGAAGAATCACAAGTATCAGTATATTCTCTTCCATGGTGTCCTACCCAAGTCAAATATATGTAAAAGTGTTAATAGCTGTTTTACTACATCACGCCAGGCACCATCAATAAACACTCTCTCCACTAGCAGTGATGAGATTCTTGGTTGATTGAGGAGCCAACTTAAAATCCTATTTTAGAGGCAACTCTTGCAGTGGCGAGGGTCCTTAGGAAAAGAATTTGAGCAGATACTTACTCATAAGCTGTTATTGGTGTGTGTTTTTGAGAGTTAAAAACCTTGAAGGAGTGAAGGAAATAGGGCATATAGAACACCTGAAGTGCAAATATGGTTGCCCCAAAGGCCTGTGCCAATCCCATGGGGAGTTGTGAGGCTAGATTATGTTTTATATCATATAGTTTTACTTTCTTTTTGTTCAACTCATTCCGTTTCCTTTGCTGTTTGGTATACACTTAGTCACAGAGCTTGCAGGCTCAGCTGTGATTACAAGAGTACACACTTCAGTTGCGTGCTGAGATTGTACACTTTTTGTGTCTCAGATGGTTCTGGACAGAAGAACCACAGGACTGTGCCAGTGGCTGTGGGCAGCACTGGGAATAGATTCTCAGGACCTCACACTTGCAAGGCAGGTACTTTTATTTGCCAATGAAAGTTCACTAGTCTCAGGTTGTTCTTTCTTGAGTCAAAGGGTCAGATTCCTTATACCATGAATTGCACAGTCACTGAATATGGATTGAGTGGCAGCTCTATCTAGCTATTAGAAATTTCTAGAATTTAGGTCAGAGCCATTTGCTGAAAAACTTATGAATAGGGTTATACATAGCCGCCTGTGTAACAAAGAGGACATTGGGGTAATACACCGCAAGTATACTCTATTTAATTATATATATATACATATGTATGTATATATATATATAATATGCGTGTGTATTTTGTGGTCTTGGGGATTAAGCCTAGGTTTCCCATATAGGGAATGCATTTTATATTGAGCCATTCCTCTATCCTTATTTTACTTTTGCAGTTATATTTTTAGAATACATTTCTATAATTGGAATAGCTGTGTTAATGGGAAAATGTAGGTGTAGTTTTGTGAGATTCTTTTCTACGGAGGTTGTTGTGAGATTCTTTTCTACAGAGGATGTTTTTGCATTCCTATCAAGAATGTTTAAGTATGCCTGTTTTCCCAGTGCTGGACTGATAGAATATTTTTTAAAATTTTGAATTGTCTGGCTGATGGGTGAAATGGTATTTTTAGTGTAGTTTTATTTTTTGGGTTTTGGACCACAACTAGGATGCTCAGGGGTTGTTCCAATCTTGTGCTTGGAGGTTGTTTCCAGTAGTGCTGTGTGATCTTATGATGCCAGGGATTGAACTGGGGTCATTTTCGTGCAAGACAAATACCTAACCTCCACATACTATCTCTCTGGTCTCTCTCAGTGTAGCATAGTTTTAATTGCAAATGAAATTTCATAACAACCTAGAAACAAGAAAATCTATAGGAAATTGGTTGAATGATGGTAATCACATTTTATGAGGTAATACATTTTATAAGGTTGATTAATATGTACTTTTATAGCAAACTTTCCAAGGCACATTAAATTTATGAAAAAAATGTGCACATAACTCTATAGCATACAGACTAATTTACATGTATAAAAAGTATATATATGTGTACATTTTTGAATTTGCATAGAAAATGCACGAAGACAACATGCATTTATATCCCATGTAAGTCCTCATTTTATTAAATAATGTTCATACATATCAGGAGGGCAATTTGATTTACTTTAGTTTTATTTTTGGATCATGCCCGGTGATGCTCAGGGGTTATTCCTGGCTCTGCACGAAGGAATTACTCCTGATGGTGCTCAGGATGCTAGGAATCAAACCCAGGTTGGCTACATGCAAGGCAAAGATCCTACACAGTGTACTAATGCTCCAACCCCTAGTTTTCTTATTAAATTGTTAATCTCATCCAGAAACACTCTCACAGTCATGTACACAAATAATGTTTAACTAAAAGGTGTGATTACACTATGACCCAGCCAAACTGATGCCTAAAATTATCTCAAAGATAAATGGCACTCTAAGGTAATACTTTAAGACCTTTCTATTTAAATTTTTATATTAAGTAATATTAATTAATCAATTAATTAATCTTGGAACCTCCCCATACTGACTGAATTTCTAGTATGTGACCAAATAATCCATATTCTTTAGGTGAACATTAGTGTACCCACTGTTTTCTCACTTTATATAGCATAATTTGGGTCTTATGCCAACTTTTAAAAGAAAATTAATTTTGTTGACTAACTTATTTATTTTTTGGGGGGCCACACACAGCCATGCTCAGGGCTGTTCCTTGCTTGGCTTACAGCTTTTGGGTGGCTTCTGGTGGTACTTCGAGGACCATGCAATGCTGGGATCAAACCTGGGCCTCCTGCATGCAAACATGTGCTCCAATCTATTGAACTACTATTCTCTGGTTCTATAATTGAACTTTTGAAGAAGGAAATATTAATTTAATTTCATAGATGAACAATATAAACACTATAAGTGCTGATAGTGGTATTAAGGAATGGTAGAGCTAAGTATCTAAATCACAAGTCAACAATACTGAAATCATGAGACTCAAACAAAAAAAGTTCAGGCTTAGGGGTGGTGTGGTATAGGAGGGAACCTGGGAACATTGTTGGAAGGAAGTTGACACTGGGGGTGGGATTGGTACTGAAACATTGTATGTCTAAAACTCAGTTATGAATAATTGTAAATCACAGTGCTTTAATAAAATTTACAAAAATGGCTGATAGAACTTAGTGGCTTTAGAAAGCCAGTTCTGGAAAGTCTTGAACACAGTGGTATAAGGATAAACAAATTTCCTTAGTGCTATCCCATACACACCCTTCTTGCAGGCACCAGTTTTGTTTGGTGAGAAGCAGCTGAACTAGACCTTGTCTAAAATTTGGGAACTTGAGAGGACTATTTAGGAGGCATGTTGAAAATACTTGAAGCCTATCTGGTACAAAGGAAGCAAAACAAAATTTCGGCATTTATTGAAGGGAAAAAGAGCACAGTACTACCAGCAGGAGGCAGCTATCTTAAAAATCAAATCTTTTGTCTTTACACCAACTTCCGCTGTTCCATGCTTGCAGGATCTCTTCCTGTTGCACCTTCGTACCCATCTCTATCCTACTTTCTGTTCAGATAGGTTTTTTTTGAGTTTTGCTTAGTTTTCCCATGCCCAGAGGTGCTCAGGGATTACTCCTGGCTCTGAGCTCAGGGATCACTCTTAGTGTGTGCAGGATACCATACTGAGTGCAGGGAATCAAACCCAGGCTGGCAGCATGGAGGCAAATGGCTTACCCACTGTGATATTGCTCTGGCCCCCAGATAGGTTGAGTTCTTTCTATGAAGTCAGTGGTTTTACAAGTGTGACCTGCAGACCCACGTCTTCAAGCATCCTTGGGGGTTTAACAGAAATGAAATCTTTAAGGTCAGCCCAAATACATAATTAGAAGACCTGAAGGTGGCCCAGCAATCTATTTCAAATATCCAGTCCACCAGATGATTTTATGCTTGCTATGATCTGAGAATCACTGAATGACCTGTTAAACTCCCTTATCTCCTAGTGGGTCAGCTCTGAGTTTGGTCACCGGAAAGTGTAAGTAGGAAGTCTGAGGGTGAAAGGGCATTTATTTCCCAGTTCCCTCTGTTTGAGATCACCTTGATGTGTTCTTCTAATGGAAGCATCAACACAGTTAGGCCTTGAAGATCAGATGACCGCTCCTTTGTTGGGGCTCCTGCTTTTGCTAGCCTCCAAAGGAACAATATTATTAGCATCTTTAAAACCCATGATTTTGACAATAGTCCCTTTAATAAACTCTAAAGTACCCTATTGGTTGTTTGAGGAGTGTCTGGACCATGACAGATAAAGGTGTAAGAGCAAGTGTGTGTGTGTGTGTATGTGTGTGTGTGTGTGTCTGTGTCTGTGTCTGTGTGTATGTCTTTGTGTAGGGATGTGTTAAGGCCATGTAAATGACTCACTCTACTTTAGCAAAAGACTTTACTCTTTCCTTACTTTATAGGGCTCTTTAGGACTAAATAATTAATGTGCTTATTACAGTGCCTTGCTCACAGACTTTGAAAATATGAAGGGGGTGTTTTGTTTTGTTTTGGTAGAGGTGTTGTAAATGGAATGCATGTTACCCTGTAAAATTTGTTGAAACCTAATCGTTAGTGGGAGGGTATTTGGAGTTGGGGCCTTTGGTAGGTGTATGGTCATGATGGTGGAATCCCAGGGACAGATTAATAGCGTTCTGAAGGTGACCCCAGAGAGCCCTCTTGGACTTTCTACTGCATACAGACACACAAATGAGAAGACAGTCATCTTTGAACAAGGAAGCACCCCCCTCAGTAGAAACGTCTGATCTGCTGGCCCCTTGATCTCGAACTTCCCAGCTTTCAGAACTGAGAAAAATATGTGTTATTTGTGTAGAAGTCACCAGTTCATGGTATTTTATTATAGTAGGCAGAACAGACTAAGAGATATTACACTGTCTTTCTGTCTTTGTTGCATCCAGTTATGAGATGTCAAAAATGTCCTCAGTTCCCTTTCCTTCTTTTACCTGTTCCATGACTGCTTCTCAGCTTTTTAGTATTAAAGTTGATCTCAATATTGACTAACTGATTCAAAGAGAGGAATTATCAGTAATATACAAGTTTTGGATCACTGAGTAGTCAAACACTAAAATTCATTTAGTGGGGCTAAAGATATAGTTTAGGTAGAGGTATGGTGCTTGACTTGCATGTGATCAGTCCCAGTTTGATTCCTGGCAGCACATGTGGCCACTTCCAGGAGTGACCCCCAAGAGTGACCCCCAAGCACAGAGCCAGGAGTAACCCTGAGATCTGCCAGGTGTGGTTCCCTTTCAAAGTCCCCATACTTCTTTAATTTATCTGACCAAAGTATCAGTCATAAAATAATATTATTACCTAATAAATGAAATATGTAGGATTTATTTTACTAAATAAAATAGTATTTATTTAGAATATTATACAAACTAATAAACTGGTATAACAATATTAAGGGCTTATTTTCTCAAACCATTTCAACAGAGAATATGTAATAAATATACTTTATTGAAAAAGTGATTAGTCTTCAGATATCTCTAGAAATCTATAATTAAAAATTAAAATTTTTAATTTCCTTATCAAAAATACTTATTTTTTCTATTTTTTGCTAGCACTACTTCACTTAGGTATTAAAACATAAAATGATATGTGGTCATACTAATAGGCTAAAAACTATCCAGCATCAGTGAGTCTTACCATTGACTTTTGTCTTAATTTGTGTGACTATGCACTCACAGAGAGCTTTGTACTTAAAGGGCTGCTGCTTTGTTTAATGTTCTTTTCTGTAATTTAAAAAAATAAAAATTTCTTTAATTGTCTTAACATTTGCTACAGTCACAATCACGATCACGAAATCCCGTTAATCACCGATTTCTCGGGCGGGCTCAGTAACATCTCATTTCATCCTTTCCCTGAGATCTTAGAAGTCTATCTCGACTCGGCCCTCCTAATGATGATGTTGCACTGGGGGCTCTTCAGGGTCAGGGGAATGAGATCCAGCTTGTTACTGGATTTTGCATATGAATACACCATGAGAAGCTTGTAAGGCTGTCCCATGTGGGCAGGAAACTCTCAGAAGATTGCCAGTTTCTCCCAGAGGGAGAAGTAGGCTAAAGATATCGCTTCTGAGAGCTTGCTTTTAAGTCTCTCTCTGGATGTTGGCCGTTGATGGGATTACACACACCCGGGTTCCTCTGCCGGTACCTTCATGCATGAGGCCTGTCCAAACATGTGGAGAGGGGCCTCGAGCATGGCTGTAGCTAGGTTCCGGTGGTCTTCTGCTGCCGGGAGCTCTGCTCGAGGTGGGGAGGGAAGCTGGAGCCCATCCCCTCTGAGGGGCCCCGGGGAAGACAGCCAGGCATGCGGGCAAGAGACTCTCTTGCTACATAGTATTGCTACAATACTATGAATAAATTTTATTGATCCTTTTAAAGAATCAGCTCTTGGTTTCATTGATCTTTTGTTTCTTTTTGGTTTCTTTTTTATTTTCACTATAATTTTTCTTTTATAGGTGCCATTCCTAGAAATGTTAAGGCCCAGTAGTGCTCACGACAATGGTACTGAGGGTCACCAGGGTCACTTCCTACAGTGTTGGGTTAGGAGTGTGCAGTGCAGGTAATCACCTTCTAGTTTCATTGATTTCCTTCCTTCTAATTTTTCTTCATTTTCTGGTAACTTTAGTTATATAGTTAGTTATTTGAGACCTTTTTTGTTTCATTTTGTTTTTGTTTTTGATCACATAAGGTGATGCTCAAGGGTTACTCCTGGCTGTGCACTCAGAAATTGCACCTGGCAGTGCTTTATTCAATACCAGAGATCAAAACTGGGTCCGTCACATACAAGGAGAATGCCAAGTGCACTATGTTCTCACTGTGGCCCCAGTTTGAGACTTTTAAAAAAATTGATGTATGCTACTTACAGAAATTTCCCTCTTAATTGCTTATACCATTCCACAGAGTTTGATAACTTGTATCTTTGTTTTTATTGTTATACAGGTAAATATTAATTTCTCCTTTGATTTATTTGTTGACCCAAGAGTTATTCAGAAGCATGTTGTTTAGTCTCCAATTGGGGTTTTTCTTATTTTCTTTTTAGTGTTGATTTCTAGTTTTGTACTGTTGTGGTCTAAAAAGATGCTTAAAATGACTTCAGTCTCTATTAATTATTAAGATTCTTTTGTGTATCAGCATATGATATGTCCTTGAGAATGTTCCATGTATTCTTGACAGGAATGTGTTTTCACTTCTTTGGAAATGGAAATTTCTGTTTATATCTATGAACCCCATCTTTTATATTACTTCATTTAATGTCATTATTTCCTTATTAGTTATTTGTCTGGATGATTTGTCCATTGCTATAAGTGATGTGTTAACATCCTCTGTAATTGTGTTATGTTCAATGTAACCCTTTAGCAATAATTGCTTTTGTTTGTCTGGGTACCTCTGTGTTGGGTGCACATATATTGATGATCATTGTATCTGGATTGAACCCTTGATTAAAATATATCATCCATATTTGTCTCTTATTTCCTTTTTGTAAAGTTGAAAGTATTTTTTATCAGATATAGGAAGCAGTTTCTGACTTTGAACATCTTGCTTCAATTTTTTTTCATTATGAGCTTAAGTTTATTCCTCATGTGAGATGCTTATATATATGGTTTTGTATATCCTGTTCTTTGGAGCAGTTTAGGGGGGCACATCCAGTGGTGTCCAGGGCTACTCTTAGCTGTATTCTTGGGGTCACATTTGGAGATGCTTAGGGGACCACAGGGTACTAGAAATTGAACCTGGGCCGCCTGCCTGCAAGGAGAATGCCAAGTGCACTATGTTCTCACAAAGTATGTGGTAAGTTTATTGAACTTTCTCTCCTACCCAGGGTAGTGTGTATGTGTGTGTCTGTGTGTGTGTGTGTGTGTGTGTGAATTTAGCCACTCTGTGTCTTTTCATTGACAAGTTTTGACAATTAACATTTAGGCTGATTATTGATAATTAGGCTTTACATTCTAAATTTTATTTTTTAGTTTTCTGGTTGTTTCACATTTATCTTGTTTTTATTTTTCATTGTTGTTGTTGTTATTTGTTTCTATATGCCTGGTTTGCACTGGGGATGATTATCTACATTTCTCCATTCTTCTTCTAGATGTAATTGGTTTGTAATTGCTATGAGTATTGTATCAAACTTCTTACATTTAAAGGAAGTCTCTCTTTTGGTGCTGGTATTAGCTTATTATCATTTAATATGCCAATTCTGCTCTTTTCTGCCTCTACATTCCTAAGCTGAGTGTCATTGGAAATGACCTCCAGGTTCCTGATTTCTGCTGCGGAGGTCACCAAAAAAGTCCTCCCCGCCCAAAACACAAACTCAAAAATATGCACGCCTGTGTTCATTGCAACACTATTTACAACAGTAAAAATCTGGAAATAATATAAGAGCCTAATAATGTAAGAGCGGTTAAAAATATGATATATATGTATACATAATGGAACACTACTCAGCTAAAAGAAAAGACGAAATACTGCCTTTTGCTTCAACACAGTTGGAACTGAAAGCTATAGTGTTTGGCATTAAGTCAGAAAGAAAACATCAAATACCAGAAGATCTTAATGTGTAATACATAAAGAAATCAAGGGTAGTAGACAATGTTCAGTGAAAACAAAAACCAAACATTCTAATATGCATAGAAAGATGTTGTTGCTCTTCCTCCTCCTCTTTGTCCTCCTCCTCCTCTTTGTCCTCCTCCTCCTTCTCCTCTGCTTGAGGCTTACTCCTGGCTCTGCTATACTCAGGGATCACTCCTAGAAGGACTTGGAGTACCATGTGGGTTGCCAGGGATAGAATATTGGTGACTGCATGCAAATCAAACTAAGCGCCCTCATGCTCTGACCCTAGAAACTGCTTATGATGCAACCAAACCTTGAAGTCTCAGTCAAAGCTAGATACACAAGTGAAAAGTGCTCTTCTCTGGAAAGAATATTTTCTTTCTTTGGGAGAAAAATACAAAACACATGTTTTTTGTAGCTCATCTAAAACAAAGTCAGACACTGTTTTCCCTGAATAATTAAAAATTGCTGAAAATAAAAATGTTTTAATGTTGAAGAGAAACATTTTCATAAGTTTTGATATTTGGTTTTGAAAATAGAAATAATTTCTGGTTAAAAATTTATTTCCTTAAGGAATAAATATATGATACGTGACATAAGTGTCACTCAGAATGTCATCATTTCCATTTTTTGCATCCAATTCACTACTGCTTTTCCTTAAACATGGTGCAGAAACAGTCTATTCAATTATGGTTTGCACAATAGTAAGCTCTGCCACTATCTTTACTCTCACCAGTGTCCGAGTGGGATACACTATAGTATATAATTGTGGCCATTCAAATAATTTTAGCCCACAGTACACTCATGTACAAGAAACCAAGCCATGGCAAGTCAAGTAATTTTGCTACCCGAAGCAACTGTAGGCTAAAGGAATGTCTGGGCTTGCAGGGACAGATGTATTGGAAGTTTGCAATGTGTGGGTAGAATTAAGAGGCCTCTCATGTTGGTGCTTAGTTACATCACCTAGAATTAAATGCTGAAGGATTAGCCTTTCAGGGTTTTCTTTTACCTAGAACTTTTCTCTTTCTACTCCTTGATTAGAATGTACTACAGGAAATTTTTAGCATTAAAACTTAGTATTATTTTTTTTTGTTGAATAAACTATGCAGGAAGAATTTTTAAGAAAAAAATTCTGCTAACACATATCACTTCTTCCTTATAAATAACTAAAGTGGACTATTTGGATTTGATAAAACGGACACCCATATGATAAAACTACCTAAAATGAGCAGACCCTAAGTGGCCTTTCTCCTAGGTACAATTGGGATGAAATACCTTCTTTCTTACAGAAATTAATATGTGATAATATTCAAATACCATGTTATTCCAGAAGAGTTTAAAGATAAAATATACTTAACCATTTGAACTCAATTTCTACTCCATTTTAAAGGACCTGCGAAGTTACATGTGTTGAATTTCACAGAGACTATCTGTTCTCTGAACAGTAATTGGTGTGCATTCCAACAGCTGATATGCCTGAGCAATGATTTAAATATTCAATTCTTCAAAAGAGGAGTAAGTGAAGTTTATAGTTGCCAACATTACTTATTATATTAAGCAACCCTGGCTTTTTCTTTAATGATTTAATTGTATATATTGTATACACTACGTGAGACATACATGTAATTTTCAGAATGAGAAATATTAGATTTCATGGATTGGGTATTTGCACAAATTATGTGCTATTTAAGGTTAGTGGGAGATTTCCGATTCTGGTACAGATGGAGAACATATATTATACAAGCTCTACTTGCTGAAACAAACAAAAATCAACAAACTAAATGAAAAGACAGTATTTAGTCAATGGGTCAGGATAGTGAAAAATAGTAGCACTGTCATCCCCGTTGTTCCTCAATTTGCTTGAGCAGGCACCAGTAACGTCTCCATTGTGAGACTTGTTGTTACTGCTTTTTGGCATATTGAATACGCCACACGGAGCTTGCCAGACTCAGGCCGTGAGGGCGGGATACTCTTGGTAGCTTGCTGGGCTCTCTGAGAGGGACAGAGGAATTGAACCCGGGTCGTCTGTGTGCAAGGCAAATGCCCTACCTGCTGTGCTATCACTCCAGTCCTGAAAAATAGTAATCCATAATAATAAAGAAACAAGTGAGGAAAAGGTGAAAGAGGGCCACGTGAATATGGAGGCAGAGTTTGAAGTGATGCACCAATAACCCAAGAAATTCAAGGATTTTTGGCAACTGACAGAAGCTAAAGGAAAGACATAGGACAGTTTCTCCCCTTATAGTACAGAGAGAGCCAACCATTTCAATACCTCGATGTGGACTTCTGATCTTCTGTACTGAGAAATAAAAATATTTCTCACAAATAAAGACAACAAATTTCAGACACACAGAAGCTGAATTTGCCACTGACAAACATTATTTTAAGAAATGTTGAAGAAGAAAATGATACTAGATATAAATATGTATTCCTCTTTCTTTCTTTCTTTCTTTCTTTCTTTCTTTCTTTCTTTCTTTCTTTCTTTCTTTCTTTCTTTCTTTCTTTCTTTCTTTCTTTCTTTCTTTCTTTCTTTCTTTCTTTCTTTCTTTCTTTCTTTCCTTCTTTCTCTCTTTCTTTTCTTTCTTTCATACCCAGTGCTCTCAGGGATTACACCCAACTGAGTGCCTGGGGTTCACTTCAGGCAGTGCTTGAATTTCCACACAGCATAGGACTCCCACCCATAAAACATAAGCTCCAGTCATTTCCCTGGACCAGAATACAGGCTTTATTTGTTTATTTTTTGAGATCATCTTTATGAAACAAACTATAGGCTAGATTAACAATACGAGTTATTTTGTTGAGTACTCAGATTTTTATTATGCTCTAAATTGTTTGCTGTGTTGATCTCTTCTTTCAAACTTGGTCATAATTTATCAAAGGGAGTTGAAATTTTATGTTTTATAGAATTTATAATATCTTTTCATTTACTAGAGCATGTCAAGATTCAGTAATCTAAGCTTGAATATTTGTGGGCACCCAATTAATGAGTTTAAGGCACAGGTAAAAACAAAATGAGTGAAAAAGAGGTACTAAGATGCTCTAATTTTATTTGATAATGAGTACAAAATTAAATGATTTAGTTTTTCTCAGTTGTGGTTTAGAAAAATAATTTACTTGATTCACTGTTCATATTTTTAAAAACCAGTTTATTGGGAAAAGTTAAAACATGAGCAAAAGAAACAATACCACAAAGTTTATGTTTTAGTTTCCTAATCAAAACAATTTGTTATAAACAAAGCTATTACTTTTATAAAATATTGCTTTCATTTATTTGCATTTTTTTCTGGAGGGAGACAAAATCATTGTTACTAGAAATTGCACTTAGGTCATGATTCATTCCACTAATGCTAAATGTAGAAAATCGTATTAGTCATATAAATTTCCTTTAAAAGTTTTTGTTATGGAATGTTTCAGACTTGCAGAAGCAGAGGTAATAGTATAATGAGTTCTCCTTGGATACATTATTGAGCTTCAGTAGTTTTAAAAACAGACAATCTTTCCTTTTTTCTTTTTTTTTGTGGCCATACCAGTCTGTGCTCAGGGCTTACTCCTGACTCTGTGCTCAAGAATTACTCCTAGAAGGGTTTGGAGAACCACATGTGGTGTCAAGGATCAAACCTGGGTTGGCCACATGCAAGGCAAGCACCCTACCTGCCGTACTATCTCTCTGGCCTCCAACATAGACAATCTCATTTCATTTTTTCCCTTGTGAAGTTCTTCTCACCTTATGTCATATTGGCATTAATTATAGGCATGATATAATTTTATTTATAAATATTACAACCTGAATTTTCAAAATACACCAGTGTTTCACAAATACTAACACAAATTTCAAATTCCTTAATTAGAAGTCCATAGGTGCTGGGGAGATAGTTCAGGAGTCAGAGATACATGCCCTGGCCTGAGTTTAGTCCCCAACACCATGGGATGTAGAACCAGGTATAGCCCTAGAGACCATTAAGTATGGCTTCGTGGCTCACCCCTGAGTACTGCTTTGGAACCTGCAATGAAATCTTCCTTCCTCCCTCCCTCCCTCCCTCCCTCCCTCCCTCCCTCCCTCCCTCCCTCCCTCCCTCCCTTCCTTCCTTCCTTCCTTCCTTCCTTCCTTCCTTCCTTCCTTCCTTCCTTCCTTCCTTCCTTCCTTCCTTCCTTCCCTCCCTCCTTCACTCTCTCCCTTTCTCCCTTCTCTGAGTTGGAGTGTCTGTGTGTGTGTGTGTGTGTGTAGGTGAGACGGACCACCAGTGGTGCTCAGGATTTCCTTCTGTCTCTGTGCAGAGATCACTCCTGGCAGAGTTCAGAGGACCATATGTGATGCTGGAGATCAAACTAGTACATGCCAGAGAAGTGTCTTATGCTCTATACTATTTCTCTAGCCCCTTATGTTAGATTTTGAATGAGGTTACACATATGTAATGTATCTTTAAAGCTATAAAAAAAAGGAAAATCTTCCTCTTTTTATTTGTTGTGTTTCAATTTATATCAGTGTTGCTCAATTGGGGTCCATACAGCCCATGGTGGGCCTCCAGAATATTCCAAGGAGGACTTGGCAGGACACTAGGGGGCCAACCAGTAGGTCAGGGAGTCACAGTAAGGAAATAAGGTCAAAAGGGGGCCATGGTTGGAAAAGTGCTTTCTTGAATATGGCTAGAAACCTTGGAAAGTTACCTAATCCATTTCCTCACTTTTTTTTTGTCAAATAAGGTCACACCTAAACTATTTGTTTCGAGAGGTTCTGTCTGAGAAGCTTTCCATGTTGATAAAATCAGTTCTGTTAGAGTCTCTTCTCCATTGAAATATATGAGGTTATGGAAACATTATGCATAAAAGAACTTTTCTAAGTGAATTTAGCATGTACAGTAGTTTGAATTACTGGAAAGAATTATTACTCCATCAACTCCTTTAACTAGGATTCACTTTTGCTAATAATCTGACAAAAGGTTTCTTTGTAAGATGTAAAAGGTTACTGTGACAGTACAAAGAACTCTTCTCACTGGAAGAGTTTGGAGGTGATGTGCCATTCTGTGTGTTGCTGAAATTCTTACTTAGACAGAAGTTTGGTTAAACAGTGTTTATATACCACTTTATATTATCAAAGAATAATTGGTGTTTTCCTTAGAATCCTGGCCAAATTCCAATGCTGATAAATGCATTCTACTTCCCCAAATTTCCCCTGCAATTTCAGATGGATTTCGTATCCTTAATTACCTGTCCCAACCTGTTCCTTGGTGTTGAAGTTCACCTATTCAGCAGCTGCTGCTTTTGGCCCCAAGGGCTTGTACTTTTTGGGATCAGAAGGAATCCTGGTAATCTTGGTTAAATAAGTGTATGTACATGAGTATAAATGACTTTGGGGGTTCTAGAACATAAACATTCTCTAACACGAAAAAATTGAAGCGAGAGAGAATACAAACAAGCCAGATAAAGGGCATTTCTGATAGCTTGAGAGGGCAGAGAGGAGAACGCACTCAAGAGAGCTTCAGAGGGAGATAATCTGGAACAATGTCGCCTTTCATTTTTTCAGTAAACTTTTTCAAGAAATTTGTATGTCCAAGGAATTGTGTTGTGGAAGACACAAAGATGAAATAGGTGGGTAGTATGTGCTCTGATGCAGAAGGCCACAGTCGGCCACTCCCCGCGCCCCAGATTTCCTGAACATTGCCTGCAGTGAAGTGACCCTCAGCACAGAACTGGAATAGATCCTGTGCCCCCCGCAAGCCGAAAAGGGGTGAAAGATTACCCAAATAATAATTTTTTTTTTGCTTTCTTGGGTCACACCCAGCGATGCTCAGGGGTCACTTCTGGCTCTGCACTCAGGAATTACCCCTGGCCATGCTTGGGGGACCATATGGGATGCTGGGAATCGTACCCGGGTTGGCCGTGTACAAGGCAAACTCCCTACCCGCTGTGCTATCACTCCAGCCCCCCAAATAATAATTTTTGTCTTAAAGAAATATATAACCAAGAAAGGTGGATGCTATTAAAATATTAGGCATTGATAATTAACATCTAGAAAATTCTTCGGCTGGAGCAATAGCACTGTGGGTAGGGCGTTTGCCTTGCATGCAGATGACCCGGGTTCAATTCCTCCGTCCCTCTTGGAGAGCCTGAAAAGCTACTGAGAGTATCCTGCCTGCACGGCAGAGCATGGCAAGCTACCCATGGCGTACTCAATATGCCAAAAACAGTAACAACAAATCTCACAATGGAGACGTTATTGGTGCCTGCTCAAGCAAATCGATGAACAATGGGATGACAGTGCTATAGTGCAGTGCATAGTGGATAAAAATATGAGCAAGTTTCATACATACTTCTTTATCCAAGTGTTTTTTTTTTTTTTTGCTTTTTGGGTCACACCTGGTGATGCACAGGGGTTATTCCTGGCTCTGCACTCAGGAATTACTCCTGGCGGTGCTCAGGGGACCATATGGGATGCTGGGAATCGAACCCGGGTCGGTTGTGTACAAGGCAAATGCCCTAACCGCTGTGCTACCACTCCAGCCCCTATCCAAGTTTTTTTATTGGTAAAATAAAGATAACTATCTACCTAAGAGTGAAAATTTTATGGTGTAAAGCATTTAAGATTTTGTTTGGCTCAAAATCAGTGTTCAACGAATATGTAGTTGTGGATTTCTTAATTTTCTACTTGGACTAGTAGTTATGGAAATATTAGTACCATTAAACATTGAACTAGGTTGTTCATATGGACTCAGGTATCTCTACTCTCTAGAGAGTAACTGAACCATAGATGGATAGCTCACTCATCCCATAAATGCCAAGATTATAGGAGAGTTCCACACCCAAGTGCCTAGCAGGCTCTAAATCTTTTATTTACTAGTTCTCTGGTGAAGATCATAAAAGAAGGAGAAGGAATTGGGATCTTCCTGTTCTGATCCCATTATCTAACTTAAAATCCTGAGTGGTGTTAGGGACTGAGATTTGGAAATTTAGACCTTTCAAGCTGTTACAACAGGCGAAAATTAAAACTTTAGTGTTTGACATTGGCACATATTCCAAAGTCCCTCCCTATTTAACAAGCTTTAAGCTTTCATATGAGACATAAGACACTTAGGGGAAAAAGTATTGCCACAAGGCTAATGATGACAACAGCTGCCAGTGCAGCTTCCATTAAATGCAAGTAAAGACTTGAAGCAAATCTGAGCTCCGTTCTGTTTTAGAAGCATCACTGTGACAAGTCTGTGCCGGCAGAAGCTCAGAATGCATTCCTTAACACTAGGACTCTTAGCTTCGCTGGGTGCCAGTAGCCCAGTGGTAATGAGAGCGCAGTTGTAAAGCTTCGTTTTCAGATTGTGTTCTTTCTCTGTGGATGTGTGAGTTTGGTGCAGGGAGCCACAAAAATGAATGGCTCAACACCTTTTCTTTATAAGGGGGTATAGTCTGGCTAAGGTGCTCATACCTTTATCCTTAGGAAATTGATGCTCACTGTATTTGGAGGTACTACATTGGTGATTATGGCTGGTAAAATCACATATTTATGACTGTCAGTAAAGGATATATTTCATGTATTCTTCATTTCAGAGAAAGTCCATTGGGGGAGACTTTTAAATAAATTAAATTAAGTCAATACCACAGAGTAACAAACTAGATTTTTTTTTATATTGAGAATTTTCAATGTGCAGAACACTATTCGAGGTACTGAGGAAATCCTAAAAATAAAGTGGTTGGACTTTAATAACTAGGTTGGTATGGGAGCAGATGTCTTCATCAACTTCAAAAGAGGAATGTGTGTGTGGTTTAATTTTTTCCTGGGAAAGTTAATCTGCTTATAAACCAATGGTTTCTTTCTAAGTCTTAACTTCCTATCTGTATATCAGGTAGTTAACTTAATCAAAATATCCTAAATCTGTAAATTGTGACCTTAAACTTTATAGTTATTTGTGGTTTTTCCATGTAAATTCTTGCTGTGATCACTTTACTATCTTCAATTTGAGTGATGGGTTAAAGCCCAAACTCTCCTCTTCAGCATTTAAAAAAATTATAGCTCTGTAAGTATCTATTGGGATAAAGTGTTTATTTAGTGTACTCTTCCAAACTATACTTGTCTTTTTACTATGGAGTGATAGAGAAGCTTGGGGGAGTGTTTTTATAAGTTATTTTTAAAATCTGTGCTACCCATTAAATGTATTAGACAGTGAATTCTTTACATAGCAAAAATATGCTATAGAGCTGGGGAGAGAGGCCAAAGGTAGAGTGCATGTTTATATGTGAGAGACTCCATATTTTGTCCCTTCCACATAATGCAGACTACCCCCTTCTCCCAGAAACTTTAGATGTATCCCTGGTGGGCTCCAGCATCATCCAGCTGATGTTCTGAACCATCGGCTAGCACCACTGGTTTAGTTATCTTTGGAGTGGTACCCAGAACCCTGGTCACTGATTGAGAGGCCAAATAAAAAAAGTGCTAAATTTTCAATTTTTAAAAGTTAATGAACAAATGTGTTTCACTGAACTATTATCTGGTTAATATGCTAAGCCAATCATAAATTTGTTCTTTTTGTTACCTGGAAGACAGTTATATTTATTTGTAGCCACACTCCCCTCATATGTTTTTATGACAGCTGGTAAGTTTCTTTCAACCCTTCCATTGCTTCTTGAGATTTATGAAATCTACTCTTGTCAGCTCTTTCTGCATGGTTTGTATTTTTGTATCTTCTTTAACGTCCAGACTTGCAATTCATATTCCTTTCTGTGTTTGGCTGTTCTGTTTGTCAGGCATTAAATTTAGTCCTATAGGATTTCTCTACATAGATAACAAGTTCTACTCTTAAAGAATTAGCAATCTATTTGATTATATAAGACACTTGCCTTCTGGGAGAAGTAATTACTATCTAAACTTATTTTGCATGCATTTTTTATTTTATAGAAGACCATGAAGGCATTAAAATGTAACAACTGCATCTGCCTGGTTTGGGCTCCTTTTGTTGGTCCTTTTCTAAGATCTTGAGCTGTGAGGTCAGGTTATTTACGTGGGCCCTTTCTTTCTCCGTGAGATATGCTTGCAGAGCTATGAATTTTCCTCTTAACACAGCTTTAGCTGTGTCCCACAGGTTCTGGTATCTCGTGTCTTCATTTTCATTTGTTTCCATCTAATTTTTGATTTCTTCCTTGATTTTCTCCTTGACCCACTCATTGTTCAACATTGAGTTGTTTGATTTCCAGGTGTATGATTTGGTTCTCTGTGTCTGTGCATGATTAACTTGTTATCTTCAGTGCATCATGATCCGAGAAGATAGTTAATACAATTTCTATCTTCCTAATTCTGTTGAGGTATGCTTTGTGGCCCAGCGCATGATCTTATTTGGAGAATGTTTCGTGTGCACTGGAAAAGAATGTGTATTCTTTTTTATGGGGATGCAAAGCCTTGTATAGATCTATTAGCCCTCTCTCTTCTACTTCTTCCTTCAAGGCCAGTGTTTCCTTGCTGAGTCTTGATCTTGTTGATCTATCCAGAGGTGTTAAGGCGGTGTTGAAGTCTCCATCTACTATTGTGTTGCTAGCAATATCCTCCCTAAAATCTGTTAGCAATTGTTTTAAGTATTTAGCTGGTCCCTCATTAGGTACATATACATTTAGGAGTGTGAGTTCTCCCTGCTATACATATCCCTTAATTAGTAAAAAATGGCCTTTGCTGTCCTTTCTAATCTTTTTCAACCTGCAATTTATATTGTCCGATACTAGTATGGCCACTTTGGCTTTTTTGAGAGAGTTGTTTGCTTGAAGGATTGTTTTCTACCCTTCAACTTTGAGTCTTTGTTTGCTCTGACCATTCAGATGTGTTTCTTGTAGGCAGCAGAATGTTGGGTTCAGTTTCCGAATCCATTTTGCCACTTTGCGAGCTGTATTATGGATTCACCACCAGAATCTCACCATTCTACAAGGAAGTGATCATTGACGTAAAGAGAGGGGTTTGGCAGGGTGATACCATTTCACTGAAACTCTTCAGTGCCACCCTCGAGAACGTCATGCGATGACTGGAATGGGAAGGACTGGGAGTGAAGATAGACGGTCGGCAACTACACCACCTTCACTTTGCTGATGACATTGTTCTCATAACACCAAACATTAGCCAAGCTGCACAAATGCTGGCCGACTTTGACTGCAAGTGGAAAGGTCGAAATGCAGTCGAATCTCAATAAAACTATGTTTATGAAAAATGAACTAGTCCCTGACGTTCCATTTGCTCTCAATGGAACGAACATCTCCGAATGCAGCAGCTATGTGTACCTGGGTCAAGAACTCAAAATAAGGAATGACTTGGTGCCAGAACTGCACAGGAGGAAGAGAGCAGCGTGGAACACCTTCAAGAGCATCGAAGAAGTGGTTAAGAGGACGAAGAACCTCCGACTCCAGGCACATATTTTCGATTCCACCATTCTTCCTGCACTAACATATGCCTCACTGGGCCCTACGAAAACAGGATGAGAACGCTATTCGGGTATCCCAAAGAGGAATCAAAAGAGCCATGCTAGGAGTATCACAGTTCACTCAAGTGAGAGAAGGAATCCAGAGTTCCGACCTCCATCAGCGGTCAAGAAGCAAGGACGCTATCTCATTTGCCAAGGTGTCAAAAATCAGATGGGCCAGACACGTAATGCGATTCAGAGATGACTGCTGGACTAGAGCTGTTACTGACTGGATTCCATGGGACATCAAAAGACCGTGTGGTTGCCAAATGGTCAGACCTCTTCGTCAAAACCCTGAATGAATGGTTTGAAGTTCTTCCTCTTCCTGGAGTGAGCAGGTGTCATTGGGCTACACTAGCTTGTGATAGGGACAAATGAAGACATTACTGGCACCCGCTTGAGCAAATCTAAGATCAACGAGATGACAGGTGATACAAGTGATACCTCCCCTCCACCCCACAAATACTTGTGGTAGATTCCAACCACTGAGCATTCCTCCTGGTTCCTATTTTCCCTGGCCATGGATATTAGTCTCATACTAATTTTTTATATACCACAAATAAATGCAGCCAGTGTATGTCTATCCCTCTTCTTCTGACACATTTCACTCACCATGATGCTCTCCATGTTCATCCATTTATAGGCAAATTTCATGACTTCATTTTTCCTAACAGCTGCATAGTATTCCATTGTATAGATGTACCACAATTTCCTTATTTATTCGTCTGTTTTCAGGCACTCAGGTTGTTTCCACATTCTGGATATTATGAATAGTGCTCCAATGAACATAGGAATGTAGGTGGTGTTTCTGCTATGTGTTTTGAATATACCTCAGGGTATATTCCCAGAGTGGTATTGCTGGGTCAAGTGGAAGTTCAATTTCTAGTTTTTTTGAGAAATGGCCCTATAGTTTTCCAAAAAGGCTGGACCAGTCAGAATTCCCACCAACAATTAATTAGAGTCCCTTTCTCCCTGCATCCATGCCAGCACAGGTTGTTCTTGTTCTTTTGGATGTGTGTCAGGTTCTGTGGTGTGAGATATCTCATTTTATTTGTTGATTTACATCTTCCTGATGATTAGTGATGAAGAGCACTTTTTTATGTGCCTTTTGGTCATTTGAATTTCTTCTTTGCTAAAGTTTCTGTTCATTTCTTCTCCCCAATTTTTGATGGGGTTGGATATTTTTTTCTTGTGAAGTTCTACTTGTTCCTTGTATATCGTTGATATTAAAATCCCTCATCAGAAGAGTATTGGGTGAATAATCTTTCCCATTCTATAGGCTGTCTTTGTATCTTGGTCACTGTTTTATTTGAGGTGCAAAAGCTTCTTACTTTAATGTAGTCACATTTGTTTATCTTTGCTTCCACTTGCTAGGTCAGTAGCACTTCATCTTTGAAGATCTTGTGATTTGCTGACTACCCATGCTATTATTTCTTTGAGTCCAATAAACATCCTCACCATGGTGTCACTAAAATAAATTTGAGGATTTACAAAGCTGTTTGGTGTTATTTGTGCTCTCTGTGTTATTGTTTTTGCTTACTGAATTTGGTGGGCTTCTACTTTTCTTCTCCACTAACTTTTCAGTTTTCCTGCTTTGCTAAGGGTGACTCTTTATAGTTAGGCCTCCTGGGAGACTCTGAGGGATTAGGCTGGAAGTTGTTCTTTTTTTCTTCTCTGCCCATTTTCACTCAGTGACAGGAAGTATAACTGTGAGAAAAATGAAAGTGAAATGTGTTGAGTGGCTCTGTTGTGTGGTCCACCTGAAAGGGTGTAGCAGCAAGCAGAGGTTCAGAAGTTGTGGTGTGAGCCTGTTAATATGTTAGAGATCCCTGACCCCCCATACCTCCCTCCAAAACCAACCTCATATTTCTGGAAGTCCTGGCAGCCACACCCACATACCCACATAGCACCCACCCCCCACACATTTGCATGTATGTGCGTATATATGTAAATCTTTTGTGGATTTACTGGAGTGAATTGTCAGGCATGCTATATCCTAGCTTGCTGGTAGCTTGTCCCTTACAGAGATTCTCCAAATAAGGAAAATACATCTTAACTTTTTATCTAGGCAAAAACATAGGTAGATTGAATTGTTGTGAAGAATTACCTGAAAAACTACAAAAAGATCCAGTGCTTTCATTTCTTTGATAGTAAGATTGTTACTAAGATCTGCCCTTTCTACATAGAAAGCTAATAGTTAATAAGTTTAATTAATGCGATACTCAAACAGAACAATTTAAATGTGATATTTAGCATCTAGTTTTCACCTATTACAAATACTCTTTGGGTATTCACTTTATTCTAAAAACCTTCTATAAGTGAAAACTTTGTTTTTGGTCTTCCCAGCTGCAATTTATATTTTTTAGTTGGTCTACAGGACTTAAAAACTAGTTTAAATATACCTTATCAGTATCATCTCCCTTTACAATCTGCCTCATATATTCCCTATATATGATGTTCTCAACTTTTTCTTTAAATCTAGAACTTCCTCTGAAATATTCATTTTTCACATAACCTGCTCAGTAAGTCTATTGCATTCATACCTTCCCCTCTTCGTTCTATTTCCCCCCCCCCCCCCGCCCCCCAGGA
This sequence comes from Sorex araneus, assembly GCF_027595985.1. Classification (NCBI taxonomy): domain Eukaryota; kingdom Metazoa; phylum Chordata; class Mammalia; order Eulipotyphla; family Soricidae; genus Sorex; species Sorex araneus. Next base: position 334,141,422 of record NC_073303.1, on the reverse strand, counting down.
CACAGTGAACTACTTATATCCTCAAATTCTAATTTAGGTGTCACTTTTTTTCTTTTTTTTTTTGCTTTTTGGGTCACACCTGGCAATGCACAGGGGTCATTCCTGGCTCTGCACTCAGGAATTACCCCTGGTGGTGCTCAGGGGACCATACAGGATGCTGGGAATCGAACCTGGGTCAGCCTCGTGCAAGGCAAACGCCCTACCCACTGTGCTATCCTACATGTCACCTTTGTTTTGTGGAGCGCTCCAATGCTTCTCTCCTACCATAGATCATTATAGCTCTTTGCATATACTCATCACAAGGTAGTGCAAGTATTTGTTTATTTACCTGCTTTGCCCAATAGAACTTGAGCTTCCTGAAGAGAACTTTAATTTTATACTGCAAATTCTTTATCTAGTGCCTGACATAATAAATACCCAGAGAGTACTTGCGGCATGAATGATAGTGCTGAAAAGAGTCAGTGCACTCTAGTGGTTTATTGCTTAAGCACAGTGAGTACCAATCTTGAGGGGAACCTGATACATTTATAATTTTATAAACCACACTCTATCGTCAAGTGAGTGGTTTTAAAATAGTTGTACTCCTTGGCACAGCTTGTTTCGATCCTCAACTCAGGCCGGGGCTCCAGTGGGCACTGGAATAAAATTATGATTGCAGTTACTAAGTATTCCTCTTAGAATTCCTGAGCATGACCAAGCATTAATACGTAGTGTTAAGTTTGGTTTAAAGGTCAAGGACTTCAAGTGAAAAAAAAAAACTTAAAATTTTCTCTCCATGAATCTACCAATAAGCAGTAGCATGTGCACATAGTAAAAGTAACTAACTACTTAAAGGGACTTTGGCCAAAGTATCAATTTATTTATTTATTTATTTATATAAAGTTATTCATGGTGATTTGTTGATTCAATATTCCAACACCAATCCCACCACCATTGCACCTTTCCACTACCATTATTCCCCATTTTTCCAACCACCACTCAAGGCTGCTCCAATAGCAGGTTTTAAATAATTTATTTTATATAACTTTTTATGAATAATTCACTGAAAATGATTTTTAAAAGTTTTCCTTAGAAGAAAGTGTGTGAAGATTTTTGTATCTCACCATGGAACCTTTACACCTTTGTATAAGAGATTACTAACATGTTATAGGTTAAGCCTTGTGTGTTTATATATATATATTTTTTCTTTTTGGGTCATACCTGGCAATGCACAAGGGTTACCCCTGGGTTTTGCACTCAGGAATTACTCCTGGCACTGCTCCGGGGACCATATGGGATTCTGGGAATTAAACCCAGGTCAGCTGTGTGCAAGGCAAATGCCCTACCCACTACAGCCCCAGTATTTTCTTAATCGAGACTGGTTGCCTTTTCCTTTACATCCCATCCAATGTGGTGTAGAGTTTGAGATATTGCTACAGGAATTCTAAAATTTTGAGTGAGGTGATATAGCTGGAGTTACATTTTTAACTGGGTGGTGATTTTGGGGTCTGAAAGCATCACTGCAATTCATTGATCTCTTTTGAGATTTATTTATGAGTCTCTGGATCATGGGCAGCTAATGATCTCACCTTATTTGGTGCCAGCTGGAGGCAGTTAAAGGGCATGACTGCCAGGCTCCTGGGAGAACAGGGAGATGGGGAGGGGTAGTCCATCCCTGACTCTTGGAGAGCCTGGAGATTTTGGTCACAAAACGCACTGAGTCTTTCAACAGATCAATTCTGGATGAGGCTCATCCCAAGTGGTGGTGTAGTCCAGCCTTGATCATGGTGGTGAAGTGTGGAGTGTGGATGTTTTTGGCTCTCTAGGCTCTTTTTGGTTGGGTGGTGGGCTTACCTGCCCTTCTCCAAAGTTCCCCAGGTGAGACTCAGCCTGGGGTGGGGGGTCCAGAAGCATCTCTGTAGCTTGTTGATCTCTTTCGAGATTTATTCAAAGTAGCTATTTAACAATTGATTTTATATGTATTAATTATTTTTTCTTTTCTAGACAAAGTATGACAGTATAGTATAGGCATCTATACATATGTTCTCCTATGCATCTACTATGAAACTTATTACTCTTAAAAATAACTCTTAAAATTAAATAAATAACTTAAATAACTAAAAACCTAGATCGTTGTACATTTGTAACACTGTCATTAAAAGTTTTGTAAATAATGTTGCTTAAAAATATCCTAGATTATTAAGTACCAGGAGGTTGACTCCATGGTTTGGAGGCTGGCCTCACATTCTGGGGAAAGGGCAACCCAGAGAAGGGATCACCAACTATAATGTAGTCGAAGGCCATGCGGGGGAAGGGTGTTGAGGGCTGAATGAGGGCTAGAGACTGAGCACAGTGGCCACTCAACACCTTTATTGCAAACCACAACAGCTAATTAGAGAGAGAGAACAGAAAGGAATGCCCTGCCACAGTGGCAGGGTGGGGTGGGGGGAGATGGGATTGGGGAGGGTGGGAGGGATGCTGGGTTTACTGGTGGTGGAGAATGGGCACTGGTGAAGAGATGGGTTCCTGAACTTTGCATGAGGGAAGCATGAGCACAAAAGTATATAAATCTGTACCTGTACTCTCACAGTGATACAGTGATTCACTAATTAAAAATAAATAAATTAAAAAAAATTAAAAAAAGAAAAGAAAAAAAATCCTAGATTATTAAACCTAATTTATTTGTACTCATTGTGTTGAGTCCCTTGAGTGACAGATAAGAGACTGAAGTCTAGAGAGGTGAGAACATTGCTTAAGTTGAACTAAGTGAAATTGATGGATTCAGATAAAATATGGTCCATCAAAGACAATTCCATTTGTTTCAACCTGAAAAATAGAAGTGCACATTTCATATTAGGATACAGAACTTTTCTTGAAGGCAATAAAAACAAGAATGTCTAAAGTAAAAATAAAATTTCTAGTACTTTGGCTTATGAGATATAGGAGAGGTGGCATTTCTCTCTTCATGGCTTGGCCATTTGTTACATATGATTTGGGAGACATTTGGATTATTGGGTAAAAGTAATAGTTTGCATTTAGTCTCTCAGACTGGGAATCAAGAAGTAATTGTATTTTTGAGTTTCTGAGCGGTAAAAATTTTCTCACTGAGGATTTTTTTAAAAAATGAGATTTCAAAAGTGTTGGCTAACTTTTAATGGTATGAATATATTTTCAAGGGTCATAATTTCTCAATGGGTTTCTATTTCCGGAACATTTTGATCCCAACTGTAATTGAGATTGAGAGAATTACTTTGTTTACTCAGTCTTGCATTCATGGGAACCTCCTCTAACCAGAGGGACTGCACTTTATTTACAAAATGAGTTTTCAGCAGGAAGCAGTCTGCTCATGCATGCATGACAGGGAAGGAATGTGCCCTGATATAATGATACTTTTACCTATGAATAGGTATAGGCTCAAAGATTCCTTGGGAAATTTCTTTATGGTGTAATTGGCAGTTTTCTTCGTAACACACAGTTCTACCCAAGCTGTCTTAATGGATTTTTCTCTTCATGGTTTTTCCCTAGCTCTGTTAACTTTTCTGTCAGAGGAAATGTGACATCAGATTTGAGTTCAGAAAAGGCATCATGTTAGAGTATTCAGAGGTTTCTAATCTTAGCTTTAAGGCCCAAAGACATACAGGTGAAAGGGAACATGGATTCAGTTTCCTAGACAATCAGAGTAAATGTAGTTTTTGTTTGTTTTACTTTTGGAGTAGATAATTACTTCATCTCATAGCTTTGCTTTAAATTTCTTTTTGCTCACTCTTTTTTGTTCACTGAAAAAATAATCACCAGTAAGAGATGGTTTAAAATATTAGTTACACAGTTCTGATTTCATTAATGTATTCAGGTTTATTAAACAGCCTATTTTTTAAAATTTTATAGCTAGTTGAAATAAATATTTCATGGGTTTTCTGCAAATATATCCAATTTTACTTAGGTTCATGGTATAAGCTATACATTTCAAGAGAGAAAGAACTGTCTCTTGTACTCACTGTCAGATATCCAGTCAGTATTCATCACATTGTATTGAATACTGAACACTTATTGTATAAAATACTGAAAACTCTATTAAACCCTGAACACATAAATGAAAATAGAAAAATTAAACTAGATCTCTGAAAGAGATAGTTACTATTCCTATAAGAATTAACCTAGTATAATATTCAAATACAAGTATTAGAGGAGACTGAAAACT